>NC_090440.1:919253771-919867021 GCF_031143425.1 Pleurodeles waltl
TATCTATTGGCAGGAGAAAGGATGAAGGTGAAAATAGGGAATAATTGTATTTAAAATGTCATATGCCACTTCAGGGAAGGATGGATGATTGATAGTGCGTCTACTGAAGATATATTTTTGTTAAATTGAGGACTTAGGGCCAGATGTAGGAAGCACTTTGCGAGTCGCAAACGGCAAAATTTGCCGTTTGCGACTCACAAATGCGTGTTTCCTATGCAGAAATGCATTTTGCGAGTCGTTACCGACTCGCAAAATGCATTTCCGAATCGCAAATAGGAAGGGGTGTCCCCTTCCTATTTGCGATTCGCAATTGTATGCAATTCCATTTGTGACCGCTTATGCGGTCGCAAATGGAGTTGCAGTTACCATCCACCTGAAGTGGATGGTAACCCATTCGCAAACGGGAAGGGGTCCCCATGGGACCCCTTCCCCTTTGTGAATGGACCCCAAAATATTTTTTCAGGGCAGGGAGTGGTCCAAGGGACCACTCCCTGCCCTGAAAAAAACGAAACAAAAGGTTTCGGATTTTTTGAAATGCAGCTCGTTTTCCCTTAGGGAAAACGGGCTACATTTAAAAAAAAAAAAAAAAACTGCTTTATTGAAAAGCAGGTCGCTAACATGGAGGCCTGCTGACTACAGCAGGCCTCCATGTTAGCGAGTGCCTATACTCGCTATGGGGCCGCAATTTGCGACCCACCTCATGAATATTCATGAGGTGGGTCATTGCGACCCCATAGCGAGTTGCAGTCGGTGTCTGAGACACCGTACTGCATAGCAATTTGCGAGTTGCAAATTGCGAGTCGGAAGGACTCGCAATTTGCAACTCGCAAATGGCTTCCTTCCTACATCTGGCCCTTAGGTACTAATTCCGAGTGTATCACATTAGTTTATCATCATTCTGATGAAGTAAAATCAGGACCAATGCGTTGCACAAGTATTACAATACCTATTTTCAAAAGGCTAGCATATTCATACAATTTGCATGGACACCTCATAAATGTACTGTACATTTCATCTCTTCCTGTAACTTTTGGAAAGACAGGTAAGTAAATTGGCCTGCTGCGGAGATCTGTATATACAACCTGCAGGTCATAATTTCAAATAAGGGACGGACTAAAATAGACCTTTATTCTGTAGCTCCTAAAGTGGGTAACATTTCGTTTGCAAGTAAAGCCTCATAAAGGGTATTTTTTGTATTTCTGTGCATTGGAGATTTTTCATTACTCTGTATATGTTTGAATGTGCATCCTCAAATTTGGTGAAATCCTAAGACAAACTATGCACATTTCTCGAAATTTGCTATGTTTCTGTCAAGCATTTTTGGGAGCAAACGGAAATACGTTAATCAAGGGAGAAAAACGTTTAATTAACTTAGTGTTGATTTACTCGCCCAATAATTTTCTTTTTTTAAGTTTATGAAGTCTATAAATTGCTACTGTGCTCCTATTTTGGTACACTCATAATTGATTCAAAATAACATTACTATCTTTGAGACTTCAATGTGCTTCGCCATCGTAGACCGAGAATTACTGTACTGTGTGTTAGTCTTCAATGTATATTACTTTCCATGCCTTTGGACGATCATCAACCCTCCTTCTAATTTTCCAAACTATCAAAACATTACATCAGATTCATTTAAATGCTTAGGATGGTGCCTTCAATTATTTCCATTGACAGTCTCTTTGACACCGAAACCCATCCTAAACACATTTTCCATGTTTTTTCTTTCAGCCTTTACACATAGATGAAGATATAAATGAATACACAACAAAAACACACAATACCAGCAATGGTATAATGATGTAGGCAATGCAATTACGAAATTAATACTGCACAGCAAAAACAGCCTCTTTGCAAACGAACTCCCCAAAGAACATCCTCTCTTACTCCTGCCTAACCTACTAAGGCCTGAATGGATTGAAAGGTTTCACTTCTTGGTTTTAATTAGTTCAGCTGTCATCCTTCCGCAAAAAGGCAAGCTCAACATTTCTGCAGCATCAGCGTGCATCTCTTAATAACAATGAAAACAACAGTCTAGTATGAGTCCAATCAAGATCTCTAAGTCTTAGACCACCCTTGGGGGGACATGGCAGCTAGTGGATATGCTGGCCAGGAGCTCCCGTCTTTTTGGTGTTGTGGGCTGGAAACTGCAGAATGAATGATTGCGCTTACCTCAAGGGTCTCGGTAGGACTACTCTACGCTTTTCCGGCTGACAGCAGTTTTTTAAAGACAGTAGCAGCAGTGTGGACTGGCACAGGCAATGCTTGGTAGGGTGGGTCTGCAGCTACAGGTAGCTCAGGGGCACTGGAGAGACTGACGAGTCACTGCCCTGATCGGCTGCTAGTGGCCCACTGTATTGACTGCAGCAGGGATGGTGTTCCAGGAGTCGAGTGATAAGGAACAAAACAAGGGAAAGCAAAGATCTATGGGTCCAGCATGAGGAGTTGTGTTTGCTAGTAAAGTGAAGCGGCTACTTTCCCTGCATATACGAAGAAAGCCCAACGCAAAAAAACAGCACACATGGGCGCAGAAGGACCAGTGGAAGCAGATATGATGAAAACCAAAGGTTAATAAAAACAGATGTCTGTTAAGCAATAAGGGTGCAAGCCTTGAACTGCCCTCAAATGAAGGGAGTGATAGTGACAACACACAGCGAAGTAATAGTCTCCCCCTCCACTTTGTTGTCACTCAACATTCTCAAAATGGTGTGTGCAGCACGTCACAGGCCCCATTACCACAGTCTGACATTCAGCATATTCTGAAGGAATCCCGAGGAAACCCAGCAAAGTCAGGGGGAAGAGTTAAAATCACACCCTCCTTGAGGTCTTTTTTCAAGGTAAAGGCCAAACGATAAGAGGGGAAATACCTCAACCTTTTTCAATCTGAATCCCCTGCACCGCCAGGTGATAACTGTAACATGGAAACAAGAAAAAATAACCTAGCTGAGGGAGAAGGATTAGTGCCCCACAAAAAGATTTCAAGCACTTTCTCAGGAACTCCCAGGGAAAGATAAGGAAGGGTAATTCCAATCATTGCCTCAGGAGGTGGGAGACAACACGCATGACAGCACAGGACAATCCGGTAGAGAATCCCTTTTAGTAACACTGACTAAGGATATCAATAATACATTTGCAATTTCGGAAAAGAATCAGGCTAAAATACAAGGTGCATGTGAAAGTTTAGAGCCTAGAATAGTTGACCTCACGGAGAGACAATGCTCTATGGAAGCTTCTTTAGAGACATTAACTATAGAGGTTGACGCCAATCACAAACAAATTTAAACACTGAAAATAGGATAAAGAGAACTTCGAGACAAGATAGTGTCCCTGGAGAACAATCCAAGAAGGAATAATATAGGAGTCCTAAACATTCTGGAAGGAACAGAAGGGGAGAACCTGAAAGGGTTCATGATTAACTTGATCATGTGCAGTCCCTCAGTAGACTTAACGATCTGGAGGCTGATATATAGAGGATTCACAGGGATTCCTTTTAAAGAAACCCAAACAAGGAAAAATCTAGAAAACAAACTGGCTAATTTCAAATCCTATTCTTTAAAGAAGCAGATTATATCTCAAGCTTTGAAGATTAATAATTATAAAAAGGTGAATTGTCCTTTCACATTAGAATGTACTCACGCTTAGAGCATGTTCTTGTGATGGTTCGAACAGTGAGTCAGTCACGGTTATAATCACTGGCAAGTAGGGCTTCTCTGGCTGTGGGTGATGTCTGTTTACAATAAACTGGATTTATTTAAAATATTGATGGCAGCACACCTTGTTACATTCGGATAGCTCCAGGGTGACTGAAGACAGACAAATGGGAGTTGGGGAAGTACATAGAGGAACTCAGATCTCTAGGCACTAGTGCCCAATTGAAGTTCCCTGAAAGTTTAAGGATGATGTAGGAGAACAAAATGCTTAATATAAAAGATCCAACTGAGGTCGAGAGTTTGGCACAACAGATAAAATCGAAACATAATTAAACCTTGGAAAGACTAGGCTCAAGGATACAATGACTTACCCAAGGTGGTTTTTTGGAGGGTTCCCCAGGGAGGGTGGAGTGGAGGGAAGTCTCAGTGGGGGCGCAAAAGACAGGTGTCCTAGAGATATCATGACCTTCATGAGGAGTAAAATACATAGTGCCTCATGATGAGTTTGGCGGCCGGACCGCAAGCCTGCCATGTAGGTTGTCCTGAAAAGACTGCCATGTTGGCGGTCTCTCAGACCACCCTAACACAAGTTATACCAGTAGAACTGCAATCCAAAATAGACAGACTGCCAGTGGCGTGGAGGGTGGGAAATAGGTGGTCTGAGCCCCAGCACTGACAGCACAGCGACCAATCACCGAACGTATTACAACTTAAAAGTCACAGTGGAGGGCACCCATTTCTGTGCAGCCAATGGCAGTCTGAACCACAGCAGTCCGTGGTCACCAAAGTAATACACAACTACACATTGAATGCATTTGAAAACAACACAGCTGACACACATTGCCAGACTCGACACACCTGCAAAGGACACTATAAAACACACCCTTTACTCACCACAATACTTTGCATCTCCAACACAACACACAGCAAGACACAGCGCTCAACAAGAAATACATAAAATAATAGGCACCCCTATAATTTTTTAGCACATAAAATACCACACCCTCACACTCTTTTTTCCAGTCACATCCTTTTGCACATCCTCACTTTAGTAAGTCATTGTCACCTGTTAAATCTTTATTGTCTTATTGTTTTCCACCATGTCACCTCTGAAAAATCCCTGTTTTACTAATGATGAGTTAAGAGTCATGGTGGATGGAATCATAAGAGTAGAGCCAAAATTGTTTGAAGCCCAGGTCCAGCACACTACTCTCAGCAGGAAAATGCAACTCTGGCAAAGGGTCGTTGACGGAGTGAATGCTGTAGGCACCACCCTGCTCACTAGGAAGGACATCAGGAAGAGGTGGAACGACTTCAGGGTGAAGGTCAGTTTCATGGTATCCAGGCACCCAGCTGCAGGCCAAAAAGACTGGCAGTGTTACCCATACTCCTCCATTACAACTGATATTCTGGGAGGAGAAGGCCTTGTCTATCCCGCATACTGAGGGCTTGACAGGAATACCTGGGGAGTAGAGACTGGTAAATTACAACACTAAAAATGTCACCAAAATGTCAGGTCGTGCATGCTCACTGCTAACCTTTTGCCACCTTCACTGTCCACCCCACTCACAGCTCAGTCCCCACCTGTCCAAAGACCCCTGTCTAGCATCTCACAATTGAAGTAGACTCACCTAGGGGAATAACATCTGTGTATAGTGTGTGTAGTACAGGGAATGAAAGGGCTGCTAAGGCCAGGAGGCACTGTCCTTGTTACTCTACTTAGCCAGCACAGTGTGCTCTACTCCAAAGACCATTCTTAATAAACTACCCGTTGAAGTGTACCCACCTGGAAGGATGACATATGTAGAATGTGTGTAGTACAGGGACTAACAACACTACAACTCCAAGCAGGCACTGTCCTACAACTCGAAACACCAGAACAGTGTACCCTTCATGAAATTCCCTTGTTTGTCTATTCTCCATTGAAGTGTCCTCACCTGGGAGGATGACATATGTAGAGCGTGTATAGTACAGGGACTGACAGGACTGCTAAGACCAGGAGGCACTGTCACTGTTACTCCACTCAGCCAGAACAGTGTCCCCTGCTCCAAAGACCCTTGTTACTGAACTTTCCATTGAAGTGTACCCACCTGGAAGGATGACATATGTAGAATGTGTGTAGTACAAGGACTGCCAGCACTACAACTCCAAGAAGGCACTGTCCTGCAACTCAAAAAACAAGAACAGTGTACCCTTCACCAAATTCCATTGTTTGTCTACTCTCCATTGAAGAGTACACACCTGGGAGGATGGAATATGTTGAGTGTGTGTCGTACAAGGACTAACAGGACTGCTAAGGCCAGTAGGCACTGTCACTGTTACTCCTCTCAGCCAGAACAGTGTCCCTACTGCAAAGACCCTTGTTACTGAACCCCCTATTGAAGTGTGCACACCAGGGAGAAAACATTGGTCAAGTGTGTGTATTACAGGAAGTGACATGACTGCATCTTGCATCAGGCACCGTTCCGGTAACTCAAAGCACCAGACCAGTGGTCACTTGCTCAAATACATCTGTAAGTGAATTCTCAATTGAAGTGTGCACACTAGGGGGACATCATTGGTCAAGTGAGTGTATTACAGGGAGTGACATGACTGCAACTCACAACACAAAAGGATGATGGGTGGAGTGCTGAACAATGCAAACACTCACCCCCAGTCACAGATCTGGGTTTAATCCATCGTTCTTTTGCTCACCATGCCACCCAAGTTTGGACCCAGCCATTTGCAAATCAGCCTTGACCCCGTTCCTCATGGGAACAGTCCAGCCCAAACTGCCAAGCTAGGTCCTCCCTGGACCGGAATCAAACATCCTGGGTCCGGTTTCAGGGTTTCACCCTTCATCAGCCAGGCTAGCTTGAATCCAGTGGCAAAGTGGGCAAGGGACCCACATCTGGGCATACCCTTCCGAATTAGGGCAACTTTAGCAACACAAAAGGATGATGGACGGAGTGCTGAACAATGCAAACACTCACCCCCAGTCACAGATCTGGGTATAGTCCATCATTCTTTTGCTCAACATGCCACCTCAGTTTGGACCCAGCCATATGCAAATCAGTCTTGACCTGTTCCTTATGGGAACAGTCCAGCCCAAACTACCAAGCTAGTTCCTCCCTGGACCGGAAACAAGCATCCTGGGACTGGTTTCAGGATTTCTCCCTTCATCAGCCAGGCTAGCTTCAATCCAGTGGCACAGTGAGCAAGAGACCCACGTTCGGGCATACCCTTCCCACTTAGGGCAACTTTAGCAACACAAAAGAATGATAGACGGAGTGCTGAACAATGCAGACACTCACCCCCAGTCACAGATCTGGGTTTAGTCCATCGTTCTTTTGCTCACCATGCCACCTCAGTTTGGACTCAGCCATATGCAAATCAGTCTTGACCCTGTTCCTCATGGGAACAGTCCAGCCCGAACTGCCAAGCTAGGTCCTCCCTGGACCGGAAACAAGCATCCTCAGACCTGTTTCAGAGTTTCACCCTTTATCAGCCAGGCTAGCTTGAATCCAGTGGCACAGTGAGCAAGGGACCCACATCTGGGCATACCCTTCCCACTTAGGGCAACTTTAGCAACACAAAAGGATGATGGACGGAGTGCTGAACAATGCAAACACTCACCCCCAGTCACAGATCTGGGTTTAATCCATTGTTCTTTTGCTCACCATGCCACCCCAGTTTGGACCCAGCCATATGCAAATCAGTCTTGACACTGTTCCTCATGGGAACAGTCCAGCCTGAACTGCCAAGCTAGGTCCTCCCTGAACCAGAAACAAGCATCCTGGGACCGGTTTTAGGGTTTCACCCTTCATCAGCCAGGCTAGCTTGAATCCAGTGGCACAGTGAGCAAGGGACCCACGCAGCAGGAACTGTAACTTCAAACACAAGATAAGCATTCTCTTCTCCAAAGACAATTGTTTGACAATTCCCAAATTAAGTTTACTTACCTGGGGGAATAACATTTGTCAAGTATTGGGGAGTAGTGCAAGTGACAGCACTGCGACTCACAGCAGGCACTGCTTCTGTAACTCTAAACACCAGCAGAGTTTTCTCTTCTCCAAAGACCACTGTTTGTCAAATCCCAAATTAAGGCCCTCATTACAACCTCAGCGGTCTTTTCCAAAGACTGCCGAGACTGCGGGCGCCAGAATACTGCCAGTGCTGGCGGTATTTCTGGCTCCCTATTAAGACTGCCGCTGGGCCAGAGAACGGTAACAGTGTTACTGTTCGCTGGCCCAGCGGAAAAGTCACATCAACATTGCTGCCGGCTTGTAATAGAGCTGGCGGTAATGCTGATGTGCAGCAGGTGCAGTGGCACCCGCCGCGCATTTCACTGCCCGAAGTTCAGGCAGTGAAATGCGCGACGGGGCTATGCCTGGGGGCCCCTATACTGCCCATGCTAGGTGAATGGGCAATGCAGGGGCCCCCAGGGGCACCCAAAGTCCACCTTATCACCAGCCTTTCCATGGCAGTGTTTTCCACTGGGGCCAGGCTGGCGGTCGGGGACTCATAATCCCCAGGGCAGCGGTGCTTGCACCACTGCCCTGGGGATTATGACCGACAGGCGGAAGCCTGGTGGTATAGTAGAGGGGCCGTCGGTATGGCTGTGGCTATTGCGCCACGGTCATAATAGCTGGCGGAACACCACCAGGCTGTTAGCGGTGTTACCGCCAGCTTACCGCCGGCCGCCAGGGTCATAATGAGGACCAAAGTGTACTCACCTGTGGGGGGGAATCACATTTGTCAAGTATTGGGGAGTAGTGATAGTGACAGGACTGCAACCCACAGCAGACACTATTCCTCTAACTACAAACACCAGACCAGTATTCACTCCTCAATAAACAGCTGTGTCTCAACGCTATATAGAAGTGTACTCACCTGGAAGGAAACCATTTGTATACTGTGTGTAGTTACATGGATGCAGCTCACAGGAGGCTCACTTACTATCATTCCAACCACCAGCCCGGTGGTCTCTTCTCCAAAAACTCAAGTATGATAATTCAAAAAAGAAGTGTACTTACCTGGGAGGAATGACATTTGTATAGTGTGTGAAGTACAGTAAGTAACTGATAGGACTGCTAAGGGCAGGAAGCATTGTTACTGTTACTCCACTCAGCCAGCCCAGTGACCTCTGTTCCAAAATCTCTTGTTAGTCAACTCCCCATTGAAGTGTACTCACCTGGAATGATAACATATGAATGGTGTGTGTAGACAATAGAGTAAACTAAATGAAACTCCCAGCAGACACTGTTTCTGTAACTCCATCCACCAGACCAGTGTTCCCTTGTCCGAAGACCACTGTTTGCAATCATTCAATTGAAGTGTTCTCACCTGGAAGGAAAGCATCTGTATAGTGTGTGTAGTACAGGGAGCCACATGACTTCGAAGGCCTCTCTAACTCCGAACATCAGCACATTATTCCCTTGTTCAAAGACCCCTGCTTCCGAACTCTCATTGAAGTGTACTGACCTCGGAGGATAACATTTCTCCAGTTTTGAGAACTAGAGGGAGTGACATGAATGCAACTCCCAAGAGGCCTGGAGTTTCCAAATCCAAACACCAATAGCATGGGTACGTATCACACAGTATAACCTGCAAATCATCTATGTACAAGGGCTTAGCAAAATGTTACTGCAATCTTTCGGAGGTAGATGTCACAATACAACCAGTAACACTGTATCCTCTACATCAACAGGTCTACTTGCAACTGGGCATACTGAAGCCACAGAAGAGACTGCCACTACCCCCATGGATGAAGCCCTCAGTGATGAAAATACTCCTGGACATCTGGGTGTGGAGGATGGTTCTGGCCCATCTGGGGAACCTGGTCAGACACAAACAGTGAGTTTCACTGTGCTCACATCAAGACCTCCCAGCCCGGTTGTCTTTACTTCACAGGCAGCCATTCACTCCCCCAAACTGTGTCCCTAGGACAGTAGCAACAATCTTCTGCCACCCAGTCCAGGACCCTGAGACACAACAAAACACCTCAGACACTGGCAAGGCACAGGCCCTTGTGGGTAGGGTGCATGGGAGGGATGCTGTGGGCTACCGGGGTGAGGCCACTGGGGATGCTCCTGACCAGGACACCATCAGCCAGGTCTCTGGGATTTATCAAGAGTCTCAAGGCATGATGGGCCACGTACTTGCAGAACTCCATGAAATGAACCAGCTGCAGAAGGACTTCCAACAGGAGTTCGTTCAAAAGTAGGAAGCTACCAATACTATCCTGGCCTACCTATCAGGGGTGTTGAGGGGCATTAACAGTACCCTAATCAGGGATCGTCAGCAACACTCTACCTCTTCTTTTGGCCCAGCAACACCAGGCCCTTCAACATCGGTGCCAGCCACTGGAAGGGAGTCCATGTCAGGGAAAGACACCATACCAAAAACCCCTGCCTCTGTAGCAGCAGATCACACACCACACAAGTGAGGACGCCCAGTCAAGAAACTAGGAGGATCAGATAGCAATACCTCAGCCACTGCCAGCAAGTGACCTCTTCCTGAAGGAACTCATTTGTGTCCCACTTATTCACTCTGTCAATTGTTCCCTGACCACCTTCCATGTCCTCTGAGAGGATTACACTGGACGTTTGACTTTAAATGCTGTGGCATCTACTGCAATGATTTCATCCATCATGACTGAACCCCTCACTTTTCTTTTCTGTCATGTCCCTTATTTTCATTCCATGCACTACTTCACAATAAATACCACCAATCACTAATTTTTTGTCTGGTTCTTTCTATTTCATAATTTGCAATGTTGAAATGTGAGACCATGTGAAGAAATTGATGTACGTACCAGCTACTAGTGCAAGGAGAGATAATTAACAGGTACAGTGTCCTGCTATGGTTTGTGAACCCACACACAAACACATTGTAACAAGTGTCTGATCAAAATAAAAATAATTATTTCACTGTTCAGCACCTAGGCTGTCAAAATGTCTGGACTGTCATAAGCAGAAATGGCTGAGTCATAATGAGTCAGACTACAATCCCCCAGAACACAGAAGAAAGGGCCTTGTCAGACATTGTCAAATAGGATAGGCAAACAGAGAAGTGGAAGGTGTCACCAGCTTAAGCCTTATCACATACCAAAACCACATAGTCCAACCACACATAAACCATGGTACAGACAGAAGGGAGTACAACAGTCCCTGATCACAGGTCCATCATCATCCAATGAGCATGCGTCTGGTGATATCACACTAACATATGTCAGTGTTGTGCCACAGGCACTGTGACCTGCAATGATGAAACATCTCTACAGCAATATACAGGTCGCACAAAAAGAGTGTTCAGACTTTGAGAAGGGTGAATGGCTGGCTGACACTTGATGACAACATGTTAAATGCCCACATGGTCACACACATTACACAATTGGCCCAACACAGCACAGGAAACAAGTATATTGTGCACTTCAGAATTCCACCGACACTCCATCCAAGCTTTCTTGGCACAGGTCTCATACACCTCAAATCTGTGACCCACATCACCTGGATCAATCCATGTCCACTTCCAGCAACATACTACAATGGTGTTAAATTAGTAGTACCAAAATAACCATACAATAAGAGCTGGTATTAGTGCTGAAAACATTGTTATCATAGTCAGCTTATAACTTTAAAAACCACATTACTCGCCTCTATAATGGCGGCTGCCTGATCTACTCCTCTGGACAGTAGGAACTGCCTGCGACTGCCAGGGGAAGTCGTCATGACGATAGGCGGTAGCTACCGTAGTGGACACAGCCATAGCCTAACATTGTTTCCAGTTGCGGTCTTGGGCCAATGGCTATGTCCACTGATGATGATGACCGCATACGTGGAAGAAATGAACACCATATTCCGAAAAATCCCTCACTTGACTTCCAACACTGCTGCAAGCAGGACCTCTACTACAAACCTCCACTACCAAGCTGCTGTGTACTGCCTCTAGGAGCAATCATGCCACATCCAGCAGGTGATAAGACCCCAGCCTTCACACAAGAAGAGCTGCAGAAGCTGGTGACGGAGCTCTTACCCATGTATGGACAGCTCTATGGTGCACCAGAGGAGCAGGTAAGTGCCTCATGTGTCCAGTTTTCTCTGTACTTCACCATCCTTTCCTTCCTCCCAGGCTAGATTGTGCCCATGTATGCCAGATTTTATACTTATGTGCCTGTAGGTGCGGTCTGTATGGCATCAATGGAAGAGTCAATGTACAGGTATTGTTGGCCAGTATCATATATTAAGTTCAGTCACATTGTGTTGTTCCTATGGACTGTGTTCCCTGAACCAACTTAGTTTGGATGCACATGACTAGGTGAGGTGACATCACAGCCATCCACTGACAGATGGTTGTATATGTGGAACAATATGTATGTGCATGGCAGCATGAGCTGATTATGCTTATTGTACGTGTCAATTGTGAGGAATGTAAGCTATGTGTATGTTGCCACAGGGTTACTTCAGACATCTGCTCTTGCTAGTTTGTTTTTTAGAAGTTATGACATCACTCTCTCTGCCCTTCAAGTTGCCACACATACCACTTCCCAAATTATTTTTGGCTACATGATGTAAACTAAAGCATGCTGGGACTGTAGTGTCATGTAGGTTCAGTCTGCTCAGCTTGCAGAGGCCAGGCCCTATCATATGGATCTCAAAGTAGAGGTAATGGTCTAGTTTGGGGTGCAGTCATATGACCAATTTGAGGCTCTGTTTTGATATACCTCCCAGAATGCCTCATTCATTTGATCAGTTTGGAAATGGGTACAGGAGTGGTTTGCTGTTCAGTGAAAATGTGTCCTTAGCATCATTGACAATGTGTCTCTTTGACTCCTCACAGGTCCCTTACCCCCACAGTCCTTTTGTTACCTTCCCACGAGTCATATCTGTCCTGTGCTGGCTCATTGTATGACTGACATTTCCACAGTGCAGACAGTGTGTTGATTTCTGGGAGACCATGATATGTGACTCAGTAGCTTGACCACATCGTGGAAACTGTACAATGCATGTCTTTGTTTGTTGGATGCCATCTCTGTACAATGGACACATATGTCTGAAAGAGTGCTCTATGGTACAGATACATAACACAGAAGCCGAACCCCTGAAGTGGCATGAGTCTGCATTTGTCATTGCAAAGCTCCACACAGGGACTGGCCAGACACTGTCTGTGCCAACCATGTCAGTCCCTTCATTGTTACTCATGTGTGCTGTATGGCTTTCTTTTCTGAGAGTGGCCTGTAGGGAATGCATGCAGAAAGTCATTCTCACATAGTGTGTATGAGTTGGTTCATTTATGTCTAAGGAGTTTATCTTTCAGAAGCCACCAAGGTGTGAAGTGCCTCATGGTGACTGCCATCTCAGTCAGGTTGCTAGACCATGTTCCGCACGAACCTGTCCCCCTGTTCAGTCATTGTAAGGCCTAAGCAGGGTGGTGGGTTGCCCTGAAGATTGGCACATGTATGTCTGTAGTCATGGTCCTGCACTTACTGGCTTGTATATTCCACACTTTGGCAGTATTGATAAAATGGGAAAGGCCAAGCTTCCTGTTTTTGACATGTATGTGACTGTACTATTTGTGATGGGACAGGTGTACTCTTGATTTGGCCTTTTGCATCCATGCAGGTCAACACCCACCAAAAGAAAGGGATTTGGAGAGTAATCGCCTGGAAAGTGCGGACCCTGGGGGTCCAGAGCCGGTGGAGCGCTCACTGCAGGAAAAGGTGCTAGGTCCTGAGACGCTGGGCCCGGAAGATCGCAGAGACCCAGCTGGGAGGTTTTCCCAGCGTGGGCAGGGAGCCAATCTGACAATGACCCCCCATAATGGCCTGCACCCTGGCGGTGGCCTATTGGAGCTTGTTGGGCATTTGAGGGCAGCACAGCAGCCACAAGGTGGTGAGTACAGGGTATATTCCTGCCTGTCACATTATCAAGTGAATGAGTGAGGTGCTGGCTGCTCCCCCTAACATTTAGGGATGCATCATGTGTCACACAGTAGATGAAAGATTATTTTGGTTGACATGTTGTGTTTTAGACTGATGTGCCTTGCCCCATTGTGTGATGGACCTAGGACTGCCCTGGGTGGGAATCTCAAACCACTAGCTTTTACAGGACCACACATTCCTGTGTCCAGATATCAATTATGTCATGTTTTGTGTTGTAGTGGTTATAAATTCTTTGCAACAGACCATTATTACTCAGTGTTCAAGGCCAAAGGTAAGTAGGTGATGGATCACTGTCCTCAGCCATGAGTGGAAATGTGTATGTGGGATCTGCCACCCAGAAGCTTGTTTTGACATGATTTATGTGCCATGACTGCTGCCAACATTGCATGTGCCTTCATGTCAGCATGTGTCCCTTTCTCATATATGAGCTACAGTTGAATGCATGGTCTAACCATGTTGATGGGATGATGTTTTTATTTCCTCATAATATATATGTGCATGGCAACTTGTGTGTGGACTAAGCAATTTACAATGGGCCTACATTTCATAATGTGCCACAAACAGGATTGTGGCACCATTGTCTATTGACTCACACATATCCTCAAACATCTTAGCATGTCACTCGGCATGTGCAGCTGCAATAGCAATGAGGAACGACAGGTAAGACTAGTTATGAGTCACAATGTGTATATTGATGCCATTGATATTGCATCATGTTGATGAGTGCACTGCACATGTGTCATGTTTAAGGTTTGTGCCCTGACTGTCAGCATGCATTATAGAGTCACTTGAAACTATGTTTCAATCACATGTGTTTGGGTACTGGCATTCATCCACAGACAGACACCTGGGTTGGCATGAGCAAAATAGGGTTAGTGATGTAGCTTTCCATTCGCAACATGTTGAGGGCCTTCTGTAAGTCCTTGCAACTTCTATGTCTCTCCAACATGCCAAGTACTTATGGCTTCTAATGAAGCACTCAGAGTATGTCTTTGTTAGTGGTTCCAGACTATGGTGGTGATCAGCCTGTGGCTTGGTGATTCACAGTGTTGTGTATTATGTGGATATTTCTCCCGGCCGTCTTGGACAAATGAACACTGTAGACATCATATTGCACATGATGTCTACAGTGTTCATTTCCATTCCACGTGTGTGGTCTAGCTGTACAACTTCAAAGCAACCTCCTTGATTCTACTGGTACAGATATCAATTGGTGGAGTGTGCAGAGTGGAACTGCTTCCAGTGTGACATGAGTATTTCCTGTCACCTTCTCAAGGCTATTGTACTTTTAACATCAACAAGGTAGGATTTGGGAGCATCATTTATTTATGCTGGGTCCTTATGTATGTGACAAATAGATGTGTGCATGCCCTTGTGTTGGAAATGTGGGAATACATTTGGCATTGACCTATCATTATGTGGCAATGGGTAACTAGGGTCCGCTCCATGTGGAAAAACCTCGTGGAAGAAGAGGTCTCATTCTAGTTCAATGTTTACTGTGATTGCACAACTTTAGCCATGCAGTTGTAGTTTTCATAGATCCCGATTTTCCTGTGGTTATCTGTAGATATTTCAGTTGACATGCAATCCTATGGTATGGCACGTGTATAGGCCATTTAGGTGGGGCCTACTTGACATGATGGTAATGTTTGACAATCAGAGCTGTTGATCAAGTGTGATCATTTACATCTGATAACCCTATTTTAGTTTGTCTTTGCAGCTTCTGCACCGGCAAGCGGAGGATATGGGCCAAGCCGAGTGGGGAAGCATCTGGCCACAGGACCTTGGGACACCACCCCAACAGACCCTCAGACATTCACCACAAGCACCACACCCACAAACACCACCACTACAGATGCACAAACATCCATCACATCCTCCATACATGCAGTCACCTCCCCAAAAGGTACCCATCTATCCCCGACATTCCCAGCACCTCCACCCTCTCTAAGCCCAAGACAGATAAATGCTCAATACTCACCCACCCAACAGACACCCACCACACACAAGCATAGCTCCCATAACCACATACCCAAGACAGCCACACCTACAAAGCCTGCAACCACTCCCACAGTCTCCAAAGCCCGACCTCCTCCAAAGCCCGACCTCCTACTGCTGACAGTCCGGTGCTCTAAAAAACTTTCTTTGTTTGACCTGGACCTTTCCCCTGGTTCTTCCACCCAATGTCCCAACCCCAAGAGACTCCCACCCAGCTCCCAGCCCATCAGTTCTTCCACCAATGCCTCCCCTGCCACCCACTGAAGAAGAAGCTCACCTCTCTCAAGAAGAAGACCACCCCTCCCAAGCCCAAATCCCACCTCCCAATCCTAACCACCCCCAACTCCTCCGGATAATCCCTGAGGTACTTGCTTGCCCCATTGATGCCCCTTCCTATGGAGGTTTCATGGTATTTGGAAATTAAGTTGAGGCACAACACTGTGCCATTATTTGACTCTTAGATGGACTGGCCAATGGTCTTTGCAGTCTCACAATTTCATTGAATAAACCCACAGAGTTGTTTGCTTTTGGTATACAGTTGTCCTGTAATTCCTTTTCTACCTAGATGTTGTTTCTGAGTGACTTGTGCTGTGTAGCTACAGTTGTGTGTGTTCGGGCCTGCTTGCTGCTCCATTTACTGTTGTTTGCAGTATGTGACTGTGTGGGCAGTGCTGGAGTCCCCCAAGGGAAGGGCATATGTTGAGTGTATGGATATGTGTGTGTACCTGCAATGGTGGGTTCATAGCGATGTGTGGTGTTTGTTATGGTAAGTATTTCCTCTTCTGTCGTCTACTGTGAGCATGTATGGTGTTGGACTTGTCCCCCAGATATGGCTTATGTGTTCATCTGATGTGTGTAAGCTTGACATTTTCTTGTGCAGACATGGAGTGCATTCAATTGTGCTAGCTTTGTTTGTAATTGCCGGTGCATGTGTCCATTTATCTGTATGCCCATTGCAGCTAGCTCCTGTAGAGGTATGTCCCATGCCAGTTGACGTTTTATGTGCTTTGCTGAGTTGCACTTCCACATTGTGCAGCTGGACATGACATTTGGGTCTAATATTGTTTGTCCCCGAAACACATGGTGGACCCTTTCATGTGCAAATGTTGCTGAAGGTGTGTGCGCAAAGTGATATGTGTCCCAGTGCAGCCTCCTTCCCTGAATATACCTGGTATCCCCATCTTATTGTGCAGGTATTGTTAGCTTTGTGCTTTTCCTCTATTTGTCTCTCTGTGTATCGTGCATGCCATTGTCCTTCCATTGTGCTGTGATGTGTGTGATGTGTATGTCCTTTGCAGGGCTGTTTAATGGTGGTGTGTGTGTTTAATGCCCCACCAATAGATATGTGTGTTGTATGGGAGGACAGTCTCTGGTCTGTGTGGAATGTGGGTGTGTGAGTTGCATTTGTATGTGTGATATTAGTGTGTTTTTTTGTATTGTTGTGGTGCAGTGTGAGTGACCTGCCCAGAGGGGAAATATTGTGACTGTGCATCTGTCATTAATGGCATGTGGTTCAGAGGTGGGACACAATGGCAAGTGTACTTGCTGCCCGTCACGTGCCCCCCCATAATGTGGATGATGGCCCGGCTATCTGTTATTACTGTCAGTGGTGCCCACGACTGCAGTGATTTGGGTCTCCTTCGATGATCAGCAGCAGCGACAGGACATATGTGATGGGTTCCATGGCAGCTTCGGATGTGTAAGGCTGCCTGCAGGTGAGTGTCTCCTATTATACTGTCCGTTTCTGCCTTCTGAGATGTGGTGGTTGGACCGCCACGGTCATATTGGGGGTGTGCAACCTTGTAATGTGTCCGGCAGAAACACTGTTTATTTACGCTTCCTCGTCACCGTAGCAGTCTGTGCTGCTTGGCTGTGCCAGTGGAACTACGGCGTTCTTTGCTCCATAGGCCTGCATGACTCATAATACAGTGGTCAGACTGCCATCCTGACGTTAGTCAGACCACCACCGCTGCCATTGCGGTCGAAGGACTACCAAACTCGCAATGATTCCCTTAGTCTAAGGGTCCTAAGATGGAAAGCAAATGGACTTAGGGTACCAAGTAAGCGGAGGAGAATCCTAGAATATTTAAAATAACCAGGTAGTGATATAATAATATTGCAGGAAACACATTTACTCCAGGAAGAATGGGATAAAATCCTAAAGGGGCAAACATGGATTAACCAGTTTGCATTTACTAACCAGCTGGACCCTGGATAGGACATTATTAGAGGACCTATCAATTATTAAACAACTAAAAAAGGACACTGCAGAGTTTTTTTGAAGTAAGCTCCTCTACATATTGTATGGGATTCTTATAAAGCCTTTATCCAGGGAGGGTAATAAGTTATGTGGCATATGAAAGAAAGGAAAACAAGCATAGAGTGACAGAATTGGAACTGAAAATAGAGGGAATTAAAATGGACTTAAACACCTGTGAAAAAGCCCAGAAACAGATAGCCTTAAATAAAAAACTCAAAGACGCAAGAGGGGAACCGATAGACTGTCTAGAAGAAGGAGGTGTACGAAGATAATGGAAAGCTAGAAAATTGCCTCACTATGAGTAAGAGGAAGGTTGTGGGAACCTTCTGGCCCAGAAGATGAGAGTAGTAAGCTAAAAAAATGTAATCAAGGAAATCATAATTTGGGAGACTGGGGAACAGTGCAAAGCAGATTGAGACATAGAACAGTCCTTTGCCAGTTTTTTCAGAAACTTTTTACAATGTATTTAAAAGCCACAAAAGAAAGATAGATAGTTGGCTTAAAGATGATGCTCTCCCTGTATTAAAAAACAGACCTGAAGCAGAACTTACATCAGGTTATAAGGTTAGAGGAGTACTTAGAGGTTTATAAAAGGGGAAGGCACTGGGCCTGGATTGTCTACCAAATGAGCTGTACAGGGTTCTACTAGGCTATTAACTGCAATATATTCTGAAAGCAATGCCAGCCATGTTCATGGGACAAGGTGACAATTAGTACAATTTTAAAACCCAACAAAGACCCCAAAATGTGTGACTCAAATAGATCAATATCTTTGCTGCACAGTGATTACAAGATGTATGCACAACTACCTACAATAAAGTTGGAGAAGGTGATTGTGGGCTTGTGAAAAAAGTCCAAAAGGGTTGTATGAAAGGTAGACAACTGTATGAATTGACTCATGATCTAGTGAGTGCAATTGATGTGGCATTAGCCACAAACACCCCTTTCACTGTTATGACTTTTGATGCTGCAATTGCTTTTGACAGGTAGAGCTGGCCCTTTTTATATGAAGTAAGCAAGCAATATGGCCTGATAGAAAAGATCTTTGGGGTAGTTAGGGCTATTTATAAAGAACCAACAGCATGGATCATAGTTAATGGGAAAGTAAAGCAGTTTCTGATAGGGAGAGGAACAGGCTAAGGATGTCCTCTTTCCCACCCATTCTTCAACCTGTATATTGGGCCATTAAGCAAACAGGATTAGGAAAAATCAGGAGACCATTTCCTTTCAATACTATGATTGGGTGCAAAAAGTGGCACTATACACAGATGATTTTATAGTATACATCCAAGATTTTAAAAGCTGGTTTCCCATTAAGGTTTCCCATTACCTTGCATACACTTAGCGATTTCAGGAGGGTTTCAGGTTATTTAATAAATCAGCAGAAAATGGATTGATGACAGAAAATGCCTCTTCTGAATGCCCTTTGGTTAAAAAAGGAAATTTGATATTTAGGGTTTCAGGTGGCTGAAGAATTGGACATAATCCCCTAAGGAAATTTGAATAAACATATGACAGAAACCAAAATATGTCTGAAATCATGGGTGTTTGGGTGAATGACGGATGCTGAATTTGTCAATAGATAGCAAACTAGTCCCTCATATCTCCATTCTAGGTTTCCACCCTAAGTGCACACATCTTTTCCTTCTCTCCTCCATAACCCTTTTAGCCTGCTGAGGGCACACCTTGTGTTACGTGGGCAGAGTGGAAAGCATTTTTTAAACTACATTGCCACCATTGATGAGCAAGAGACAATTTCACTAGAATAGGAAAAAATAAATTCTACACTCAATTGGTCCAGAAGGGTTAGAAGTGTTTGACCAAATGACAAAGGAGGTTGGGGTAGGGGGTTGGTGATGAAAATGTGTTTGAATATTCTATTGCTGATTTTGGCTGCCACATTTCTGCTAAATTATGTATTGGCCTTGTGAGGTACAAGTTCTTTAAGAGAAAACAGGAATCTAATGAACCTATTGATGTTTATATGGCAGCCCTTAGATCTTTGGCCCTAGTTTGTAAATGTGGAGCTCTGCAAGAAGATTTGATGAGAGATCAAGCAGTGATGCATGTTAAAGATCCAGCTATACAAGAAATGTAATGGATCAATGGGGATGCAGAATTGCAACATTGTCTGCCAATCGTCAGGAAGGCAGAGGTCTCCAGTAGAAGTGTCAAAGTCATTCAAGTGGAAGTTAGTGAAAAGGTTGACGATTGTAAGATCAGAAGTGAATTGGCACACAAAAATTTTGGAAATCAAAAGAAAGATAATAAGCAATTAGAAAGAAGCAGAAATAATTTCAGGTGTTTTCGTTGTGACTGCAAATCGCATCTTGCATATAGTAAACCTTGTCTAGCACTCAAACAAAAGTGTTCTAATTGTGGAGTGGTTGGTCAGTTCTCAAAGGTTGGCAAAAGGAAAAAGAAAACAGGATTAAGTGTTTGGATAAAGGTGTTCAAGTGGTCAGGATCAGCACTATGTGATAAGCAGAAATAAAACATATTTGTCTAGAACATAAAGGAAGGGGAAAATAATTGGCAGTGTAAAAATAAAGAAAAAAAACTTTACTCAAGATGATGATTGGAAGGGTTAGCATACACATTTATGCAGATTTGAGTACCCATATACTATTGTCTACTAAAATGTAGGGAAATCCAAATTTGCAGACAGATTAGGTGGCAAATTGTAAGAACCTGACATCAGTCCTGAAGGGTATTCAGATGGGAGAATTGAAATGTTAGGGTTATACACACTTACTTTCGGATTTAAGAATTGTAAAACTAGAGGCTCAGTGTTGGGTTGGTATAATCAGGGAGAATTGCACATGATTTTGAATACTAATAGTCCTGAACCTGCAATGATCGTAGATGAAGGGGAATGCACATGAAGTACCATGTTAAGTCATTTCCTCATGTTATTTGGTGAAAAGATTAGGAAACTTGAGTGGTTTCAAACATGAGATTGTATTAAAGAAGGTTGCGTGTCCTAAGATACATAAAGCCAGGAATATTCCTATTCTACTTAGAAATGAGGTAGAAAAGGAAATCGAGAAACTTGCAAAAGACTCTATCATTGCAAGCATATTATCACCTAAGTAGATTTCTCCTTTACTACCCAGACATAGTAATGGAGGAAGTAGGTTATGCATTGGTTTACCACATTCAAACAATGCTATCCTTATTGACCAGTTTCCTCTGCCAAGATGTTCAGAGATGTTGGCCCTTGTAATGAATGCTAGGCTGTTCTCCACTTTTGATCTTTCTGCAGTCTGCCACCAGATTTCTTTGCAGGATAATTGTAAAAGCTACACAACTTTTGTAATTCCCATGGGGTGCTACTGGTATAAAAATACCTTTTGGGCTTGCATCAGCCGCTGCGGTTTTCCAAATGTTAAAGCAACAACTCTTTGCCAAACAAAACGATGTTAAATGCTTCCAAGATTTTATTTGAACTATGAAAAGCACAAAAAAAGAAAACAGCTACATCTTGGAGAGGGTGTAGAAAACATTGAATGAAAGAGATTTGATTGTGGAATATTCTAAATGAAAGTTTGTTGTAGAATTATTAGGCTTATTTAGGTCACATGTTAGACAAGTATGGAGTAAAACCTAAACCTACATTAGTGGCAGCTATCCAATAGGATAAGATCCATTGAGTAAGGACAATGAAAGATCTTTTTTAGGTCTCACAGAATTCTATGCTAAATATATTTATAGTTTTTTAAGGCAGAAACTTTCACATTTGCCAATTACCTACAAACAGGACTGAGTCTGGCTGGTGCAAGTAGTGTTAAAGAGAGTCTGATGACATTAAGACTTCCATTTAAAAAGCCACGAGTGGTTGTCATTCTAACCTAATGTGCATAATCACTATGGATGCTAGTTCGGAAAGCTTAGGTGCTGTGCTTTCTCAAATATTGGAAAAAGGTGGTGAAGTGATCATAGCATATGCTTCCAGAGCTTTAACACCCCTGAGGAAAAGTATTCATTTTTTGAAAGAGAAACTCGGGCTTGCTTGTGGGCTTTAGAGCACTTTAGATCTTTTTAATGGGGTAAACAGTGTGTGTTGAGTAGTGACCACAAACCTTGTGTCAGGTTGCTTACCACATTGCTGGAATGTTGATGAGACTTCAAGATTTTCTACATAAAATGATCTATGTTTCAAGAAAAAAAATGTAACTGCAGATTTTTTGTGAAAGACGTCATTACCAATCAAAGATGATGTGAGTGACAAATGGGATTAATATCATATTGCTTTAATACATAATCTGGATATAGCTGCCATTAACAAAGATGCTTGTTTGGAAGAACATAAAAGAGATGCGTTGCCACAGGGAAATTTGGGATGTATGGTCATGGGTTGGCCCACCAAAGGGGCACAGAAATAGGATTTAAGATGTTTTTGGGAAATTAGAGATGAATTAACATCTTTTGATGGTATAATTTGGAGAGGTGACAGGGTTATTCCAGCAATCACTTTAAAGCATTCCTTTACCATTCACGGTTATGATGGTCATTGTGGAATTGTAAGAGCCAAACAATCTGTTAAAAAAGGATTTCGGCAGCCTGGATTAGACATTTTTGTAGAAAGACTAGTCAGGAGTTGCTTGAGTTGCCTGAATGCAGATAATTCATTGAAAAATGTGAGACCCACTATGAATGAACCATGTGTTCCCAAAGACCCTTGGGAAACTGTTACAGTAGATTTAATGGGTTCCATATGGTCAAATCCAAGCACCTTATTACAATTATTGATGTCTTTTCAAGGTGGCCTCTGGGGGAGATAGTGGACAAAATCGATACTGACATTGGGTTAATCTTTCTCAACAAAGTGTCCACATAGGAGAGTTTATAGTTCACATATTTACTGACAATGGATTTTAGTTTGTTTCTGGTAAGGCAAATGTTTACTTCAAGAAGGTAGGCATTAAACACCGTACTGCATCGTTTTACAATCCTAGTGGCAATGGAATGACTGAGATTTTTAAAAAATTTATTTTATTGACATTATTTCGTCTGACAGCCATAAAAGTGACACAAGAATAAAAAGCCTGTAAGGCATAAAAATAGACCATAAGAGCAGAAAATAAATTCCCAAGATATAAGGACGGTACAAGCTCAATCTTAATGGCAACACAACTTAACTAAGTAAAGCTCAAGTTCTACAACAACAATACTTTTACAATACACATTCTAAAGGCAGTGGGACAATGATATGCTACAGGAAACAAAAGCACTAAGCAGGGGGCAGAATATTACTAGGAGGGCCTTTTTTTGGTGGATTGGCTATACACACTCCAAATACTTAGCAACAGCAAAAACAACAAGATGTATCCACTCTGCATAATCTAATTGCTACTCTATGTTGGGCTGCACCTAAAAGGCAACATGAGGGAACAATCCAGTGCCTACGCCACTGTGAATACCTCAACCAAAAAATAAAAGGTCAGCATCAGTTTCTGCAGCACGTTTGCAACCAAGGCAAATTTTACCACCTCCGTGCTGGCCCTTCCAATGGACAGTCAAAGTGGCAAGCAGTAGAGAACCAAACTTGTACCTTATATAAAGGCCTTTTGTGAATGGGGGCTGAATGTGGTTCATATAGTTTTCAAACTATGAGGTGGACTTGAAGCCTAAGAAATGGTCAGTCATTTGACCCAAGCCCACCTATTTGGACAATGTAGTCTCCTCAAACTCCCAGTAAGTAGCTTTGAGTTTGTTATTAGTAGAAGATGCATTGGTATCAAGGGACTGCCAATACTCAAGTAGATTCATAGTCTATGAAGAATGTTTAACATATTTCAGCCAGGGTAGCCAGACCCCTATTGAAGATGTATCTGAGACTTCTCTTAAGCCCATCCTATATTCTGTCAGCTTGGGTGCTAACCAAATCCGTAGCCAGTACATGATGGGTTTGAAATGCACATTTGGGACAACAGACAGAAAACCTAGATCATGCTTAAAGATCAGTGGCATGCCTTGGGGCAGTTTGAGGGCTGCTCTAAGAAATGTATTCTTAGCCACCTCCAAATCTTTTAAGTTGACGTGTCCCCAGAGTTCTGCTCCATGTACTATGGCAGCAACTGCTTTATTCCTCCACACCTCAAAGAGGGGGGACATTGGGTAGAATAAGTTCCTCTTTGCACATTTTAAGAGGGCTGCAGCCCATGCTTTAGGATAAGGGTACTTTTGGTAACTTGGCGTCCCCAAGTGTTTGAGCTAGAAACACTCTCCCTTTTTATATCTACCTCTTTCCACCTTATTAACTGAAACCTAAAAACTTGATCTACTATACTCATTTTGGTATGACAATGAGTCTGAAACTGCATTAAAATTTTATTCTCTTCGACCCAAATAAGAAGCTGATCTAATAAAAGTTTACTGAATTTTTTTAGACTTGAGTCAATAAGGCTGATTGGAAGATTATTGGCAGGGTCAGCCTTTGAGTCTTTCTTATATATAGGAACAAGCTCTGCCCCTTTCAAAGAGGTTGGGTTATTACCCCCTGTAAGATTGCATTAAAAACATGTGCATGGGAGGGTGCTCAAATTCCTGGTTTAGATTTAAAAAGATCTACCGGTATTCGATCTAACCTGGGCGCCTTTCTAGCCCTCTGAGATCTTATAGCCACAGCCAATTCAGCCACTGTAAATGACCAACCTTCATCAAGAATTTCTGAATTAGACATACATTTTGAGGATATGGGGGTTTGTTGAGAACCAGAGATTCCAGGGGTAGCTACAGTTGAGCGACTACAACCATATAAAGATTCAAAGTGAATCACCCAGTCTTGAGGAAGAATATGAGATTCAGGCTTCATTGTATAGGTTCTAGCACCATAAGCTATCATATGCCAAAGGCAACTGGATCCCCTGAGCGTGTTGCCGACAAAATGTCATTCCAGATAGCAGTATCCCAAGCAGATTTCCCTTGTTTTAAAACTAGTTTATAATCTGCTCTGACTGATGTTATGTCCTGCGTGAACCCACTTTTATCATCACTGAGATCACTCTGGCTAACCTGCAACTCTTGTCATACCATGTGGGGACTGCTCTCACAGGAATGGACTTTCATGGAGAAACGTTTGTGAAATGACTCACTTTTAAGTTTTCAAAACAACTATGGTGAGCTTCCACAATCATATCCAGAGCTATCTCTGGGTTAGCCATATATGACAACATAGGGACTAGCTCTCGGTATAGTAAGGCATTCTTAGACTGATTGACTATTCCCCGCCGTCACTGCTTACACAAAGGGAGAGACCAAGGGGAAGTGGATGCTCCGGTAATTGTGTAGGGCTTCCATGTCAATAAGATTCCCCCAAAATTGGACATCTAGTAAAAATCTGTCACTATGGGTCAGGTAATTTTTCATTTTAAAAGTGTGGCATAACCACAAATCGGATTTAGATCTACCATTGCATGTCCTCAATTCACAACTCATACAAAGATCTAACATTTGCAAGGCTTCCCGCAGGAGCATAGGCAACCATGGGCTCAAATTTTGTGGAATACCCCAAAACTAATCTTCTTCTCCAGCTACCTCAAAATAGAGTGCAGATGGTTCAGAACATACATTGAAATCCCCAGCCACAATCACAACTCCGTCTTTCCTTGACAGAGTAGAACTATAGGGGATCATTCCAACCCTGGCGGTCGGTGATAAAGCGGCGGCCAACCCGCCAACAGGCAGGCGGTAAAAAAAAAGGAATTCTGACCCTTGCGGGAACCGCCAACACAGCCCGCCACTTTAACACTCCGACCGCCACGGCGGGACAAACAAACAGCGCAGCGGTCACCGCCAACAGGCAGGCGGCAGACAATGTACCGCCCACCCTATCACAACTCACCAATCCGCCACCTTTTCCGGGGCGGGAGCCCAGCCGATAAAAACACGGCGGAAACAGACTACGAACGGGAAAACACGCACCTCTATACACTCCACGAGGAATCAGGACAGCATGGAACCCGAATTAAACATCCTACCAGCTATTGTCTACCTGCTCCTCTACCAGGAGCACGAACGCCGACGCAGACGACAACGGTGAGTACTGCACCTATGACACAGGGGAGGGGGGAGGAGGAAAGGTTACGGGCACACACATACGCGATACACCCCCCCCCCCAGCCCCCCCCCAAATACCTACACACCAATGCAGAGCAACAAGTCAGAGTGACACCCCCCAAACCCCACGGAATAATGCAAAGACAAAATAAAATGATCATTAAAATTGAAGTATATTATAGCACATTTGAAGTAATGTGAAATATGAAATATATAAATAAAATAAATAACATCATGAACAATATATACATAGGCCAAAGGTCTGGCACATTTTGGCAACCTTCCATTGTTCGTGGGCCAATGTGCATAAACACATGGGCAAAGCCCACACACGAGACCCGATTCCATTGGAGAGAACACTGCTGGGGCATCAGATAATAAAACTACAGGCACCTCAGGGGGAAGGGAAGGGGGGGCACCTCAGCCACAAGAGTCCACGACGCCAGATCCACGAGGGGCCTCCATGCCCACTGTACCATCCTGGGGAGTGCAAAGCCACAGTCTCTCAAGTCTCACAAGTGGGTGGGTTGACCACTGCTGCATCCTGGGGAGTGCAAAGCCACAGTCTCTCAAGTCTCTACAGTGGGTGGATTGCCCACTGCTGCATCCTGGGGAGTGCAAAGCCACAGTCTCTCAAGTCTAAACAGTGGGTGGATTGCCCACTGCTGCATCCTGGGGAGTGCAAAGCCACAGTCTCTCAAGTCTAAACAGTGGGTGGGTTGACCACTGTTACATCCTGGGGAGTGCAAAGCCACAGTCTCTCAAGTCTAAACAGTGGGTGAGTTGACCACTGTTAAATCCTGGGAAGTGCAAAGCCACAGTCCATCAGGTGGATTACAGACTCCACTGGTTATGGAGGAGGCATGGTGGCCAGAGTGCTTCGTGAAGCCTGCCCGACACAGATCCGGCCCTGCCCATGGGCCAGCGGTGCTTGAGATGAAGGGCCCAGCAGAGCGGTGCTTGAGATGAAGGGCCCAGCGGAGCGGTGCTTGAGAGGAAGGGCCCAGCGGAGCGGTGCTTGACAGGAAGGGCCCAGCGGAGCGGTGCTTGACAGGAAGGGCCCAGCAGAGCAGTTCAGAGACGGCGGTGCCCAGCGGAGCGGTGCTTGAGATGAAGGGCCCAGCGGAGCGGTGCTTGAGATGAAGGGCCCAGCGGAGCGGTGCTTGACAGGAAGGGCCCAGCAGAGCAGTTCAGAGACGGCGGTGCCCAGCGGAGCGGTGCTTGACAGGAAGGGCCCAGCAGAGCAGTTCAGAGACGGCGGTGCCCAGCGGAGCGGTGCTTGACAGGAAGGGCCCAGCGGAGCGGTGCTTGACAGGAAGGGCCCAGCAGAGCAGTTCAGAGACGGTGGTGCCCAGCGGAGAAGTGCTTTACAGGAAGGGCCCAGCTGAGCGGTGCTTGACAGGAAGGGCCCAGCGGAGCAGTGCTTGAGATGAAGGGCCCAGCGGAGCGGTGCTTGAGATGAAGGGCCCAGCGGAGCGGTGCTTGACAGGAAGGGCCCAGCAGAGCAGTTCAGAGACGGCGGTGCCCAGCGGAGCAGTGCTTGACAGGAAGGGCCCAGCGGAGCGGTGCTTGACAGGAAGGGCCCAGGGGAGCGGTGCTTGAGATGAAGGGCCCAGCGGAGCGGTGCTTGAGATGAAGGGCCCAGCGGAGCGGTGCTTGAGATGAAGGGCCCAGCGGAGCGGTGCTTGAGAGGAAGGGCCCAGCAGAGCGGTGCTTGACAGGAAGGGCCCAGCGGAGCGGTGCTTGTCTTTCCGGGGCCCTGTTCAGCGGTGCTTGTCTTGGCGGGGCCCTGTTCAGTGGTGCTTGTCTTGGCGGGGCCCTGTTAAGCGGTGCTTGTCACGGCGGGCCCTGTTCAGCGGTGCTTGTCTTGGCGGGGCCCTGTTCAGCGGTGCTTCTCACGGTGGGCCCTGTTCAGCGGTGCTTGTCACGGCGGGCCCTGTTCAGCGGTGCTTCTCACGGCGGGCCCTGTTCAGCTGTGCTTGTCTTGCCGGGGCCTTGTTCAGCGGTGCTTGTCACGGCGGGCCCTGTTCAGCGGTGCTTGTCACGGCGGGCCCTGTTCAGCGGTGCTTGTCTTGCCGGGGCCCTGTTCAGCGGTGCTTCTCACGGCGGGCCCTGTTCAGCGGTGCTTCTCACGGTGGGCCCTGTTCAGCGGTGCTTCTCACGCCGGGGCCCTGTTCAGCGGTGCTTGTCACAGCGGGCTCTGTTCAGCGGTGCTTCTCACGGCGGGCCCTGTTCAGCGGTGCTTCTCACGGCGGGGCCCTGTTCAGCGGTGCTTGTCTTGTGTTCCTAGGGAACCAGATCTGGCCAATATTTCCCGCTCAGTCGCCATCCGTCCTTTCGCTTGCGGGGCCCTCCTGTGCTGGAGTCCTGGGCCCGTGGGTGTCCTCCGTCACATCCGAAATGGGGCTGGTGGGCCCCTCCTGGGCAGCTCGCCTGCTGCCGGACTTGTCCGCCCTGCTGCCTTTGCCCTCCTTCGCAGAATCTTTTGTGGATGTGCCAGGTGACGGGGCAAGGCTAGTGTCCTTGGGGGCAGCCGTCTCAGGCCTGTCGCGCCGGCCCTTCACTTTTTTGGTTCTCTTCCCAGGGGGTGGGCTGGCTGTCCCCTTGCTGCTGGCCGTTGTTCCTGCCCTAGGAGCTGGTGGACTCCAATAGCCCTGAACTATGGTCCTAGTAGATGCAGGGCTTGTGGTGGCTGAGGTGCTGATTGGAGTCTTATGAGATGGAGGGGGTGGGTCAGTTGTTGGAAAGAGGTCAAGGTTGGAAAGGAAAATCAATTTAGAAAGACAGGGACGGGTAGTTGTAGTGGGTATGGGAGTGGAGGAAGAGGATGTGGTTGTAGGAGAGTCAAGTGTGCTGTCTTTGGGCGCAGGTGCTTGTGACGGAGGCTGTCGTGAGGTGGATGGCTGTTGGGTGGGTGGCTGCCTGCGTTTGTGTGGTTTGGAAGAGGGGGTGACAGACACAGTGGGAGAGGACACAGGGGACGTGTAAATGGCAGTGGGGGTGGTGACTGCACATGTGAAGAGTGTTCTGGAGGGTGTGCAGGTGATGGACGTACTGGCTGATGGTGGTGTGCATGCAGGTGTGAGTGGAGACGTCACAGGGAGGGAGGAGGGAGACGAGGAGGAGGGGGACACAGAGGAGGCAGTGGCTGTTGGCATGTCTGCATGTGGATGTTGCTTGGGTGAATGCTTGTGTGATCTGTGGTGCTTATGTCTGGATGAGCTGCCCTTGGGTGTTGAGGTGTGTGCAGGCTGGTCTGTAGGTGTGGCTGGGATAGGCAGAGGAACAGGGGAGTGGGACTGGGTGGAGGGAGTTGGAGGAGGGAGGCTGGAGACAGGGACAATGGTTGCCGTCAGTGCTGAGGCCAGAGCATTGAACGATCGCTGATGGGCAGCCTGACACGAATGAATGCCCTCCAGGTATGCATTGCTCCGATGCACCTCCCTTTCTACACCCTGGATGGCATTCAAAAGGGTAGACTGCCCAACAATGAGCGTCTGGAGGAGGTCATAGATCTCCGCACTGAGGGCAGCAGGGGTAACTGGGGCAGGGCCTGAGGTGCCTGGGGCGAAGGAGATGGCTGGCTTTCTGGCCGAGCAGGCACGTGGCGAACGCTGAGGGGCTCCTGGGAGGGCGGAGCTGGTGCGCTGGGTGGCGGCTGTACCTGTTGTAGCGGTGGGCACAGATGTTGCCGCCACCACAGGGGAGCTCCCTTCCGAGGACGTGTCTCCACGGGTCCCCGTTGTGGAGCTCCCCTCGCCCTCCGTCTCACTGGTGAACTCGGAGTCGGTTTCATGGCCATCCGGGGCAATGTGAGATGCAGCTCCCTCGTGCGCCAATGCCACTTCTCCTCCGCCTGATTATGCTAATGCACACATAAACAGGAAGACCAAAAAAAAGGGGGGGGAGAAGAAATAAAGACATGTTGAGTGCATGCATTGGCGACACCGTTGGCGTAGAGGACAGACACAGAAGCCCACTGCACTACGCAGCGCACTTGGGGTACACTACTCAATCACTGGGACATGGCCTACAAGCCTATGGACGACAACTGCACACATAGATGACACAGGGCCATGAATAGCTGTACTAGGCACCCTACAGAGGTGGGGGGCGGGGGCACAGGGCCATGCCTCACGGAGGGGCCTAGCCTACAGAAATCGCCCTGGCCTAGGGATACCCACAGCCCTCCTCCCCCACCCAGGCACCTCCACTGCGCGCAAAGATAGCAGAATGTGCTGGTACTCACCCCCTTGTGTCTGCTGTGATGTCCTCACGCGCCCATCCAAATCGGGGTAGGCCACCGCCAGGATCCGGGACATCAGGGGGGTGAATTGCCGTGTGGCACCCCTCCTAGGTTGGGAGGCCATCCCCAGCAGAGCCTCGGCGGTCTTTCTGCTCCCGCGGCGGATGTCCTCCCACCTCTTGCGGCAGTGGGTGCCCCGTCTGTTGTGGACCCCCAGGGCCCGGACGTCCTTGGCGATGGCACGTCAAATGTCGATCTTCTGATGGGCGCTGACCTATGTGACATGTACAGGGTGGGAAAAGAAACATCATCACTTTTCTGCATGGTCGATGTGAGTGGCCCCCCCTCCCCAACCTTGCCATGTGGCACATGCTCTCATCTGTCGTGCGATGCATTCCTCATTCGCTCCCCTCACCACCATCGTTCATTCACCCCACTCAACCCAGGCATTGCCCACAAAGCATGGTCCCAGTGTACTTATCTGTTGGTCTGGAGGACCGTAGAGTAGCGCATACTGGGGGAGGACCCCATCCACAAGTGTCTCCAACTCTTCTGAAGTGGAGGCAGGGTCCCTTTCCCCAGTCGCAGCAGCCATTGTCACTTCCAGACCGAGGTCACAGCAGCACTTGCAGTATAGGTCCTCTCCTGTGGATGATCAGGTCTCGAGTGATTAAGCAGATAGAAAATGGTGGTTACGCCCGCGGCGGTGCGTACCGCGGCGGTGCGTACCGCGACCGCCGGCGCACATCCTCATTGGCTCCTGAAACCCATAGGGTTCAATGTTAACCAATGCAGCTTTGCACCGCGGTCTTCGACCGCCTACCGCCACGCCAGCGCAATGAGCTCACATCACATTGTCACACTTCACAGGTCAGGCAGCCGCCATTTCAAAGGCCCACATGGCTTAATTTCTACTGCGTCACACAGGCCTAGGCCTTGCATTGCCACTCATACATGCCATTCAATGCATAGAGAATCATGTACAGTGCAAGCTGTGTGAACGTACCTGTGGGTTGATTGACTCTGTGCTCCATGTTGTCCTTCCTAGGCACTGTCCACAGGGACTTGTGAGGAGATGGGGGGCTGTTCCCGTGTACAGACCGCTGGTGGACCTGTCGACAATGGAAGAACGACATGTCATACTCACCTACAGACTTGACCGTGCCACTATACAGGAACTGTGTGCCCAGCTGGAGCCAGACCTGATGTCACCCATCCGCCAACCCACAGGGATTCCCCCTCTAGTGCAGGTTCTGTCAGTACTCAATTTTTTGGCTAGTGGATTATTCCAAACAACAATGGCCATTTCATCTGGGATGTCTCAGCCTATGTTTTCTAAGGTTTTATCCAGAGTGTTGTCTGCCCTGATGAAATACATGCGGAGCTACATTGTTTTCCCTGAGGTGGAGGATTTGGCTACAGTGAAGGGTGATTTCTATACCCTTGGACATATTCCCAACGTCATTGGTGCCATTGATGGGACCCATGTGGCTTTGGTACCCCCCAGAGGAAGTGAACAGGTGTACAGGAACAGAAAAAGTTATCATTCGATGATTGTCCAGGTGGTCTGTTTGGCTGACCAGTACATCTCCCATGTAAATGCCAAGTTCCCTGGGTCAGTGCATGACGCGTACATCATGCGAAATAGCAGCATCCCTTATGTGATGGAACAGCTACAGAGACACCGTGTGTGGCTAATAGGTGACTCTGGTTACCCCAACCTGTTGTGGCTACTGACCCCAGTGAGGAATCCCAGGACCAGGGCAGAGGAACGGTACAATGAGGCCCATGGGCGTACTAGGAGGGTGATTGAGCGGACCTTCGGCCTCCTGAAGGCCAGGTTTAGGTGCCTGCATATGACAGGTGGATCCCTAATGTACTCACCAAAGAAGGTGTGTCATATCATCGTGGCCTGCTGTATGCTTCACAACCTGGCTTTGCGACGCCAGGTGCCTTTCCTGCAGGAGGATGGTCCAGATGGTGGTGTTGTGGCAGCGGTGGAACCTGTGGAGAGTGAAGAGGAGGAAGACGACGGGGACGACACAGACAACAGGGACACAGTGATACTACAGTATTTTCAATGACACACTGGTAAGAATCAACAACGGCATTTTACAGTTACTTACAGTCTCCTGCCTCTCTAGTGTCTGACCTATTCCCCCAGTGTATGTTAACTGAGCTGTGACTTTCCCTTCAAATTTCAGAGATGTGGCCCCCACTGCGTGACCTCTGCTTTGTTTCCCCATGGACTACAGCTGTATGACAGTGGTATGTTTTCATCACTGTGTAACTGGACATTTTGGCAGCATTATGTTCAATACATTTGTTCACAATACAGGCAGACTCCTGATTGTTTTTGTGCAATAAGTATTTTTATTAAAATGCTGAATTTAGGGACATGGTGGGAAATCGGTGATGGGTGATGGTGGAGGAATGTCCATGGCAGAGTCCAGCTTTTCAGTCTCACAGGTGCATTGTCCATATGCCTGTGGAAGGTGGAGCAGGTCAGTTAAAGGTTGGACAGGGTGACAATGTGGGACAGTGGGATGACATCAGGGGGTATCCTTTGCATTCGGGGGTCTTGACATCCTACTCTGTCTTCTTACGAGATCTCAGGCCCCGCTTGCGGGGTGGTTCTTCTTCTGCAGGAGGTGGGGTTCTGGTGGCCTGTTGTTGTGTGGGGGCCTCCTGTCCACTAGCGCCGGCGGAGGTGGTTGCCTGTTCTTGGTCCATGCTAGTGACAGGGGCCCTTTGTGGTGCCACATGGTCCCGCAATGTGGTGACAATCTGGTTGAGTGCCCCCACGATGGTGCCCATTGCAGAACTGATGGTTCTAAGTTCTTCCCTGAACCCCATGTACTGTTGCTCCTGCATGACCTGGATCTCCTGGAACATGGCCAGTACCGTCGCCATCGTCTCCTGGGAGTGGTGGTATGCTCCCATGATGGAGGAGAGGGCCTCGTGGAGAGTGGGTTCCCCTGGCCTGTCCCCCCCCTGTCGCACAGCAGCCCTCCCAGTTCCCCTGTTTCCCTGGACCTCTGTCCCCTGGACCGTATGCCCACTACCACTGCCCCCAGGTCCCTGTTGTTGTTGGGGTGGTGGGTTAACCTGGGTGCCCTGTAGTGGTGGACACACCGCTGATTGACGTGTCCTGGAGACAGAGGCATGGGCCCACTGGGTGGGAGCTGTGCTGGTATTCCCAGAGGGGATTGGGTCTGCTGTGGCCTGTGGCTGTGTGAGGGCAACCGACTGTCCAGAGGTCCCCGATGGTTCGGGCTGGTCATCTGGGTCCAGGGAGACAGAGCTGCTGTCATCACTGGTGGCCTCTTCTGGGGGTGGAATAGAAATTTCTGGACCCTCCTGGGCGGTGTGGTGGCGTTCGGGTCCTGCAGGGGTATAGAGGTATGGTTATTGCTTCAGTGTGTGCCATATCGGTCAATGGGTGGGTGCCCGTGTATCCCAGGGCTGGCATTCCTGTGTGTGGGCGTTTGTGAGGGTGGCTTGTGGGGGAGATGTGTATGTGCAGTGGGCATGCTTTGGTGATGGGTGTCCATGCTTTGTGGACGCATGCAGGTCTTGGTGTTTGGATGGGTGGGTTGTGATGGTGAGCCATTTGCAGGGAGTAGGTGTGATGGGGGTGGGGGTGAGGGTGGGGGTATGTGCTGGCATGCAGGTGGGGTGGGGGTGGGAAGAAGTAGTTAAGATTTGACTTACCAGAGTCCATTCCTCCAGATACTCCTGCAAGGCCCTCAGGATGCAGGATGTGCAAGACTTCCTCCTCCCATGGGGGAGTAGGTGGGGGTCCGCCACCAGTCTTCTGCACAGGGATGTTGTGCCTTGATACCATGGAACGCACCTTCCCCCATAGGTCGTTCCAGCGCTTCCTGATGTCATCCCGATTTCGTGGATGCTGTCCCACAGCCTTGACCCTGTCGACTATCCTTTGCCATAGCTCCATCTTCCTGGCAATGCTGGTGTGCTGCACCTGTGTCCCGAAGAGCTGGGGCTCTACCCGAACTGTTTCCTCCACCATGACCCTGAGTTTGGCGTCTGAGAACCGGGGGTGTCTTTGGGGTGCCATAGGGTGATGTGGATGAGGTGTGGGGTGGTGTATGTGTTGATGAGTGTGGTGAGTGTGTTGATGTGTTGTGTTTTGTGCGTGGATAGTGTGTGGGTGATGGTGTGGTTTACCTCTGTGTGATGGTGTTGTCTAAGCAGTGCTGTCTATCTCTGGCTTTCTGTCGTTTTTTTTTTTGAAGGGGTTTGTGGGTGATGTTGTGTGTGTTTTATATTGTATTGGGTGTGTGGGAGTGTTGTTTGTATGTGTATCAGGTGTGTGTGTTTCAAATTGTCCAATGTGGTTGTGTTTTGTAAGGGTGTGTGTATTTTGAGCGCGGCGGTGTGCCCTGCCAATGGAATACCGCGGTTGAAAGACCGCTGTGTGGATTCGTGGGTCGTAATGGCATGAGTGTTTTTCTGTTGGCGTGACGGTAGAGGTTTGGTCATCGCCAGTTTTTCGCTGACCTTTGGTGTGGCGGACTTTTGTGGATGTCGGGTTTTTGGCGGTTTGCCAGTTGCGGGTCAGAATGACCGTGGCGGTTTACCGCAGCCGCGGCGGTGTTATGGCGGTCTTCTGACCGGCAGTAAGCGCCTTTTACCGCCGAGGTCAGAATGACCACCATAATCAATCAAAAGGTGAAGGACAGGGGAATCAACATGTTTTGGGAACACTCTTACTATATTTTTTTTAAATAAACATTTTTGTTTTGAGGGGATTGATATCTCAATGCCGAGCAGGTCAGGAGAATAATGGTAAATTGGAAAGCATGAAATCCTAAAGAGAAGTTAATCCAGGTTAGTAACCCACCAGAGGGTCTACTTGGTTTATAGCTACAAGCGGTGACATGAACTTTTTAAAACTGGACCTGTATACTGGTAAAATCTCCCACATTTCTTGAAGCAAGATTATTTCAGAGTCTATAAATTACCCCCAGTAACCTTGGATGAGCTTGGGGCCCAGCCCCGCAATGCCCCAGGAGATTGTTGACAGGATATTCGTGGTTGTAGTGACTGTTTCATCAGGGGACCAGTGAGATGAACTTAGCCTACAGCTAACTACCGTGCATATGGCAGGTGGGCCTTGCTGTATTAAGGAAAACCTTCCTTGTAGCATGCCTTCAATGAATAGAAAGTGGCCCTTGGCCTTCTGCAATAGGGGCCCCACTATGGTTTCACCCAATTGCACCCTTCAGAACACAAGTTGGAATTTGGATTTGAATGGGTTTTAAGAGGATGATAGGGAATTTACCTGATGCAGGAATATGAAGGTCATTTCCCCAATCTTCAAAGATAGCTTTTCTGCACAAACCGCATTCCATTGGGCTGCTCTTTTCCAGAATGTCTTAGTCACATCTCCTGTCGAATTTAACAGAGGCGGATCAAATCTGACCCAAACAGGTCATCAGAAGTTATATTCCTTAGGGCAGGAATATGAGAAAACAACCACAATAAGTTCCCTTTGTTGAGGGTGTCCAAGAGTGTTGTGGGAGATCTCTGCCGCATCACACTTGGGGGAGATGAAGGCATCCTGGTCCTTAGACTGTACTAGAAGAGGACCCAAACAAGTGGAACCAAGCTGCACCAGGGAGGTATTACTGGTTGGAATATAGGTGTCAGTTACTTGTTGCTTACCAAACAATGCTTCCTGACAGGTTGAATCCAGATGCCGGCCAGAATTTTCCATAAACTTGCAGGGCCTCTATTTCCCCATGCACCCTGGTGGCAGATATAGTTTCACAAATCAATGGAGACTCTCTTCTAGTTACTTTGTCAGATATAGGTCTATGTATTGATAATTTATTTAATTGGCCTGTCAGATCCTGGGTTTCCCATTCAGATTGAGTACATTGGTCCACCTTTTCATTTTGCCCGACTGGCATCTCCTCTGTTCCTTTAAGTTTACTTCCTCTTTTGGGGTTGTGGACACCTTGACCTAACATTCCACACTCCTGCAAGCTTGAACACCTGATGGTCATCTGTCCCCGGGCCCCCCGATCTAATTTGACTCTTTGAGTTTAAGTGGTACAGGGGCATCTGGTGAGGCTATAGCTGGCATACTGATTAATGGTAAGAGTTGATGCCTGAGGTAGAGGGGCAAAAACTGGAAAGAATTTCCTAGGATTTGTGTTTGTGGGATCTTGTATTTTGTTCATTCTAGCTTGTTTATCCAACTGAGGGTTTCTTTTGAACAAGCGCTACTATTTCTTTTACCTTTTTTTGCCCTTCTTGACAGGCACAAGGATGAGTGTTGCTCAGATGGAGATCCATTTTCTGTTGTTGCTTGTAATCCACTCACAGTGGCAACCTTGTTGCTCTCTGGAGCAACCTTGACCAGGGTCTAGTGGGATGTTAAAGAGGGAATATATACCGCCCACGTGTTTCTGCACATTAAGTTGTTGATGATAGACAGATAAGCAATAGTAACAATCTGTGACTTAACCTGGGGTGCTTTATTGGCCGTAGAAGCCTTAAGTGACCCAACCAGATACTCAACATCTCAGGTAGTGTATTCAACTTGCTCATAATTGGAGAACACAGGCAGGATTTATCATTCACAAGGAGTTTTTATCTCTGTTTCCAGGAGACTAAGCTTAACACTAAATATGGTAAGGTGGGTTGCCAATGATTGAATCAAATCATGTTGCAATTCCATTTGCTTGACTGCCAGAAGAGAGTCCTGAATCCTATGTGGCTCTTATTGCTAGCATCTCTTGGGTATTTAGTGGGGTCTGCGTTTGTGATATTGACTCTGGAGCTTTTTCTGCCAGGCCCTGTGATAGTAATGGTGTCTTCCTCAGAGTTCTATCTATTTGGGCCTCAAAATTAGAGAGGAAGCAGCCTGACAAAGTCCCTGATCAGTAAAACTGAGGGGTGGGCTGACAGCCCTTTAGATGGGAAGGGATCGCATGTTTGAGATGACACGACCATAAAACTTGGCAACTCCAGGGACCAATCCAGGGGACAATGAACTTGTGCAGTCATTAAAATAATGATCGCATTTGAACTTGAAGATGTTCCTGGAATACACTCGCTAAAGCTGGCAAACTACCTACATTACCTACATTACCCACTTTGCAAGAAGAGCTAGCCGAAGAAAACTCAGGAAAGCATCAGATACTGGCTCTTGCATTTGCTCCTCCTCTTCTGTAGAGTAATCGCCAAAGACAGGTAGGAGAAGGGCAGGGCACAGAGGAGACTATGGCCCTCATTCTGACCTTGGCGGGCGGCGGAGGCCGCCCGCCAAAGTCCCGCCGTCAGGTTACCGTTCCGCGGTCGAAAGACCGCGGCGGTAATTCTGACATTCCCGCTGGGCTGGCGGGCGGCCGCCTTCAGGCCGCCCGCCAGCCCAGCGGGAAAGAGGCTTCCACGATGAAGCCGGCTCGGAATCGAGCCGGCGGAGTGAAAGCTGTGCGACGGGTGCAGTTGCACCCGTCGCGTATTTCACTGTCTGCGCAGCAGACAGTGAAATACATTTAGGGGCCCTCTTACGGGGGCCCCTGCAGTGCCCATGCCAGTGGCATGGGCACTGCAGGGGCCCCCAGGGGCCCCGCGACCCCCCCACCGCCATCCGGTTCCCGGCAGGCGGACCGCCGGGAACTGGATGGCGGTAGGGGGGGTCGGAATCCCCTCGGCGGCGCAGCTAGCTGCGCCGCCTTGGAGGATTCCAATGGGCGGCGGTACACTGGCGGGTGACCGCCAGTGTTGCCGGTCCGACCGCGGCTTTACCGCCGCGGTCGGAATGCCCATTGGAGCACCGCCGGCCTGTCGGCGGTGCTCCCGCGGTCCTCCAACCCGGCGGTCATGGACTGCCAGGGTTGGAATGACCACCTATATTGTCAAGTCAATGGGTGGCTCACCCGATCTGAAGCTGGGTCAAAATTGTGTTCTATGCTTGGTAGGGAGCCCTGTATCAGCTACTTCATCCTTTGACTGTTTTGTAGGATCTTGAGGGTCATGAGATAGCCTGGGCAAACTACTGGTGGAGCACTCCAAGATATTAAGGAGAGCCCCTGCGGGTGCCGTATCCAAGATATCTTCTTAAAACTTTGCAACTGATTCCATTGCCTTAAAAAATAGTGTCTGAGCTCTTTAAAGATGGTGACACCAAAAGTGGAGAAAGAACATGGTCCTTTCACCAGCCCATGTACACAGTACTAGAGCTAGGTAGACTGATAGGTTCAGGGAGTGAAAGATGAGGTGGCCATTCAGAGTTCTGTCTCCCGAGGTCTTTTTGCATGCTGGTCCCTTCTGTTTTACCTTTCTCGTAAAATTTGCACTTGTGGCTGCAACCATGAGTTATAGTTATTTAAGGTAACTATAATTATAACTGCTATAATTTCTTGTATGTTTGTAATGTGAGGCTAACTATAACGTCCCTCTAACCTTTGTATTTTTCAGTCAATTACTGTGGTATTTTCAACGTATACTAGCCTTCAAGGGCTCCCCGTGGTTTTATTGCGAAAAAAAAGATACTTTTTTATTTATTAAATTATTTTTTTTTTTTAGGAAAAAAACCTTTACGGGCTCCCTGCCACTGCAGGGGAGGCCTTGAGGCATCTCCGTGCTTGCTGAAACATTTACCCTCTGCCTGCTGCACTCATGCAGGAGCCAGAAGTGAAAGCTTCGGATTTTGACAGAGGGACCTGCTTTACAGTGTTTGCTGTGGCTTGGCAGGGGGCACCCCGGGACATAGCAGAAGCCGGCCATGGGCGGTGGTGGTCCCCAGGGCCATCAGTGGCTCCAAGAGGGGGGGTCGTGTGCCCCCCTACAATGAGAATGGGGTTGATGGTCCCTGGAATTTGAGGGTCCCACAGGGCCTCCCTTTCTTTTTTGTAAAGATTTGCCCTATGGGGTGGTGGTACTAGGAGAACACAGGGTCATAAGCCCTGTGCATAATATTACTTAAATGCCCTGGCAAGGTGGTGGTCCCCAGGGCAGTGGGAGGGGGTGGCCCCCCACATATCATAATAGCCCTGGGGAGTGGCAGTCCCAGGGCAGCGGGGGGGACGCACCACCCCAGCATATACAGTATAAGCGTATAAGCCTCAGAGAGGTGGCAGTCCGAGGGCCAGGATTCTCCTCCCCCCCTGCATTTCTAAAAAAATGCCCCTAGGACTTGACCCACCAGGGGGCTTCATGATAACAAAGCGCAGGAGACCCAGCTTAATATTTTTAAATTTTGTGGCAGATCTGTCCGTAAAATCAGAAAGGGGTCAGGGTGTTCGTACCCTGTCCCTTTTGTATTTTTCATTATTTTTTTCTGGGACTCGGCTTCAGCTGAGACCCAAGATGGTTGACAACACTTCTGTTGTTGAAGTGTTATCATCTTTTCAGGTCTCTGCACGAGATTGGGAGGGTCTGCGAATCTTTCGCATCCCTATATTTACAAATTTAGATTTTCTTAAATTTCCCAAAAACTAATGAATGGATTTACACCAAGGATTCTGGATCAACGGATTCTGGACCAAAAACTCCCTTTCTGCCACATTTGGCTTACTTCTGTCAATTGTTTTTTGCGCTCTCGCTGTTTTTCCTACGGGAATTAACATTGGAAATGCTCTAAATTTCACCCCCCTTTCATCTTGGCACCCGCTTGACGGATCACCCTGAAATTTTCTAGACAGCAGCTCACATGACTGTAAAATATTTTTGGAAACTTTTGTGAAGATACATCCAGCAGCTTCAAAGACATAGGTCCTAACTATAACTACCTACTGCTAAGCACCAGTAGGTTGAATATATATATTTATATATTTAAATATATACATATAGTTCTATATGTGGATGCATAGAAATACAGTCAATGACATGCAAAGTCGCACCCCTTTTGAAATTATGAAAGGAAGGATTCTTAAAACTAAAAGTTATCCTTGCAATGATATGAGTGTATTGAGAAAGAAGAATGAGGACGCTGATAAGAGTTACAAAAAATGGTAGGACTGCAAGAAAGGATAGGTCGGTGATCCTAATATTATTGTAGGAATGTGGGTTAGGGTGAAAAATCCATGGAATGAAAAATAGGGAAAAGCCAGTTGTAGGACCTCTTGACGCAATACAGGGTTTGAAGAATGCTGTGAAGTTAAGTGGTGGAAAAGTGTGCAACGTTAGGATTGTTGCTTTAAAAGGTGAAATACGTGTACAGAGGTGATCATTCTACTGGTTTGTGCAGGAATATTAATGTTGACATGGGTTTAGAATGTCAGGAAAGGACAAAAGTTCGGAAAGATATGAGAAACAATGTGAGCCCTGAAGGGAATATAAAAGATCGGGAGGCAATGGATAACATTGTTATCCCCTATGGGAATGGGGAGATTTTCAATAATCAGGCCAATGATGAGGCAAGTTTAGATTGTAACAGGGTAGAGGTAACATGGGAAAAGAAAACAGCACGGTAGAAGCCTATGTGGATATCTGATTATGTATGTGAACTGAATGTTTAGCTTATTTTTTATGACGCAATCTATAACATTAGAGTTTCATAATTCTCCATTAGTATTTGTAAGTTTATTTTATTCATTGCATAAATCGTAAGTTATTTAGTTCTATTTTCAGGATGAATTTATTGTTTATCATATTAGTTACATTTACGTATATGGCATTTTAACTCTTGTGGTGGTCCTTGTTATTTTATAATAGGGGGAATGTGTTATGTTGGTCCTTTAATGTTGTCTTGGCAGTGTAGTTGATCTGTGGGTGTGGGGTTGGGGTAGAGACGTGACATGCATCCATAGGCCACAAGGTCGAGTTAAGTCTTAGATTTATGAATAATGACCTGGTGGTCGGGCATAGTCACTTAATCAAGGCGGGCAGGAGTCGTCCTTGGTTTCTAGTGATGTAACCAGGGCGTCCCAAGTGTCTATCCCCTTGACCTGTAATCCTTTGTCTTGGAATGAGTGTAATGTGTGTGCCTCTGCCCTCGCCCACTACAGCAAATCTTTTAACCATTGTTGAGTGTCCGGTGCAGCCGGTGCCTTCCATCGCATTCTTATCAAACGCTTAAATAGGATGAAAGCCAGCTCAATGCATTTTTGTATTTGCTTGTTCTTTTTTGGGCGAGGGTGGATGCCCAGGAGACATGAAGCAGGTGTGGGGGAGAGCGGACATCCGACCACTTCAGCAGTCAGCGTAGTCACCTCCTGCCAGGTGCGCAAGAGAGGAGGGCATTCCCAAGTCATATGGAAAAAGGTTGCACCCATCTCGCTGCATCGCGGGCACTCACGGGGAGACTGAGGTAATATGCGCTGCAGACGGTGTGAGGATAGGTAGGTTTGATGTAGGTAATTGAACTGGGTAAAGCAAAACCTTGGGTTGCAAGACACAGACCGGACCAGGCCCAGTGCCATATTCCAATCACGTTGATCTAATGGGGTCGATAGGGTACTGTCCCACCTTGCCTTTGCCCTGGGTTGGGCGACCTCTGAAATTATCTAGTAGTATTTTGTATAGCTGTGAAATGCTGTGTTGTTCTCCTAAGCCAGAGAGCAACCCGTGCAGTACTGCTGATGTGGGAGGTTCTCTATCTCGACATTTCCAGGTGTGATGCATAAGCTGTTGTAGGGCACAGTATGTCAAAAACCATCTTTTATCTACCTCATACCTCAAGATTAGTTCTGTGAAGGGTAACATGAGGCCCTCCGAATATATATCACTAATTGTTTGGACACCTCTCCTGGGCCATTGTTGTTTATTATGTTGCTTGGACAGTCTAGAGATCACTGGGACAGATAGGAGAGCTATCTTGGGTGAAATTGGGGGAGTGCGGTTCCCGTCTAGTATATAGTGGCCCCAGCAGCAGTGTGCTTTCCGCATCAGGTTATTGTTCTAAGCGGCCAGGCTGCTACCGTCAGGCAACCATTGCATTATATTTGTGCGTCTAAGAGCGGTCTGTACTGATTGGGCATCTGAATTCGGGGGGTCCTGTAACCAACGCCAAGTCCACTGTACCTGTGCTGCAGCGTAATACAATTCATAGTGTGGTGTTCCCAGCCCTCCTAGTTCTAAGGGGAGTTGTGTGGCAGATAGGGCTACTCGCCAGCGACCTCTGCCCCATATCAACTCCATTGTGAGGCTATTCAATGATGTGAAAAAATCGCTAGGTATTTGAAGTGGCAGTGCCGTGAAATGGTAAAGCATACATGGTAATATTATCACTTTGGCAATTGCCCCTCTGCCTATGGGCGAGAGCGGTAGCGATCCCCAAAATGGCAGAGATCCTTTTAAAGAGCAAAGTGCTCGCCCCAAGTTGCCCTCCCTCAGGTCGGTAGCTTCATGGTATATATGTACACCTAAATACTTAAATGTTGTGTACGCCCATGGCAGTGTATATGTTGGGGTGCTGAATCGCCGTTTCACCGGTGTCGGTGCCAGTGGGAATAGGCAGGATTTAGACTGATTGATCCGCAAGCCTGAGATATCACCGAATTGGTCTAGCAATTGTAGCATATCTGGGAGCGAGGCGCCATGGTCGCGCAGGTATATCAGCGTGCCGTTGGCGCATAATGAAATAATCTGGAACCCCTCCCCATATGGGATGCCGCATTCCCGTGCCCTCACTCTGAATTGCGCTGCAAGGGGTTCCATTGCCAGTGCAAACAGCAGCGGAGACAGTAGGCACCCTTGCCTTGTGCCTCTGCCTATCGGAAACTCCTCTGAGATCCCTCCGCCTGTTTTTACTCTGGCGACAGGGTCCGCATACAGTGTTTCTATCCACTTCAAGTAAGCTCTCCCGAATCCCAGGCGAGACAAAGTCTCTAGCGGAAAGGGCCAGCCCAGAGTGTCAAACACTTTCTCGATGTCCAGTGAGACCGCTACCCTGTCATGATAAGAGGGGAGCGTTTCATGTATGGTTTGCAAAAGACGCCCAATATTCATAAATGTGTTGCACCTCGGGATAAAGCCCGATTGGTCCTCGTGAACCAAATACAGCATTAGTGAGAGTAGGCGATTAGCTAGGATCTTGCCTATCAATTTACAGTCTAGGTTTAGGAGAGAGAGTGGCCTGTTTGATCTCACATCTAGTGGGTCACGTCCTGGTTTCAGGAGTACTACGATTATCGCTTCACGCTGTGACTTTGATAGCCTGCCTCTCTCTAGCGCTTCATGTACCATTTCAATATAGGGCTGGATCAATTGCCCCGAGCACGCTGGGTAGTACTCAGTCGGGAGGCCATCACTGCCCGGAGCCTTACCCCCGCTAATTGTTGCAGGGAAAGTTGAACCTCTGCTGCATCAATGTGCGTGTCTAGCACCTCCCGCTGAGACTCCGTTAGTCGAGCCAGGGGAAGTGCTTCAAAAAATTCTGACAATTGATGTGTGGATGAGGGGGCTGCGCTGCATAAAGGGTGCTATATTATTGCTGGAAAGCCAAGTTTATTCCTAACTGGGTGTTAATCACTGTCCCCGCTTCAGACGTGATTGCTCCTATTGGTCTGTGTTCTCTCGCACCAGCCAGGCTAGTAATCTGCCGGAGCAGTCTCCTTCTGCGTGTGCTCTAGTTATGTAATGGCAGTAGTCATAATTACCAAAGCATCTGTCGATCATGTCTACTTGTTTCTGGAGCGAACAGAGGTCTCCCGGGGCCTCCCCGCCCGACGCAGTGCTCGTCTCCGCCAGTCGAAGCTCAGACTCTGCCCTCCTCAAGTCATCCAGTAAGTTGCGCCTCGTCCCTCCCGCCGCTGCCATACATATGCCTCTCACAACAACCTTGTGGACATCCCACTCCACGGCGCGTGAGGATGCTGTCCCTTGATTAAGCTTAAAATACATTGAGAGGTGCTGTGATAGTTTGCACCGAAATGGGGGGGTCGAGTAGCAGGTTGGGCTGTAATCGCCAAGCGGGGATGCACGTTCTCATTTTACCCCAACCAATGGTGCCCCTCAGCGGGCAGTGATCTGATAGCGTCTTAGCGAGATACGAGGTTCCCATGAAGTTGCTAACCAGCACAATCGAGCAAAGCATCAAGTCAATGCATGTGTGAAGATGGTGTATCGGGGAGAAAAAGGAGTATTCCCTGCCCAGGGTATTTAAAGTGCGCCATGTGTCTGCCAGCCTGTGTTCCAAGATCCATGCCTGAAACACCTGGGAAGACTTCCTGCAGGGGGCTCCTTTTAAGGGGGGGTGCGATCTATCAGCTATGACATCGGGTACGCAGTTCCAGTCTCCTCCCATATGTATTGCAAGGAGGGGTCCTGAAACTGCTGGGGAGTGAGAGACAAGAGGAATTCTCCCTGTTTTTTGTTAGGAGTGTACACGCCGGTTATGACAAGTGGTGTGCCATCTAATGAACCCGCTAGCTTCACATTTCGGCCCTCCGTATCTATTTTGTGGTGGTCTGCAGTATAAGGTACCTTTGGGGCTATCCATATAAGTACCCCCATAGCATACGCTGAGGAAGTGGTGCCGTAAGCTAGGCCTTGCCATTTATTCTGTAGGCTGCATAGCTCCTCTGTGATTAAGGCCCTCATTACAACATTGGCGGTAAATCCCGCTCACCGTTGTGCAGAAGACCGCCAACACAAAGCCTCAGAATTCAGCCACAGCTATTACGACCCACAGCTCTGAATCCGCTAAAAACTAGACACCCACACAAGTCCGCCACACCAAAGGTCAGTGATAAACTGGCGATAACAAAACCTCCACCGTCACGCCAACAAGAATACGCCCACAATATCACGACCCACGAATCCACGTGGCAGTCTTTCAACCATGGTATTCCATTGGCGGTACACACTGCCGTGCTCAAAATGCACATACATATACAAAACACTACCACATTGGACAAATCGAAATACACACACCTGATACACATACACACACCACTCCCACACACCCAATACAATATAAAACACACACCCACATTACCCACAAACCCTTACAATGAAAATTTTTGAAGAAGGCTAGAGAGACAGAAAAGCAAAGACCACACCAGCATACAGAGGCACACAACACCATCACTCATACACATCCACACACAAAACAACACACACCCCTAAACATCACAACACACACCACCTCACACATCACCCACACCACCCCATGGCACCACAAAGACACCCCAGGTTTTCTGAGGAGGAGCTCGGGATCATGGTGGACGAAATCATCCAGGTAGAGCCAAAGCTATTCGGATCACAGGTGCAGCAGACCTCCATAGCTAGGAAGATGGAGCTATGGCACAGAATCGTGGACAGGGTCAACACAGTGGGACAGCACCCAAGAACACGGGATGAAATCAGGAAGAGGTGGAACAACCTACGGGGAAGGTGCGTTCCGTGGTCTCAAGACACCACATTGCAGTCCAATAGGACTGGCGTCGGACCCCCACCTCCTCCACATGGGAGGAGCAGGTCTTGGCTATACTGCATCCTGAGGGCCTCGCAGGAGTAGATGGAGGAATGGACTCTATTAAGTCAAATCTTAACTACCATATCACCCACCCTACCTGCATGCTACCACATACCCCCACCCTCACCCCATCACTCCAACTCCTCACATATGTCCCACTATCACAAACCACACATCCCAACACCAAATCCTGCATGCAACAACAGAGAATGGACACCCATCACCAAAGCATGTCCACTACAGATACCCACACAGACCCCAAAACAATTATCACACAAGGTCCTACACAAGAATATAAGCACTGGGGTACAGGGTCACCCACCTATTGCACACCATGGCACACACACAGATGCAATAATCATGCCTTTACACCCCTGCAGGACCCCTACCCAACGTCACTGGACAGGAGGTTCCAGACATGTCCACCCCCCCTCCACAGAAGAGGCCCACAGTGATGACAGCAGCTCTGTCCAACTGGATCTAGATGACCAGCCCGGCCCATCTGGGACCTCAGAACAGTCGGTTCCCCTGACACTGGCCACCACAGAGCCTCCCCCCTCAGGAAACACCACCACAGCACCCACCCAGCGGGCCCATACCTCTGTCCCCAGGACACGTCAAGCAGCAGTGTGTCCATCACTACAGGGACCCCAGGCAAACCCACCACCCCAAGAACAGCAGGGACCTGGGGGCAGTGGCAGTGGGCACACGGTTCAGGGGACAAAGTCCCAGGAAAACCGGGGAACTGGGAGGTCTGCTGTACGACAGGGGGAGGACAGGCCTAGGGAACCCACTCTCCACGAGGCCCTCTCCAACATCATGGGACCGTACCATTATTCCCAGGAGAAGATGGCAACAGTACTGGCCAAGTTTCAGGAGAAACAGCGGCTTTAGGAGGAACAGTATTTGGGGTTCAGGGAGGAACTCAAGTCCATCAACACCACCCTGGGCACCATTGTAGGGGTGCTGAAGGACCTTGTGAACACCAGGAGGGACACTGTGGCACAACAAGTGGCCCCTGACACTAGCCTGGACGATGAACTGCCCACCACCTCCGCTGGCGCTAGTGGACAGCAGGCACCGCCACAGGACCACAACACCAGCACCCCACCCCCTGCAGATGGAGAACCACCCCGCAAGCAGTCCCTGAGATCCAGGACAAAGACAGAGAACAATGCCAAGACCCCCGCCCAGAAATGAGACCACCCTGAATGTCATCCTTCTGTCCCACTTTGTCACCCTGTCCATCCTTAAACTGCCCTAGATCCACTTCTCAAGCCCCTTTGGACAATGCACCTGTGAGACAAATAGACTGGACTCTGCCAGGGACATTCCTCCACCATCACCCCTGACCATTTTTCAACCCCCTCCACTATTTAGCACTTAAATAAACACCCTTGAATCACAAAACAATCTGGAGTCAGTCTGTGCCTTCACAATTGTGTATTTGCAATAACTGAGGAAAAACCCAATGTCTATTCTAATGTCTACATACCTATGTCACACAGCTCAAGTCCATGAGGTAACATAGCAGCGGTCACACAGTGGGACCCACATCTGTGAAATTGAAAGGCAAAGTGACAAATCTGGGTCCATACACTGGGTGAAAGTGACAGACAGATGATAGGTCTAACAATATTATCAGATGTAGGAGGCAGTGATGTCTTCTTACCTGTGTCTCACTGGTAGTATTGCTGGATCACTGTGTTTCTGTTGTCTATGTCCTCTTCTTCTGCCTCTTCTTCACTGTCCACAAGCTCCACAGCTGCCACAAGACCTCCTTCTGGACCATCCTCCTGCAGAAAAGGCACCTGTTGTCGCAAAGCCAAGCTGGGCAGCATACAGCAGTCCACGATGATCTGGCACACCTTCCTTGGTGAGTAGTATAGGGAACCACCTGTCATATGGAGGCACCTGAACCTGGCCTTCAGGAGGCCAAAGGTTCTTTCAATAATCCTCCTAGTTCTCCCATGTTCCTCATATCCTCTGCCCTTGTCCTTGGTTTTCTCACTGGGGTCAGTAGCCATGACAGGCTGGGGTACCCAGAGTCACCTGCAAATGTCGAGGGACAACTGTTAGACATACACTCACCCTTAGGGACAACCCCAGACCCAAACAACTATTCACACGGTATAGGGTCCTCGTCCTGACCTAATAGCCACACACGGTGCCTCTGGAGTTGCCCCATCACATAAGGGATGCTGCTATTCCTCAGAATGTAAGCGTCATGCACTGAGCCAGGAAACTTGGTGCTTACATGGGAGATGTACTGGACAGCCAAAAACACCATCTGCACATTCATAGAATGGTAGCTCTTCAGGTTTCTGTACACCTGTTCACTCCTGCGGGAGGGTACCAAGGCCACATGTGTCCCATCAAGGGCACCTATGATGTTGGGGATATGTCCCAGGGCATTGAAGTCACCTTTCACTGTAGGCAAATACTCCACCTGAGGGAACACGATGTAGCTGAGCATGTGTTTCCGCGGGGCAGAAAACACTCTGGACAACACGTTGGAAAACATAGGCTGGGACATCCCTTTTGCAATGGCCACTGTTGTTTGAAAAGACCCACTTGCCAGAATATGGAGTACTGACAGGACCTGCACTAGAGGGGGGATTCCTGTGGGATGGCGGATAGCTGACATCAGGTCTGGCTCCAACTGGGCACACAGTTCCTGGATTGTGGCATGATCTAGTCTGTAGGTGACTATTACATGTCGCTTCTCCATTGTCGACAGGTCCACAAGCGGTCTGTACAATGGAGGATGCCGCCATCTCCTCACCTGCCCCAGCGGATGTGCCCTATGGATGAGAACAGCGAGCAGCACAGAGTCAGCCAACACTGAGGTAGGAAAAAAACAATTGTATTGCACACATTTTTCAATACGCTATGTGCCTGTCTTTGTGTATATGCAAGGCCTATATATGTGTGACGCATTAAAAAATAATGCCATGTGGCTACCTGAAATGGCGTCTGCCTGACCTGGAATGTGGGACAAGGGGATATGAGGTAACTGCGCTGGTGTTCTACACCCTTGCGGTGGGCGGTCGAAGACCACGGCGCAATCCTGCATTGGTTAACATTGGGGCCCTTGGGTCCCAGGAGCCAATGACAATGTACGCCGGCGGTGACGGTACGCACCGCCGCGGACGTGACCCCTATTTTCTGTCTGTTCACTCACTTGATACCTGATCTTTGACAGGAGAGGTTCTACACTGCAAGTGCTACTGTGACCTCAGTCTGGAAGCGACAATGGCTCATGTGTCTGGGGAAAGGACCCCTGCCTTCACATCGGAAGAGTTGGATAAACTAGTGGATGGGGTCCTACCCCAGTACACGCTACTCTACGGTCCTCCAGACAAACAGGTGAGTACACTGTGAGCATACTGTATGGGCAATGCCTGTTAGGAGTGGTGTGGATGGAAGCTACGGGGGGGATGAGGCCTGCATGATTGGACGGTGAGTGTATGTGCATCAGGGCAAGGGTGGGAACGTGGGACAATGACTGAAGATTTACATTTTCCCCTCTACTATTCCTCTAAGTCAGCACCCACCAGAAGAAGGTTACTTGGCGTGCCATCGCCAAGGACGTCCGGACCCAGGGGTCCACCACAGACGGAGCACCCACTGCCATAAAAGATGAGAGGACCTTCGCCGCTGGAGCAAGAAGATGGTGGAGGCCCAGCTGGGGATGGCCTCCCAATGTGGGAGGGGTGCCCGTCGCACCATGACCCCCCTGATGTTCTGGATCCTCGCAGTGGCGTATCTGGAGTTGGATGGGCGCTTGAGGGCATCACAGCAGCCACAAGTGGGTGAGTACACTCTCATTCAGCTGACTCTGCACTCATTGGAGGTGTCTGGGTGGGGTAGGTGGGCAGTGGGTTCCCCTAGGCTAGGGCGAGCTTTGTAGGTAAGGACCCTTTGTGAGGCAGGCTAAGTGGCACCCCGTCCCCACCAGTGGGAAGAGCCATCTACACCTAGTCAGGCTCCTGTGACTTCTATGTGTGCAGCAGTTAGGCATAGGCCATGTACCCCATGTCCCTGTGATTAATTAGTGAACTCCAAGTGCATGGCGGAGTGCATAGGGCTGCTGTGTCTGTAGTGTTCACCGACGGTAGCAGTATTGTATGCACTGAACACGTCTTTCTTCTTTCTCCACCCCCCTTTTTGTGGTCTCCCTGTTCTTGTGTGCATTAGCATCATCAGGCAGAGGAGCTGTGCCACTGGAGCAGGAGGGAGTTGCATCCCACGTGGCCCTGGAGGGCCAGACAACGGAGTCTGAATTCACCAGTGGGACAGAGGGCGAGGGGAACTTCACGGCGAGGCCAGGAGATGAGACCAGTGACACCGACTCTTCCGCTGATGGGAGCTCCCTTGCGGTGGTGGGACCCTCTGTGCCCACCGCATCTCCAGGTACAGCCGCCACCCCCCTACCAGCACCGCCCTCCCAGCTGCCCCTCAGCGTGTGTTCCGTGGCCGCTCACCCAGGAGGGTGGGCATCTCCTTCACCCCAGACACATCAGGCCCTGCCCAGTCAGCCCTGCTGCGCTCAGTGAGGAGGCTATTGACCTCATGAGATCCCTCACTGTTGGGCAGTCTACCATTCTGAATGCCATCCAGGGTGTAGCGAAGCAGTTGCAACAGACTAATACATACCTGGAGGGCATTCGTTCTGGCCAAGCAGCCCAACAGCGAGCATTTCACACTCTGGCCTCAGCACTGATGGCAGCCATTGTCCCTGTGTCCAGCCTCCCCCCTCCAACTTCCTCCACCCAGACCCAATCCCCAGTATCTCAGCCTATCCCAAGCATACCATCAGACCAGCATGCACACACCTCAACACACAAGGGTGGCTCTGGCAAACATAAGCACCACACATCCCACAAGCACTTACACAAGCATCATACCCATGCACACATACCAACATCCACTGCCTCCACTGTGTCCCCCTCCTCCACGTCTCCCTTCTCCCTGCCTGTCACATCTCCACTCACACCTGCATGCACTACATCTTCAGCCATTACCTCCATCATCAGCATGCCCATCACCACACACCACTCATGTGCAATCACCCTCCCACTACCATTCAAACATCTCCTGTGTCCTCTCCCAGTGTGTCTGTGAGCCCTCCTCCCAAAGTACACAAACGCAGTCACACACCCACCCAACAGCCATCCACCTCACGACAGCCTCCAGCCCATGCACCTTCACCCAAATTCAGCAAAAAAACACCTCCTACAACCACTACCTCTTCCTCCACTCCCAAACCCCTCCATCTATCCGTCCCAGTGTGTCTAAAAAACTTTTCCTCTTAAATGTTGACCTCTTCCGTACACCTCCCCCTCCATTCCGTCCCCTAGGGCCTGCCTCTCCAGGTCCCAACCCAGCACCTCAGCCACCACATCACCAGGCACAGTGATGCCAGCAGTATCCGTTTTTTGGAGGGCGCCAAGCAACAGGGCTGCCAGTGTCCCAAGGAGCAAGGCCAAGGACATTCCCCCACCTCCAAAATAGAAAAAGTTGCCCACATCCCGGAGGGAGAAGGCCAAAACACCTGCCACCAAAGGCTCAGCCAAGACAAGTGTGGGGAGTGGCAAGACTGCTGCACCAGCATCCAAGGTGGGGAAGGGCCAGAAGCAGAAAGGCAAGTCAACGTTGCCGTCAACCTGCACGGCGGACAAGACCACCACCAGCACCTTCACTTGCACCGCCGCCAAGGATACTGATGCTAGCAGCCCAGATACTGAGCCCTTCAGCAGCATCGCAGTCAGTGAGCCCACCACCAGCACCGCCGCTATTGGCTCCGCCGCCTGCACCATGGTCAGTGAGCCCGCCACCAGCACTGCCAGTACTGACACCACCGCCAGCACCGTGGTCAGTGAGCCAGCCACCAGCACGGCAGTCAGTGAGCCAGCCACCAGCACCGCAGCCAGTGAGCCAGCCACCAGCACCGCGCCCAGTGAGCCAACCACCAGCACCGCCTCCACAATGACCGCCGAAAGCACCGCCGCCACAATGACCGCCAAAAGCACCGCCGCCACACTGACCGCCGCAAGCGCCGCCACTAATGACACCACCGCCAGCTCCGCCAGCGGCCCCGCGACAACCTGAGCCAGTGGCACCACCGCAGACATGGCTGCCATCCCCAGTGGTCATCCGTACGTGGCTGGTGGTCAGTTCCAGGGGCCTGGGCAGCTTCCATCTTCCATGTTGCCACACCATCAGTGGAGTATCACATCCACTACCTCAATCCTTGGCAGGATGAAGCACTCTGGGCACAAAGCCCCCTCCAGAAGCAGTGGAGTATCACATCCACTACCTCAGTCCTTGGCAGGATGAAGCACTCTGGGCACAAAGCCCCCTCCAGAACCAGTGGAGAAAGGTATCCACTACCTCAGTCCTTGGCAGGATGAAGCACTCTGGGCACAAAGCCCCCTCCAGAACCAGTGGAGTATCACATCCACTACCTCAGTCCTTGGCAGGATGAAGCATTCTGGCCACAAAGCCCCCTCCAGAACCAGTGGAGACTGTTATCCACTTGAGAGACTGTGGCTTTGCACTCCCCAGGATAAAGCAGTGGGCAAACCACCCACTTGAGAGACTTGAAAGACTGTGGCTTTGCACTCCCCAGGATAAAGCAGTGGGCAACCCACCCACTTGAGAGACTTGAGAGACTGTGGCTTTGCACTCCCAGGATAAAGCAGTGGGCAACCCACCCACTGGAGAGACTTGAGAGGCTGTGGCTTTGCACTCCCCAGGATAAAGCAGTGGGCAACCCACCCACTGGAGAGACTTGAGAGACTGTGGATTTGCACTCCCAGGATACATCAATGGGCATGGAGCCCCCTCGTGGAGCTGGCGTTGTGCACTCATCCGGCTGATTTGCGTTGAATCCGCTGGCGGATTGGCCTGTCATAATACTGTGGGCGGTACATTGTCTTCCGCCTGTCTGTTGGCGGTGACCGCTGTTTGTCTGTACCGCAATGGCGGTCGGAGTGTTAAAATGGCTGTCTATGTGGGCGGTTTCCGCCATGGTCATAATTCCATTTTTTTTACCACCACTTTACCACCAACCGCCAGGGTTGTAATGAGGGCCATAGTTCTAAAGATCTAGCATTTCTTGTAGAGGCCACAAGCCTGGCTTAAAAAGTAGTCACAGATTGCACATCAAAGTTATCTAAATGGTGCTGGAGTCTGCAAGTTTACCTATGTAAAAATAGGTCAGTTCACAAAGTACTGAATCACAAGGGATTACTAAACAACCTGCCTAATTAAATATATTTTAGGCAGTTTGAAATATTTGACCCCTTGTGATTGGCTGCAATAATAGCGATTGTGGTCTGCACAGGACAGAAGACTATCATCCCAGTGATAATATTCCAAAATGAAAAACATTTTTAAGTAGCCTGTAATCCTTAAAAGAAAAAATGTTTTATTTTTCGGAAACTTTAAGGGCAATTGGCAATGGTCCCTTGCACCTCTTCCTACTCCCCTTGAGGATTCCATCCTGATTCTAAAAGGGAAAAGGATTCCAAAAGAACCCTTTCCCCTTAGTGAATCAGTTACCACCCCCTTTGAGGTGATTGTAACTTTTAAATGGTTTAGAACCGGAAATACGTTTATGAATCATTGAAAAATGCCATTCAAATGAGCAATCTGGAAGGAATTCCACTTTCAAGCCCTTTTCAAATTGAGAATTGGTATGGGTCTCATAACCCCTTATAAGCATCAGAAAACATTTTCCCACTTGCAAAATGGGTTTTCTACATGGCAAAAAGAATTTAGTGGTCTCAAGTCCAGCGATTTTGTGAATGGCCCCAAATTCTGCAAATGTCTGTTATGAATTGTTCACATTTTTTAAACATTCTATTCAGAAATTGATGTCTTCTTATATTATATTTTGAAGTCTTTGTGTAAACTTACATTTTTAAGTGAATAAAGAATACAATAAATTAAAAAAAAAGTAAAAACGGCTTGTGAATAATATCTTTATTGTAATTTAAAAAGTATTGAATCTTTGTGACCGTGTGTTTCTAGTAATCACTGACATTTACTCCAGGTGTTTATTACACCCCAGATTTCTTTCCTACTTTCCAGTCTCTTCTCGGTACACAAGAGGTGCAGGAAATCAGGCACAGACTGGTGAGACCAGTGCAGGCAATCAGGTAGACGTGGGAGGATTACTAATGATGGAAGCAGATACTCATGTAAAAAACGGTTAAGCCAGGATCTACAATCTGCTGTTGAGGATACCATGCAAGAAGCTGTAGATGCTCAAAGGGAAGCTGGAACTATGGCAAATGCTTCATTAAGAAACGGCACAAGGACTGGAGGACCCATTGCGATAATAAAGAACTGGATGAACTGTTGAGTAGGACTCACCTCTCTCTGCTTTATTTAAAATGTCTTCACTTGTGTTGGTTATATTTGGACTATAAAGAAACATCGCCAAGGTACACGCCTCTTTGAATCATATGTTTATCTACATTTGTTTGTCACAGTTCTTCTTTTACTAAGTTTACAGACTTTGAGATTAGTTAAAGAAATGAGAAAAGGGCAAATAGTTTACTTATTTTCCCCATAAATGACTAACCATGTATTGGTAGTTTCCAAGACAGCCCTACAACCTATTTGCCCCTGCTGTAAGATATTTTTTTATCATATACCTGTTTATGTAGCAACATATCCATTAAGGCCAGTAAGAAAACGAGTATGTAATCACTTAGTACAGATGGGGTCCCTCTTTGTGAACTACATATACTGTATGCAACCTTGCCATTACTTAGGAGTAATGTAATTTGTTAAAATGGACAGAAACAACATAGTAAGCGAAGAAACACAGACGGCAGTTTAATGTTTAATGACCCTGGGGAACCAGAGGCCCCAATTAAGAACCGGCTGTGCCACTTTATTTTCTGTCACCTAAACTTGTAAGGGCCCTTCATTTTGTTTCCTACTTGAAAAACAGTTGGTCACACAGCGATTTGAATGATTTACAACTCTTTCACAATGGCTTAGCGTTTCTGTGCGTAAATACTTAAATATATCTTAATGCTTCAAAATATTTTACCCGCTGTTCTACTGTAAACATTCTCTTTTCGTTAGCCCATTGTTTCTTTCATAAAAAAATGATTTATTACACCAATATGTCTGATTCTAAGAGGGTCACTTGAATCAGGTTTTGATTTTCTTAGCTCTTGGTTCCTCAATTCTTTCTCATTTCTGAGCTTCCTTTGCTAGGTACCAATTTTCATACTCGACTTTCAGTTTTTGATCAGTTTTATCATAATGTAATAATATTTTGTAATGTTGGCTATCTGTCTTTCCCACCCTTTTATCCTTGAATCATTCAACTTCTAAGTCACCCGGATAATTATCTATTCAGACATTAGCCACTTAGGGCCATATTTATGGGCTTTTGGAGCAGGGTAGCACAGCAAGTCACCTTGCTGCGCTGCCCTGCCTCAAAGAGAAACGGCAGGAATGAGCCATGTCTATGGCATAAAGTGCATTCCTGTCCTTTTTCCCTGTGCTTACACCATTTTGGCAGCCTAGCACCAAAGTAGGTGCTCTTGCACAATGCTGCCAGGGTGCATGTGTTGCATGCAAGTTTGTTTTTGTGCACAAAGGGGCACCATCCTTCACAAGAACAATCCTGGGAGGCTTTTCCTCTTTCTATGTGTGCTGCAGGTAGAGGGAAAAAATGAGGAAAAATAAAGTTATTTCTCCTTGTTATTTCTCCTCGTTTCATCTCCTCTGGGGAGGCGTAAGGTTTTGTTGCATCCCCAGAATGACAAGGCCTTGTAAATATGGGGATTCATCAAACATCCATGGGTTTTGCAAGGGAACACCCACAACAACACTCATGGAATGCCCCCCTAATGCAGAGTAAGGCAACACAGCGATTTGCGCTTCCTTGCCTGACTCCATATCTATAAGGCCATTCAAAGCCACGCAAAGTGGCTTTGCTTGACCTCATAGATATGATTTCAAGGTTTGCGCTGCTGTTGTATCTGAAAACGTGATGCAATGGCAGTGCAAGGGGCTCATAAATATGCCCCTTATTGTATTTAGGAATCACTTTTGTGATCCAATACATTTGCTTCTAGACACAGAGTGAAGAAAATTTAGAGCCGCGTTTGCGCCTTTCTTTTTTATGCAAAAGCGGTGCTAACTGAACAGCATATTTATATTTTGATGCTAGAAAAGTCCAGCGTCAAAATATCTGACTTAGCGTCATTTTTTGGGAGTGCCACCTCACCTTGCGTCATTTAACGACAATGATATGCTAGGTATGCATTCCCTCCTAAAAAATGACGCTAGGCTGCTAGCGCCAAATTTAGAACCCGATGGAAAAACGACCTCTGCAAAAGACCAGCTCTAAAAAATGATGCTACATCCAATTAGTGTCAAAAAGGAGGCCCACACACTACTATATAAGAGAAACACACAGAAGGAGCATTGGAAACCAACAGGACACCATGGAAATGTTACTCCTACAGCTCAGCACCCATAGAAGATGACAGCAATGACGCCAAGTGCCATCAGTACCACCTCACCAACCGCAAACACCACCACAGCAGCCATAAACACAGTGTAGAATGCGGAAGACGATCTTTTGCCAGCGTGCAATCATCCTGGCCCTCGGGGAAGAAGAGGTGATCAGACTCTACCGTCTGAGGCGGGAATCCATTGTACGCCTGCTCCACCACATTAAGCCAGACATCACAGCAAGAGTGCAGAGTCACATAGCAATTCCCCCATGACTAAACTCCTGGCTGTCTTTCACTTGTTGGCATCAGGTTAATTCCATATGATGTCTGCGGCACAAGTGGGTGGGATCTCACAACCATCCCTCTCTGCCTTCCTTACAAAGGTCCTGTTTGCCATCATCAGACTCACATCCCACCACATCCGGTTCCCTAACACTCAGGAACTGCAGCAGGAGACTAAACAAGGTTTCTACCTAATTGCTGGCTTCCCGCATGTGCTGGGTGAAATGGATTGCACCCATGTCCACCTTGTCCCTCCTGCAGCAACCAAACACCTCTACAGGAACCACAAACATACCCACTACATCAATGTGCAGGCCATCGTGGACCACTGTGGAATTATCACAGACATCCTTGCAAAATACCAAGGAAGCGTCCATGATGCTTACATCTTCAAGCACTCCACTATAAAACTAAAATGTCAGGATGGACAATATGGCAATGGCCTACTCGTAGGTAAGATACCATACAAATCATAACACACACAACACACAAAACTTGTGACACAAACAATACAAACACAACACCAAACACACATGCACAGGGAAACACAAATGTATAGACCACAACACATGTACCACATGCCACACTACACTGCATGCACCTTCACATACGCTCATATGTACAAGTCCCTAGCACCACCTGAATGATACATCACTGGACAGACAGGTGGAGCAATGTCCCCTATTCACACAAAAGCTTGACTCAAACAACTACATTTGTCCACAGGTTCACAACAAAACACACACCCTTCACACATAACACTTACAAAGGTATCGCTCTGCTATGTGAATAGCATTGGCCATTCAAATCTCAAACAGCCCACATATTAACACTGCCCCACATTTACTATGCTGTAGAAATCTCAGACAGCACTAATATCCATTGCCTCCTGAGTGGTCCCATTACCATCTATATATCAGAAAAATAACTATAGTTATACTCATTGTTTACAACTTTCCCTTGTGTGGTGCATAGTGCAGCACACATTGAAATACAACATCACCATCAATGAAAGATCATGTGGAGGAATTGACCCCTCACAGCACATCAACAAACATACCTGGAAATACCACATCTCCATGCCATGATACAATGGTACCAACACTGGACTGCGGCCGATGTACTACTGACAATATACATGGAGAGGGCAGAAATGCACATGAATGAGGATACATGCAACTTAGTAGGGCAGGACTCCAGATCCAGGGCAGTGAAGAAAAGCACAGCATGCCGTGTCCTGTCCGACAGCGGTTTGAAAAATCTTGCATATATCACAATACATCCCTTATAACTGTCCCACACTGGGCATATGAACCTCATGCATATACGAATGCCAGCCAGCAATTGCCAACAACAACACTTTGTGCAAGTGAGGTATTTCAAGGGCAAATGTGTGGGATTCACATGCAAAATGCAGGGCCCTACACTTGTTACATGGCACACAACACACAAAATAGGTATACATGTCCACTACATCACTCTTCTGCAGGTCTAAAGTGATGGGACTAAGGGCTACATGTCAGAAAAGATGGGCAGCATCTATAGCACTGCTACTTTACTTGCACACTTTTGAGCCCCCTACACCCAACTTGTGTGTGCTGTAGTCAATATATGATTCACCATGGCACAGAGTAGGAGCAATTGTGTCAACAAAATGGATGCCATCAATGGACTGTGTAGGATTAATGCAAAATGGATGGTGCAAATCCTGCACAGTGCACAGGACCACACTTAAAGCAATGGTGTGCCCCATACTTACACCTGCTCTGTGCAGGCATCAAAAGTATCTGATAAGAACTACGCATTGGGACCTCTTATATTCTTCTGCACCATTTTAGCTTTTGCCCAATGGGGGAACACACCTCGTGCACACATGATGGTTCGCATAGGCATAATGTGGCACAAAGATTCACTAAGTGTTGCACTGCACGGGTAGTGCCGCTTGGTAAACATGGCGCGGTGATCATTTGCCTAGTTAGCCCACAACAGCTTCGGCAAAAAACAGGCTGATATTGTGCTAGGAGATGCTAGGGCCTTTTAAATTTGGTCCCCTGGCTCAAATATAGAGAACACCACACACATTTGGCATAGATGAACTGTCAAACAATAATTCCAGTTACAATCACCATGTACCTAAACCACAACCCATGATCAGAAAGTGCACTACCACAGACCAACGCAACCATCCTTCCACAGAGTAACACACATAACACCAGATGTAAGTCTGATATACCACTCCACTAAAAAACGAAATACGGGCCATGGCACCTAGCAATTAACTAATGTGCATTATTGACATATGTTCTCACATTCCTTTGCAGCTGACCAGGGTTGCTGCATCCAGCCATGGGTCATGACACCTTTTGGAAATCCTACAATAGATGCAGAGTGGGCATACAATGAAGCCCACATTAGGACCAGAAATGTTGTGGAGCTGACACTTGGACTTCTCAAATTAAGGTTCTGGTGCCTACATCTCACAGGAGGAGGATAGGTTATACTCACCACCTCTTGTCTGCAAAATAATACTTATGTGTGCCATTTTGCACACGCACACATGTCCACTGGGGTAAACAACTAGATGTCATCAATGAGGAGGGTGACAACAATGGTGTACAATTGGAGGAGGGGGAACAACAAAACACTGCTGCAGGAGTACACAGAAGAGAACTAATAGTGAAAACCTTTTTACACGTAGAACTGTACTCCAAGAATCACCATGTAAATAAATCAATAAAATCATGTCAACTCAGAAAGTAGATGGTAAACTATTTTACACCATCACATACCAATTGTTACTTACCCATATCTATATGAGAACATTACTACACCACAACAGTTGTAAACAACTTTGGAACAGAGGCCCTAATTTAAGAGGGCCTAGTGCATCCTTTTTCTACATTAGTGTCAAATGTCTTACGCTAATGTGGCCCAAATAGTCAAATATCTAAGCAGCAGAAACTCATAGTCAGGCACGGGCCGCTTTATATTACCTTGTACCAGAAAATGCCTGCAGCAGGCTTTAGGTTTGCAAGGGGGGTGTACAGCCAGAAAGGAGGGGTGGTCAAAATGGTGCAGTGGAATCTAGCTAAAACAACTGTGCCATACATTGCTGCTACTTTTAACACCTGCTCAGAGCAGCTGTTTAAAGGGGACTCACCATTGATATCAATTGGACCCTGAGGACTGTTCAGGGTAAGGGCCAAAATTTTTGCTCAGACCCTGAACAGTTCATTAATTGTGTCAAATACCATACACGCTATTGCCACCTTCCCTGTCCCATGACGTGCAGTCTTTAAAATACGGTGCACACATAGCGGCAGAGGGTGGATGCCAAAGGGGGAAGAAAAGTGGCCTTGCACTGGTTGCTGTGCCACTTCACTTTAGTCTGCCCCAAAGTCAGGAACATTATACAATCTTTAAAATTATTCATTACCAAATGAATGTGTTGGTGGAATGTGGGCATTGTCTGTAGCTAATACATTTTACATTGTCACACGCATAACATACAAGAGTGTTAGCTTGACATATGCCTGTAGCAGTCTAGGGAATGTCCATGTAGACTGTTGTGTAGAAGTATGAGCTAGGTAAGAAAAAGCTAGAAAGTACATTCAATAGTAGGTTTGTGTCTGCTAGGTAACCTAGCAAAGTCTGAATGACAATATCAGACATGAGTACTGATAACATACTTTTCAGTGCCACTCACATGTATTAGCAAGAGAGTGACATACATGGACCAATACACATAACTGTAGAGGTGTATCACACCCAATCAAATTGGAATGTGCATGTAAGTCAAGCAATGTACTAACAAGTCACAGACCCTTGGCAAATTGTATGTGTGATAAATTATAAAGAAAGATTGATTGTGTCGGTCCTACTCATAGCTGACATGAGTCATCATAGTACCAATGTTACATAGGTTTTGTAATGCAAATATGAGCATGTGGCCATGTATGACACATGAAGTGAAGCTACAGTAGAAGAGTTGTGAGAGATTTTGGAAGACCTGGAGGGCTGGCTCTGCTGCTAAAATGTATGGATACTAGTGATACCTCTAAATTTACCCAGGCGTCCGCCCATGTACCTGTTTGTGGATGATCTCATCCTGAGACAGCTGCAAACATGTGGACTTCCAAATGTCTTTTAGGTGGAGGGAACCGACCCCATCCCAGGTGCACTATGAAAGTCTGGATCACACCATTGTCCCATCATAATAAGACTCATAAATACCCGATAATGGGATGTGAATCTCCATGCAGCTTAAAGTGCCCCTCCATTGCATATAGGTAAAGCTCGGGTTACCTTTTCCCCAATTTCAATCTTTGGGTCTAGAGGCTGCAGCGCATTTACCTCTAGGTGAAGAGGCTCTGAGGGAACGGATACTTCAAATACTTATCTAGAACAGCTATGTTTAGTTACAACATGCAAAACTCACTTTTTATCAAGCCCAGAAGCTTGTTGTGATTGGCTGGATTGATTGTCAGGTGGCAAGAGGGTCAAGACACTCTGACCGCCATAAGAGGGGCCTCGATGGTGGCATGGCAAAGAAGAATAGTGAAACACGTGAAGCGGAGGTAGGGATCAAAACAAATTATGCCTAGCCTGGGGCATCGTCGTGATCACCCGAATGGATCCATAGGGAAACAAGAGGGGCTCGTGGGATTGTAAATGTGGACCAGGAGATGTACCAGGAGCCTCATGTGGGTGGGCTAGGAGCAGCCCACGACGGACCTAAATCAGTGCTTAGGGCAAGACTGAGACAGAGAACATGAGACACCAACTTGGTAAAGACATTTTAGTAAGGGGCTGGGTGGGGGCCAGAAGGTGGTAGTGTTGCTTACTAGTTAGCATGATGTTTGTTTGGGGCAACAGGTGCTATGCACAATTGGTGAGATGGGCCGCTTGGAATCTGCAGTGCAGTGTAACAGGGAGGGGGGAGTAATGAATGAAGAGGGTTTATTTGATAGTTGTTGTAGTTAATGTTCAGGCAATAAACATACAGCCAGTCAACATATCTGAGACACGCAGGATATCCACTCTCGCAGGCTGAAACCCAAACCAGCTTTGGGCTGCCTCCCCAGGATGTGTAGTATCCTGGAATGTCAATGGCCTAGACAATAAAGTCAACCGGGGGTAGTGCTCCAGGACATCAAACCAGACTCCCCTAATATGGTTCTCCTATAAGAGACTCATCTAATAGGTAATAGGTGTCATGTCCTTGACCATTGGGGAAATTAATAGCCCTGGGCGAATTACTCTGCTCTGTTGATGGAGTTTGCGGAATTCGGCAACTCCGCATTACCAACAGACTCTGAACTCCACAACATAATGGAGATTTTTTCAGTGTCTTCCCCCATTGGCGAACACTTTCTGTTATGTGTGAGAGTTGAGAAGAAAGACTTTCACTCTCTTGTGATCACAAACAAGATTTTTTACCCGCTTGCAAGAGTTAGCGCCATGCTAGCGACTTCCGGCACATCTTTTTTGACATAGATGAGCCCGAGTGAGCGCAATTGATTGCTGCTGCTGCTGCTGAAGCAGCTAAAATCTACAATTTTGAGTGAAAAATCTCCTCCGATTGACTGTTCACATTGATATTGTTGTGCAAGGAGTACTTTTCATTTCCAACAACAGTACGTGCTGCAGAGACTCCATCTTTCTGTTTCTTTCCAGCAGGCTCTTCGCACTGCTTTGTCCATCTCCTGGTCACTTTTAACTTGGATGTTGAGCTGGAAGGATCACTTTTTTGTCTCCTGGATACATATATCATTGGATGTAAGAACTGTTGTATAAGAGTTTTCACAAGTAAGTTAAAAAACACTTGTATAAGGGTGTTGAACAACTTCTTTGTTTGATAGGGGGCATGCCCCAGGATTTATCTGTAATTTTATTGAAATGTATTTTGATGGGTGGCCTGCATTTGTGACCTAGTAATATTTTTACTCGTAATTTGTGTTCAACAAAGGAAAAATGATTTACAGTTCACTACATTTTCTCCATGTTTTGTAAACTTGCAATATTAATTTAATTGAATGTTAATATTAAGTGGCGTAGCGTGCTAATCTAATAGGCCTTCCAGCTGTAGACCCAGTACTAGTCATGGGTGTGTCATCTGTGGAACTGAAACACCATGGATGGCATTGGATTAAAGATTACAAAATGTTGTTTGGCGGTATTTCACTTTTTTCTGCAAGCAATGTATGGGGGGTTATAGCACTTGATGACTTTGTATGATGTGGGTTGTTGTTGTAAAATGTTTAACTCCTTTAATTTTAGTGTTTGGAATTATTAATACTGACTTAATGCTGTTTTTGTCTCCTATACCAATGCCTGCTTTGTCTGGTCATTGCATGAGAGTGTTTGTCATAGGCCACCATTTGTCTTTGTTCTCCATGTCATGTGGCCACAAGCCCTTTTTGTGTAGTCAAAACTATAGTCCTAAACCTATGCATTTTTTTATTTCTATTGATCCAGCTTGTTGTTTGATGTGGTTGGTGGCCATTTTGTTGAGGCAGCCAGTAGTCCTGCATGTGTTCTTCTTTGTTGTGGTAACCATGCCTCCTTGATGGCTATTGTTTAACCATATGGCTGGCACCCATTATGTGTAGGCAGCCAGTGTGCTTTAGTCCTGCATGTGTTCTTCTTTGTTTTGGTGGCCATGCCACCTTGATTGTTGCTGTTTGACCATGTGGCTGGCGTCCATTTTGTGTGTTTATTCAGGCTTAGTAGGTCAATGCTTATTACTAAATGTACTATATAAGCAGTTTGTTATATTTTATTACATACAATATTTTGCAATTTTCACCTCCACCACTCCTTGCTTCCCAAATCCCTGTGGTTTTTCATGCTAGTCCCGTTCCCCTAGTACATCAGCAATTGCAATCTTTTTAAACATTTTTTATCCTTTTCTTCAAATTTTTTTTTAGAACCTTTATTGTATTACATTTGATAATATCAGTCTAATAATAAAAATATCTAATTTTTTTTTAAAACTTTTTTTATTGCTTTTTGATTTCTTTAAATAAATTGCATTTTTTTCTTCCTATTTTCCCCATTAGCCCCAAGTCTGCCATAGGCGTACAGTTGCACTACATTACGTGACAGTACATTACTATTATTCCATTTGTCAGGAGCTCCACCCTGTGTGCTACATGCCAACAGACAGAGACATCTAACAGTTACATTCTGTATGTTGTAGTTGTTGCTCTTTCTTATCCTACATGACCGTTTTGTACATGATAATGAAAGTTAATGTTGTCGTGTTATTTTTATGAATGGATACACTGTATTTCATAAATACTTATTTGTTTATTTAAGTGACGACTCTATAATATTGTTTGTTTCTACTACTAATGCAACTGCAACAACAATGACAAGTTTCACTGATCCTTCTTGCATGTTTGCTTTTAGGTGCACAAACAGAAAGAGACATTACACAGTACTGCCAGATAAAAGGCCTGTGCTTGACGTGATGCATGACCACACTCACAACTACATGGGCATCTCTTCAGGTGGTTAAGCTAAGTGCTACTGCCAACTGACAGTTTCCAGATGGACCCAAAGAAAACTGCTACCAAGAAAGTGGCCAGCCTTAAGAAGAAGCTTCCCACCACTGGCAAAGACATGCACTAGCCTCTGGGGAGGAATCTAGGAGCACCACTTCTGCATCAGCTGCCCCATTCCCAAGTAGTCCCAAGCCCATGTCTGGTACAGAGGCAGCCCTCTCTAATCACAAGTACGCCGACGAGCAGTGACGTTGAATTAGACTTATCTCTTTCTCAAAGTAGAACCCAATCATTGCTGGAAACTCGGGCCAGTGAACGACAACAGCCACACCCGGCAATAGCAGTTCCTCCCGAAGTAGGAGCACATCAGGATGTTGAGCTTCATGCAGAGGAAGCCGAAGAAGCCCCTCTTTCACAAGATCCACTGTCTTCCAGATCTCTGCCATCTTCTTCCTCAAGCCCCCTTCTGATGATCAAGACTCCACTTGGATGTCACCTCAGTTTGAGACACACCAGGAGAGGCAAGGAGTGAAAAGGAAGGTTCCTGAAAGCCTTAAAGTTATGGATGAAGAAGAGAAGGATGAATGAGTCTGACGATGAGCCAGTCATCATGGATGTTAGTCCAGTCCCAGTGGTGTGAAACATTACCCCATCTTCTCAACCTGCTTCGAGAGATGTGGCAGCGATACCACCACCTCCACCAGCTTCCATATCTACAAGGCCTACGGTGACCTACATCCTCCACACCCACCTCAGAAGAAGAAGGCACTGCAGAGAAGCAAACATCATCAAAACAACATCCACCGACAGCCACTTCTTCAGACATTGGCAGAAGCACCAGTGTTAGAAAGTTGACCTTCCCAGTTTGGGACTTCTTTACGATTAGTGAAAAGGAGCCAAACATTGCCATATGCTCCATTTGCTGAGCAAGTCTTAGGTGGTCATTATGATGTTGGAGGTAATGACCACACCGCTGGCGGTAATTACCACTAACGGCGTGGTGGTTCAGACCACCCTATAAAGATAACAGTAGTGAACTGGCTGGAAAACAGCTAGTTCACAACTACCCACCGCCAGGCCAGAATCAACTGCAGGGCCGATGGTAGCCACTTTCGACCCGGCGGTGGAGGCCAGACCGCCAGTGGGATAATGATCCCATTCCCACCACGGATTTCCTGGCGGGATACCCTGCCAGGTAGTCCCTGGCGGAAAGCATACAGGTGACAGGAATTTTCATTCCTGTCATCTGTATGTGACGCACCAGGCCACCTGCCACAACCCCACCTACCCCCAAGTCCCTAGACCCCCGCGAACCCTGAAAATCAATTCCCCATCCCTCCTCCCTCCAGTCTCCATGTTGGCTCTCCACAACCCCCTCACAATCCCCCTTTCCCTTACCTTCGTGCAGGTTCCCCCAACCCCCACATACATATGCAGCCATATACTGAAATATACACACATGCATTCATACACGCAGACACAAATCCCCCCTTCACAAACACACATGCACATCCCCATGGATGCACTCACTCACTCAACACACACCCCCCACACCCCCTGCTCCTCCCTCTCCGCCATCACTTACCTGTTCCGTGGTGCTGCTCCCAGAGGGAATGGGCTCCTAGGATTCTGCTGCACCAGCATTGATGCGTCTCCATACACTGCCATGCCTAAAACTGTATCATTATAGGTGTGGCAGTGTTTGGACTGACGGGCAGTGAGGGTGGAGCAGGATCCACCCTCACCACTGACCGCCAGCATGGTGTCTGGTGGCCCTCACCGTCATCAATGGCAGTGAGGCTCCAGGTGTCGTTATCCTTAGCTTATCCATTAATACAAGGCTTCAAAGAGACATTGCGTCATCAAAACATCAAATCTGTGTCACAATTCTTGATCCATAGTACAAACAATTACTGGCCACTTTCATTCCTTTTTCAGATGCGAATGTTTCAACCTGCAAAACATGGATTGGTAAGCAAGTCAGAGACCTAGAAAAAGAACGGCTAGAAATTAGAGGCCCACTCACAGGCAGAGGTTGTGGGATGCAGCCTACAACTTCCATAGAACCTGCGGACAGTGCTGTTGGCTCATAGCAGCGAACATCAACACCAGCAACAACAACAAGAGCAGCAGTCCCAAAATCTGCATTTGATTGGTTTCTAAATGTAGGGCTTAAGTCTACTGCAGAGGCAAAGGCAAAAGAGCTCAATCAAGGTGGAGCACCAATGAGTATTGAGTGGGTGGTCCAGGCCTACCTGGATGACCCAACGGAGGTCTAGCTGGAAAAAAACCATTGGTGTATTGCTATGGGAAGAGGCACCAATAGACAGTTCTCAGCAGGCTGGCGATGATGTATCTGGCTTGCCCTGTAGCCAGTGTGTCTGCTTAGTGTGTATTCAGTGAAGCTGGTGCAGTTGTGACAGTGAGAAGGAACAGTATTCCGCCCAAAAACATTGAGCGATTGACCATGATCAAAATGAATCAGCACTTTATACCACCAAATCCCAGCATACCTGAAGTACAACAGGAGGTGGAAGAGGGTGATGATTTTCAGATTCAGGTCATGGTAGTGTGTTAGCTGACCAACTTCTGGGTGAACCACCGGAGTTTGAAGATGAACTCTATTGCCATGACTAGACCTGGGGCACCATAGAGCTTTCTACTTTCTATTATAACCCGCTTTGAGAAAAAACATAGCTAGCTGTGGGAACCTTTTTATTGTATATTGTTTGTTTCTGTCTAAATGACTAATGAACCACAACTGTTTTAGGCACATGTATGGCCGAATTGTAGTTGGATCAGTGTGCATTGAAGAAGCCCCCAAACCCACCAACATAACTTCAAGGAGAATTGAGAAACAATGCCTACCTCCATTCTGTACCTATCCTTTCTTTTGTCCCCTAGCAGGACTGCCCCAGATATTTGATTTACAAATTACTGGCCAATGTTTCATTTCCTAAATCAAGGAGGATCAGCAATGTGCCACTATGCTTGACTGGAACTGGTAAGTATTGCTATATATATGCCTCGACGATTGATAAGAGGGATACTTGTTTCAATGTTATGAATTGAGATGGTTTGTGACTCATCATGTCTAGTGATGGCAGATAGTGATAGTGGGTGTTTATATTGTTTAAATATATTACACTGGCTTGTGTTTGTGTCATGATTTTACAATGATGGTGACTTAAAAATAATAATTGGTGATCATTTTTTTCCTGAAGGTGATTTTTGTTCCCCTTCCCCTTTTACACTTATTGAAAGTTGTTTGCTGGCATTTTTGTTTTCTGGTGCTCTGCTTTCTGGTTCACATTTGTCAAAGAAGTCCCAACCAGTCCATTTAGCTAACAAAATTCTAGTCCAGAAAATAAAAAAATCTCAATGTTTCTCTTGTTGTTAAACAGTTACAGGTAGCTCTATCTCATATGGGTCATGAGACTGTGACTCTCAGGAGCAGTTGGTATGGAGTTGGACGTAATAATCTTTACACAGAGTCTGGAATATGATGGAAGGAATCAGAGTGTGATTTGACAACTTAAACAACTGTCAGAAGAATGAAGTTATCAACTTCATAGAAATCAACAGGGATGATGTGAGGATGAGTCTAACAGGCCTACTTGATTTGGGAAATGCAATGCTGCTGTGTGTGTCTGCTGGCTGTCTTAAACATGAAACTATGTGGTTGAGTGGGGAGCCTGTTGTAGGAAACTGGAGGAGACAGATATGTGATGGATGATAATGTTATATTATACAGTGCTTTAGGCTAAATGTTATGATAAGCATGACTGTTGTGATTTTGATCATCCTGATAAATGCTGACACTTGTCTTTGATTGTTGGTGGATGATCGCAAACGTCCTGGCTCTTGCTCTGCCACCTCTGAGTCTTCTTGGTACACTGCTTCTCATGAAGGTTGGCTTCCATTCCATATTTCTTGGTTCTACAATATCATGACCATAATCATTTCTGTTTTACAATCCACAGGCTTTCTCTTCTCCTACACCATAACACTCATACTTACCTTATCAGACAACTTCAGACAGGCACCCAAGAAGACTGACAGGGCAATCTAAGAAGATTGCAGATTCACCACTCAATTTAGCAATACATACATTTTTCTTTCAATATTCCTGTTTATAACTGTGTGTGTTAGCTTCACCCCAAGATTAATTATCTTCTTCTCTCTACTGTTCTGCTAAATTAACTCCTTACCTGCTGGCCTGCCCCGACCCCCTAATGCTGAGCCCTTTTTTGGCTTTTTCCCCTGAAAATGGTATCAACAAAGGGTTTGTGGTGATAAAGGCGGTCATTATGAACTGGGTGTCTGGACCACCATGCCAGCGGTCATTACTGCCATAGGCATGGTGGTCCAGACCGCCATATCCTGAACACAGTAGTGTACTGGCTGCAAAGCAGCTGTTGTAGTTTGGACTCTTGCTCTAGGCAAGACTGCTGGTTTAAGGATGACAGTACTTATGTTTGTAGGTGACTATGCCTGTCCTACAACAAATCACAACTGTCGTCCCAACCTTTCCGGCTCACTAGCAGCAACTAACCAAAAATCCAAATAGTAAAAGGTGATTCGTGGCAGGCTTTTCCGCATGGACTCGAGACATCTCAGGGAGTGTCGTGGTTAAACAGAGATTACCCCTTTCTCACAGACATATCATGTCTCAACCAAACACAGGCAATAATCGAAGATGCAGTAAAAGTTTCAATAGTTTTTATTTAGTACAACTGCATTCTGCGATAAGTTACATGGGCAGTAATGATCAGGATAATGAACACTGCAAGAGACAGAATTGTAAAGACAAGAGTCATTAATAAAAAGACCCCCACCATCTTGCAATCATATAAAAAGGACATAAAGTGTGTAATATGTCCTAATACCCTATCATGATAGGCCTAATCTCCTATCTAAAGGAGAGCTGGGTATGTTAAACCTAATATGCCAATGCCATGTCCAAGAGAGGAGCCCCCAACCCTTGTAATCTTGGAATGAGGTCTCTATCTCTGACTCCGTAGGGACAGGAAGACTGGGTCAGCGTCAAGATGACGTGCAGCATTGATATTAGCGATGGTGGTGATGACTACAGTTTGTTTGTCTTTGTCACTTGATCTTGATGCCTTAGCGTGGTGGCACTGATAATGTACATCATAACATCTGGCCAAACTATAAACAAGGCAGCCATATTAGAAGAAGTAAATAATTAAATTGGCTAAGACAGAGCAAGCTAAGTAGGTTCAAAGTCACTAGGTGACGGGGGCACGAGTCTGCAAGCCAAAGGCTAACATAACTCCTGTAATCCAATTAAAACAAACTAGGATTCAATACACAGCCAGTTCACTACCACCCACCGCCAGGCCAGAATCGACCGCCTGGCCGACTGTAGGCATAGGCCATCCGGCGGTGGAGACCGGACCAGCACTGGGATTATGATTCCATTTCCACCAGGGATTTCCTGGCGGGTTACCCCGCCAGGTAATCCCTGGTGGAAAGCATAGGGGTGACAGGAACACTCATTCCTGTCACCTGTATGTGAAATGCCATGCCCCCCTTTTACCACTACACTCACCCACCCCCAAGCCTGTAGATCCGCCCCACCCCCTAACCCCAAAAAACCGACCCCCCCAAAACCCCATGTGGGCCCCCCAGCTCGACCCTCACCATCCCCCACCCCCGCACACAGGTCCCCCCAAACCCCAACCCCCACAACCTCACTCACTTACATGCACACACTCATACATACACTCAGACACACATTCCCCCCACACATACACTCACGCACACCCCCATGCACTCGCACACTCACACACATACCCCTCTCCCCCTTCCCTCTTGAACAGCACTTACCTCTTCCGTTGCGTTGTTCCGGGAGGGAACGGGCTCCCTCGATGCTGCTCTGCCGCCATTGCCGCCTCTCCATACACGCCATTACTATGAATGCATCATCATAGGTGTGGCGGTGTCTAGACTGATGTGGCGGTGAGGATGGAGCAGCATCCACCCCTGCCACAGACCGCCAGCATGGCGCACGGTGGCCCTCACCACCATCAATGGCACTGAGGCTCCATGCGTCATTATTTGGCGGGATGCTGGCCGCCGCCACTGGCCGTCTTCCATTGACTGCCGGCACAGATGGTTGCGGGGCATCCCCACCCAATGTCAATATGACCCCCAAAAATCACCATCTTCCGAGCTTTCAGGAACAGGCAGACTTCAATCAGAAAACTAAATTTTTTATCACAATTTTGGCGTTTTACTGGGACATACCCCATTTTGACTATTTTTTGTGCTTGCTTTTAGCCTCCTTCCAGTTAGCAACAGAAATGGGTGTGAAACCAATGCTGAATCCCGGACAGCTAAAGATTTCTGAAAAGTACACAAAATTCTAAATTCAGCAAGGGCTCATTTGTGTAGATCCTACAAAGTTTTCCTACAGAAAATATTGGCTGAAATAAAAATAACATTGAAATTGAGGTGAAATCAGCCATTTTTCTGCACGTTTTACTCTGTAACTTTTTCCTGCAATGTCAGATTTTCAAAAGCAATATACCGTTACATCTGCTGGATTCTTCTGGTTACGGGGATATATAGGGCTTGTAGGTTCATCAAGAACACTAGGTACCCAGAGCCAATAAATTATCTGCACCTTGCAGTGGGTTTCCATTGTATGCCGGGTCTACAGAAATTTATTTGGTAAAATATAGAGTCAAAAATAGGTATCAAGGAAACTTTTGAATTTCCAAAATGAGCACAAGATAAGGTGTTGAGAAGCAGAGGTTATTTGCACATCTCTGAATTCGGGGATCCCCATACTAGCATGTGAAATACATGGCATTTCTCAAATACACTTCTTTAATACATACTGTCTTACATTTGGAAGAAGAAAATGTAGAGAAAGACAATGGGCAGTAACACATTTCCTTCTGCTCTCTGTTCCCCTGTGTCTTCCGATAAAAAATGGTACCTCACTTGTGTGGGTAGGCCTAGTGTCCACGACAGGAAACGCCCCAAAATGCAACATGGACACATCACATATTTACATTGAAATCTGACGTGTTTTTTTGGAAAGTGCCTAACTGTGGATTTTGGCCTCTAACTCAGCCGGCACCTAGGGAAACCTACCAAACCTATACATTTTTTTAAAAACTAGACACCTAGGGGAATTCAGCATGGGGCAAACCTCCAAATTTGGCAAAATAAATCACATTTCAGTGATACAAAGTTCAGGAATCTGAGAGGAACCACAAATCTCTTCCACCCAGCATTCTCCCACATCTCCTGATAAAAATGGTACCTCACTTGTGTGGGTAGGCCCAGTGCCCGTGACAGGGAATTCCCCAAAATACAACGTGAACACATCACAGTTTCCCAAAGAAAAAGGACATGTTTTTTGCAAAGTGCCTAGCTGTGGATTTTGGCCTCTAGCTCAGCCGGTACCCAGGGAAAACTAGCAAACGTATACATTTTTGAAAAATAGACACTTAGGGAAATTCAGAATGGGGTGACGTGGGGCTTACACTGAGTTCTGTTACCAGAATTATTTGCAAACCTCAAAATTTGGCAAAACAAAAAACTTTTTCCACACATTTTGGTACTGCAAAGTTCTGGAATCTGAGAGAAGCCACAAACTTCCTTTCACCCAGCATTCCCCCAAGTCTCCTGATAAAAGTGGTACCTCACTTGTGTGGGTAGGCCGAGTGCCCACAACAGAAAACACCTCCCTAAATGCAACATGGACACATCACATTTTTTCTTTGAAAACTGATGTGTTTTTTGGAAAGTGCTTAGCTGTGGATTTTGGGCTGTAGCTCAGCAGGCACTTAAGGAAACCTACCAAACCCACACATTTTTCAAAACTAGACACCTAGGGGAACCAAAGATGGGGTGACTTGTGGAGCTTTCACCAAATTCTGTTACCCAGAATCCTTTTCAAACCTCAAAATTTGGCAAATAAAAAATAAGTTTTCTTCACATTTCCGTGATGGAAAGTTCTGGAATCTGAGGGGAGCCACAAACTTACTTCTACTCAGCATTCCCTTAAGTCTCCCGAGAATAATAGTACCTCACTTGTGTGGGTAGGCTAGTGCCCGCAACAGGAATGGATTACACAAGGGACAATGGTAATCCTTGCATGAGGGCTACTGTTAACTTTGGAGTGGTCCATTCCTGACGCAGGCACTAGGCACAGGCACACAAGTGGGGTATGTTTTAACAGGTCAAGTGGAGAAACACTGGGTGAGAGGGATTTCGGGGATCCCTGCACATTCCTGTAGTTTCTGTGATGAAAAAGCAAGGAAAAATGTGTTTTTAATCAACTTTTCACTTTTGCAGGGTATTCTGGGGAAGAAAACTTTGTGAAATCCAAACACGTCACACTTCCATGGACTGCCCCGGGTGTCTAGTTTTCAGAAATGTCTGGGTTTGGTAGGTTTCCCTATTTGGCCACCAAGACAAGGACCAAATCCTTAGGTGGCTGTCTCATAAAACCAGGATGTCTTGTGGTAGGTAATTTTGATGTCTCCACAATCTGTTTTGAGTGCTTCCCTGTTGAAGTCACTTGCCCAAACACTTAAGTAAGGTGATGTTTTTCTCTGGAGACTTAGTGGAACACTGGGTGGTAGAAAATATGCACCTGCCTGCAGATTCCAGGACTTCCCCTCACTGAAATCAAGGCAAAAGTGTTTTCTAAGCAAAATTTGTGATTTCAAGGGGATTCTGGGCAAAGGAAAACTGGGGAGAACCCTGCAAGTCCTGCACCCACAGACTCCCCTGGTACTAGTACGTTAAAGTTATTCCACCACTCACACTGGTTGGTTTAACATATCCAGAAATTATGGTTTCAAAGCATCAATACTTATCAAAGTATCCGAAGATTGAAATCAAGCCTTCTGAAGGTGGGCCATAAAGCTGTGTCCAGGAACCAACCTCTTTATGGGCCAGTTACACGCCATTCATGCACAACAAACAACCCTTTCATACCGCCGGCCATGGGCCCAATCCAACCAATCACTGTACTCACATTAACTTACCACTGCCAGACAAGGGCCCATTCATATGCCATAGGACGGAATACGTTTGACTACATTTTATCACCTGTCAAGTAACCGCCTCCTTCTTCTTGAACATTACCGAAGGCATGTGTAACGAACCTTTACTAATGACTCCCATGACAGCCACCTGAGGCTCAGGAAGCCATGTTTTTCATGCGCCTTTAGCACACACTCTGTGCTAAATCCAACTCCATCCAGTTTGTGGTTGCAAGGGGGGGTGTCCGAGTATGCCGTACAAAGCGATTCCTTGCACTGAGCAAGCATATCTACCTTTGAAACTAAGGCACACATGCTAGGGAATGCTCATGATGTTCCCTAAAGAGAAGGTCATAGGCTATGAAAAAGGGTAGTATTTGGCAGGCAGGGTAGTTTGTGAGAGCGCAGCATGTGTCCCAGTCAACATTATGTGCAGTGCTGTGACTATAATGCATCATACAGCAAACTGAACATGTACTAAGTTTTGATGGAGGATGAACATGAAAAGCAGGTCAAACACTGACCCATACATTTCATTGACCTTCAGTGCTGAGATTGCACCAATGGTTTTGAATCCATAGGTGTAGATGAAGTACATCTCTACTACCTTTACTATCTGCCTTCTAGATGTGCAATATCCCTGTGAAGGCACACCTACCATAAGCTTTCCTTACCCATTCATGTCTCTGTCCTCATCAGAGTATGATTGCCAAGTGAACCTCTACTAGTTAGTGAATGCAAGTTGGGGGTGTCAGAGTATGCCTTGGTAGGCCTATTCCTCGAACTGAACAAGCATATCTATCATTGAAACTAAAGCAGATATGCTGGTGAAGAAATTCTATAGTCTCTAAAGTAAAAAGTCAAACAAATATCCTGTGGGACTCATTCACCAACACTTCCACTTTTGCTTTGAAAGTGAAGCTACAAATTGAGTTTGCACACATTCAAACAAGTAGAAATGTTGGTGAATATGTCTGACAGGATATTTGTTTGACTTATTACACTTACTCTGGTTCTCGTTGGCAATTATGGTGGTCCTTGTATAGCATACATAAGTTCCCTAACAAGCACTTCAAAATTCAGTCATTCCTTTAACATTTTGCCACACAGGGTACTCCGTGGCAATGTGGCATATGTTCTGTTCACTAGTATGTGCAGTATAGGGACTATAATGCACATTAATTGAACAGAACACCTACCACGTTCTGACGGTGGGTATAGGTGTCAAGCAAGCCATAAGGAAGTCCATGATTTCCTGAAGTAGATGAAGTAAAATTCTGTGGCTGCTTGCCTAACGAAGCAGTGGTCCAGGGACGTTTGGTATCCATGTACAGCCACTGAAACGATTACCCAACGGCAGCTCCACCTCAGTCAAATTCCCAGAACTTTGCTTTAGTATTGTACAAAGTAAAGCAAGTAGAGACATGGAGGCCTGGTTGAGATGGGCACTGGGGACAGTAATATCTGCTCTTCTGCCGCTTTCCATGCTTCGAGCACACTTTAAAGCGATTACATGGGTGATCCTTTTTGGGTGTTTTAAGAATGCAATCAGCAAAGTGTACCTCCTGCAGCCTTGCCACATCCTTCAGAACATATGAGGTGGAGGCTGCTGCTACTTCTGCTTCTGTAACAGCAGTGAGGCTTGCAATTGCAGACAACTGGAAGTCAAGGAAAGCCATGAGTCTTCCTGTGGTTGTCTGGCAATAAACAACACACACATTGTATGTTGCCATCTGGATCAGGTGAGTAAATAGTTTCTTGTACCAAGTGCGACTTTTACGACATTCATTGTATGATTGAAGAACCTGGTTGTTCTTGTCCACTCCACTCATGTACCTATTGTAATCAAGTATACAGATGGGCTTGTGGCTTTGGCCATCCAACCCCAAACTGTGATGGGGGAAGTGCTCTCATCAAGAATTGTAGTGAGCACGCATACATCACGTCTATCCAAGAACTTAACTGCGAGCAGTTCACTAGAATACAATGCAGTACAGTGGGAGTTCTGAAGCTTCTTGCAAACAAGCTCCTGCGGGAATCCTTTGCGGTTACAACGAACTGTACCACAGGCCACAGTGCCAGCTTTGTAGAGCTCACTCAACAGCTCTACTCCTGTATATAAATTGTCCATATAAAGGTTATAACCTTTGTGAAGGAGTGGTTGGACAAGTTCCCATACAACCCTACATGTGACCCCTAACTCAGGAGGGCACCTACAGGGTTTAGGGTAGAGTCTTTCTCTGTATACACTCTCAAGCTGTACACATAGCCAGAAGAGCTCTCATACAGCATGTACAGCTTTATGCCATAGCGAGCTCTTCTGCTCGCAATGTACTGTCTGAACAGCAGCTGTCATTTGTACAGGATCAAGGACTCATCAACTGCTATATTCTTTCCAAGAGTATAGATCTCTGGAAACCTGGCAGACAACTGTTCCATGGCAGACCAAATTTTGAACAACATGTCATGGTCTGGATGGTCCCAGGGCAATGCAGCAGATTTTTTATTGCAGTGCAGCATGCCCTGCAGTAGCAAAAAACGATCTCTGCTCATGTATGGTACGAAGATGGGGGTTACCCAAACCATGCAAGTTGTCCAGTAGGACTGCATGGTTGGTTTCTGCACTAACCCCATTTTGAGCGTGAGGCACAAAAATATTGTCAACTCCACCAGCGAAGAGGGAGTCCACTGGCGTGCCCTAGAACGGGCCGTACAGTGCCTCCATGCTCCCTCAGAAATTGGTCTGCAAGCAAATTTGTTTGCTGCACAATTTCCTGAAGAAAGACAACATCCAAAAATAGATGGATGTAGTCGATTGGCAAAAAGTTGGCCGTATGTACTTTACATCCAGCGTCACCAGTAAAAGGAGGAATTTGGGGCTGAACTAAATCAGGGGGCTGCCAAGAGAGCACTCCCTCTATGCTTGCCACCACACGCACCTGCTTTCTGGGCTGGGCTAACCTGCTGTTGTCCCTGTTGTGAAGGCACAGCACGACTCTTGTCATTGTCTCCCTCAGTATCACTGGAAGAGGTGTCATCGGATGGGACTCCGCCGACTGAAAAATCACTAGCAGGTTCTGCCCCATTGTCCTCTCCCCAGACGCTGTCTCGGTCTCTGATTCTGCCTCAGAGCTATCCTCCATAACCTGATTTAGGGCTTGGGCAGCAGTCATTTAATGAGATGCCATCTCTGCTACTGGCTAAACTATCCCTCTAAAATTGCTTGTGGGTGTGTGTGATATGTCCAATAGTAAATGTTGTCACCTTACCTTTGCTTCTTCTCTGATTCAGCAGATTCTCTGAATACAATAAAAAAACAAAAAAGTCATACTATTACTTCACCTTACCACATACCCATCATCACAGCCTTTAGGGTTGGTGGCACCCAATGTGTCAGTCATTTTTGGTACTCTGCCTCCCATGACCTCCTCTTCTAATTCCCTCAGTACCACCCAGCAAAAGAGGGCCTGATATCTCCATAGCCCCTGTCCACATACATTTCATTTGTTTTAAAGCTAAGGTAATGCCTGGCTGTAGGAAAGTACCATCTTTCTTGGCATGTTAACCCCATTTTTACATGTATGTCAGTATGTTTTTGCCTGTCTCACTGGGAACCTGCTGGTCAGGACCCCAGTGATCATAGTATATGGCCTAACAAGTGTGTCGGTATAGTGCTTAACTGTGTCACCGAGGCTCTGCTAATCAGAACCTCAGTGCTTATGCTATCTCTGCTTTTAAATTTGTCACTATAGGCTAGTGACTTCATTTACCAATTTCAATTGGCACACAGAACCCCCCAATATAAGTCCCTAGTGTATGGTACTTAGGTGCCCAGGGCATTGGGGTTCCAGGAGATCCTTATGAGCTACAGCATTTCTTTTGCCACCCATCAGGAGCTCAGACAAACCCTTTCACAGGACTGCCACTGCACCCTGCATGAAATAGTGTACACATTATTTCACAGCCTTTTTCACTGCACTTAAGTAACTTACAAGTCACCTCTCTGTCTAAGCTTCATTTAATGAAGGCTAGTTGCAAATTTACTAAGTGTGAGGGCACCCTTGCACTAGCACCGGTGCCCCCATATAGTGCAGGGCCAATTCCCGGAAATTGTGAGTGTGGGGACGCCATTACACGCGTGCACTAAATGTAGGTCAATACCTATATGTAGCTTCACAATGGTAACCCTGAATATGGCCATGTAAGGTGTCTAAGATCATGGAATTGTCCCCCCATTCCAAATCTGGTATTGGGGAGCCAATTCCATGCATCCTGGGGGCTACACCATGGACCCCCAGTACTTCCAAACCAGCTCTCTGAGGCTTGCAATACAGCTGCAGCTGCTGCCACCTCACAGACAGGGTTTTGAGCAGCTCAGTCCCAGGAAGGCAGAACAAAGCATTTCCTTTGGGATCAGCGTGTTACACCCCCTCCCTTTGGAAATAAGTGTTACAGGCTGGGGAGTGGTATCCTCCCCCAGCCTCTGGAAATGTTGTGAAGGGGACAGATGGTGCCCTCCTTCCTTAACACAAGAGGATGAGGGACGGAGTGCTGAACAATGCAAACACTCACCCCCAGTCACAGATTTGGGTTTAATCCATTGTTCTTTTGCTCACCATGCCACCCCAGTTTGGACCCCAAGCCACTGGAGTCAAGCTAGCCTGACTGATGAAGGGTGGTACCCTGAAACCGGTCCTAGGATGCTTGTTTCCAGTCCAGGGAGGACCTGGCTTGGCAGTTCGGGCTGGACTGTTCCCATGGGGAACAGGGTCAATACTGAGTTGCATATGGCTGCGTCCAAAGTGGAATGGCATGGGTGGCAAAAAAACAATGGATTTAGGCCCAGATCTCTGTACTGGGGGTGAATGTTTGACATTGTTCAGCATTCCATCCATCACTTGTTCTTTTTGCATTTGTTGCCCCAAGTGGGAAGGGTATGCCCAGACGTAGGTCCCTTGCTCCCCATGCCACTGGAGTCAAGCTAGCCTGGCTGATGAAGGGTGATACCCTGAAACCGGTCCTAGGATGCTTGTTTCCAGTCAAGGGAGGTCTTGGCTTGGCAGTTCATGCTGGACTGTTCCCATGGGGAACAGGGTCAAGACTGATTTGCATATGTCTGGGTCCAGACTGGAATAGCATTGGTGGCAAAAAAAACTATGGATTTGGGCCCAGATCTCTGTACTGGGGATGAATGTTTGACATTGTTCAGCATTCCGTCCATCACTTGTTCTTTTTGCCCTCCTTGAATAAGCCAGTCTACACTGGTTCAGGGACCCCTTGTCCATGCTGTGGTGCGAAACTAGACAAAGGAAAGGGCAGTGACCACTCCCTGTCCATCACCACCCCAGGGGTGGTGCCCAGAGCTCCTCCAGTGTGTGCCAGACTTCAGCCATCTTGCTTTGCAAGGTGTGGGGGCACTCTGGAGGGCACTGAGTGGCCAGTGCCAGCAGGTGACATCAGAGACCCCTCCTGATAGGTCCATACCTGATAAGGTAACCAATCCCCCTCTCAAGGCTATTTAGGGTCTCTCCTGTGGGTTCTCTTCAGATTCTACTTGCAAGTGTCTAGCAGGAATCCTCTGCAACTACTACTTCATCCTCTGACCTCGGATCAACCACAGCCTGGTCCAGGAACCGCTGTAATAGCAACAAAGCATCCAGAAGAGATACTTTTCCTCTGCAACTTCAGCTCCAGCCAGCAATGCAACAGTTTCCATGGTGTGCACGCTCTGAGGACTCCCTGTCTTCGCCCTGCACCAGAAGGACCGTAGAAATCTGCCGTGGGCTGACGGAGTCACTCCCCTGCTGAATCAGGCACCTTCTAAATCGATGACCGGTTCTCTTGGACTCCTCTCCTGGCGACGAGCGTGCTCCTTGGAACACAGAGGGTGGACCCTATCAACACAGACTATCCTGAGGTCCTGCTGCCCCAAATTGGAGGAGGTAAGACCTTGCCCTCCCACGGAAGGACAGTACCCCTGCACACTGTGTCTTCTTCACCTCCTGAGGCCTCTGTGCACTATTTGCAAAATTCCTTCATGCAGAGCCTGGCCCTTGTCCCCAGCACTCTATCCTTTGATGCTCAACCCGCTGAGTTGTTCTCCGGCAGAGTGGGACCTTCCTTTGTGGTGCTGCACCAACCGCATTTTGACCCTCCTTTGTCCACATGTCCTAGGACTCCCATAGGTGCTATCTGGTGCTTTGAGGGCTCTCTGAAGTGCTGAGAGCACCCTCTTTCCCCTCACAAAGAGTTGAGGCCCCCAGGTCCTTCCGGGGTCCAGATAGCACCTACTTGACACAAAACGCGACTTTGCCAGAACCTAGGCTTGTTGGAGGAATCCTGTGCCAGAACTCACCTCCATCGAACTTCATGACATGGGATATCCAGTGCATCATGCAGGAACCCGCTGACATCTTCCTAGGACAAATGGGCTTGTTTGGCTAATGCAATTGGGGGATCCTCCTCAAACTTCCAACCATAGTGCATGGTCATGGTCATCAGCTGCTAGTATACAAATAATACATACACAATATTGGAGGGTACAAACAATTGCATGACCATGCTCAAAAACACATTTTTTTCCCTTTCTTTATGATTGAGCTGGAGCAAGAAAAAGAAAGCCTTCTCACGAAACGTGTAGAATACCTTACATGGGCACGCAATCTTCAGTACATGTGTTCTCTGAGCCTTATTATCACTCCACAAGATAAGATACATAAGAGGAGAGGGAAAGCTCACTGACAAAGCTGAAGAAAGGTGCTACAGACAGACTAGAGTAGCCGGGGAGCCAGAGAGTTCAAAGTACAAAACACTTTAAGTTTAGAAAATAAGTAAATAGAATAACACAGCATAAAAAGAATTTACTAAACAGATAAATCGAAGTGCATTTGGAAAACAAGTTAGAAGCCAGGCACAGTAAAAAGGTAGAAAATAATTCTAAGTGTGAAGGGGTAAAAGTTAGGGAAATAAATAATAATATTAACAACAACAGGAGGAATTACTGCCCTGACACTTGTGGAGGGGCCACCTTCAGTTGCCTCGCCCGCCTCAACAACAGCCCTCCTCCTGCCCCCAGATGCTGGATGATTTAAGAAAAAAAATTGAAAAGATTGGTGGTACTGTTAATAAATAATCTCTCCAAGAATATTCATTTTTTTAAAGGAAAAGGCAAATGCAGTAACATTCCTACATCAGAGGTTCAGGGGCCCTGTATAATAATGATATTAGTTTCAAGGGCCATCCTATTTCGAATTTCCTAACACTATTGCTAATTTCCTAAACTGCATTTTGGAATTACTAATAAATTGCAATGAATGATTTCTGAAGTTCTCATCTCATCTCTCAATGCATAGATTGGATGCATACACAACTACTACACAGCCCTGGGAAACTGCTTGGCAATTGGCACTGTACGAGCTACAAAAAAGAAAGGGACAGAGAAGTGAGTGAACATGCAAAATCACATATTAATTTATTAACAATGACTATCTTAGACAGGACACAGGAGTCTCTGCATTACTTCTTATTCATCCCAAGCAAGCGCCAAAAAGAAGTACAATTGGGTAAAGCTGAGCACTTGTCTAGAAGAGGATCACATAATATTATGGCCCTCATTACAACCCTTGCGGTAAATGCGCTTACTGCCGTGCTGACGGCCGCCAACATACCATGTCCACGGCAGTATATCGCTATGGGTATTATGACCCACACTGAGAAATCCGCCACTATACAGATACCCACACAAGTCCGCCACACCAAAGGTCAGTGATAAACTGGCGGTACCAAAACCCACACCGTTACGCCAACAGAAATACGCCCACAGTATCACAATCCACGAATCACCGCCAGGGTCTTTCAACAACGGTAAATCATTGGCGATACACACCGCTGCATTCAAAATACACACACATTTACAAAACAACACCACATTGGACAATTCAAAATACACACAACTGACACGCATACACACACCACACCCACACACCCCATACACACCCACAATACCCGCAACCCCTTACAACCATAAAAAGAGACCAAGCACAGAGAGACAAGCAAAGAGCACACACTCACTCAGAGGCACAGAACACCATCATAACATACAACATCCACTCACATCACACTATACATTGCAACACATCACCCCACACATTACCTCACACATATCACTCACAGCACATCCATGGCACCTCAAAGACACCCCAGGTTTTCTGAGGAGGATATATGGGTCATGGTGGTGCGGAGGAAATCATCAGGGTAGAGCCACAACTATTCGGATCACAGGTGCAGCAGACGTCCATTGCTAGGAAGATGGAGCTATGGCAGAGAATCATCGACAGGGTCAACGCCGTGGAACAGCATCCAAGAACCAGGGATGACAACAGGAAGAGGTGGAACGACCTACAGGGGAAGGTGCGTTCCGTGGTTTCAAGACACCAGATTGCTGTACAGAAGACTGGCGGTGGACCCCCACCGCCTACACCACAACTAACAACATGGGAGGGGCAAGTCTTGGCAATCATGCATCCTGAGGGCCTCGCAGGAGTAGCAGGAGGACTGGACTCTGGTAAGGCAAATTTTTTACTACTTTATCCCCCCTACCTGCATGTCCCCACCCCTACCCTCACTCCCATCACTCCATCACCTCACATCTATCCCACCATCACAACCCACCCATCCCAATACCAAGCCCTGCATGCAACCACAATGCATGGACACCCATCACCACAGCATGCCCAGTAGAGCGACTCACCAAGCCCACACAATCAGCAATCACACAAGGCCAATGCAACAGGGAAACCACAATTGCACAAGATGGCACACACAGATACAATAACAATGCATTTGCATCCCAACAGGACCCCTACCCAATGTCACCGGACAGGAGGTGCCAGCTATACCGAGTCCCCCACAGAAGAGGCCCTCAGTGATGACAGCAGCTTTGCACGCCTGGATGACGATGACCAGCCTGGCCCATCTGGACAGTCGGTTCCCCTTCCACAGTCCCAAACCACCACAGAACCTCCCCCCTCAGGAAACACCACCACAGCACCCACCCAGCTGGCCCATGTAACTGTCCCCAGGAAACGTCAGTCAGCAGTGTGTCCACCACTACAGGGACCCCAGGCAACCCCACTAGCACAGGACGAACAGGGCCCTGGGGTCAGTGGCAGTGGGCACACGGTTCAGGGGACAGAGGCACAGGACAACAGGGAAGCTGGGAGGACTGCTGTGTGACAGGGGTAGGACATGCCCAACTCTCCATGAGGCACTCTCCAGCATCATGGGAGCGTACCACCATTCCCAGGAGACCATGGGCACGTTACTGGCTAAGTTGCAGGAGACCCAGCGGCTGCAGGAGGGACAGTACATGGAGATCAGGGTGGACCTCACCAAAATCTGCACAATCCTGGTCATCATAGCAGGGGTGCTGGCTGATATGGGCAAGACAATGAGGGAGGCAGTGGCTCAACAAAGGGCCCCTGTCACTAGCCAAACCGAGGAACAGCCTTCCACCTCCGCCGGCGCTATTGGACAGGAGGCCCCACCACAGGAACAACAGGCCACCAGCACCCCACCCCCGGCAGAAGGAGAACCACCCCGCACACGGTCCCTGCGATCCAGGCAGAAGACAGGGAACATTGCCAAGACCCACACCAGGAATTAGGACACTCCTGAATGTCACCCTTCTGTCCCACTGTGTCACCCTGTCCACCTTGAACTGCCATTGCTCCACTTCCTATGTCCCCTTGGACAATGCACCTGTGATACCAAGAGACTGGACTCTAACTGGACATTCCTCCACCATCAACCCAGCCCCTTGCACATATCCCTATACCCATGAGCACCTAAATAAACACCCTTTAATCATAAACCAATCTGGAGTCAGACTGATCTTTCTCGAATGTATTATCACAACATCAGCAACAAATTGCAATGTAAGTGTCCATTTACTCATACCATTGTATTACAGTTGTTGGGCAGCAGTACACATAGCAGAAGGCAGAATGGGGTACGCAGATCTGCAAAAAGGAAATCCAAAGGGAACAAACAGTCAGTGTCCATAGACAGAGGTGAAGAGGCTGCCATGTACAATGTCCTAAAGTATACTAAAATGTGAAGAATAGTTACCGTCTCTTACCTGTGTGTCACTGGGAGTACTGCATGATGATGTTCGTTTTGTTGTCAATATCTTCTTCCTCTGCCTCCTCTACCTCACTGTCCACAGACTCCACCGCTGCCACAGAACCATCACCAGGCTCATCCTCCTGCAGATAAGGCACCTGGCGTCTCAATGCCAGGTTGTGCAACATACAGCATGCCACGATGATCTGGCACACCTTCTCCGGTGAGTAGTACAGGGACCCACCTGTTAGATGGAGGCAACGGAATCTGGCATTCAGGAGGCTGAACGTCCTCTCAATAATACGCCTAGTTCACCCATGTGCCTCATTGTAGGGTTCCTCTGCCCTTGTCCTGCCATTCCTCACTGGGGTCAGTAGCCATTACAGGTTGGGGTAACCAGAGTCACCTGGAAATTTTGAGGGATACCTGTTAGACACACACTAACCCTTAGGAACTACCCCTTGCCCAGACACCTACTCACACTGTATGGGGACCTTGGGCTCACCTATTAGCCACACCCGGTGCCTCTGGAGTTGGCCCACCACATAAGGGATGCTGCTATTCCTTAAGATATAGGCGTCATGCACAGAGTCAGGATATTTGGCATTCACATGGGAGATGTACTGGTCCGCCAAACACACCATGTGCACATTCATCGAATGGTAGCTTTTCCGATTTCAGGACACTTGTTCATTTTTGCGGGGGGTCCAATGCCACATGTGTCCCATCAATGGCACCAATGATGTTGGGGATATGTCCCAGGGCATAGAAGTCAGCTTTCACTGTGGCCAAATCATCCACCTGGGAGAACACGATGTAGCTGCGAATGTGTTTTATCAGGGCAGACACCAAGCTTGTCAGCATTATTGAAAACATTGGCTGTGACATTCCTGCTGCCAAGCCCACTGTCACTTGGAAAGAACCAGTTGCCATGAAATGGAGCACTGATAGAACTTGCACAAGAGGGTGGATCCTAGTGAGGTAACAGATATCAGATATCAGGTCAGGCTCCAATTGGGCACACAGCTCTGTGATTGTGGCCCTGTCAAGTCTATAGGTGAGGATAATGTGCCTGTCCTCCAGTGTTGCCAAGTCCACCAGGGGTCTGGTCACGGGGGAATGTCTCCATCTACTATACATCCACAGCGATAAGAATCTAAGGGACAAAAAAGTGAGGAGCCAGTCACAAACTGAACAATGGAGCTACAACATAAGTTTGCTTCCTGTAAACTTGTAATGGGTCAATGTGATTTTCCCAGTATGTCCTAATATCACCAGTGACGCAGCAATTTTCCAGGGCCTGCCACGGGAAAATGGCATCCGTCTGTCCTGTGTGGAGGGACAGGTGGAAGTGAGGTAATTCCGCAGACGTTGTGCGCCGTTGCGGGAGGCGGTTGGGAACCACTGTGCAACTCCTCATTGGTTACAATTGGGCCCTGTGGGGTACAGTGGCCAATGGTGATCTACGCCTGTGGTGACGGTATGCACCGCCGTGGACGTGACCGCCATTTTCTATCTGATTCCTCACTTGTTACCTGACCTTCCACAGGAGGGGACCTACACTGCATGTGCTGCTGTGAGCTGTGTCTGGAACCTACTATGGCTCGTGTGACCGGGGAAAGGGCCCCAGCTTTCACTTCAGAGGAGTTGGAGAGACTGGTGGATGGGGTCCTACCCCAGTACAGACTGCTGTATGGCCCTCCAGACCAAATGGTGAGTACACTATGGGCATGATGCATGTGGCATGAATGCATAGAGTGGTGTGTGTGAAGGCCTTGTGTAAGGCGGGGTGGGTGGATGTCCTCTGGGGGCGTATAGGTTGTGTGCTGGGCCATGTGTGTGCAAATGGTGATGGAAACGGGTATGGTGGGCCATATGTGTAACAGGCTGGACTGTTTGTCTAATGGTATTTTTCTATGTATATTTCCTCTGCAGGTCAGCGCCCATCAAAAGAAGGGTATATGGCGTGCCATCACCAAGGAGGTGCGGACCCTGGGGGTCTATGGCAGGTGGAGCACCCACTGTCGGAAAAGGTGGGAGGACCTGAGACACTGGGCACGGAAGATGGCAGAGGCCCATCTGGGGATGGCCCATCAACAAGGAAGGGGTACCCGTTGAACCCTGACCCCCCTGATGGCCTGCATACTGGCGGTGGCCTATCCAGCACTGGATGGGTGCTTGAGTGCATCACAGCAGCCACAAGGGGGTGAGTACAGTGCCCATCATTACAAATTACCCATGGTAGGGTGGTATCCGGGTGGAGGATATGTGTCAGTGTAGGTCCCCTGCTGGCTAGGGTTCAGAAGGGAAAATCTTGCTACCTAGCTCGTAGGCATCCACTACTGGTCAGAGCTGCGTGGGTCCCAGGTGTGCTGCATTTGGTATTGTGTGTCCCTCCCCATGCCTTGGCTACTAACTGTTTCTCTGGTAGTGCTATGGCATATTGCGTAGGCCTGTTCCCTGTGTGTGAGGGTGCTGTGTTCGCCAAAGGTGGTGTTGGTGCAACAACTGACCAAGTGTATCCTTTGTCTTTCCCCCCTTTTTGTTTTGTCACCCTGTCCTTATGTGCATTAGCATCATCTGGTAGAGGAGGAGAGGCACCAGTGACAGAGGGAGCTACATCCCACAGGACCCAGGATGCAGAGTCCACCGACGGTGAGGGCACCAGTGGGACAGAGGGCAAGGGGAGCACCACGGTTGAGACTGGAGGGGACAGTTCTGACACAGATACCTCTTCCAATGGAAGCTCCCTGGTGGTGGCGGACACCTCTGTGACCACCCCAGCAACAGGTACATCCGCCACCCCCGTACCAGCACCACCCTCCCACCAGCCCCTCATCGAGTTTCCTGTGCCCGCTCACCCAGGACGGTGGACATCTCCTTCGTCCCAGGCACCTCAGGCCCTGCCCCAGTTAGCCCTGCTGCCCTGAGTGAGGAGGATATTGACCTCTTGAGATCCATCTCTGAAGGGCAGTCAACCATTGTGAATGTCATCAAGGGGCTGGCAGCCCAGATGCAACAATCTAATGCATTCCTGGAGGGCATTCACACTGGATTGGCAGCCTAATAGAGATCGATTCAGGCTCTGGCCTCCTCTCTGAAGGAAGCCATTGTCCCTGTTTCAACCCTCCTTCCTCCAACTTCCACTGCCCAGTCCCCAACCCATCCCAAGCACACAGGCAGACGAGCATGCACACAAGACGGCAGCCAAGAGTGTCACGGGCAAACAAAAGCACCACACTTCATCCCGGAGGCACTCACACAAACACCATCCAGTTGCAGACACACCAACATCCACTATTTCCACTGTCTTCCCCTCCCCCTCCTCCACCACCTCCCACACAGTTCCATCCACACTCACACCTGCCTGCACTACATCATCATCCACTACCAGCATCACCACACCTCACAAGCAGAACACACACCTCACTGGCAGACATCTCCCCACCAGCCATGCACAGATCCCCTCTGTCCTCTCCCACTGTGTCTGTCCACCCCCTCCCAAAGTACACAAACACAAGCACTCAGACACTCAACAGCATACAGGCCATGCACTTGCACCCAAAAGCAGCAGACAGACACATCCAACCACCACTCCCTCATCCTCCACTCCCATTCCCTCTCCCTCTTCCCGCCCTAATGTCCCTAAAAACTGTTCCTATCCACCATCGACCTCTTCCCTACCCCTCCCCCCCTGTCCTGAGCGTATGGGCAGGGTAGGAAGAACCTAGCCAAGCACCTCAGGCACACAGTCCATGGGCCCCGTCATCACCAAACCCACTTGTGGTGGAAAAGGATCCAGGCCACATGTCCTGAAGGTGAAGCAGGCTGCACCAAGCAGCCTCAAGGGAAAGGAGCCTGCCCCAGCTGCCAGGAAGACCTTGGAGCCTGCCCAATAGGCAAGAAGGGAAAGGAGCCTGCCCCAGCTGCCAAGAAGGCCAAGGAAACTGCCACAGCAGGCAAGAAGGGAAAGGAGCCTGCCTCAGCTCCCAGGAAGACAAAGGAGCATGCACCAGCAGGCAAGAATGGAGAGGAGGCTGTCCCAGCTGCCAGGAAGACGAAGGAGCCTGAACCAGCAGGCAGGAAGACCAAGGGGTCTGGGGCAGGAACTGTGACAGAGCCGCTACCACCAACCATGTTGTGCAACCGTCCGAGGTTGCAGGGATGGGCAGTAGCCTCCCTCCACCAGCTGCATCACCACCACTCTGCAGCCATCTGAGGTTGCAGGGGATGGGCAGGGGCCTCCCCCCACCAGCAGCACCACCACTGTGCAGCCATTACTGCCAGCGGACGGTATGTAATCCTGCCTCCGTTGGCTCTTGTGCAGTCTGCCCCCTCCAAAGCCAGTGGGAATGACACCCACTCGAGAGGCTGTGACCTTGAACTCCCCAGGACCAAGAGCACACAGCATGTTGCCCCCCCAGAACAACGGGGGAAGACACCCACTCAAGAGACTGTGGCCCATCACTCCCCAGGACCAAGAGCACAGGGCATGTTGCCCCCTCCAAAACCAGAGGGCAAGTCACCCACATGACCATCACTCCGCAGGACCAACAGCACAGGGCATGTTGCCCCCTCCAGAACCAGTGGGCAAGACAGCCACTTGACAGACTGTGGCCTATCACTCCCCAGGACCAAGAGCACTTGGCATGTTGCCCTTCCAGAACCAGTGGGGAAGACACCCACTCAACAGACTGTGGCCCATCATTCCCCAGGACCAAGAGCACAGGGCATGTTGCCCCCTCCAGAACCAGTGGGGAAGACACCCACTTCAGAGACTCTGGCCTTGCACTGCCCAGGACCAAGCACAGGGCATGTTGCCCCCTCCAGAACCAGTGGTCTTGTAACATCTCCCGGCTGAGGTGCCCCCAGTCCCCGTCCCCCTGAGGTGCCTGCCTATTTACCAACTGATTCCCCTGCAGAGTTCTCTCCATGTTGAAGCAGGTGACATGTGTGGCCTCGGACTTTGGCCTGTGGCCATGTGGCCTACGAACATTGTGGACTGGGCAGTGTCCCTTTTTCTGTACATATGTATATATATATTATCTTGCCTAACTTATTTTTCATACTTTGTTGATCTCATTACATTCACTTTTTCGAAATCGTTTTTTCCTTGCATTATTCAGCCGAGTTATGTGGTAAAATTGTTTTTATAATGCATGTGGTTGTGTGTATGGTGCGTGTGTGTGTGGGATGTGTGTTGTGCGTGTGTGTGTCACTGTCATTTTCCTCCCCCCCTCCCTTGTGTGCTAGGCGGCTGTACTCACCGTCGTCGTTGTCGACAGCGTTGGTGTTCATGGTGGAGCAGAACGGAGAAGATCATCGGGAAGACATGCAGTTCAGGTTCCATGGCGCTGTGGTTGTTCTCTGTGTCTCCAATGGTGAGTCCTTTCCCTTCTGAGCTCAATTTCCACCAGGCTTTTGATGTCGTTGGTACCGCCTCAGAAAAGGTGGCAGTTTGCAGGGTCATAATGTGGTGGGCGGAACATTGACTTCTGCCTGGCTGTAGGCAGTTACCGCCGTGGTGGCTGTTGTTTCTGCCCTGGCGGTCGGTGTGGTACATTGGCTGTCTTTCAGAGATCTTCCCGCCAGGGTCATAATTTGGCGGTAGATACCGCCAGCCAGTTGTCGGTATTACCGCCACTTTATCACTGACTGCCAGGGTCATAATGAGGGCCTAAGATTTTATCTCTCTCGAATGACATTAAAAAAGGATTTGCAGTCTCAGAGGCAAATCAAGGGGAGATAAGGGAGGCTTGTGAGGTTTTGGAGAAGAAATTTGACTTCTTGACAATTAGAACTCAGGCTCTTGAAGAGTCAATTGGTATCCTGAAGGAGGAATTAAGGATGAATAAAGATGAAATTCAATTAGTAAAAGTGAGTAAGCAGGACTTGCAGAATAAATTGGAACAATTGGAAAACAGCCTCAGAAGGAACAACTTGAGAGTTTTAAATGTACCTGAAAGGGTGGAAGGGGGATAACTGAAAACATATATAGTCTCTCTTATCATAATAGCACTCTCTTTGGAGGAGACTAAGGAAGAGAGTGCAAAACAAATCCAGAGGATTAATTAAGATCCGTTTAGGAGAAATCCCAACAGTAAAAAAAAAAAAAAAAACACGTTTTACTTAGTTTCCAAACGTACGTCTTAAAAGAGAAGATCCTGATGAAGGAAATGAAAACACTTAGGCCCGTATTTATACTTTTTTTTAGCGCTGCATTTGCACCGCTTTTTGACGCAAAACGGCGCAAACCTACAAAATACCATGGTATTTTGCAAGTTTGCGCCGTTTTTGCGTCAAAAAACGACGCAAATGCGGCGCTAAAAAAGTATAAATACGGGCCTTAGAGGACAAGACTTTTTTCCAAGATCAGGGCAGATCTGTCCAGGGTAACCATAAACAAACAATAGGAGTTGGGGAGACATTTGGAAGAATTAAAAAAACTAGGGCCCATATTTATACTTTTTGACGCAAATCAGCGTTAGCGCAGATTTGCGTCAAAAAGTTTAATTTTAATGCCGGCTAATGCAATTCGCACGTGCCAGCCGGACGCCTCATTTATGGAATGATGGTAGCCGGTGCTGCGGCGTGGTTAGCGTCAAAATAAATGACGGTAACCGGGTAGCGGAGGCGAAGGGAAGACTGGGGGTTGGGCACCAAAGAATGATGCAAGTCAGGTTGGAGTCAAAAATATTGGCTCTAACCTGACCAGCGCCGTTTTTTGCACCTATGGAAATTACTCCTGTCTTAGCAAAGACAGGAGTCATGCCCCCCTGCCCAATGGCCATGCCCAGGGGACTTCTGTCCACTGGGCATGGCCATTGGGCACAGTGGCATGTAGGGGGCCCAAGTTAGGCCCCCATATGCCACTTCTACATAAACAAAAATGCTTACCTCTACTTACCGTAGATGGGTCCCCCCATCCATGGGTGTCCTCCAGGGGTGGGCGAGGGTGGCAGGGGGTGTCCCTGGGGGCAGGGAATGGCACATGTGGACTGCTTCCATGGTCTCCCACCTTGTAAATGATCCCACAGGTCCCTTAACGCCTGCCCTGACATAGGCGTTAAAAAATGGCACTAAACCGGTTTAGTAATTTTTTAAGGCCCTCCCCCTCCAGTGTGTCATTTTTGCACAGGAGTATAAATAAGGCGAGAATGCCTTTGAGTCATTTTTTGCCCGGGAACACCTACCTTGCATGCCATTAACGCAAGGTAGGTTTCCACAGTAAAAAAATTACTCTCACTCCATTAATTTGGCGCTAGACGGGTCTAGCGCCAAAGTATAAATATGGAGTTAAGTTTGCACCGAATTTGCATTAAAAAATGACGCAAATTCGGGGCAAACAGAGTATAAATATGCCCCTTGGTGTGTTGTTCCAACTTAAATTTCGGGCCTTCTTTCGAGTAATGTATAACAACAGGATGTATAATGTTAGAGACCAGAGAGCAGCGAATGAGTTGCTGGAGGTTATCAAGAGTGGGGGTGTTGGTCAATGATGGGCAGGTTTATGTGAAAACAGATGGTCGGTAAACCCATAGGCGCTCTAAAATTGGACTAACATCAGTCTGCAAATGAAGTGGGGGTTCTCCAAAGCTTGGGGGGCACAGATGAAGGGAGGAGGGGGCACAGGGTGGGGAGCATGTGAGGAAACTAAAAAAAAACCTCAGACACCTCAGTTAATCGTTTGTCATATGCAATAAATGGATGATAGTGGTGTATGCCAGGGAGCCAGGAATAGAGTAATTCAAATTATGTCATGAAATGTTGAAGGTCTGTGAACTAAAGGGAGAAGGGTTAGGATCTTACAGTATTTGACGTACTCTCTGTCTCATTTACTAATCTTGCAAAAAAATCATTTGACAAGAGGGGAATGTACATAATTGCTTAAAACTCAAAAATAGTTTCAATCTTTTGTCTGTACGGAACATAACTTCAATATGAAAGGGGTTGGAATACTAATTAACAAACAGGTTAATGCCGTGGTGTTGGAAGTATGTGTTGGACAAATTAGGAAGGTGGATTATAGCAAAACTACAGCTATTTGATAGGAGATTCACACTGGTACTATTTTATGGCCTACATTGTGATAACATAGAGCCACTTAGAATGTTTTTTTCTCATCTATTGAATTTTTCTGACCCAGTCATTATGGCTGGTGATTTTAATGTTGTTTTGGACAATAAATTAGATAGGTCAACAAAATGTAGATCAATAGCTACGCCGAAATCATAGCAATATCTGAAGGGAATGATGAGGGAACTCGGGCTGTGGATCTGTGGTGACAGAGAGCCGGTGTGAAACAGGGGTTCTTTTTTGTAATCGAAAGTATGGGCATGTTTCCCGGATTGACTGTTTTGTAGTCAATTGGGTGCTGTGTGATTTAGTTGAAGATTTAACTTATTCAGTGGCTCAGCTATCGGACCATGCAGCTGTAGTGCTAAGAGTCAATCTTTTACAACAAGCAGAAATTAGGAGATGGACTCTAGATCGCTCTTTACTGGTGGTCAGTACAGTTATCTCCCAACTTCGTATAGAGACAGACGAGTTCTTCAAGGTTAACCTGGGACCTGCCCCTAATACTATGGTGTGGGACGCTTTCAAGGCTTACATCAGGGGAAGATAGTGAGTATCTCCAGCCATACGAACAGACTGTATAGGAATGAAATAAGCGCTTTAGAACAAGAACTGCTAAAATGTGAGGGCCAGGAGGATAGGATAAGTCAGGTTAGGCAGCACCTTGAAGAAATATTACAGGCTAGAGTTGCAAAGAGGTGGAAAACAAGCAAATTAGTTCATTTTGAGTACGGGGAGAGTGCAGGGAAACTGTTAGTTTGGAGGACTACGACGGACCAAGTGCTGAATCATATTAAAGAAATTGTGTCTGATTAATCAGTAGAAAGGGTCATTAGTGGTGAAGGTATAGAGGAAGTTTTTAAGAGTTTCTTTTCCTAACTGAGGAGTTTAAGGTGGGGGAGGGAGAAGTCAGAACCTGGTTGGGGATTGATACTCTGCTCAGTCTTCCATAGAAGGAACAGGCCTCTTTGAATAAACCTATTATTCAGGGTGAGATAAGAACAGCTCTGAAAGAAAGCATGGGAGGGAAAGCCACAGGACCAGATGGTATCCCTGTGGAACTTTCTGATATTCTAAGTGAGTCTATAGTACCTGTCCTCTCAGAGCTGTTCTCAGAGATCTTCAAGGAAGGAGAGCCTTTACCATCTTCCTGGAATGAGGCAACTATTTCACTCATTTTGAAGCCTGGAAAGAGTCCGACTCAGTGTGAATCATATAGGCCAATATCATTGCTAAACAGCGATTATAAACTGTTTGGTAGAATATTGGTGGACAGGTTAAGTGGAGTGGTAAATGAGTTGATACATCTAGACCAGAAAGGATTTATTGAAGGTAGATTCCTTCATGAGTTAACTTTCAATTTGATAGGTGCGATAAATTTGGCCACAACTTTTGATGCCCCTCTGGCTGTTATAACTTTGGACGCAATGAAGGCTTTAAACATAGTTAAGTGGGAATATTTAACTACAATTCCTCAATGGAATAATTTGGGTGAGAAATGTTGCAGGATTATTGGTTGGGTCTATCAGGTTCCCTCAGCTAAGGTTTTGGTGAATGGGAATCTACCACACCCGTTAGGATAACCAGAGATACCAGGCAGGGCTGTCCCTTATCTCCTTTACTATTTAATCTGTATATTGAACCTTTTGCCAGAAAGCTCAGGCAGAATTCTGTAATATCCCCTTTCTGCTGTAAGGGGTGGGAGATAAAGGTTGCCCTTCATGCAGACAATCTCCTGGTGTACACTTCTGATTTATCAACTGCTCTTCCGCAGTATCAGATATTGCAGAGAAAATTGGTAAAGTTTATGGATATTATGTGAGCGTTGGGAAATTAGAGATAATGGAATGAAATTAGATGACGGAGTACTGGCAGAGAAAAAGTGAAATTAGATATTTAGGTATAATGATTGGGCAGGAAATTGAACAGATCTCTGTGGTGAATTTAAAGGGACTTTTGGGAGAATGCAGTAACTTAATGCAAGGGAGGGTACACCTTCCCCTGACAATATTGGGAAGAGTAAGTCTGGTAAAAATGATAATCCTGCCCAAGCTGAATTTTATATATAATTCAATCCCATTGCAAATTAAAACAAAGGTGTACCTAGATATGCTCCAACAACCATAAACTCTTTTCTATGGGCATATAAAGGGCCCATGATTTCATGGAAAAAGATGCGCAGAAGGAGAGAGAAGGGGGGCCTGGACGTCCCAGATTTACAATGTGATACATGGGCATCCCAACTTAAATATTCTAGGATGCTCTTTACCTCCCCAGATTCATAAGTGGTAGAAGGCATGCTTAAGGCTATGGTAGGTACTGTAAAAGGGGCAGGAAAGCATTTGTTATACAAATTTGGAGATCCAAATTTAAAAAAAAGGTAAATTTGAAAGTACTACAAGATTTGGCAAAGGTTTGCTATAATTTAAGATAGTCAGTGAAGAGAGATTATTATAGTCAATGCACTCCCATTTGGGAATCCCCAGGTACCCCCGATTGTCTTGTTGATGTATTAGCTGCATCGATTAGGAAGGCAGGCATAGAGTATTGGGGGGATCTTTTTATGGATGAATCCCTACTCTCCTGGGAAGAGCTAACAGAAGTAACGGGGGAATCTATCCAGACTGAAGAGCAACCAACTGAAAGGTTGGTCACAGGGTATTTGTGCAAAGTTGGTATCAACTAGAAGATACATTATTAAGAGCACCCTCTAGCTCTAGGAAGGTATCGGCATGGTATTGGGAAATTTTAGAAGCACTTGATGGGGATTTCAAGTTAGCAGAAGCTCTCTGAAGAGAAAGCATGTCTAGGGAGCTGCTACAAAAATGGTGGCAAGTGTCCGGCAGTCCAGCAGTCTATCTATTCTGGGAAGAAGTGTGCAAACGATTTCAAATATACTGAGATGAGATATTAAGGTAAGCCTTCCATTGATCACATTTGGGCTACACAAGGGATCTGTAGAGAGGATCAGAGATGTGATGACCTTCCTCTTCTACTCTATACTGCTGAGTAGATGGGAAACTTGTCAGCAATGGGTGGCAGAGACACCCCCACTGTACACTGATTGGCTTAATGCTCTTCTCCACACTTAAAAAATGGACATGACGGTGAGAGTTTCTAAAAGGAAGAAAGAAAAATTATGGTCACCATTGGTGGAGTGGAGGGGATGCAAGGGATGCCGGCAGTAAGGTTTGAGAATTACTTCCAGTCCAATGATTACGTACCTTTCTTCTCTGTAGCCGGGGTGGCTGTTTAGCCCCTATACCTTCAACCTCCAAGGGAGCTAAATGAGAGAGTCTGTGCCTCCCTGGCACCGGCCACCTCCTCAAAAGAGAGGGTGTGAATGGTTAAGGCCTGGAGGTGGCTTGGAGTCTGAGGGGAATGAGGACAAAAAAAAAAACAAGATGGTCGAGCCCATGCAAACCACGTGGTGTCATTTTGCACGAGAATCCTAACGCGAGGAACAACTTTTCATTGTCAGTGATGATAAACATCACATGAACGGGAGTGGAAAGAAACTCCGCCTGCTAATGGAACCCCGCGTACCGCAACTGAGTTTTTTCTTGACTCCGTGTAGCACTGCTACGTGAACTCTGCCCAGATGTAGAAATTAGAAGGCTGCTAATGTGGGCCAAACCACCTCCTGTAAACGAGTAGTAGTCTCTATGAGGAGAATGCTGCCCAAGGTCATTTGGCAAATATGGTCCGATCTACAAGGTGCCTATGTGGTGCTCTTGGAGACCTAGGAGGGGGGCATCTTAAACATACCTTCTGTAGATATCCCAATATGACTTTACAACTCGATACTACCAGTCCTGTCCACTCTGCTACACAGTCTTCCAGATAGGGAAGTGATCTTGTGAGGGGACCTCAATGCAACGCTGAGTGGTAGCATTCACTGAAATCCCCCTAGGGCCCTGGGCTTAGTCAGATGACCATTAGCAGACTACCTCACTGCCTAGGGACTGGCAGATGTATTGTTTACCCTTAACCAAGAAACGCAGCACTTCATCTGATTTTTTGGTTGGGGTGCATGATATTCGCTCCTGAAATGATAATTGCTTCATGCCCACTCTCCAGCTGTTAAAAGTCAGTGAGCCCACAAATTTAACCATGGGTAAATCAGACTATTCTTCCCTGTGACTGGTGTATGGTCTGTCAAGACTTCAGTCATGCGTGGGCGTAATGCGCGCAATGTACACAAGATGTCCTATAAAACTGCCAATGTTTCCTTAGCATCATACATGTGGTGTGGTAAAAGCCATTTACCCAAAAGATCAGGCCATTGGTGGTATCATTGCAATAAACATTCCTATAGCATATATAAAAGAGTCTAAAAAGAATCAGGAAATCAGAAGAACTACAATTCCCAGCATTCTCTAGAAACTAATTAGTCTTGGGTGTGGCCATAATTAGTCTTGGGTGTGGCCATACTATAAATACCTGCCACACCCTCGCTACAAACGCCTTCTATTCAGAGCATTTTGCATGGAGTTCGTTTCGGGGCTTGCTGTTTAGATTCCAAGACTTCTTCGTTTGGTCAAAAGCGAGCGGATGGCTCGCGGTGGTGAGCTTTTCATTTTATGTCAGTTTCATGAAACTCCTTCTTGGAGTTTATTTGTAAAGCAATTAAGTTGCTGTGAAACCTTGCTTTCTTTGTTCATTGTGGAAACGATTTAAACCTTGGGTTTGAATTATTGATTTTCTGTCAGTTTCAAGAAACTCCTCTCTTGGAGTTTATTTACAAAGCAATTATCTTAAGTGTTTCTGGTAAAACCTTGCATTCTTTAGTTTATAGTGGAATCGCTATAAACCTTGTAGTCCTGAGTTATTGATTTTGTTTAAAGGAATAGCTAGTGGAAATAATTGAAACTTTTGTCAATGAACAGCCAAATTGTTCTTTCCAGGAACTGTGATAAATAGATGTTCTGTTTTCTGAGTGTTACTAGAGATTAAATCTGTGTGTTTCTTTAAAAGGAAAGTGTTTTAAGATAAATCCTGTTTATTCATGAAAGATAATGATTCTTTTAATATTTAAGAAAAAGACTACTACATTATATTTTATCTTTTAATAACAAAGGAATTCAAAGGATTTATGTTGTTTTAGTGGTTCAGGATAATGAGACAATTTTCTTGTGAAATATTTTTTGTGTAGAATTTAACTGGAGAAATCAACCGTAGGAGAATCCCGTCATTCCAATAAGGAAAAAGATATTAGTGAGATTGTTTTTTGAGCAATGTGGTATTTGTGTAAAAGTTATTATTGGATTAGATATTAACTTTTTCCTTTTCAGATCTCCTTCCTGGCAGTCCCTTTCCATAAACCCCTTCCCCCGGCTGGGCCCCTCCTTAGTTCAGCGCTATAACAGCATCTGACTTTGGTGTTGCCTGGAAGTGGGATCCTTACTCAGCATCGTGCAGATCCCGAGAATTTGGACCTCCTGACAGATCTGACAGAATAGAAGGCCCACGAGTTTTCTTTTCTCTTGATCTGCACGATAGCTGACAAAATGACTACTCTAGACACTGTCATGCAAGCATTAACGCAATTGCAAAAAGAGTTACAAGAGTCTAGGAATGACACTGCAGCTTTAGCTAACAAAGTTACTCAGTTACAAGCTAAAATAGACAGTCCAGGAGGAACACCTTTACCACGATTACCTCCATCTCCCACCAATGTGTCTGTCAATGTTCCCACACAAATACCATTAGCTGCTCCTGAAAGGTTTTCAGGAGATGCTAACAAAGTTCAAATATTCCTTACCCAAGTAGAGTTACATTTCACTTGTCGTCCAGCGGCCTTCCCTGATCCACAGTCTAGGATTGCCTTTTTAATTTCCTATTTATCTGGAGATGCAGCAAATTGGGCAGTTCCCCTAGTGCGACAAGATAGTTCTCTACTATATAATTGGCGTCGATTTGTGGAGGAGTTTGAGAAAGTGTTTGATCGACGAGCAGTTACAATGTCGGCTGATAAAGAATTATTGGAACTACGACAAGGAAACAAGGACCTTATTTCTTATCTTTCCCAGTTTAATCGCTTAGTGGTAGAAACAGCTTGGCCCGAAGAAAAGAGAGCTGCACTCTTTTATCAAGGTCTTAAGGAAGAATTAAAGGATGTATTAGCGCAAATTGATCCTCAGCCCAAATCATGTACGGACCTGATCAACCTAACTTTAAGACTTGATCATAGACTTTCTGAGAGAAAGGGAGAAAGAAAGAGACCAGATCGTAATACATGGCGCCAAGACAGATATCGTCCTTCTCCTTCCTCCACTTTGTCAGATATGGTTAGTGAACCAATGGAAATTGGAACTCTCCGTCAACCTTTAACCAAAGAGGAGAAAGAACAACGACGTTGAAAAGGATTGTGCTTATATTGTGGAAAAAAAGGTCATTTTGTAAGGGATTGCTTAGTAAAACCAAAGAACAAAAGTGACACTTTTACTAATAACAAGAATCAAGTTGCTTCAGTAGGACATGTTGAGGAAAACTAGTGAACCCAAGAGATAGAGGAGGGAATCCCTTGGGAATTCTTGCAATCCCTTCTGTACATTCCTGTTCACATCCGCATAATAGACATTTCCGTATTCCAATACAAATTTTGATTTTAGATAAATGGCAAGAGGCCTTTGCACTAATAGATTCAGGGGCCACTGGGAATTTTGTGGACTCCCAAACAGTATCTCGATTACAACTCACTTGTCAAAAGAAAAAGATTCCAGAAAAGGTACAGGCTGTGGATGGTAGTGAACTTACTGGAGGCCCAATCTCTTCTCATACTTTCCCAATTCAAATGACATGTTGTAATTCCAATGGTCATCAACACCTAGAGCAAATACAATTTGATGTTATCAGAGCACCGCAATATGGTTTTATTCTGGGAATGCCTTGGCTAAGATCGCATAATCCACACATAGATTGGAAAAAAAATACCCTAACATTTTCATCCGCTCATTGTTTAAAACAGTGTCTTTTCACTACACCTATGATTCAACAGATAGCTACCGCAGCAGAAAAGGAGATAACATTACCTTCTCAATATGCCACATTTGCAGATGTATTTAGTGAACAAGCAGCTGGCACGTTACCACCTCATAGACCTTATGACTGTCAAATTGATTTGGTGCCAGGATCTGTGATCCCTAATTGTAGAATTTACGCTCTTTCTGAAAAAGAAAATCAGTACTTACGGGAATATCTGGACCAATGTTTAGCAAACAATTTGATTAGACCCTCACGATCACCAGCAGCTTCTTCTCTGTTCTTCGTTCCCAAAGCGAATGGAGATTTGAGACCCTGTATTGATTATAGAGCTCTAAACAAAATTACTGTAAAAAATAAATATCCTTTACCACTAATTCCAGTATTATTGGACCAAGTCAAGGATGCTGTCATTTACACAAAACTTGATCTCAGAGGAGCTTATCATTTAGTACGCATTCGAGAAGGAGACGAATGGAAGACAGCCTTCAAAACCCGATATGGTTTGTTTGAATATCTAGTAATGCCCTTCGGCCTCTGTAATGCTCCTGCAGCATTTCAATACTTCCTCAATGACGTTTTAAGAGAATACTTAGATTTATTTGTCGTTGTTTATATAGATGACATTTTAATATATTCTAGTACTCGAGAATGTCATGAAGAACATGTTGAGAAAGTACTTTTAACTCTACGAAAACATCATCTTTACTGTAAGCTAAGTAAATGTGAGTTTCATACGGAGGAAGTAGAATTTTTGGGAGTCACTTTGACACCTAAGGGAATGCAAATGACAGATAGAAAAATCCAAGCTGTCTTAAATTGGCCCACACCTAAATCCGTTCGAGATGTTCAATGTTTTTTGGGGTTTGCCAATTTTTATCGGCGTTTTATTGATCATTTTTTGCAAAAGGTGGCTCCCATTACAAGATTACTTCGTAAAAATACTCCGTTTCAATGGACACCACAAACTGAAGAAGCTTTCCAAACGTTGAAACAAGCTTTTACCACTGCTCCTATTTTAGCTCACCCTCGAAATTCAGATCCATTTATTGTAGAAGCAGATGCTTCTGATGTAGCCTTAGGAGCCATCCTTTCACAACGACATCCAGTTACAGGACAGTTACATCCAGTGGCTTATATGTCCAAAAAACTTAACTCAACAGAACAGAATTATACCATTGCGGAAAAAGAACTCTTAGCGATTCGTGAAGCATTCAAGGAATGGAGACATTACTTATCTGGAACTACTCATCGCATCACAGTCTATTCTGATCATAGAAACTTACAATTCATGAGTTCAGCTCGAGTATTAACTCCTAGACAATTGCGATGGATGTTGTTTTTTGCTGAATTTGACTTTGTCGTTACTTTCAGACCAGGCAGCGATAATAGAAAAGCAGATGCATTAACCAGACAAGATTCTACCTTAGTGCATGAAAAACCTCAACCAATGCCAATCATTGATCCCTCCAAAGTTATATGCCTAATAGCTGCTGACGAATTTCTAGATTCCATTCGTTCCCATTTTCACATTACAGAATGGTCAAAATGGCTTAAAAAAGGTGCTGATTACTCAATACAACAAGGCTTACCTTTTTTACGAACAAAAGTTTTTTTATCAACAAGAGAACTACAAGACACAGTTTTTCAATGGTTGCACGCACATCCAGTAGCGGGTCATCCAGGACCTCAGAAAACCTTAGAACTGGTGAGAAGATATTTTTGGTGGCCCACTCTAATTAAAGACGTCAAACAAATGGTAAAAGTATGTGAAACTTGTGCTCAATCCAAAAGTTCTCATGTTAAACCAAAGGGGTTATTAATACCTCTACCAACCCCTGAGTACCCATGGGAACATATTTCAATGGACTTCATTACAGGTCTCCCTGAAGTCAATCAGATAAACTCAATCTTAGTAGTCATTGATAGCCTTACTAAGTACGCGCATTTTATTGCTTGTAAAGGACTCCCCACATCAAGTGCTCTAGTTACTCTTCTTTTACAGAATGTGGTGCGTCTTCATGGCCTTCCCAAGGTTATTCTGTCAGACAGAGGGTCTCAGTTTTCAGCACATTTTTGGCAAAAATGGTGTCAGGCGTTACACATTGATGCTAATTTATCCACAAGCTACCACCCTCAAACTGATGGTCAGACTGAAAGATTAAATCAAACGTTAAAACAATATCTACGTTGTTACGCAGCAGAAGACCCTTCTTCCTGGCCTACATTACTATGGCTTGCTGAATTAGCCTATAATAATTCTTGTCATACTTCTACTAAGAATACTCCATTCTATGGTCTTTATGGTCAGCATCCTCGTGTTTTACCAGTCAATTTACCAAGGGTTACACAACATATGCCCGCAGTACAAGGAATGTTATCACACTTACAAAAGATTCACGTACAACTTCAACAAGATCTTCAACAAGCCAAACTAAAATACAAACAACAATATGATAAAAAACACCAACCTGGTCCAGAATACAAAGTGAAAGACAGGGTTTGGTTATCTACAAAAAATTTAACTTTCAAAGACAAGAATACATTTCATCCAAAATTCATAGGACCCTATGAAATCCTCCGACAGGTTAACCCTGTAACATACAAATTGAAACTTCCGCCATCTTTGAAGATTCATCCTGTCTTTCATACTTCATTACTAAAACCTGCCCATACAAAAAGCAAGACAAAACCATCACCAATCCTTGTTCAAGATCAATGGGAATATGAAGTAAGAGCAATTAAAGACTCTCGATTTCATGGAAATTCCTTATGGTATTTTGTAGCTTGGAAAGGTTATGGTATGGAGGAGGACTCTTGGGAACCTGCTTCACAAATTCATGCTTCACAATTGATACGTCAATTTCATGCTCGTTATCCCAACAAACCAGGTCCACGCCCACGTCTGGGGAGAGGGTGTACTGTCAAGACTTCAGTCATGCGTGGGCGTAATGCGCGCAATGTACACAAGATGTCCTATAAAACTGCCAATGTTTCCTTAGCATCATACATGTGGTGTGGTAAAAGCCATTTACCCAAAAGATCAGGCCATTGGTGGTATCATTGCAATAAACATTCCTATAGCATATATAAAAAAGAATCTAAAAAGAATCAGGAAATCAGAAGAACTACAATTCCCAGCATTCTCTAGAAACTAATTAGTCTTGGGTGTGGCCATAATTAGTCTTGGGTGTGGCCATACTATAAATACCTGCCACACCCTCGCTACAAACGCCTTCTATTCAGAGCATTTTGCATGGAGTTCGTTTCGGGGCTTGCTGTTGAGATTCCAAGACTTCTTCGTTTGGTCAAAAGCGAGCGGACGGCTCGCAGCGGTTAGCTTTTCATTTTATGTCAGTTTCATGAAACTCCGTTCTTGGAGTTTATTTGTAAAGCAATTAAGTTGCTGTGAAACCTTGCTTTCTTTGTTCATTGTGGAAATGATTTAAACCTTGCGATTGAATTATTGATTTTCTGTCAGTTTCATGAAACTCCTCTCTTGGAGTTTATTTACAAAGCAATTATCTTAAGTGTTTCTGGTAAAACCTTGCATTCTTTAGTTTATAGTGGAATCGCTATAAACCTTGTAGTCCTGAGTTATTGATTTTGTTTAAAAGAATAGCTAGTGGAAATAATTGAAACTTTTGTCAATGAACAGCCAAATTGTTCTTTCCAGGAACTGTGATAAATAGATGTTCTGTTTTCTGAGTGTTACTAGAGATTAAATCTGTGTGTTTCTTTAAAAGGAAAGTGTTTTAAGATAAATCCTGTTTATTCATGAAAGATAATGATTCTTTTAATATTTAAGAAAAAGACTACTACATTATATTTTATCTTTTAATAACAAAGGAATTCAAAGGATTTATGTTGTTTTAGTGGTTCAGGATAATGAGACAATTTTCTTGTGAAATATTTTTTGTGTAGAATTTAACTGGAGAAATCAACCGTAGGAGAATCCCGTCATTCCAATAAGGAAAAAGATATTAGTGAGATTGTTTTTTGAGCAATGTGGTATTTGTGTAAAAGTTATTATTGGATTAGATATTAACTTTTTCCTTTTCAGATCTCCTTCCTGGCAGTCCCTTTCCATAAACCCCTTCCCCCGGCTGGGCCCCTCCTTAGTTCAGCGCTATAACAGCATCTGACTTTGGTGTTGCCTGGAAGTGGGATCCTTACTCAGCATCGTGCAGATCCCGAGAATTTGGACCTCCTGACAGATCTGACATGGTCGGACTGAGAGGCCAAACACTACCCGCATCATATTGAACCCCTGCTAGCTTAAAGAGCCATACATTTGAGAATGAATGTTAGCAGCAAAAGACCATTATTTTCAGGGTGACAACACTTCAGTTGAGTATCCACTCAGGTTGTGGGCGGCCTATGAGACAGTAGTCAAGGGGGTTGGTCTCACCATGATGGCACAAGGGAAAAAACTCAGAAGGGCAAAATGGAAGGCTCTTGAACATGAGTGATTGTCCCTTGAGGCCAGCTTACATGATGAGGATGGATCTGAGGGAGCCCACAACCTAGCTCTGAAGCAAAATGTATACTGAGATGTGGCACAGGAAGCTGCGAATATGCACCACAGGGCAACTCAGCACCACATCAATGTAATGGGGGACAAGACAGGAAAAGTTATTGGCCTGGCTGGACAGGTATGAGGCAGTGGCTAGATGGGATCCTGGGATCCTGAAGGAGTAGGGGAAACTCCCTAATAGTGGACAAACCATAGCCCAGATGTTTGCCTACTACTATGGCAAATTAGATTATGCAAGGTATTTCACCACAAAATGCAAAGCAGGCGAGCTCCTGTGTGACATTCCAAAAACCAAGCCTCACTACAGATGATAGGAAAGCCTTAGAAGATGCACTTTCCCTGGAGGAAATAGTAAAATCCATCAGGGATGTGAAGCCCGGCAAAGCATCAGGGCTTAACGGGGTAACAATGGAACCCTTTGATAGGCAGCCACTTAGCTTGCCGCACATCAGAAGCAGATGTATGAGAAGGGTCAGAAGAGGTGAGTACTCCTGTTACTTCAGCACCAGGCTTCCATAGTGGTCCTCCACAAAGAAGGGAAGCCCAGGGAGGATCGGATCTGTACCCTGGGTATACAGACAAGACACAGTTCCACAAACTACCAATGACCTAACCAAGCGTACTAGAAACAACCACACAGATTCATGGCAAATCAAGTGTAACCATGGGAACTGAAGAGACATGTCCTACACAAACCAGCTGACAGTCCCCAGTATATGATGGGCAAGCCTGACATCAAGTACCACAAAGGTAACAACACATACTTGGCCATGGGATCACAAATGTGCAAGTGCATGTCTGCAGGGAACTGTGCATCACAGTGCTGATGATCCATCATGCGGATGACAGATCACCACCCAACCCCCCCTCAAACCCCTGATTAGGCTACAATGACCCTTGACACAGTCAGGGGCCTGCTGATTTTACACAGTGAACTGAGCTGAGGTGACCACAGTCAACTGGTATTCATACATGCAACAAAGGCCCTTAATGGTCATTCAAATTGCCACTGGAGCAATGATAACTATGGTGACATCACTGCATGAGAGCACCCCTGCCATACAGATTGTATTCAATTTCATCTATTTGCCAATAACATCAAGGTTTGCATAAATGAACAATGAAAATGTGTGTTGGCCCTCATTACAACATTGGCGGTAACTACCGCCTACCGCCAAGGAGACGGCCTCCAACATACCACCGCTGTGGCTATCAGCCATCTATGCGTATCATGACCGCCGACGGTATAACACCAGAATGCTGGTGGAACATGGCCGATGGTCATGACGGCGGATGGCGGTAAGGCGGCGCTGCTAACAGCAGCACCGCCACACCAGCAAAACACCGCCGACCGCATCATGACCAATGATTCGGCCTGGTGGTGTTTTGCTGGCGGACACTGCTGCTGGCAGCAGCGCAGCGGACCGTCTCCAGCCGGAGGACCCCTGCAAGCAGGTAAGTCGGGCTTTCCGACCAGAGAGAGAGGTGGGGGGTGTTGTGTGTATGGGGGGGTGTAAGTTTTGGTATGCATGCATGCAGGTGTGAGTTGGGTTGGATGCATGCATGAATGAGTGATTGTGAGTGTTGTGTGTTGTGAATGCATGTGTGTGACAAGGTGTGTTGGTGTGTGTTGCGATGTGTGGGTATGAATGTGTGCATGGGTGGGTGGTGGTGGGTATGCATGTGTGCATGTGTGTATATGGGTGCATGTGCGGGTGTATATATGTGCGGGGGCAGGAGAGGGAGGGGGATGGTGGGGGAGGACTCTGGGGAGGATGTTGGGGTGAGGGAGACCCCTATCAGTGCCATTGAAGCGATTCCCTGGCACTGATAGTGCCTACCGCCATGGTTTTCGTGGAGGTAAGTTTGGCATGAAAACCATGGCGGTAGGCCAGGTCATAATACCGAGGGTGGGATTGTGGCAGCCGCAGGGCTGGCGACTGAAGTATCCAGCCCAGCGGCCTTTACCACCCTGGCGGTTGGTGTGTTAAAGTGGCGGTCTTGGATGGGGGATACCGCCAGGGTCATATTCCCATTTTTTTAACCCCCAGCCTGTTGGCGGTATTAGCGCAGCTTTTACACCAACCGCCAGGGATGTAATGAGGGCCTTAATACCTAAAAGTATCCACAAATGTACCAGCTAGGTGGACCAGGCTTGGTGCTGTCAATTTGCAGATGGACAAATTAGTACAATTCACATGTGTATGTGTCACATGAAAACTGTACAAGTGTCCCACCATTGTAAAACATGTTCTACACAGATCTGAGTACACAGCTTGGAAACAATGGCCTACATGTAAGATAGCCTGAATAGAGATTTGGTATGTGTCCAATCCCTAAACATACCACTGTATTATGCAGCACTTTTCAGACATGATACATATACTTCCACTCAAGAAACATGTCACATAAATACTAACAATGACACATGTCAGCACACCATCTCCAATGTTTTGCATGCATGAGGAAACATACGTTACATGTGTTGCTCTGCATCATTAAGTCTGCTTCTCACAACACACCAGAGTGTGCACATACGTGCACTTACATAGAAATGGCCTACAGGATCTTATCCCAGCCTTAGTCAACAGCATCCTGTGCTAAAGATCTGTTGAGGGCATGATATGCCTGAACATGTATTGCACATGGCCCTTCCCATCTTATGTTGTGTATAGTGATGTACAGTCGGAAGTCAGACATGACAATGTGGTAGTCCCACAACATGAGTAGCACACATATATACACACATCACACGTGTGTAAACATGTAGGTGGCAAAAAGTCTTCATACACAGGCACATTTGCAAACAATATCAGTCCTCGGATGAATCACACACATATAAAAATGTGGTAACACATTCCTATGCTACTGGTACACAATTATATGCACATGCACACATATGTAGCCAACCCATACAAACTACATAGATGCATAGGCCCTGTAACAATGAATGTGAATGTGGGTGCACTGTCAGCCTTTCCACCATAATCCATGCATAGGCGTCAAATGTCAAAACATTTTGATTTTGGTACACCTCCATACATCGAAAATCAATAAAATGACGTCTGGCACCATGCGTGTCTTAACTGTCTTGTGGTATCAGCCTTCCTTCCAGAATCTATGCATCCCCGGTATGTGTCAAAATTTTCGATGCATAACATTGTCCTACAAACATCGCATATGCCAAAAATGATGCCTGGCCCGAGCACGTCATTTGCAAGTCGACAGGCCTTGTCAACCATGATGCATATGCACAGTAAGTGAGGTCAAAGGACCTCGTTGCTGCATACATGGCAAATTGAATTTACTTTCACTTTTACTTTACAGTTTTTTTGTCTGTGGTGGAGAGTGGTTGTGTGGAGCTGGTACTGGTTGAGGAGTGGTGGTTGCTGAGAGTTTTGTGCTGTGTCCTGTTGGTGTTCAGTCCTATTTGTTGTATTTGTAAGTTTTGTGTAGTGTTATTGTTTTGTCATTGTATTTCTATTGTCGGTTGTTTGTCTTGGGGTAGTGTAGTTTGTTGGGGTATTTGGGGTTAGGTGGGGTTAATATAGACTTTTTTGTGGGTTATTGGTTGCTGTGAAGGGGGAGACAGAAGAATGTCTGGCAAGGGAAGGGCACAGCACATGAGTCCTGATGAACTGGGGGTTCATCTGGTTAGTGTGCCACTACCTCCCCAATATGTTGAAAATGGGTGGCTGTGTCGACTACCTTACAGAGGCAAGGAAGCTAAGCTAGGGGAAGGTGCTATTCCAGCTGTGCAAGATCTGCAAGGTGGAGCGCACATATCCCCAGATCAAGCACCGCTGGGCAGACCTCATTGCCAGGGAAGGGGTCTCCTGGATAACCTGGTGGTTCGGGTTGGCAAACCTGATGGTAAGTGAACCTGTAGCATGTGCATGACAGTAGGGCATAAGGATAACTTTGCCATGTCATGAGAATGGTGAGGACATCAAGGGGCAGATTTAAGGAAAGTAGTGCTGCACACCTTAATACCACCTAACACTGCCCTATACAGCACACCATGGTGCAGGTTAGGGGCAATTGCATCATATATTTTGACGCTATTGATGTACATTCAGGGTTATTCCCATAAAGTTACCAAAATCCCTGACCAGTACATAGTGGGCCCTCAAAATATAATGGTGTGCCCCCTTATAAACATGCTTACAACAGGCATCAAAAGGTGCAGAACGAAATGACGCTAAATGTTACTTGGGCCCCTATGTACTGTTCCTATTCAGGCCAAAATCTTGGCACTAACCCTGAACAGTACATCAATAGCGTCACAAATTATGATGCCATTGCCACCTACCCTGCGCCATGGTGCCTCTCATCTTAGATACGGCGCACACAAGGTGGTGATAGGAGGGTGCTAAGGGGCACAAGGAAAGTAACGCTGAACTGGGTGTAGTCTCACTTCCCTATTACCTGCCCCTAAGCTTCAAACTATTAACAGTGTCCTGTTCCCCAGTAAGTGTAACATATGAATTAGAGACATGTATGTATATGTGAGCCAATTTGCCATATATGTTTTTGGGTGCTACCTATGTCTGACTGACATGTTGTAGATGGCAGTGAATCATTCCTAACACTAAGTTGACTAAAGTCACTCAGCTAAAAAAGAGCGATGTGAAACAGTTGTTCATGCTAATCTTTGTTCACAAATCACAAAGCTATGTTTTCCTGTCATGTCTTGCAGGCAGACCTCCACACTACACTATAGGTGAGTTTTCCACTTTTGAAGACCTTGATGCAACCAATAAATGTCACCTTGTATGTCACACTGGTTGGCAGTCAGTTTGCACTCTGTCCAGGCAGGGACCCACACTCTAGTCAGGGCAAAGGAGATACACACTTAAGATGACACCTACTCACCCCCTTGGTAGCTTGGCACAAGCAGTCAGGCTTATCTTAAAGGCAATGTATAAAGCATTTGTACCAACATACACAGTAAGACAGTGAACACACTACAAAATGGACACCACACCAGTTTAGAAAAATAAGCAATATTTATCTAAATCAAACAAGACCAAAACTACAAAAATCCAATATACACAAGTCAAATTATAATTTTTAAAGTAAAAAAAGTCTTATTTCAATATAAAACAATGGAAATGTTGTTGCTACACAAAGTTTGCGTAAAAAATAAAGCCGCAAGGGTGAGCGTGCATCGGAAAAGTCAGCGACGCGTTGATTCCTTACTCGTGAGTGAGGCCGTGCGTAGTTTCATCTCCGGTCGGGTAGGCAATGCATTGTTTTTCTCTCCCGGAGAGAGCAATGCCCCATTTTCCGGACGGGATACCTCTGATCTTTGCAGGTTCAGGCTGATTTTGACACCCAGCGACGATTCGTGAGGAATCCAGCCGCACAGTGATGGAAAATTGCACTGCGTGGGATTTTCATCTATTTTAACAGCGCAAGAGCGTGTTGCATTAAACTTTTCCTCGCACAGCTTTCTGTGCATGGACATCAGTCCTTGTTCTACTAGCTTCACCTTTCAAGATCCAGGGACTGGATAGGGCACCACTTGGGAGGGCAGGAGTCTCAGCAACGAGTCCAGATGCTGGCAGAGGAAGTCTTTGGTGGAACTGAGAGTTCAAAACAGGCGGAAAGCACAGTCCAAGCCCTTGGAGGCACTTCACAAGCAGGAATACATCACAAAGTCCAGCCTTTGTACTCTTTCAGGCAGAAGCAGCAACTGCAGGCCAACCGAGCAAAGCACATTCACAGGCAAAGGGGCAGTACTCCTCCTCCAGCACTTTAGCTCTTCTCCTTGGCAGAGGTTCCTCTTTGTTCCAGCAGTAATCTAAAAATATGGGGTTGTGGGTCCACTACTTATACCCCTTTCTGTCTTTGAAGTAGGCAAACTTCAAAGGAAAGTTTCTGTTGTTCACAAGATCCTGCCTTGACCAGGCCTGGCTCCAGACTCATACCAGGGCGTTGGAGAATGCATTGTGTAAGGGAAAGCACAGCCCATTAAGGGGTAAGTGAACCCTCCTCCCTCCACTCTAGCCCAAATGGCCCATCGGGATATGCAGGCTACACCCAGCTTCCTTTGTGTCACTTTCTAGTGGAGATTCACAAACAGCCCAGCTATCAGTCTGACCCAGACAGGGAATATATTAGCAGGCAGAATCACAGAACGGTTTAAGCAAGAAAATTGCCACTTTCTAAAAGTGGCATTTTCAAATAGACAATTTAAAAAACAACTTTACCAAAAGATGTATTTTTAAATTTTGAGTTTGGAGAACCCAAAACTCCACATCTCTGTCTGCTCTTAAAGGGACATTACACTGATCTGGCAAGTGGGTATACTTGCCAGATCAATTTGGCAGTGTAAAACTTTACACAAAGACACTGCATTGCAAGTAAGAGCCATGTTTATAGGGCTACTCATGTGGGTGGCACAGTCAGTGCTGCAGGCCCACTAGTAGCATTTGATTTACAGGCCCTGGGCACCTCTAGTGCACTTTACTAGGGACTTACTAGTAAACCTAATATGCCATTCATGGAAAAGCCAATTACACATACAATTTACACAGGGAACACTTGCACTTTCGCACTGGTCAGCAGTCGTAAAATGCCCAGAACACCTAAAACAAAGTCTAGCACAGAGTCAAGACATGGGATGCAGAGGCAAAAAAGACAGAGGAGAAAATGCCAAGGATTCCAGGTCTAACAGACATCATCCCTGATGGTATGCTGAGGATGTGGAATAATTTGAATGTGTGCTGTCATGGATGAGTGGGTCTAAGGAAATGATTTTTGACAGGGAATGATCTCACATCAATTGTCATTGCTAAGGTATGTCACAATCATTTTAGAAAAGTGTAGCACATTAAACTGCACCTTATTTGGGGTATGGATACTGGCACACTGGCATCTGCCTGCCACAGTCTTAAATATGCTCTTCAGTTCCTCACATATTTGTTGTCCTGGTACAATCATCAGAGAAAGTTCCTGACACTTGAGTTCTGAAACATTCAAGCAACATATTAACCTGCATGGATGTGTGTTCAATACATGCTTGGGAGTCTCAGTAAGTTGGTACCTTCAACATGTTTCATTCCCAGTGTGTGCCTTTGTGTATGGCAGTAATCCACACATGTCATTTGATTATTTTCTCATTGGCATTGCTTTACACAATGCAGACATTTATATGAGTTGATTTAACACTAAAAAAGTGCATGATATATGTGATTATGGTGATTTATTTACATGTGCACATTTAGTTTCCAATGCAGCACAATGTCCATTTCACTGACCCCATGAGAGATCCTGAGCCATTGCTGTACATGGAGAGTCCAAGGGTGAGGGAAATATCATGATACATGTGTAGGAGAAGTGCGCATTAGTGAGGAGGTCTCCAAATTGACAATAGGCAGGATTTGAGACAATGACAGTCCATAGAAGATAAGTCAACAATGCTAGAGTGAAGAGGGCACATTGCCAGCTGTCACTACACTGGCAGCATGATCTTACGCACAGAACTAAGGAGAAACTGTCAATGTGTGGGGTCAGTAGCCATGAGAGGTTGGGGTAACCAGAGTCACCTGCAAATAGCACACCATACACATACACCAACATCCTCTGGGTGGGAACCAGGGCTCACCCATTAGCCACACACAGTGCCTCTGGAGTTGGGCCATTATATTTGGGATGCTGCTATTCCTCAGGATAAAAGCATCATGCACCGAGCCTGGATACTTAGCATTGACATGGGAGATGTACTGGTCCGCCAAACACACCATCAGCACATTCATAAGCTCATAATTATACTTTTTTAGCGCCGCTTTGGCGTCATTTTTTTACACAAAAGTGGCGCAAACTTACAAATACAATTGTATTTTGGTAAGTTTGCGCCACTTTTGCATCAGAATATGATGCAAATGCGGTGCTAAAAAAGTATAAATATGGGCTGTAGAGTGATAACTTTAAAGGTTTCTGAAGACCTGTTCATTTTGCAAGGGGGGGGGGACAAATGCAATATGTGTCCCATCAATCGAACCAATGATATGTCCCATTGCATAGAAGTCAGCCTTCACTGTGGTCATATCCTCCACTTGGGGAAAACAATGCAGCCAACACTCTGGTTAGCACTATTGATAACATTGGCTGTGACATTCCTGCTGCCAAGCCCACTGTCACTTGGAAAGAACCTGTTGCCAGAAAATGGAGCACTGCTAGAACTTGCACAAGAGGGGGGATCCCAGTGGGATGACGGATAGTTGATATCAGGTCAGGCTCCAATTGGGCACACAGTTTGTGATTATGGCCCTGTCCAGCATATAGGTGAGGATGGTGTGCCTGTCCTCCATTGTTGCCAAGTCCACCATGGGTCTGTACACAGGGGGATGTCTCCATCTCCTATTGATCCGCAATGGCTGCAATCTATGGGGCAAAATAGTGAGCAGCTGGTCATTATCTGTACATTGTAACTACTTCAGTTCAATGCATATTGTGATTGTTACAATATTTTTGTGAAATATGTCCAGATTGTGAAATTGTGAACTGTGACGCAGTTAGGATCCATGGCCCACCACCCTAGAAATAGCGTCCACCTATACAGAATGGAGGGACAGGTGGAAATTAGGTCATTCCGCTGACGTTGTGAGCCGTTGCGGAAGGCAGTTCAGAACCGTCATGCAAATCCTCATTGGTTATCATTGGGCCCCATGGGGTACAGTGGCCAATAGTGATCTATGCCAGCGATGACTGTGCATGGACGTGACCGCCCCTTTCTATCTGTTCACTCACTTGCTACCTGACCTTCAACAGAAGAGGACCTACACTGCATGTGCTGCTGTGACCTGTGTCTGGAACCTACTATGGCGCGTGTGGATGGGGAAAGAGTTCCGGCCTACACATCAGCGGACTTGGAACGATTAGTGGATGGGGTCCTAGTCCAGTACCGACTGCTGTATGGCTCTCCAGACCAACAGGTGAGTACACAGTGAGTATGATGCATGAGGCATGAATGCAGGGAGTGGTGTGTGTGAAGGCCTGGTGAAGGTGGGGTTGGTGGATGGGCCCTGGGCAGCGTGCAGCATGTATGCTGGACCATGTCTGTGCTAATGGAGATGGGAAGAGGCATGATGGGCCATGAGTGTAACAGGCAGGACAGTCTGACTAATACCTTTCCCTGTGTGTATTTTCTCTGCAGGTCAGCGCCCATCATAGAAAGGTATATGGCATGCCATCACCAAGGAGGTGCGGACCCTGGGGGTCTACAGCAGGCAGAGCACCCACTGTCGCAATGGGTCGGAGGACCTGAGACGCTGAGCACACAAGACGGCGGAGGCCCAGCTGGGGATGGCCTCCCAATGAGGAAGGGGTGCCCGTCGAACCCTGACCCCCCTGATGGCCCGCATACTGGCGGTGGCCTATTCGGAGCTGGATGGGCACTTGGGGGCATCACAGCAGCAACAGGGGGTGAGTACAGTGCCCTACATTTCTACTTACATCTGATAGGGTGGTATCTGGGTGGGGGATGTGGGCCTGTGGGTTCCCCTAGGCCAGGCCTGACATTGCAGAGTAGGTCCCATGTTGGCCAGAGTTCTGATGTGAAATTCCTCCAACCTAGCTCGTAGGCATCCACTACTGGGCGGGGGTGTGTGGGTCTCAGGTATGCTGCAGTTGGCAGTATACGTCCCTACCTATGGCCTGGTGACTAGCATTGCAACTGGTAGTGCATTGCCAAGTGCGTAGGGCTGTTCCCTGTGTGTGAGTGTGTTGTGTATGCCAACAGAGGGGTTGGTGCCGCCATTGACCAAGTGTATCTTTTGTCTCTCCCCCCCTTTTTTGTTTTGTCACCCTGTCCTTATGTGTATTAGCATCATCTGGCTGAGGAGCAGAGGCACCAGCAACAGAGGAAGCTGCAAACCACAGGACCCAGGAGGCAGAGTCCACCGACGGTGAGGTCACCAGTGGGACAGAGGGAGAGGGGAGCACCACGGCGGAGACTGGAGGGGACAGTTCGGACACGGATACCTCCTCCGATGGAAGCTCCCTGGTGGTGGCTGACACCTCTGTGACCATCCCAGCTACAGGATATCCGCCACACCCCATAGCAGCACCGCCCTCCCAGCAGCCCCTCATTGAGTTTCCCATGCCAGTTCACCCAGGAGGGTGGGCATTTCCTTTGCCCCAGGCACCTCAGGACCTGCCCCAGTTAGCCCTGCTGCCCTGAGTGAGGAGGCTATTGACCTCCTGTTATCCATCTCTGTTGGGCAGTCAACCATAGTGAATGCCATCCAGGGGCTGGCAGACCAAATGCAACAGTCCAATGCATTTCTGGAGGGCATTCAAACTGGCTTGGAGGCCCAACAGAGATCAATCCAGGCTCTGGCCTCCTCTCTGATGGCAGCCATTGTCGCTGTTTCTACCCTCCACCCTCCAACTTCCTCTACCCAGTCGAATTCCCCTCGAACTCAACCTATTCCAAGCACACAGGCAGATGTGCATGCACACAGGACAACACACAAGAGTTGCACACGCAAACACAAGCACTACAGTTCATCCGACAGGCACTCAAACAAACACCATCCAGATGCAGAAATGCCAACATCGACTGCTTACACTGTGGCCCCCTCCTCCTCGTCCTCCACCTGCCTCCCAGTTGTGTCTACACTCACACCTCATGCACTACATCCTCATCCACTACCCCATCACCAGCACACATATCAGAACACACACCTCACTGCCAGTCACCACCCCCACATCCATGCACACGTCCCCTGTGTCCTCCCCACTGTGTATGTGCCCCCTCCTCCCAAAGTACACAAAGGCAAGCACTCAGACACCCAACAGCCATCCACCTCACAACAGCATCCAGCCCATGCACCCAAACACAGTAGACTGACACCTCTTACAACCACTCCCTCTTCCTCCACTCCAAAACCTTCTCCCTCTTCCCACCCGAATGTCCCTAAGAAGCTTTTCCTCTCCACCATTGACCTCTTCCCTGCCCCTTCCCCCTGTGATTCACATCAGGCCAGGGTGGTCAAAACCCAGGCAAGCACCTCAGCCACCCAGTCCACGGGCACAGTAGTGTCCCCAGCAACTCCAGATGGGAAAGGATCCCAGCCACCAGCAAGCCAGACGGAAAGGGTGCCTGCCCCAAGTGCTGCAGGAAGGAAGGCCAAGGAGCCAGGCCCAAGGAAGGGCAAGGTGCCAGCCCCAGGTTCTGCAGGAAGGAAGGGCAAGGAGCCAGCCCCAGCTGCAGGAAGGAAAGGCGAGGGGCCAGCACCAGCAGGCAGTAAGGACAAGGGGCCTGGTGCAGGGACTCAGTCGGAGACCCCATCACCAGTCATGGTGATGCAGCTGTCCGAGGCTGCAGGGAACGGAATAGAGCCTCCCCCCACCACCACCAGCAGCAGCTGCAGCAGCACCACTGCTACCACTGATCAGCAGTCACCGCTGGTGGACATTCTGTAGACCTGCATCCATGGGCTGTTGTGCAGCCTGCCCCCTCCAAATCCAGTGGGTGTGACACCCACCTTAGAGACTGTGACCTTGCACTCCCCAAGATCTGCATCACAGGGCACAATGTCCTCTCCAGAACCAGTGGAGATGCCATCCACTCACCCCATCCTCCCCAGGATGAAGATCACAGGGCATGATGCCCCCTCTTGAACCAGTGGAGATGCCATCCACTCATCCCATCCTCCCCAGGATGAAGATCACAGGGCACAATGCCCCCTCCAGCACCAGTGGAGATGCCATTCACTCACCCCATCCTCCCCAGGATGAAGATCACAGGGCACGATGCCCCCTCCAGAACCAGTGGAGATGCCATTCACACAATCCATCCTCCCCAGGATGAAGATCAAAGGGCACGATGCCCCCTCCAGAAACAGTGGAGATGCCATCCAGTCACCCCATCCTCCCCAGGATGAAGATCAAAGGGCACGATGCCCCATCCAGAACCAGTGGGCAGGTCACCCACTTGAGAGACTGTGGCCTTGCACTCCCCAGGACAGAGTAATGGGCATGTTTCTCCCTCCAGATCATGTGGGCAAGTCACCCACTTGAGAGACAGTGGCCTTGCACTCCCCAGGACAAAGCACAGGGCATACTGCCCCCTCTAGAGCCAGTGGGCAAGTCACCCACTTGAGAGACTGTGGTCTTGCACTCCCCAGGACAAAGCACAGGGCACAATGCCCCCTCCAGTGCCAGTGGGGAAGTCACCCACTTGAGAGACTGTGGTCTTGCACTCCCCAGGACAAAGCACAGGGCACAATGCCCCCTCAAGTGCCAGTGGGCAAGTCATCCACTTGAGAGACTGTGGTCTTGTACTCCCCAGGACAAAGCACAGGGCATGTTCCCCCTCCAGGACCAGTGGTGTTGTTCCATCTGCCGGCTGAGGTGCCCCCCCAATCCCCATCCCCCTGAGGTGGCTGCCTATTTTTGACCTAATGCCCCTGCAGTGTTCTCTCTGTGTTGTTGCAGGAGTGAAGTGGGGCCTTGGACTTTGTAATGTGGCCCTGTGGCCCACGAACATTAAGGACTGGGCAGTGTCCCTACATTTGTAAATATGTATATACTTTTTGATTTGGATGTACGTATTGCTACTATTTTATGTTATTACACTCTTTTTAATCTATAATAGTTGTCCTTGCATTATTCCTGAGGGGTACGGGTGTATATGCTATGTTACTGCATCTGCTTGTGTGTATGGTGTTGGGGAAGGGGTGTTGCATGTGTGTGTCACTCTCTTTTTCCTTTCCCCCTCCTCTGTGTGCTAAGCGGCTGTTCTCACCGTGGTCGTCTTCGCCATCATATGTGTTCATAGTGGAGCAGCACGTAGAAGAGCATGGGGAAGACATGCAGCAAAGGCTCCATGGAGGCGTGGTTCTTCGCAGAGTCTCCACAGGTGAGTCGTTTCCCTTCTATGCAGTGTTTTCCATTCGGCTTTTGATGCCGTTGGTACCGCTACGGAAAAGGTGGCGGATTGGACTCTCTTACTACAGTGGGCGGAACATTGTCTTCCGCCTGGCTGTAGACGGTTACCTCTGTGGTGCCTGTTGCTTCCATCATGGTGGTCGGTGTGTTAAAGTGGCTGTCTGTCAGAGCTGTTTCCGCCATGGTCATAATTTGGCGGTATTTACCACCAGCCTGTTGGCAGTATTACTGCCACTTTATTACCAACCACCAGGGTTGTAATGAGGGCCTAAGTGTCCTGATGCAACCCTTTTTCATGCATTCAGTGTGTCCTATGTGCCTCTGCCTTCTGCCATTTTAACATTTCCAGCAGTCCCCCTCTGCAACTTAATGTGCATTTGTGGTAGATCTTGTTGGTCAGCGCTGTCCTGTCCAACGATTTCAGTGACCAGCTCCTCTGGGATGACCGCTGCCACCGTCCCCTTTGGCTCATCAAAGGTTCTCCTGGGGTGTGGGACTTTCACCTCCAATCTGCAGTGCTGCCTTTCGGTTCCTGCCCATTTTCTCTTTAGTTCTGTGCTTGCAATCATGCCACTGCTTCTTACAATCAGTGGCAGTCCTCTTCACCTTTGCCACGTGTTGATTTAATCTACTATTGCCTGCCATATAGCCTCTCTCCTAGCTATTGGCAATTTGGAGGTGATGAAGAGCTGGTGTAGGTGCTCCGTCATCTCTCTGATTAAGATGTCACTCTCCTCCTCACTAAAGCAACACTTTCACTTCCTCTTCTCCTTAGCCTAGAACTTTGCTGGTCCCTCCTGGCTCGTACTGGGCTCATTGGAATCTCTCTGGGGTCTCTCTGTATTCTCCATCTTGTCTCCCTTACTGGTTTTTCTTGCTTGCGTGTTTTATTTTTTACACTAATGCTGTTAAATATGGAGCTAACACATTTACTGTAAAAAACGTGGTTCAAAATGTTCTAACACCACTTTTACAGCATGAGCATAATTTTCCTTTCTGGCATGTCGCAATGGTTAGTGTCACTTTTTTTGGCACTAACTTTTTCTTAGCACCATGGTGCGTCATTTTTTAAATACGGTGTTAAGGAATGGCGTTAGCCTGCAGTAATCTTTTTTGAAGAACAACTGTTCTAATGCAGTTGTGCGTCATTTGTCTTAGATCAGGGCCCTTGTATGTTATTTTATAGCTATATGAATATAAGATCATCTGTATATAGCCCTGGGTTCTCTGCTAATTCAGTCTTTATGATGGAAGAATGTAGAATCCTCTTTTGGTTAAATGGTTTATTGGTAAGGTTATTCTTCATGCTTTCAGATGAGAGATATGGGGTGAAAAAGTAAGAGCTCAACTATAATTTTCCGGTGAGGTAGGTGGGATGTATGACACCTCTTTTCCCCTCTGTACTCCAGTTCTGACCTTTCAAAGAAAGCATGACCTTCGACCTTAAATGCATATGACGGTAAAGCCTGCATAAAGTGCTAAAAGATTTGAATACTGAAGATTCCAAGACCAACATTGAACAATAGAATGCTAAACCATGTGGTGTAAGATTTTCAGTGGAAAAGACGCTTCAGTATAACCAATTTGATACTTTGTCACTCTTTTGGAGAATTTTCAGTGGGATTCCTCAGAAGTAGATTGAAATTGTATTTGCCTAGTTATTTTACAGGGAGGATAACTTGTTAAAGGCAAAACTGTCTCATTGTTTATTCATGAACATTTTATATGGCCTATAATAATTAAAATGTCAGAATGTTTGAAATGTTTTTAAGCATTCAGGGGATCAGCTTTAGACATAATGAAAGAGCTGGTTGTAGGTATGTGTTGGCTGGGTGACTAACCACACTAAATAACAATGTATTACTGTTTTTAGGCCGAGCGCACAAGCACTTAACCTGTTGTAAGTACTGTGGGCTTTTAACCATGCCCACCTCACGTGCATCACTTTCATTCAATCATGGGCGTGAATTTAAAAAATCACTTGATGTTATTGGTAAATGCTTTACATTTGTCCTGCCTTTAGGGGGTTTTGTTTCCACCTTTCAGACTGACCCTTTTACATGGATTATTGCACGATAGCCAATATACTTCAGAATGGGCAAACTGCTATTTTGTATGGTCTGCACTCCATGGCTGCCATGGCACCCACAGCGCTCAGAGCGCAAACTTGATCAGTGGTATTAGAGCACTGCTCACATTGATTACACTGTTACCTAATAAGAGTCATTTCATTTTTGCTTTTGGCTTTTATTCGCATGATCTCTAGGCTTACGGATCACCTTCTCGGGTAATGCATGATAAATATTTATGTATTTGTTTTGTATTAGCGCTAGCGCTACCAGGCACATCAGAAAGCAAAAGGTCACCAGGACACATAGCAGAGGCACAAGTGAGTTCATAGTCAAGATTTGACCCAGAGGCGGAACTACAAAGCTGTTCTCTCTCCCTTATCATAAGTCCAAGCTTCCACTAGACAAAAGTATGTTCTCTCTCCAGAAAGATCAGTAATAGCCAGAGTTATTTTGACATTTTTACATCACCTTCACTTTGTGATTTGTCTAGTACACTTTCTTTGCAACAGAAACATTAACCCTCTGTGGTCCCATATAATGACTCCAAGCCTCCACTTGAAAAAAGTATGTTCTCTCCCCAGGTAGAACATAGATCAAAAGAGTTATTTTGACATTTTTACATTACATTCTCTCTAAACAGAAAAACCTCACAAATGGAAAAAAAACAGCTGTAACAGTAAGCTGAAGGGTCCGGGGGTGGCTGGACATGGAATACATAGGCCTGATATAGCTTTAAATTTACGTTGCCTCAGTATTTAGTGCTTTATCATTTATATGTAGCAGCCGTGTTACTGCATAGCACTTTGAAGCTATTTTCGGCTTTGAAGATGTTTGTTTTTTTGGGCCTCCAGGAATAATGAGTTATTTGTTTGAGCACAATATTACAACCTACTGAACTCCTTATTAAATACCTTTGAAATTTTTCCACTGTGGCCGCTTCCAAACTCTGTGCAGGCAGCAAACCCCAGCTCATGAGCTGTAGCTGAAATCTGCGATGAAAACAGTCAGGTAAGGTGCTGCAATCCCGGCTTTGCAGTGTTTTACTATGATACACTACTATTCAAGAGGGCATTCCAACTGTAAAGTTGGATGCCAGCCCTTGAGTTAGTATTTGTGGAGTTGTCCAGCTCAAAATGTGATTCGCTTATTTAGTTTATGTTTCTTCTTTGCATTCTGGGCCTTGTAGTTTTATTATTCTAACGTGGTACAAGCTGAAAACCAGCCCTTGGAATAGTATTTGTAGAGTTATCCAGATCCCTAGTTCAATGCGTGATTTGCTCATTTAGTTTGTGTTTTGCATTCTGGGACTTGTAGTTTTATTTTTATAACGTGATACAAGCTTCAAATACAAAGAAGAAACCTAAACAACACACCTTTGAGTCTGTGAAACTTGAGCTCTGTTTGCGTGTATTTATGAAACTTATCTCAAGGAGAGAATACATTTGATCATGCTGTGCAATAGTTAATAGTTTATCACTAATATTTCAGTTGAAGACTAACTGAGGATCATTAATATCATGTAAGATGGCTCTCTACAAGCGTGTGAAAAATCATGGGTATTTTATTTTGACTCCCCAGAATGCAGTAGAGGAACACTGATCCAGTAAGCACGCATTCTTGAGATGCAATTATTTATTCATTGCCCCACGGGCAATTTCACATGTACCAACTGAAATAATGTTTTGTACCTCTGAGTAGTTTGTGTTTTAAAGGCCTTGTTTAAAAAATATTCCACTAGTCCCTACTAGGGCTTTAGTTGAATGGAGGCTCACTGGAATTATGTGGCAAAACGGACCAAAATATGTGGCAGGGTTGACCAATTAATGTGGCAAAAAAGTCCAATTATGCATTTACAATGCCAGTAGCTCTCTTTGAAAGACCTCATTCAAACCACACCCAAAGAAGGTCAGCTGGTCAGCTGGTTCTCCCCCGCAGTCCAGAACTCCAGGTACACCTGCAGACAGCTAGAGAAAAAGTAGAGAAACAGCAAGTCCTCGGAAGGCTTTGAGGCCTTCAAAGCTGCCACCAAATCCTACCAAATCCTACCACCACCTCATAAGAGTCACCAGGAAAACTGCCATGCAGGAACGTATCAGCGCCACCGCTCCCAACATGAAAGAACTCTTCACCATGGTCTAGGTGTTTGCCAAACCCAAATCAGAAACAGCACACATCCCTCCATCTCAAGACCTCTGCGACAGACTAGCCACCTTCTTCCACCAGAAAATCAAAGACATATATGACAGCATCAGACCCAAGACCTTCCGAGCCCTCCTACAACCCCCCAGCTTTGACACCCTGAACCATTGCAGATCCTGCACCGCTGGGACGCTACACCCCACAAAGGACGATCCTGCACCATTATGAGCAGCATCCACTCTGGAGCCCTACGGATTCCTGTCCTCACCACATTTTAAACAAACAAACATTTCCACCACACCTGAGCTCCATCACACCCTCAACTGCTTCATTGATACAGCCACCTTCCCAGAGGACTGGAAGCACGCCAAGACCCTCTGGACCACAAGAATCATCATCCCATCTCCCTGCTGCCTTTCCCAGCCAAGGTCATCGAAAAGGCCATCAACACTCAGCTCCACAAGCATATTGAGAACAACAACATCCTGGACATCTACCAATCAGGTTTCAGGAGCTACCACATCATGAAGAACACACTCCTTCCCTCCACAGATGACATCTGCTCACTCCTCAATCACAACAACACTGCCGCCCTCATCCTATTGTACCTATCGGGCACCTTCAACATGGTTTCACACCTCACCCTATGTACCAGACTCCACGCAGCCTGTGTCTGTAGAAAGACTCTACAATGGATACATTTCTTCCTTTCTGGCAGAAGCCAGAGAGTCAGACTCCCGCCTTACCTGTCAGAACCTACAGAGATCACTTGTGGAGTGCCACAGGGCTCTTCCCTGAGCCCCCACACTCTTCAACATTTACATGAACCCACTCACATCCATCGTAAGGAACCACAGGCTGAATATCATCTCCTACACCGATGACACCCAGCTGATCATCTCTCTGACCACAAACCCCACAACTACCAAGAAGAATTTCCACAACGGGATGGAAGCAATTGCCGCCTGGATGAAAGAGAGCTGCCTCAAGCTAAACTCTGACAAGACCGAGATCCTCATCCTGAGTCCCTCTACATCACCCTGGAACAATGCCTGGTGACCATCCACCCTCGGTTATCCCCCACCCCTACAGACCATGCATGGAACCTCGGCTTCATCCTGGGCTCATTGCTCACCATGACCCATCAAGTCTACTCAGTTGCATCCTCCTGTTTTTACACCCTCCAACTGTTCCAGAAGATCTACAATTGGATCCCAAAGGACTACTGCAAGACCGTGATCCATGTCCTGGTTACCAGCAGGCTCGACTATGGCAACGCGCTCTACGACATTACCACCCAGAAGAAACTGAAGAAACTTTGGCACATCCAAAACACCTCCACTAGACTCATTCTGGACATTCCCTGCTGCAAACACATTTCCATTCACCTAAGAAACCTCAATGACTTCCTATTGAGAATAGCATTAACTGCAAACTCCTTGTACACGTATACAAGACAATCCATGACTTAGGACCTGCCTTCCTCAAGCACAATATCACCTTCTACTCCCCCACAAGACCTCTCTGCGCTGCTCAACAAGCAACCACTACCCACTGTACCCCATATATAGAAGACCTTGGCTGGTGGAAGATCCTTTGCCTTCCACGCAGCAAAGACATGGAAGACCCTGCCCCTGCAGTCACCATCGGTGCATCAGTTCAGGAAGGGCCTCAAAACGTGGTTCTTCAACTGAAACTCAGAGGACAAACTACCCCACCAGCACCTTGAGACCTTACGGGTCAGTAGCTGCGCTTTTTAAACACAATTTAATTTGATTTGGTTTGATAGCTCAAACTCAAGTAAATGCAAGACCTATTGCAATGCAAATGCTTGTTTGTCTTTACAAAGCTAGGAACTCTACTTTCTACATGACTGCCAGGTATTTAGGGTATTTTATTTTTATGCCATTTATTTAAAAAAACAACGTGTCACTCTGTCAATCAATCAAACAAATTTCTTAAGCGCACTACTCACCCGGTAGGGTCTCAAGGCACAGGAGTGATAGGGGGTTACTGCTCAAAAAGCCATGTTTTGAGGTGCTTTATGAAGGTTAGGAGGTCCTGGGTCTTACGTAGGTTGGTGGGGAGGGAGTTCCAGGTTTTGGCAGCGAGGTGGGAAAAGGATCTGCCGCCGGAGGTGGTGCTTTGGATGCGGGGGACTGTAGCGAGGGCGAGGTCAGCAGAGTGGAGCTGTCGAGTTGCTGGAAGTTGATTTGTTCATTGAGGTAGGCCGGTCCGGTGTCATGGAGGGCTTTGTGAGCGTGGACAAGGATTTTGAAAATGATCCTTTTGTTGATGGGCAGCCAGTGTAGGGATCTGAGGTGGGCGGAGATGTGTTTGTGGCGAGGGAGGTTGAGGATGAGACGTGCGGCTGCGTTCTGGATTCGCTGGAGTTTTCTCTGAAGTTTGGCTGTGGTCACTGCGTAGAGAGTGTTGCCGTAGTCCAGTCTGTTGCTTATGATGGCGTGGGTGACCGTTCTTGTTTCTAAAGGAATCCAGTTGAAAGTCTTGCGTAGCATGTGAAGGGTGTTGAAGCAGGAGGATGATATGGCATTGATTTGCTGAGTCATGGAGAGAGATGAGTCCAGTATGATGCCGAGATTGCGTGCGTGGGTGGTCGGTGTTGGGGGTGGTCCAAGGGTGGTGGGCCACCAAGAGTTGTTCCATCCTGTCTTGTTGGGACCGAAGATGATGATCTCGTTTTTTTCTGAGTTCAATTTGAGGTGGCTTGCTGTCATCCAGTTAGCGATGGCAAGGAGTCCAGAGTGTAGGTTGTTCTTGGCGGTAGATGGGTTCCTCATGAGGGAGATAATGAGCTGGGTGTCATCAGCGTATGAAATGATGGTGAGGCCGTGGGAGCGGATGATGTTGGCGAGAGAAGCCATGTAGATATTGAAAAGGGTGGGGCTGAGGGAGGATCCTTGGGGGACCCCACAGATGATCTTGGTGGCTGTAGACCGTAAAGGAGGGAGACAAACTCTTTGGCTTCTTTCGGAGAGGAAGGAGGTGAGCCAGTCCAGGGCTTTCTGGTGACTTCCGGCATCGAAGAGGCACGTGCGGAGGGTTTGGTGGTATACAGTGTTGAAAGCTGCGGAGAGGTGTAGGAGGATGAGGGTGACGGTTTCGCCCTTGTCCAATCTGGTCCTGATGTCAACTATACAGGCGATAAGGGCGGTCTCGGTGCTGTGGTTTTTGCGGAATCCAGACTGGGAGACGATGAGTATGTTGTTGTCAAACAGTGAAAAAACTTTAGTATGGTGTCTCTTTTAGAACAAGTATTCAAGTCTTTATAGAGAAACCAAGAGGTTGCAAGAATTAAAAATAATCAATTTTTAGCTGTTAGTAATTAGTACAGTGCCGCACTATGTCCATATTCGCCCAACCTTCACACAGGAACTATCTGAGGTAAGATGAGGTCTCTATCTTATAAGTTCAAGACCTCTTCCCTTTGATCTGAAATATGTCCCAATCTTTATCTCCAAATGCTGGCAGTTATGCCTCCATTTTTGAGAAGACATGCAGGGACCTATTTATACTTTGTTTGCATTGAATTTGCATAATTTTGTTTACGCAGATTCAGCACAAACTTAACTCCATATTTAAATTTTGACACTAGACCCGTCTAGCATCAAACAATTGGGGTTAAAGTCATGTTTTGGATGCGTGAAACCACTGTGCGTCAATGAGATCCAAGGTAGGCATTCCCATCCAAAAAATGACTCAAAGTCCCTAGCGCCCTATTTATCCTCCCATGCAAAAATGGTGCACAGGGGGAGATGGGCCCAAATAATGGCACTAAGCCTGTTTAGCACCATTATTTAACGCCTGGGTCAGAGCAGGTGTTAGGGGACCTGTGGACCCATTTCCATAGTCAATCACAATCGAAAGGGCCCACAGGTGCCCACCCCAAGCCCCAGGAACACCCCCTACCCACACCAGAGGGACACCAGAGGATGGTGGGACCCCATCCCAGGTAAGTAGGCTAAGTAGAGGTAAGTATTTAAAAACTTTTTTAAAGTGCCATGGGTGCCCTGAAATGGCCCCCCTACATGGCACTGGGTGCAATGGCTATGCCCAGAGGAAACTTGTCCCCTGTGCTGGTCATTGGGGTGGTAAGCATGACTCCTGTCTTTTATAAGACAGGGGTCATGTGGTGTGGTTGGTTTCGCATCAGAAAATGATGCTAGGCTGGGTAAAGGCATTTTTTCTGCCTCTAACCAGCCTAGCGTAATTTTTTGAGGCAAAATCCCCTTCCCCCGTAACGCCACCCCTACCCGACTAACATCATTTTTTCTGACGCTAGCCCAACCAGTGAGCCAGCTTGCGGGATTCCATAAATCTGATGCCTCGCTGGCGCAAGCATGTTCTATACTTTTTGACGCAAAACTGCGCAAATGCAGTTTTGTATCAAAAAGTGTAAATATGGGCCGCAGTGTAATTTGCCCATATTTTATGAGTGTCAGCTCTTTTCGTTTTGAATTTCTCAATATTCTTTTTGGTATATAATTGAGTTGTAATTGTGTATTTTCTATCCACAATGTAAGACCATTCATTTTTGTCATGTTTTCACTATGCTTTATTTTACAAGGGGACTCCAGAGCTTGCAATTATTTTTACACTCGTTTTCCACCTTCAAATCAAGGTGGTAAATCCACCCCTTTAAAAGTGCAAGTCAATTTTCCTTCAGGGTTAATCCATGTAAAGGATCCGTAAACTTGGTTATACTGATATCAATAGAATATTTATTCATTCAATGCCATGCACGCAAATTCTATGCAAAGTGATTTTAGTTGTTTTGCAACTGGACAGATGAATTTGTCCTTTATATGGGACAGAAAAATAAAACAAAATCACAGAAAACGAGGAACTGGAAGACGATATTTATACCCTGCTTGCACTGAATTAACGTCATATTTTTACTCTAATTCAGCGCAAACCTAACTCCATAGTTATACTTTGGCACTAGACCCGTCTAGTGCCAAAGATATGGAGTCAATATCATTTTCTGGATGTGAAAACCTACCTTGCGTCAATGAGATGCAAGGTAGGCGTTCCCGTCCAGAAAATGATGATATGGCCTTAACGTCATATTCATCCCCCATGCTTAATTCAAGCACAGAGGGATTTGGGCCTTAAATAATGGGGCTAAGCTTGCTTAGTCCCATTATTTAATGCTTGGGTATGGGCAGGCGTTAGGGGACCTGAGGGACTTTTTCCATTGTCAGAGACGATGGAAAGAGCCCACAGGTGCCCTTCCCTGGCCCCAGGGACACCCCCCACCCAAACCAGAGGGACACCACAGCATGGGGGACCCATCCCAGATAAGTCCTGTTAAGTATAAATATATTTTTTCCCGCTCGGGGGTCCTGACTTGGGGCCCCCTGCATGGCGCTGGGCCCAATGGCCATGCCCAGGGGACATTTGTCCCCTGGGCTTGGCCTTTGGGGTGGTGGGAATGGCTCCTGTCTTTACTAAGACAGGAGCCATGTGCATGGGGGTGGTACGTCAGGAAATGGCGTTACACTGCGTAGAGGCATTTTTTTGCCTCCAAACAGTGTAGCGCCTTAATTCGGTGCACAAGCTCCGGTTTCCTCTAAGCCTCTCCCACCGGGTTAGTGTCTTTTACAATGACGCTAACAGGGCATTAGCGCCGGCTAGCACCATACCATAAAAATGGCAACCGGTCGGCATCCAGAAATGGCGCTAGCCGGTGCTATACTTTTACACACAAAACTGCGCTAATGCCCTAAGTGGGTTGTGGGCTGGTCTCCCTAGGTTATCTATGAAATTCAGTAGTGAGAACACTATCAAACCTAATTTAAGAATGAACAATTTCATCTCAAAACATGCTTCAGGAAGTTGTGTCAGTTGGTGAATAAATAATACAGCGCCTAATTACATATGTGTTTTACTAGGCTCTTGCATTTGGATGGATATTTCCTTCAGCAGAGGGACTGTTGGAGAGAGGAAACCTCAGTCATCTGGTGCAATATACAAGGCCAGTATTAGAAGCCAGTATTAGAAGCCAACAGCCATTCGGATTTAAATACAACTGTGTGTCAAGCTTTACAACCCATCAAGTAATCTTTGCTAAATCATGCCTGCGAAAATGTAAATCGCAAAATTGTTAGACGTCATCTATCTACCCAGAGGGACCCGAAGACATTTTGGGATGCATACAATATTTAATGCTTGTATTCTCAACTACTGATATGTCTAAACTCCTTATCACCCCACTCAAATATCAACTCACACTATAATGGTAATAGTACCAGCCAAGAACATGAGCCATGTCTTTGATTATACATCAAGTGGGAACAAAACAATGTCAGACTAGGGCCACTATTTGTAGAAAATATCCATTGCAATCTCCGCCGCTTAAGCCACTTCTACTTGGAATTTAGAGAAACCCATGAGCAAAGATTGAATTATCTAGTCAAAACACAAACTGAAAATCATTGGAGGTTTTTTTTTAAAGACATTAAAGGCTGGATTATGAGTTTGGCAGTCGGACCACTAGTCTGCCCAAGATCCCAAGAAGACCGCTGCACAGGCGGTCTCCTGCCTGTGGCATTACAATGTATGCAGGTTGAACCGCCTACCATGTCAACATCTTGCTGCCCTTCAGCAGCACTGCAGGCTGTAATGTTGGCAGTGTGCACTCCATCGCCATCCTTGCCACGTACAACCGCTGAGTCAATTACAAAAACACAGTTGACATGGCGGCCCCCTTACAGCGGTTAGCTGAAGGCAGTTTGCCTTCTTGGTATGCTCAGAAAAGTGCCCATTGGATGGATTCTAAAACAACACAGCTGCCATCAATTGGCCAAGTGTGCACACCAGCACATCACACTAGAAAACACTCGCTAACCCCACACCAAGACATTTTAGCTCTCCATGCAGCACAACAAACCAGAGACCACACATAATTTTTTCATTTTTGTGACGTAAGGCAGCCCTTTTTCCCCATCCCATTTAACACCTTTCACACACTTCTAATGTTTTTCCCCATTATCACTTGTCTTGTTTAGTTAGTCACTGTCACCCACTTTAATTTACAGTCATGTCAAGGCCCAAAAATCTACGTTTTTCTGAGGATGACTTGAGAGTCATGGTGGATGAAATCATACGAGAAGAGCCACAATTGTTTAGAGCCCAAGTCCAGCATACTCCTCTCAGTAGGAAAATAGAAATGTGGCAAAGGATAGTTGACAGAGTGAATGCTGTAGCACCCCCTTGCACACAATGGAGGATATTACAAAGAGGTGGAATGACCTGAGGGGGAAGGTGTGTTCCCTGGTCTCCTGGCAACAGATGGAGTCCCAGCAGACTGGTGGTGGTCCTCCCAGTGCCCTATTACAATTCTTTCCCTGGGAGGAAAATATTTTGGCCATTCTACATCCTGGGGGCTTGACAGTAATAACTGGGGAAGAGGAGTCTGGTAGGTGGCACCAAAAAAAATGTCATAAAACATCAGTGTCCTGTATGCTCATATCTCAGTTTTTTGCAATTTTGTTGTTCATCTACTTTCCTAAAATGCAATACCCAAATTATCAGAGGCAGTAGATTGTCAATATGTATTGTCCTACATCCCATCACATGTATCAATCTCCATTACATGCCATATGTTGGAATGGGGTTTGTAAGTGTTTTCATGTCAAAATGTCATGCCAGGGCCCATTGTAGATGTCAACATATAAATGCATGGTCCAACCTAACTGCAGTGTGGCAACAGGTATGTCAGACTAAACAATTGTCAAGTGTTGGAAAGTAGAGGGAAAGACATGACTAAAACTATTATGAAGGCCTGTTTCTGTATCTCAAAGCAAGAGGCCATTGAGCTCTTGCACAAAGACCCTTATTAACAATGTCACAAATGATGTTCACTCTCCATGGAGTTTACCATTTGTCTAGTGTTGAGAGTTAGAAAGTAGGCATGTCATACAACTACCATGAGGCACTGTTTCTGTGTGTCAAAACAAGAGGCCATTGTGCTCTTGCCCAAAGACACTAGTTAGCCATGTCACAACTGACGTTCACTCACCATGGAGTTTGCTATTTGTCTAGTGTTAGGAGTTAGAAATTGACTTGACTACAACTACCATGAGGCCCTGTTTCTGTAACTCAAAATAAGAGGCCATTGTGCGCCTGCACAAAGACGCTTGTTTGCCATGTCATAACTGATGTTAACTCATCATAGAGTTATTCATTTGTCTAGAGATGGGAGTTAGAAAGTGACAGGACTACAACTACCACGAGGCCCTGTTTCTGTAACTCAAAACAAGAGGCCATTGTGCTCTAGTCCAAAGACATAAGTTTGTCATGTCACAACTGATGTTCACCCATCATGGACTGAGCAATTTACATATCATGCTTAACACTGTGACATGTCTGCCTACCTAGCTTGATGTTGTCCTGGCAACCCCAAATTGCACTTTTGATGCCAAGAATGATACCTTATCAAATGTTTACATCAAGTAGTTGTAAGTCATTAAGCTCCTTCAGCCGATTGGAAGTGGCAGGTAACCCATTGGCTCTGCACTGCTCACATGATGTCTACTGCTACATATACAACCAAGTTGTGTGTTCGCCTATATCTTACACAACTAGGCCTCGGAATGGTCAAATACACATGATACTTCTCCACGGTGTTGGCTTAACTGTCTGTTAGATGTCATGTTCATTCCTTAATCCATAATGTAACTTATCAGCACATCTCATAAGCTTCTCCATTCTAATAGTTTTTGCAACATCCACAAATGACTTATCAACAGCTTCAATATCATGTGAATATATCACAATAGGAAACCCTACCTATTTTCCTAGGTCTGTACTTACTGTGACACAAAACATGGGGATTTAAATTCCACACTTCCACCAATAACAATGTACTCTATTACTCAACAGGTCGAACTGGCACTGCACCTGACAGACATTGTCCACCGAACAGACTCCCAACCCACCCCTGAATGCAGCTTTCAGGGTTGACAACACTCCTGGACATGTGGACGTGGACGACGAACCAGGCACATCTAGTCAGCCTGGTCAGACAGCAACAGTAAGTCTCACTGTGCACCCACACCAATACCTCCCACCCAGTAGCTATGCTGCTACAACATCTCATCCAACATCATACCCCTAACCCGTGTACCTAGCACAGTTAGTACAATCTTTTACCCCAGTCCTGGATCCTGAAGTGCAAATTACAACCTCTGACATAGAGGGACCAGGACTCAGTTAGAGAGAGGACACCGTGGGCAAAGGGAACAGGCTCCTGGGGCTAAGGTCTGTGTGAGGGATGCTGTGGGCCAGCCAAGTGAGGGTAATGGGGCCACTCACAACCAGGACACCCTCATCCTAGTCTAGGAGTTAGATCTGGAGTTCCAAGGCGTGATGGGCCAGGTAGTTACCGAACTCCTGGAAATCAATCAGCTGCAGAGGGACATGTACCAACAGATGGAGGTCCATAATTCCAACATGGGCACCCTAACAGGGGTGCTGATGGACAGCCATACAAACCTGAGCAGGACTTTTCCACCACCATCTACCTCTTCCTGTGGTGCAACTAAACTACATCAAGTCTAGCCACAAGAAGGGCGGCCCTGCCAGAGGAAGAAACACCGTCAGACACCCCTGCCTCTGCAGCAGCTGAACCCCTGATCTTGCAAGAGGGGACATCCAAATATGCAAATATCCTGGAAGTGCAGATGGCAAGACACCCACTACTGCCAACAAATAACCTCAACCTTAATGTCCCCCTATGCGTATCACGCATTCACTCTGTGGACTAGTTCTGGACATTATTCTAGGGAGGAGTGATCTGGACTTTTGAATTCAAATGATTTTGCATCCACATCTATGGTTTCATTCACCATGACTGACTACTTCACTTTTTATTTGTGTTTGGTTTTGCACCAAGTATGTCTTCACCTTTAACACTTTAATACATTCACAAGTCACAAACACATTGTCTGCTATAGTATATTTCACATTTAGCAATGTTGAAATGCAAGACCATGTGAACTATACAATGACAAAACAAGCTACTTGTGTAAGCATGGCAATGTTGCATGTACACAATGTTTAGCTCAGGAACAAGTGTTTTGTCTAAGAAGATTTGTATTATATTGTTCAAATCATAGGCTGTCAAGATGTCAGAAACAGAGAAAATCAAACATGATTGAATCATACCATGTAATTGATCAAAATTACAGGTACAGATCTCCCAAACATGAAAGGAAGGTATATATCAGATATTGTCCTGTAGAATAGGCAAAAATGAATTTGATTGATGTCATCAACTGGAGCCATATCGCTTACCTCACAAAAGGAATCCGTCATATTATAATGCAAGATTCAGATAAATGGCAGTAAAACAGTTTCTGATCACAGGGTCATTACAATCCAGTGCCTCTGCATCTTGTGGTGTGACACAAACACATTTCAGTGATGTCTCACAGGCACTTTGGGCAAAAAATGATGAAACACATCAACAGCTACATACAGTTTGTACAAAAAGAATGTTTAGCCAATGTGAAGGAAAACTAACATGAATTCAGCTTACAACTACCTATATTCTGACCACATGATGCATCATGGCTACCACACAACAAGGAACAAGTCCAATGGAGTCTTCATAACTTCCATCCTATCACCGTACAAGCTGTCTTGGAACTGTTCTTCTACATACAAAGTCTGTTACATACATTCCCAGGAACAATCCATGTCCACTTTGTGTGTCCCAACAGCATCATATATCTGCTAATGTCACAACTCTGAAATGTCTAAATGAAGATGCCATGGTGAACGTACCTAAACAAAGACAAAAACAAAGAATATAGTTATGAAACTATACATATGACACACTTCACATGGCAAACATCTGGAGAACGCAGTCCATGACAAAAATCTGAAATAAATAAATCAACATTTACTAAATGTGAATGCGTCAAGAGCTTCCTCACCAAACACCCGTTGCCAGACTTTGCCAGAGCTTCAGCATCCTAACAGGTTTAAAAAGATATACTTCTCACATCATCACAACAAAAGTTCATTGTATATTCATGACATCTCATGACATACTTACACTCATGAGAAGAAGCTGTCGATGAGACTTTGTCGCAAGTCAGCTCCTTTCTCTTCAGTACAATAATCATGATTTGGAATTTCAGGATTCTCACTGGTGGCACTGCAGGCTCTTCCTTCTCTGTGATGTAAGAAATGTTCCTTCGCTGGGCGATGTTATAGAGCATGCAGCAGGCCATGGTCATTTGATACACCTTCCCGGGTGAGTAGAGTAGGGCTCCCCAGTCTTGTCCAGACAGCAGAATCTGGCCTTCAGGAGCCCAAAAGCCCATTCAACTGGCTTCCCTGTTTTTCCATGTTTCTCATTGAAGCAGACTTCCCCTGGCGTAGTTGGATTCCTCAGCAGTGTTAACAAGTAAGGACGGTTGGGATATGCTGAGTCTTCTGTTTTGTAATGCAACATAAGTTCTGCAGTGAGTCACACACTTCCCGATTATAGCACCTAACAGTGCACACACAAAGTTAGGACAGATGTTACCTACCAACAATCCAGGCCCGCTCTGTTTGCAGTTTTGACATCAGCTGGGGTATGATGCTGTTCCGCATTACAAAGGAATCATAGGCTGAACCTAGGAACTGGGCACAGACGTTTGATATTTACAAATCTGGCAAGCAGATAGAAAAGTATGTTTTGCCCTATCAAAATACCGTCGCCGGCGGTTTACAGCACGCCACTAGAATGTGGCATTTATGACCAGTAACATACTACACTGATGATTGTGTAAAAGAAATTACATATCAATGAAGTATGGCATATGTTTACATGTTACAACACATTCATAGTGGTATTGGTGCATTTACCAATCAGCAATACTGTAGCTTTAACCGCTGAAATGGCAGATGCCTGCCCTCATATACTGGACTTTTGTAAGCTGCCACCGCCGGAAGAAGTCAATCGCACAGTGGATGATTTCATCCATGGCAGTCACAGCCATAGGCTAACGTTGTTGACTGTGATGGTTTCAGGCCAATGGCCGTGCCCGTCTATGCTGATGATCGTGTAGGTGGTGCACATGTACGGTGTGGTTTGAAAAAAGAACTCCTGACACTGCTACCATCAACACCACTGCCACTTTAGCTGCTGTCTGCTGCCTCTGTGAGCAAGCATACCTGGCCAAGCAGGTGAAAGGGCCCCTGCCTTCTCTCTGGAGGAGTTGGAGAAACTTGTTGAAGAGGTCCTTTCTCTGTATGGTGAGCTCTATGGCTCACCAGGGGAACAGGTAAATATCTCCTATACATATTTGACTGTGTTCAACACCCTCCTTTCCCTTCTCCCTGTGTCTCTGAGTTCCATATTATTTTTTTTGGATGACTGTAGTTACATTTTGTGTTTCATACATGCAGGTAACCACTTACCACTCATCCCACATTCAACCACTACACCCCACCATACCCCAAACACCATACCCACAGACCCATCTACCACCCCACCATACCCCCAGACACCACAGCCACACCCATAGACCAACCCACTACCCAACCATACCCCTGACACCATACCCACACCCACAGACTCAGGTACTGCTCCCACCATACCCCCAGACTACTAGCATACCCAACAAATCCACATCATATACTGCAAAGAAACACAAACTCCCCCACTCACCTACACAACAGACACCTTCCAAACACAAACATTATACTTCAGACACACAGACAGCAGCACCAACAACACACACATTCACACTTGACACTTTCACCACCTCAACCTCCCAACCCCTAATGCCTCCTGGACACCCTACTTAGTTCCCAAAAGAAAGTTTCATATTTGTCCTTGCCCTTACCCCTGTAAAAACCACCCCCCAAGCCAAAGGGACCACATCCACACACCAACCCATCCCTTACACATCCATGCTCTCCTCTGTGCCATCTGATTCCCCCCACTGAACCCAGCCATACCACAAAGAAACACCAAAAAGGGACACCCCTGCCAAAGTGGTGCCCTCTGCACTCAAAACCAAACCCACCCATCCCACAACTGGCCCTACCCCTCCCAAAGTACATAAGTGAGGTGCCTGGACTGGCCACTAGATGCCCCTGCATTAGGTGGTTCCCCTGAGTGTGTTTTGTGGGGCAGGTTTAGTGGCACAGCATTGTGCTGAACCGCATTTGGAGAATGGGACTATCTATTGGCCTTGACTACATGTATTCATTTTTTACTAACAAACATAAGTTGGTAGTGTTCATACACATTAGTCCTGCCATTACTTTTCTGCCATATTGATGTTCATGGTTAATTTGGGATATATGACTACATTTCTGCTTTTTCAACCTGACTGATGATCCATTTGATGTGGTTGGTATGATCTGACTTTGGAACCAGTGCTGGAGTCACCCAGAACAAGGGGAAATGTTCAATGGATGGATAAGTGGGATGTAATGTAATTGGGGCTGATAGTGCAATGGGCGGTGTTTCTTATGGTAAGTATTTATTCGGCTTGGCCATTGTCAACATCTTTTGGGTTACCTTTCTACCTATGATGTTGATTGGACATTTCTTTAATGTTTGCAAGTTAGAGATTTGTATGTCCACATATGTATTTTAATGGACTTGTGTCTATTTTAATGTGTGTTCCTTACACCTATTATAACTAAATGTGTTACCCATGCTGTTACTGCTGTATTCGCTTTTATGATTTCCCACATATGCATGGTACTTGGTTATTCTATTGGTTGTCCCTGATATACATCAACCACAGTTCCTGTGCAAATAGTGGTTCGGAGGCATGTGCAAAGAGGAATGTGGACCAGAGCACCAGGCGTCCATGGGTTCCCATAGTAGAGGCATATCTATGCTGCAGGAATTCTTTACATTGAGACCTTTGAATGTTTCTCACACTGATTATTTTGCGACCCATTTACCTTACATTATCTTGAAATGTGGGTGATATGTAGAAGTCCATTACAGAGATTTAGCAGAGAAGGTTGTTGTAAGTCAGTAGTGATTAGATTAAGCATTAGCAGAAGACATCTTGTATTTAGCAACTATTGTGAACATTTAGCAGAATCCATTTTGTATTTATGGCAGCCATTTTCTCTGCCATGTGCTCGCCATGTGCTCTGTCCTACCTTTCTGTTAACTACTCTCGAAAATCTGTCTAGTGACAAGTTATATTTCGAATCTCCCACTTTCGCATATGCCCCGTAAGATCTGCAGCTGTTAGTAATCAGTAACAGACAGTAATGTGTCAACTAGTCCTTGAAAACTGTTAGCCCCTCCTACCTGTCGACTGTGCATTTCCATATGACCTTATATGTATGTAAGTCTTGCTTCTATAATTGTACCACCTTCTTTTAGCCCCTGCGTGGGTATAAAAGGACCATGCTCTCTTAGTTCAGTGTGCTACTTCAAACATTACCGAAGGGTGCTGTTTGAACTGTAGTACCACCTCATGAGGTCTAATAAACTTTGTCTTTTATTTCAGTTTCTGTGCCAACTTCATCCTATATTGTCTGAGGACCTTATGCAGAGAAAGACGAACCCCTTGCACTAGTAGGCCTTGCTGAGGCTTACTTGGACAAGGTGTGTTTCAGTTCAGTGACACATCCATGCAGACGCAACTTTGATATCACAACAGGCCATGGCATGTGAGCAAAGTGAGGATGTCACTTAGATTTGCAGGTGGGATACTGATGAGGAGCTGTTGTTGTGTGACACAATGTTTAGGACACATCACTATCCCCAAATATTGGTTGTACACATATATACAATTTAGGAGTGTGCCTGTGCAGTGTCAGGGACCTAGCCAAAGAGGGCATCATAGAGGAGTGATTTGGTCATACATTGAGTACAACTCCGAATAGGGGCACACAAAATTTGTTTGGCCCATGGACCACATACCCCATGCCAGGTCCATGACAGGCCATCAATTTACTGTGGAGTTGATGGAAATGGGTAAGTGTTTGGCTTATTGTGGGTTGCATCTACAATAGCATCAGTTTTGGATGTCATCTAGCAGCACAAGCAGTGGAAGAATGTGTATGATTGGCTCCATGGTGGCACAGGATGTGTGGACCTGAGTACACGTGAGTTTCAGTATTATTAGTCTCCCTTTCTGCCAGCTCAGATGTGGTAGTTGGACCGCCACAGTCATGTCAGCGGAAAACCACCTCATAATTGGTCCAGCAGTTACACTTGCGGTTCTATATCCAAAAGATGCATTGGCCTATCAATGCAGCGGTCTAAATTTGCTGGCAGTGTCAGTTGGATCACAGTGGTCTTTCGTCTATGTAACCGTATATATCGTACTATGGCAGTTGGACCGCCAACTCTGTGGCAGGGTGACCGTCACCGCCACCATGGCAGTCCCAACACTGCCAAAATCAGGCCCTAAGTCAAAATTTACGGTCTTTGGTAGGATTGCCTCAGGAAAGCCAGTTAATTGTTAATAGGCCAAAATGCGTCAACATTAAGTAAGGAGGCATGCACCGGACATGTCAGCAAACAAAGTACTATAGACAGCACACAAGGTGGTAAAAAATGATTTAACCTTGTTTTTTTTTTTTTTTTGTAATTCTTCATTGATAAAGCAGAACATTGGTACAAAAATACATACGGGTCGAGTGTACTGGATAATAAGACATTGCAGCATCATATTTTGAACATGAGTAACTAAGGGTGGGGGAGGCTAGTGCACAGGGATGGCGGCGGGGGGAGTTGTGTGTGCACTATGACCGTTAATGAGGATTTGGGGTGTGTGAGGTCTTAATGGCTGATGTGGAGGAGTAGTTGCATCCCAATTGGTGGTAGGAGAGCAGCAAAATAGCATTGCAAGTAAGGAAGAATATGGTACAGTTTGGAAGAATATGGAGTAATAAGAAATGATATGGAATAGTGTGACAGGTCTAATATGTTATGGAGGGCCAGGGTGTACCAGGGTGGATCCAAAGGGGGGTGACAGAGAGGGGAGGCGGAGAGTGGAGCGGTAGAAAAAGGGGGGAGGGAGGAAAGGAGTATCAGAAGTCCACCAGCAGTGTCTAGTTGGCAGCTCCTGTGGCACTGAATGAAGCGTGGCTGGGGTCGTCCTGTAGGAAGAGCATCCATACCTGCAGGAATATTGCAGACTGATTCTGTAGGTTACAGATGACACATTCATGGACCTCTGATCATTGCCATCGTACAGTCATCTGGTGAGGGGGGTGGGGAGAGCCATTGGCGTAGAATGCAAAGTTTGGCTGTGGCTAGAGCTGTGTGCTAGTGGTGCTTTTGTGAGAAATCCAAGGAGACTCCTGTATCATGGAGGAGTATTAGGGTGCGTGAAAGGCGCATTGTCAATGGTAATGCGGTCTCGAGAATGGCACCCACTGCTCGCCAGAAGGGTTGTACCAAGGGGCACTCACAAAGATTGTGGGTTAGGTCACAGCACGTGGCTGTGCATCTCCGGCAGTTTGCATGCTATAGAAGACCTGCTCTATACAGTTTAGCTGGGATCCAGTGCCAGTCATGGAGCTTCTTAAAGAGACAGAATTTCAGTCGAGCTTCTCGTGTGCCCTTATCCAGAACTTCCATGATGTATGGCCAGATCTCCTCTATGTCAATTTGGATTCTGGTCCGCCATTTGGCACTGGGATTGGAGAGGAGGGGTTGTGAGTAAAGATGTTGTGTAAGGAGTTCATAAAAGCCTGACATTACGCCCTTAAAGGTACCCCATGTCCTAAAGTAGGACAGTAGCAGAGAGGCTTGCAGGGTCCACGGCCTTGGTCCCAGGCAAGGCCATAAGCAGTGTTGCAGCTGGAGATGTTGCCATTCCTGGTAGGGCAGTAGGCCAAAGTGTTCCTGCAATTGCCTAAATGGTTTGAGATCGCTGTTGGCCATGACTTGATTCAGACTAATGATCCCCACCGTGCACCACTGATCCCATTGAAGGGTCCTCCAATGCATAGGCTACTATTATCCCACAGTGGAGCGCGCTTATGCAGGGGTGGGGGTACACAAAAAAGTCAGTGTGCTGAGCTCCAGTCTTCATGCATGGCAAGGAGCTCAGGATTTTGGAGGTCTGAGCAGGACAGGTCTTTCTTATATAAAGGCCCAAGGCTGGGTCAGCAGGAAAGTATCAGTCATTCCATAATGACCCACTTGGGTGGATTTGGCGCTTCAGGTAGCATTAATGACAGTTGTGAGAGGTAAAGGGACTGGGCGTAGTGCTTCACCAAAGGGAGACCCAGGCCCCCATATGAATGGCACGCTAAAAGTTTGGAGAGGGCCAGGCATGGATCGTAGAAGCCCCATACAAGGTCAGTATTTGTGTATCAATTTGATGTAGCATCAACAGGGGAATCTGGAGGGAGATCATGCCCAACATGTATGTAAAACATGGAAAGGTGACCATTCTTGTTGCTTGTATCCTGTCTGACATAGAGAGCCCCAGGTGCGACCATCTGTCAAAGCCCATTGCCATGCATGTAATGAAGGGGTCTAGGTTGTCAGAGATCATGTGCTCTAAGCCTTGGATCACAAAGATCTCTAGGTATTTGAGATGGGATGGTGTTGTAGAGCCATTTTAGTGACATCTGTGGGCATGTTATTTTAGCAATTTGGGTGGGCATACTTATACCTGTTTTGCGCCAAATTTGGATCTTTTGTTTTTACGTAAATTCGGTGCAAAACGAACTCCATATTTATACTTTGGCTCCAGACCCGTCTAGCGCCAAAGTTATGGAGTGGATGCAAGGTAGGCCTTCCCGTGCAAAAAATGACTTTATGGCCTTCGCATCTTATTTATCCCCTGTGCTAAATTCACGCACGGCAGGGAGGATGGGTCAAATAATGGGGCAAAGCTTGCTTTGCAACATCATTTAACGCCTGGGTCAGGGCAGGCCTAAGGGGACCTGTGGGCATATTTCCATGGTGGAACACCATGGAATATGTCCACAGGTGTCCTCCCCAGGGACCTCCCCATCCACAACAGAGGGACAGCAGAGGATGGGGGTACCCGTACCAGGTAAGTATAGGTAAGTACAGGTAAGTATTCTACATGGCACTGGTTGCAATGGCAATGCCCAGGGGACCATGGTCCCCTCCGCTGGCCACTGTGGTGTTGGGCATGACTCCTGTCTTTTCTAAGACAGGAGTCAGGTGATATGGATGGTTTTGCATCAGAAAATTAAGTTAGGCTTGTTAAAGTCATTTTTTTACTGTAACCTTCTTAATGTCATTTTTTTGGTGCAAAACCCCCTTCTCCCATACCACCATTCCCACCCGGCTAATGTCTTTTTATTTTTTACGCTAGCCTACCCTTTGCACCGGCTTGCACTATTCCATAAATATGGTGCCTTGCTGGTGCTAAAGAATGGTGCAAGCCGGTGCAAAACTTTTTGATGAATAACTGCATTAGTGCAATTTTGCACCAAAAAGTATAAATATGCCCCTGAGCACATGAAACCGAGGAAGGAGTCACAATGCTTTGTCAGACTTTTCTGTTAAGAAAGAAGAGAAAGTTCCCCAACAAAAACCTCAATTTAGAAAGAAGAAGATGGCAATGATTTCTATACGAAATGCCACTCAGGATGAGAGCTTTACTGAAGAACAGGAAGTGGGCACTGGCCCTGCTAGACAGCGCGTCTGAGATCACAATAGTTCCCTGGAATATTTAAGAGCATCTGGAGGTGAAAGCAACTAATGACTTTTTACAAGTCCAGAACGCAGACATGCACGTCTCCACACCCGATAGGTTGTATAAACTGAGAATGCAAGTTGAAGGAGGCATTAAGCTCACAATTTATGCTATTTTTTTGGATCGTGTATCTTCCATTTATGATAGTTTATTGGCTGAAAAAGATTGCCCACCAGAATTTGTCTGTAATCTCCCATATGGGGAAGAGGTAATTGAGCTCAGGGAGGCTTGCACTACCAATTATGTTCCAACCACAACCTCAACCACAATATCCAATGAAACATGAAGCTAGAGCACCCGTGAGGGAAATCCTCACACAACTACAGCACCACGTTGTAACTGAACCTTGTGTCTCACCAATGAAGAACCCGCTGTTCCCCAAAGCTAAACCAGACAATTCATATAGAATTGTTTTATACTACAGACATTTTAATAGTCACACATGTACATTTGCCATTCAAAATGCACACAATACAGCACTAATTAATATATAGTGGGCAAAACAAATGATATTTCCAACTTTTGTTCCTACCAAATATGGTAAGTAGGAATTTGACAAGTTTTAGCACTTTAGGCCCACATAAAAAAAATTGCTGACTCCTCCAGGGGTAAAAAAAAAACAGTCCAGTATTGTTTTCAGCTCGTGTTACTCCCATTTTACACAACATTGACCTTGAGGCATTGTCCTATGTAGATGACATCTACCTTACAGATGATGATCTCGTTCAACACATAAGGCAGGTGAGTCACATTGTTGTGGGATTTGCCAAATTTGCCTACAAATTTAATTTCAGAAAAATGAAAATAGCCTTCTTTAGTGTCCTATTTTTGGGACACGAATTATCAGATGAAGGCAAGAGCCTAGTGCCCCAAGTTTAAGAAAAATGTGCACAATTTCAACCACCAAACACCATCAAAAAGCTCCAGTCATTGTTGGGCTTTTTAAACTTTTTAAATACTTATATTCAGACTATGCACAACACATTAAGCCATTGTATGACTTAGTACATTCTGACGTGTAAGTAAATATTGGACAGTCCAACACACATGCATTCCCAGAGCATTGCAACAAGACATGCTTGCAGCTAAACAAAAACAAGAGACAACACATTTGGTTATCAGAGTAATTGTGGTGCCATTGGTTTCACCTATGTAATGTTCAATGAGGTTGGTACTACCATCCTTATTGCATTGAAATCACATTTATATTCCATAGTTGAACAATGCTTTGCTCTGACAGAAAAAAGTATGACTGCTGTTCAGATGACTGTCATTAAAGAGAGACCTCTGGCCCAGGGGAAACATATTATTGCCATGTCTTCGAACCCAGCCCTTGAGGCTGTCACAAAAGCCAGCATTCCTAACGCCAGGGCACTACATCCTTTTTGGATTTAATGAGCAATGTCTCTGATAGCCACTGATGTCAATTATGTTTTTAATCCTAAATTATAAACTCAAGAATTTCTCAAATATGAACTAGAATACACAGTTCCAGCAAACACTTTGGTCCTATTGAACAATATCAGATAATTATGTACACTAATGGCTCAGCCCAACAAGCAGTAGGCACCAAACATCCTCTGCTTGTGCGGTTATGTGTGGCTACATGAAGGATGGTGAATTTCATTCACATCAAACCTTTATGCATACCAAAGCTCTGTTGATGACACTGGAACACATGGATCCAGGACAGTTCACATGAATTGTCTGTGATTCATACGACTGTGTCCAGTCCTTCACTGAATACCTGCCTTACTGGTGCCAGAATGAGTTCAGATATTCAAAATGTAACAACATCAAGCACAGACTACTGTGAGAGAAAGTAGCGGGTCTGAAAGAAAGGCTACCCAATATCCATGTAGTTCATACATTGGGACACCAACGCATTCAAATACACTTTACAGTCAATAACTTGGCTGCTGAAGCTGCCACGTCAGCAATAGCTATGGCTTCTGTTGCAACAAAAAGCGTTCATGGACGAGGTTGGATGATGAAACATTGGCTGCTGTGAAAGCTTCAGCTGAAAGCAAGCCCCATTCCAGAGGCATATCCTGCTAAGTATTCCTAGCGCATATCTAGCCTACATACTGCCCTAGTAACAATACCAGGGGTGGGTGATCGTGTGATCTTCAACCAAGATCAAAGACCTGAGTTAATTAAAGCAGTGCATGAGGGAGTTGCTTCTGCCCATGCTTGTGTGGCAGCTACTATTTCACTATTACAAGCATGTTATTGGTGGTCAGGCCTATACAAACAGAGCAGTATTTGATAGCCAGGTCTATACAAACAGACCTAGCAGTATGACCTTAGCTGTGAGATCTGTCAGCAAATATAAGGGTCCACCTTCAAATGCCCACTGCAGACACCGCTCCTAATTTCCAACAAATCTTTATAATGTGTGTACCTGGACCATTGTTGTCCCTTGACACTAATAACATCTACTGGCTGAATTCCAAAAGCTGCAGATCTAGTGGATGAAAATATGGCACCAGTTCAAGTCCTGGGAATACACGGTATCAGAACTGTTATTCTACCAATGCTGCCTGGTTCTAAAGAAAACCGCTTTGTCTCCATCGACAATGTCAAGCTACACCAGATGGCTGATCCTGCACAGCAGACCTATAGGACTCCTGGGTAGTACCTGACTCCATCTCACTACAGACCAGGATGTTCCTCTACAGGTTTTGAGCGGCAATGCTGACACCTCCCCGAGCTTGGGGAGGGTGGACAATTATCTTTCACTAGTCCTGCTAACTTTTTCTGCAACAAGCAATGTAAAAAATATTGAGTGATTTTACTCAAATTCAACTCAAAAGGATGGAATTGTCTGCTATGAATCACCAAGGGAGACTTTTGCCAGTTCTCCTCTTCCAAACACGGCTTCAGTTTTTGCACAAGCTTCTTCTGGATATTTTGTCAACATCAAAGACTCTTTCACCTACTTATCTGCCTCTTCTGCAACAAGACTGTTAAGAGCATGTAAGCTGATAAATTGGCTCAAAATTAACAATTTCCTTCGTCCATGGAACTATCTGTGGCTTTTATTAACTATACTTGCCTTCCTTCTTTCGATTGGGTTTTCATCGCCTTTTTCTTATTAATACATGGTTAGTACCTTCCTGAATGCTCTACAGTTGAACTGGTGGATGAGGTCCTAATACCACTTTTTCCTCCATCATAGGCTTGTCCCTAGTGAACATTTCAGCTATACCAATTCCTGATGGGATTGTTTGGGATAAAGTATCTTTTGATATGCATGGCCCAACCAAAGTTATTCAAATTCCATATGTATTCAAACTTTCAGTGGACAGTATAATAATACCTGGAGCTGTTTCTGATAATTGGGTTGTGAAAACAGTTGATTCTATGTTATCTGAACTACAGTATTTTACTGTATTTGAAAGTAAAATGTTTATCAATCAAAAGAAAATTATGGAGACATGGGCCCTCATTATGACTTTGGCAGTCTCAAAGCTAGACCACCAAGCCACGGGTGCCAGGAGACCGCCAGTGCTCGCTGACTCCTGCCCGCCAAATTATGGATACTACCAGATTTCCGTCACACTTTGAGCAGATATCCGGCAGTAGCCATGCTGGCGGTCAGAGGCACCTGGGCGGTGCTACCACCTGCACTGTCCTGCCAGAAAGATGCTGCCAGCCCTATTAAAACCAATAATATGGCCTGGCAGTGTCCTGCTGGCGGGGCACTGCCAGTGGTAGCAGCGCCTCTTCTCTGCAGGAAGACCTTCTCGCACCAAAAAGGTAAGTCAGGCGTCCGGCAGGGGAGGGGGGTGCGAGGGTGGGGGTGTTGTGTGTGAGTATGTGGTGTCTGCGTGTGTGCATGAATGTGTGTGTATGCGTCTGTGAGTGTTGTATGCGTGATTGTATGCATGTGAACAAATGTGTGTATGAATGTTACAGTGAGTGCATGCCTGCATGTCAGTGTGTATGCGTGCCTGAATGTGTGTGTGGATGCGTGCCTGAATATGTGTGAGTATGTGTGAGTGAATGCATGTGAGTATGTGTGAGTAAATGTGTGTATGGATGAGTGTGAGTGGATGCATGTATGGAAGTGGAGGTGAATGCGTGTATGCGTGGTGCATGTGGGTGTGTGTGTACATGTATGCGTGAAGGGGGTGTAGGGTGCTGTGACCTTAGGGAGGGTCCAAGGTGATTGCTCGGGGGATGGAGGAGCCATCTACCAGTGACAGGGAAGGAATTCCCTGTCACCTGTAGCCCTACCGCCATAGTTTTCATGGCGGCGTTACCACCGCAGAAACCCTGGCGGTAGGCTGGTTCATTATGCCGCCGGCGGTCTTCTGTGGACCGCCGGGTCAGAGATGAACATCTCCGGCTCAGCGGTTCATACCGCTATGGCGATATGAATGGAGATATGGACGGTTGGCAGCGGCCAACCCGCCACGCTCATAATGTGGCGGTATACTCCGCCAGCCTGTTGGTGGTGATAAAACCACATTAACCCTGGCGGTCAAAGGACCACCAGGGACATAATGAGGACCATCTTCTGTTACAATTACTATCGACATCATTACATTCATAGAGCAAGTACCCCAAAGACTACTTTTAAGTATACACAATGGGAACATTGTCCAACCCCGCCAATGAGGAGTTCTAAAATTCTGCATATTTTTCTGGGCACAATGTTAAAAATGCTGAATCGTATTATTTTAAATTGCCAATAATGGAAATGCACCATATTTTATTGACTGATACTAAATTGATTTATTCAGATTCCTTTGTTTTCTGGCTGGCTATAGAAGGCTGTGAATATTGGCTGACATTGATTGACTTAAAGAGTTTATGGGGAACTAAACATTGGCAAATAAGAGGAAAGGAGGCTTTCCTTATAGCAGGTCTGGTACCTGTAAAAATATATTTTTCAACGAAACTGTACAACAGACAAGTTGTTTAGGCTTGGCAAAAAAAATTAAAAAATGAATTGCTGTTGCTGAATTCTATAAATGGCAAAAATACATTAATGCAACTGAAGATCAGCTCGATGGGTGGGTCCAAATTGGAATGTTTAACACATCACTTTCACATCCTGGCGGGTGGTCATTGTGGCCAGTGGACACAAATGGGTGTTATGCCCTTTTTGTAAACTCCACAGGGGGTTTTAGAGTGAATAGACCAGACTCTCACTATGTGTCATCAGAACATTTGGGTATAGTAACAACATACAGTGTCAGGAAATTATGCTAGCAATGGTTAAACAGTTCCTCACTAGATGCTGTCAAAGAACACCTCAGTCTCCTAGCAACACCGACCTGCAGGATTTCGTGTTAGGCCCTAGAAGACAACGTAAAAAGATACTTCTTATATGCTGATGATAAGGAAATTTGGAAACTTTCCCAACAAGAAGCCACTGCCCAGTTAAGACAAAAAGATCAGAAAAATTAGATAGTAGATAGTCCGACCGCATATACACTTTAAAAACATTGTTTCATCTGCAATAGACATTGTGTAGAGTGACATGTCACTTTTACAACATGGAGAGAGCCAGCTCAGATCTATTATGCAGCTGAGTTGGACACTACAAACACTGAAATCTGGTCACGTTCCCTGGCAACCGGTCAGCAGGAGGGACATTTTTTTCATTTAACTTGACACAACAGCAACAAATAATAGTTACGAAGGAATCAACTTATGTTATGTTAAACATTGAGAAATTAGAAAAGTTGCCTCTTACTGTGGCTGAAATGCCATCTGTTGTATGGTTAATACATGAGGTTATCAATCTGCCTAGTTCAACACTGCAATTCACATGCTGCTTAAAACACATTCCAGTAGGCAGATATGAAAGGTAGCAGATAGTTACATTCATGAGATGTGGGAGCTTCCCTTTTTGCACATACGTCTCAATGGCATGAAAGAGGTCTTACTCAACGGCAGTGAATGCTAGACTACTGTGAGCCATTCGATAATTTGTAGGCAGCTGTTCTTGAAAGCTATGTTCTTTTTAACAGTGAGAGCTGTTCTGGAATGTGAGCCAGAATTGCTCATGCTGTTTCGGTCTCCCAAATCGGCAGCTGTTGCGATAATGTCCTTTTTCCCCCTACACAACAGAGGAAAGTAGCAGATATTTAACCCCACATTGCTACTTCAAATGTAAATTTTGACAAGTTAAGCAGACTACAGTCTTTATTGTTGCAAAAACACATGGTGCTGACAACTCCAAGTGGCAAGGTCATCTGCAGAAATACAGTCCCTTTTAAATTTATTGTGGGATGAATTGTTAACACATCTACAGGGATTGTACATTCCTTTAGGGCTGTTGGTTCTGGTTTCGTTAACACCTTCTCCTCTATATTTGGCATAATACCTTCAGCCATACACTCAATATTTTTGAGTATTTTCGGGAGATTTCCAATTACTTTGGCTATAATAGGTGGCATCTTGCTGTTGCTGTTTTTATTCGCAATGGCTGTCCCTCCGCAACAAAGAGGACTGATGGCTCGTTCACCAGCGCAACTGTGTCTTGAATGCATGATGCAGTTTTTCAGATCACTACTCCTGGAAGAACTGGAGTGCAACTGGTTTCTGTCATTCAGACTGGTTTTGGACTGTGTACAGCCTTTGTTTCGATGCCTCTGGTGCCTTTTCAAATGTGCACTAAATGTTTGTCTTTCTACACAGCACTTACTTTCATTGGGTGCTGATGGTTGATGTTCTTGCTTAGGGCTCCACCCAGACATGCGCGTTGAGGGTACATTTGCTGCAGGAAGCCATCTATGAGCTGTCCCTTGTGGATCAGGCAGCTCTTGCTTCAACATTGGGCACAACACAGAATGCTGCTGCCTCAGCTGGAGCTTGGGCTTTGGAACATGAGTGCTCTTTGGTTTTCCTTGACACTGATTTGGTCACATTGCCACCTGCGTAAGTGAAACATTTCCTTGCTTCAATTGTCCTGGCTGTAAATGGGGATTTTCAAATGGAAACTGACTTTTAAATTCGGCTTCATTGGAGCCACTGCTAAACTTCTAAATTGATCATTTCAGTTTTCTTTCTTAGATTCCCTTACTCAAGTGTGTTTTAACTTGTCTCAATTGATGTTTCTATATATCCTTTTTAAAGCATTGCATTTTAATTACTTTTAATTTAGGAACTAGGCTGCTTTACCACTTCTGAACCGACAAGTTGAGGGTGTTGTAGAGCCATTTTAGTGATGTCTGTGTGCATGTTGCTTGTGCCCTTTAGTCTGGTAACGTTTCATTTCATTTCATTATATTTCATTTTATTCTTTTAGAATCGGCCACATTCCTGTTTGTGTTTTATTTTCCTTTATCTTGTCCTTTCGCTTAGGAAAGTATTACATTTCTTAGCACAACATTCTTTCATTCTGTGCTTTCTTGAAGGGTGCAAGGAGAAAGGATTGTCTGCACAAGTGGTACACTGATTCTATAGCATTTACAGAAACACACACATTGTTTCATGGGGACACTTTCTCAGAACATCGGTTGTTTCATTTTAAAAACATTTCCCTGTCCCATGCATGTTAGAGGGAGGTTCTAGCCAGAAAACCACGACCTCATGCTGTCCAACTTTGTTACAGCTGCTAGCTCAGACCACCCTGGCTTACATAGAGATGGTATCTCTATAGATAACAGGCTTTTCCACTACTGTCACACTAAGGTATGGGGGATGATGTCTTCCCATGGGGAAATCCTGAAGGGCAGATTAGGGCTTATCCTGCGGAGCTCTAACATAATTTAGGTAGGAATTACACATATTGTGCCTAGTGACAGTGTGGTGGGACTTTTCTTGTGTTTCACTTTCCTTGTCACCATTTTGCTTCTTGTATGTATTATTGCATTTCATGTTATTTTATCTAAGATTAAGCTCATTAAATAAATCATATTGAACCATTTCCTGCCTCTGTTTGTCTTTGCATGTGTGAGACTAATGTAACTGAGAAAAAAGGATGAGATCTAATCCAGTGGTTCCTAACCTGTGGTCCAGGGACCCCTGGGGGTCCGTGAATCCTTCTCAGGGGGTCCGCAAGAGCCTAGAAAATGAAAAAATATTTAAACATATTGACAACTTAGGTACCCAGCTTCCAGTAATGACTCAGGCGGGGGTCCCCGGATTCCAATGATGATTCAGTGGGGGTCCCTGGGTTCCATTAATGTTAAAGTGGGGGTCCACAGAAATCAAAAGGTTGGGAACCACTGATCTAATCCACCATGATTTCCCTGAGAAGTCACAATGTCATGCGCCTGGTTGCCACAAATCGTCCCTGCTCTTAGGCAGGGATGAGGCACTGCTAGCTGGCTGGAAACTGATTAGGCTAACAGTTGTCACATGGTGTGGGAATGGACTCAGTTCTGCACAATTCAGGTGATGTTGCCGCCCAAATCCAGCAGCCTCATTGATACAATGAGAACAAATGTGACAATGGTACCCACTGGAAGAGGGAGTCCTTAATAGTAGCTCTAGTGGTAACATCAGAGAGGGGCAGAGCTTCATTCTTGCCCCAATTCACCTTGTAGCCGGACAGGACTGCAAAATTGTCAATGATCTCCATTAAAGCTGGGAGGGAGTGTATCAGGTCTGTTAAGAGGATATTGTCTGCATACAAATATATCTTGGACTCTCCTCCCTTAAGGGTTATCCCTGTAAGATTGGGTGATGGGCAAATTATTGCCACTAGGGATTCCAGCGCTAGTAGGAAAAGTACAGGCAAGCGTAGGCAACCATGTTGGGTCCCCCTTTGGATTGGAAAGGAATCAGATAGGAAGACTCCGCAGTTGATCCAAGCTGTGGGGTTGTCATACAACAGGCAGACCTTGGCAATAAACTGCTCTCCCAGTCTACATATGTGTAAGGCTGCGAAGAGATAACCCTTTTTGGCATCAAGGGACAGGGCCAAGGCTTCTTCCAGCATCTTCTTGGTTGTTCATAGAGCATGGGATAGGGTTCTGAGATGGTTTCTAGAGGTGCGCCCTGGTACAAACCGCACTTGAGTATTGTGTATCAGGGAGGGGATGACTTTGCGCAGGTGAGCTGCCAGTAAACTGGTGAGGATCTTAAAATCCACATTAAGGAGCAAGATGGGCCTGTAATTACCACACTGGAGGGGGTCTCTCCCCGGTATGGGGATAACCACAATCACCGCCCTGTTGGAGATTGAGTCTAAGGAGCCTGACCGCTCGGCCTCCTGAAATGCAGAATGAAGGGCATCCAATATCTCCTCCCCTGTCCATGTATACATCTCTGCAGGGAAGCCATCCTCCCCAGGTGTCTTTTGGTATGGGAGTCTAGAAATTGCCTGAGCTATTTTGGTCTCGCTAATGACACCCTCTCGGAGCTTCGTCCCTCATCCATCAGACGGGGGAGTCATACGCCATCCAGAAGGCTTCTACACTGACAGTGTCAGCTATCGCTTCTGGTGTGTATAATGTCCAATAGAAAGATGCAAATTAATTCACTATGTCTTGCGGCCTGGTCAGGACCTTGCTATCCGAGGAATAGATGGATGGGACCGTCCTTGCAGTTTAAAGCTGTTGTAGTTGCGCTGCCAAGAGATGCCTGGCCTTTTCACTTTGCTCATAGTGGCTTCAATGAGGCACTGCAATGCATATTCCGCTTTGGGTGTTTATAAATGTGCTGAGGGCCATATGTGCCCATTCTAGTCAGTATTGTGCCGGGGGATAGGTGTGTGCTGTATATTGCTGAGTAAGGGAGGCAATGATACTTTTTAATTCTTTATGGCAGGCTGCCCTCTGTTGCTGCACATTGCTGTGTCACACATCATTTGCCACGGGATGGTTGCTTTCGCAGGTGCCCACAGAACTCTTTGGGATGCCACTGAGCCCTTGTTGTCCTCCAAATATGTTGAGGCATGGGAGCACAGGAGTGATTTGCTCTGACGAGTATGATAGTGATGCTATGGTTTGTGGCCTGGGGAGACAGGGACCACCTTTGCAGTCAATAGGACAGGGGCATGGTTAGAGAGTGCAGCTTCCAGAATTTTAGAATCTTGAACCTGTGAGACTTCCCCCCTGAGAAACCAGGAAGTAATCTAATCATGACTGAGTGCCATGGGCCTGTGAGAGGAAGGTGTATTCTCTATCCGTGGGATGGGAGAGCCTCTAACTGTTCACTAGTCCATGGTCTTCTATCATGTTCCTGAGTATTGCCCTGTCTGAGTTGTTGCCTGTGTCTTGGGGTCCAATCCTATGTAAGATGCTATCTCGAGTGAGGTTCCAGTTGCCCCCTATCAAGTAGCATGAGGCCCCTATCTCCATCATGAGCCAGTTGAGACGAAGGAGGAAGGTGAGTTTAGAGCCCGTGGGAACATACAGTGAGCCCACACATAGTGGGCGATCTCTGAATTTCATTTTAGCAAATGCATACCTGCCATCTGCGTCTGACCATGTTTTAACTAAGGTGGCGGGTACCATGTAACATATCAGAATTGCTACTCCACACTTACTGGACGTCCCACTGCCAACCTTGGATTGGTCTGGGCAGCCACTGAGTAACACTTTTCCCACCCAGTCCCGAAGCAGCTTGTTGCATTCAGGCTCATCAAGGTGGGTCTCCTGCAATAAGGCCACATCTGCTCTTTTTGATTTCAGATAGGAGAGCATCTTCTTGAGCTTCACATAACGTGTCAGTTCACAAAAGAATGGGGAGGGGGTGGGGAGGTTAAGGATGATGGGTCAGTCGACATTATGTTGCGGTGATGTAACCGGGCGTGCTGCAAAGCCCCCTTGAGGGGGGGATTGAGAGTGGCAGTTGGGCGGATTCTAAAACATTGGGGGGATGATGAAAATAAAGGAAATGAGGGTATCAGTGAGATGGGAACATTTGGATCAAGTCTGGACTGAACTGTATGGCAGTCACTGAGAAAGCAAGAAGACAGGAAAGCAGAGAGACAAGGGAGGAAGGAAGAAGGGGGGTAAGAAGGGGAACAGAACAAAGTAAGATGAGGTAAGGTTCAAATAGGCAGAGAGTGAAGAAACTGGATGTGGAATGGACCAGGTTGGTGGGAAAATCAGTCTAGGCCAGAGCAGACCTCAAGGGTCTAGATCTGTGAACCATGGGTCTAAGCCTGTGGGTCCAGGGCTTTGGAAGGGCCTTTTCAGGGAGGCAGGGCAGGCGGTGAAAATGGTCAAATTGCGTGACTACTGAACACAAGCTGGGGGGAGAGGAGAATAGGGGGAGACAGAGCCCCGGGGATCAACAATGATCCAGATGGTGGTGCTGTTATTATAGGAGACCATGGAGAGGGGAGGAAATAAAGAAAGGCACCTCCTTTGGGACAGTACAGTTTGGTCAGACAGGTGTCCAGGCAGGCCATCTTAGGGGTGCGAAATTGCAAAGAAAAATCAAAGGGATAGTAATCATAATGACAATAAGAATAGTAAGGACAAGATGAACAATAGGAGCGGACTCCTAGCGGTCAGTAGAAGTAGAGTTGTGTGGGGGCAGGTTCCTCAGGAGGGGAAGTTCATGGTGGGTATAGGGGGAAGGAGCAGGGCAGCGCTTATAGTCCAAAGGGAATGGCCGCAAAGTGTTCTCCTTTATATTGCAAAGAAAACATAACAGAGGCAACCATTACAGTTAACATTTAGCACATAGCATAAAACGCAGCTAAGCATAACAGCACAATGCACAACATTAGTAAATTAGCTGTCTAGTAGCTGAAGGGGGGTAGGGAAGGGAGGGGTGCCACAAGAACACAGGAGAGGGGAGAGTATTCCATTCCTTAGTATTGTTTGAGAGTGTATCATTTCCATACGGGTCCATATGTTGGTTCAGTGAGTCGGGCCAGGGAAGAGGTCTCAGTTGCTGAGGCTGGAAAATCACGTCCCCCCTTGTTGTGGGCACAGCGGAAGTCCAACTCACACAGTTCTCATCTGGATTGGGGGGGCAGCAGCAATTTATGGTAAGCCATCAATGGGAGGAAGGTAGGTTGTGTTCTAACATATCCCTAGTGCTACTGTGAGGCGAGAGACCCTGGTCTGCCTATCATCACGGTGGCCTGACCCATTAAAGGCGAGCAGTAGCACTGATATTGCGGGCCCACACATTGGGGGGGACCAGAGTTTCCAGACTTTTTCCTGTTGTGAGTGGGGGAGAAGTTAGATGCAGACAAAGTGACTGTCAAGTTAAAGCAGGATTTATTCTGCAGGTCTGGACTGCTTGACTCTGGTCTGTTGCCTGTACACTTGTCAGAGCTGGCAGTGTTGGTGCACCAGTGATACATGACCTGCCTGCTTCAAATGAGCATGACACTTCTGGTCCTTGTACACTTACATCCCTATTGCATTGTATGTCCTCTCACGTGTCTGCACTGTGTGCCCAGTCAGCTGCTTGTATGAGGCATGCACAGAGTTTGCAGCGCTGTTTGTGCTGGTCTGGTTGGTGTGCCCATTCAAAAATCTGTTCTAATGGCAAGTGAGTAATCACCCCTGACTTAGCACTTAGGGAGTAAACACACACATGCAACAGAGTGACTCCCGTTTAAAATCTCACATGAGGAAAGAGTCCAATAGGCAGCATGTCCATGTTTGTGCCGGGGGCACGGTCTTCATGCTGGGGCAGGCCACAACATCATGGAGTCCCACACTAATGAACCGTCCGTGGACAGTACCACTTCGGTAGGCCTATATTTTGTGTGGCGCGTGTAGTGCTTGTGGCACTGAAGGGATGATAGGGGGCCCTCTGTCCATGGCTTCAGACAGTAGAGGACCTCCGGAGTGCTGATGGTGGTTTCTCTCCGTGTGCTGCACACCAGCATCGACCCGTCAGCGCCCCGGGTAAGGTCGATATGTGGCCCCCTCCCAGACTTTCTTAGACCTTTAGGCCCGTACCTGGGGGTCCTGGCGAGTATCAGACGAGTGCCGGTGTACAGCCTGTAGTGAGATCGAGGTGGGGAGTGGTCCGTTGTGCTGCCGCGGAGTCCTGTCTACAGTCTTGGCTCATGTCGTACATCGCAGTTCCGTGCGGCCTCTCCGATTCAGCACTGCCAAGCAGGACTGCGGGGAGAGCAGGGGGTTTGACGGGGCCATCGATAGGCGCGCTGGTGATATCCCCAGTCAAGAGGGAGCCCCTGATGCTACTATGGGAGTCCCCCACTGTGTGTGGAAGGCGTTGCCACCATTCAGGGCCCCTCGGTGAGCGGAGCTCGGACTCAGGTGGCCATCTTTATCCGTGGCCAGACAACGCCACCTATCCTTGTTTTTAAATATACTTTCGGTTGCCAGTTGATGAACACATCAAAGGGATGTGACCAAAAAACACTTATACAAAAACGATACCATTTTAATACAGAATTATTTGTAAAATACAATTAAGCAGATAAAAAGGTTTAACTGCATACAATTATCTCAGATTTGTATTGTTTTTTTATATATTTGATACAGTTTGGTCCTACTTATGTTATTTCTTTCTCAAAGTAAGTGGTGTAAATAATATTCATATTAATGAATGACTGGGAATGGGAGCTATGTGTATAGCTCTGCACACTAAAAGAAATTCTGAATGTTTTCCTTGTTGAGAAACGACCCATTACATACTATAATGAGGGATGGTCATGTAATGTCCTGTTTATTCTTCTGCAATCATATGTAAAGTAATTCAAACTTCATACTAAAAACAAATTCCAAGTGAGCTCTAACATATATAAATCAGTCTATGCATTCCAATGAAATCATCATTCATCTACAGAGGTTCCAGTTTGTAAGTGGTGAGAGAACAACACTTTCCATTGTTATCCTTCAATCCCAGCAACACAACTCTAGTCTTTAGTATTGGTAACTACTGCTGAGGGTGCGGGCAGTCCTGTGTGCATGGCCCAGAACGTACTGTCATTCCTGTACCAATGGTCACCACAGGCGGAAGGAGGTGAACGCTACCTTTTCTCTGTGTAGGGCCTCTGCTATTGCTTCTTCTGTGCTTTTCAGAGATTCGTCGTATCCTCTGATTCTGTCTCCTAGGATGAGGGTGAGGCAGGAGCTAAGGAGCTGCTTTGATTAGACGGAGACACGTGGGCTGACGTGCTGCGCAGCAGAAGAACATTAACATATTCTTGCAAGTGGTGCATTTGAACATACCATACCTGTTTTCCCTACTGTTTTAGGGGACGCATGGACATTTCTGCTTAGTTCACTATGATAGGTGGAGCGCTGATTACCACCCCAGTGAACAAGCTGCCACTGGCTACGTTGGTTACCTGAATTGTTTAAGCGGTCAGATTATTTAGAAACGCTGTTGAAGTAAATGTGAGGTGGCTTTACTTTTGTCTCACATTCACAAGCTCATTTTGAGCCTGAAAGCAAAGGGTAACTGCAATTACATTCGTTTGCTCAGTACTGGGGGCACTGAATATTTTTGCCTTGTATGCTGCCTGGAGTCCACTTAAGTACCCAGGTTTCCACTGTATCCCTGCACTGACTGGGATTTTATTTACTGTCAACGATGGAGGAGGCAGAGAGTAAAACCAACCATTTGTTTGTCCCAGGTATTGACTGTGCTTAAATGCCCCTTCTACTGCCTTCAGATCTGATATGTATTCCAGCAAATACAGTTTCCTTTCCTTCTTTAAAGCCATGCCCCAGATTTTGGAATGGGATTGCAAGAAAGTGACGGGAAGCACGCCAGGAGTAACTCTTTTGGTAATGCAGTTTGCTGAGCTTCAGTAGAGGAACTGGTGATAAGATGAGTGGTGTCATGGCATTGTGGATTTATTTTCTGATCCACCAAATTGAATTGAAATGCCACTTCCTGCTTCTGGGCCATTTGAGGGGAATCTATGAAATAAGAAGGATGCCTGGTATATGATGTCAATAGTTGTAATATGCCATGATCCATGCGAATACATAATATCAAAGATTTTTCCAAAAGACTCCTTTAAAAAAAACCTAATAATTTTTTCTGTTATTTACAATCTATTCATTGACCTGAGTCATTTGATATATTTATTTTAAATAACACAGGGTTGCTACCCCTAATGTCTTTGAACACATCCCGATGAGCACTCTGCATAAACCATTCTTTTGATCAGAACATTAGCATTTCACCAACTTTGATTTCTCTTATTGTCTCCCTTTGGGACAATTTTTAGGATCCAAAGCATGAAAAATATGCTGGGTCTTTGATCATAAAAGGTCACTACAACCATCAAGTTTGTATTTTACTTGCGCTTTACATTTCCCACCTTCTTTGCATGCTTGAACACTGTATTACAGCATCACTTCCCAGTTATCTGTATCAACTAGTATAACTCTATACTGAAATAACTCCTGATGGCAATATAAACTTTGTCTAATATTTTTAATGAGGTCAGCATACTTTATTATTGCATTAATTGTCCAAATTTCTATAATTGTGTTACCTGACAAGATTAGCCTAGGCATAATTGTGCTGTTGCCCCCTGAAGGGTTGTCCTAGCCAAGTGTTTGAAACAAAACCGTAGGAACCACTTTGTTTTGTGTATGAATTTTATCCAGGTTCTTAGAGATATTATGTCAATCCATGACGTTTATATATACTCTGGTTAGTTATAGCAGTAGTTGGCAAAGTCTGGAAATCACAGATACATGCTGTGAATACTTGTCAACAGATGGATCACTTAAAATACAGTAGTGAGACATAATAAGAGGCATACTCGGCATGCACACACTCAAGCTGCCATTTTGTAGTAGTAATTTAGGAAAGGTGTAAAAGTCAACCTGTGATCAAACGAGTTTCTTTCGGCTTGGCACCTCATTTTGCGTGTTTTAGTTTTCATGCTGAGAAATCATCCGCTCACTGGTTACCAATACTAAAGGTTTGAAATGTGCTGTCGGGAGTGACAGCTAACCATGGATATTTCTCTTCTTGCACCAGTTTCTCCAGAGCTTCACAATTCTGTGCATTTTTACTGTACAATATCACAGGATTTGTCCTGGCAAAAATGTAGTGGAGCATTTTTTCTGGCTGTACTATTCCCAAAGATAGGTGGTCCTTATGAACATGGTGGTAAACACCTCCCCCCCAGCTGTGGAGGTAACTACTGCCAACATGCTGGCGATCCGGACCGCCAAATAACGAAGCACATGAGAGACAAGTAGCGGTCCATCCACACCCTGCCATCTTTGTAGTCCCGACGAGGACGGAGGAGGATGCCCACAGTTTTGGGACAGGAACCACCACCAGGCAAAGCGCAGCAGAAACAAACAATATAAAAGGAAACACTTACTGGAGGCACACACAACACACTGATGCAGAAATGGAGAGAGAGTTGGAAATAATGCCTGTGCTGCTCCTTGCCACATACCTCCACGACCATGACCGCTGATGAAGACAACAACAGTAAGTACTGCAACCTAGTATACATGGGAAGAAAGGGCACAGCTACACACCCACCCCACCCACACCGCAACGCACTCCCAACCCCTCCCACTATCCCAAGCCATACATACCATAACAAGATGTACTTACCAGACACAAGGCAACAAAGACCTGCACCAAAGTACACACATGTGAACACCACACCCCCACAGTGAAACGCTGAACAGCATCACTATATTGTGCCAACAGCACTACTGGGCACTCAAAGTTTATTTGAACCAAAAAACATTACTGTCCAAATAAGGCCATTAGCCAGTCCATTTGGAAATCCTTGAAGGGCCAATATAGGCAGAACTTGACTCCGGCATGTGCAAAGGGTTCTTCACTTGAAAGGGGCATCAATGGTTCAGCCAGACCTGAGGTAACACGGGGGCTTGGGCTTAGGTTTGGGAGGTGGAGGGGGTTTGGGCTTGCCCTTGGAAGGAGGGGGAGTGGGCTTGGACTGGGGGTGGCGAGGGACCTGGGGCAACACCGGGCTTCTTCCTCCCTGGTGAAGGGGCACAGGAATGGGAAGGGTGGACTAGGGCAGACTTGGATGTGGAAGGAGTGGACAGGGCAAGGAGATGGACACGTTTAGGGACGAGGCGGGGTGGGCCAGTGGGTTCTAACAGGTCAATACAGGAGAGGAAAAGCTTCTTAGAGGCAGTTGGGGGGTATTTGGAGGCAGGTCTGGGAGTGGAGGTTGAGGGAGCGCTTGTACCAGGTATAGATGTGCAGGACATGGATGCAGGTGCCTGTAAAGTATGCTGATGTGTGTGGTGTGGATGTCTGTGAATGTTTGAGTGTTTTGGGAGAAGGGGGGTGGACATGGTGGGACAAGACAGGCTGCCAGTGTACATGGATGTTGTATGGGTGTCTGCAGGTCTGGTGAGTGTGCTGCAAGTGTCTGTCAATGTAGTTGTGGTGAGTGCAGGTGTGGTGTCTGGGGTGCATGTCTGGATGTCAGATGTTGTGGTGACTGCATGAATGGGGCAGCAGCAGTGACTGAGGGTGCAGTGTGTGTGGGTGTGCAAGGTGAGGTGACAGACAGGGTGGCGGGGAGGATGACACACTGGGGGAAGTGGATGTTGTTGTGTGTGCTTTTGTATGTTGGGTGTGTGCATGCCTGTGGTGGGAAGTGTGGTGCTTGTGTTTGTCTGTGTGCTTCTTGTGTGTTGACGTGGTTGCATGGCTGTCTGTTCCTGTGCTTGGAATGGTTGAAGGGAGTGCGGTGCTGGAAGGGGTAGAGGTGGTGGGAAGGAAAGACCAGGGACACTGGCTACCGTCAAAGAGGAGGTCAAAGCTTGAAAAGATCTCTGTAGGCCAGTCGTGGCACTGTGCATGCCCTCCAGGTATGCATTGCATTGCTGCATCTGGGATGCTAGCCCCTGGATGGCATTCACAATGGTTGTCTGCCCTACAGAGATGGTTGTCAGGAGGTCAATAGCCTCCTCCGTGAGGGCAGCAGGGCTGACTGGGGCAGGGGATGAGGCACCTGGGGCAAAGGAGACACCCACCCTCCTGGGTGTGCAGGCACGGGCAACTGGGTGGGGAGCAACTTGGAGGGTGGTGATGGCATGGGGGGTGGTGGAAGATGGCATAGAATGGGTGTGCCCAGTAGAGTCTGCCACCACCAGGGAGCTCCCATCAGAGGAGGTATCAGAGTCACTACCTCAGTGGTAGTTGCCTCCCCCATGGTACTCCCCTCGCCCTCCAACCCACTGGTTGCTTTGGTGTCCGCCTCCTTGGAAGCGCGGGCTGCCGCAACCCCCCCTATTGCAGTTGCCACTGCTCCCTCGCCAGATGATGCTGATGTACACAAAGGACACAAGAGCACAGGGGGTGGAGAGACAAAACATGGGGGAACTTTGTAAAAACCTGAATATATGTACATCTCTGGCTCACACACACTCCCATCCAGGTCACACACCTACACGCAGCACTTACAACATACATCATGACAGTGCCCCTGACTAGTGGCCATTACCCCAGAATACACAACATTAACCCACAGGAAACACAGACCTGATCAACTGTGTGGAGCACACCAATGGGAGACCATACCCAGCCAATGCACTTACTAGTCAATGAGGCCACAAAGCATACCAGATGACAGGAAGGGGATCTCCCATGGGCCTATTGGGACTGCCCAAACTTGCCCTCACCCCATCCCAGGGACTTTGAGGGGGCAGGACTGCAGGAACACACCTGTCCAAGTGCCTGGCACTAGAAAGCATACATACCACAGCACTAACATACATCCATCAAAGCAATATTACAACAGTGTTGGTACTCACCCCCTTGTGGCTGCTGTGCTGCCTTCAAGCGCCCATCCAAATCCGGATTGGCCACCACCAGAATGCAGGCCATTAGGGGGGTCAGGGTCTGACAGGCATCCCTTCCTCGTTGGGAGGCCTTCCCCAGCTGGGTCTCTCCGGACTTCCTGGCCCAGCGCCTCAGGTCCTCCCACTGCTTCCTGCAGTGGGTGCTATTCCAGTTGTAGACCCCCAGGGTCCACACCTCCTTGGCGATGGCTTGCCACAGACCTTTCTTTTGATGGGCGCTGACCTGCATGGTACAAACAGAGCAAAAAAACAGACGTCAATATGTGTGCATCGAATACAGATGACATGTTGTTCCCTACGGAACGGGCATTGGTGAAAGCCATGTTATCAACTCACATACAGTACATGCCAGGCAGTCTACGGCTGGGCAGTCACAAATCGAACCCACATGCATACAGGCATCCGCCACAATCACACACATCTAAGGATGACAGATGCAAACTCACCTGCTCCTCTGATCGCCCATCCTACTTCGCATACAGGGGTAGGACCCCGTCCACCAGCTTCTCCAGCTCCTCTGTGGTGAAGGCCTGGGCCCGTTCCCCTGTGACCCGCGCCATCTCGGGGACCAGAGACAGGACACAGCAGCACACGCAGTGGAGTACTACCCTTCATGGGAATCAGGAGTCAAGTATCAAGGGTCTGACGACATGGCATAGGTACTGGAGTGATGTGCTCCGTCACTGCCAGCGGCGATCATGATTGGCCCAGGTTCCCCATTGACAACCATGTCATCCAATGATGGGGGGCACGGCGGTGAACACCGCCTTTCGCCATGATGAATAATGCCAGCGCAATGAAGTCACTTCCACTCCCTCATATGTGGATGGCAGGAGGCTGCCATTTTGCTACCACCACGTCACCATAGCCTGGCCAGGGGCCTCATCCAGGCCCTCAAAATCTCCAACTTTAGTTGCTTGCTGACATGAGTTTCGGATCCTTACATGCACCCATCTTTGGAAGTGTGTCCACACTTGGATGCCATTATAACAGAGTTGACTCAGCACACATATGCCTGACAGTGTACTTCATACTTTGTGTCTGTGTGTGTTACCTATGTGTTGCACTTACATTGATACAGTGACATCATGTGATGCAGGTGCATATTTACACTCAATATGTGTTCTTTCCTCCACCATAGGTACAGACCCATGAGGCGAGGGAGGACTCCATCTGTTTACAGACCTCTGGTTGATTTGGAAACTTTAGAGGAACGTCACATCATTGTCACCTACAGACTCAATAGAGCTACTGTTCATAATCTCTGTACTTTAATGGATCATGTACTGAAACTGGCTTATCAAAATCAGCATGTCATCCCTACAACTGTGCAAGTGCTATCTGTACTCAATTTTTGGCTACATGCTAATTTCAGGTGACAGTGGGCATGGGTGCAGGGGTTTCACTGCCAATGTTCAGCCTCATCCTGTCAAAATTCCTGGATGCATTCGTCCAACACCTGCAAACATATGTCCAGTTTCCCCAAAGGGCTGAATTTCCTGCCATCAAATCTGGATTTTATGCCTTTGCCAAAATCCCACTTGTGATTGGTGCCATTGACGGAACCCACATAGCTCTCATACCCCCAAGAGTGAATGAACAGGTGTACAGGAATCAAAAGTACTATCACTCCATGAATATACAATTGGTGTGTACTGCTGACCAGTACATTTCACATGCCAATGCCAGGTTCCCAGGCTCAGTCCATGATTCCTATGTCCTGAGAAACAGCAGTGTAACACACTTGAAGGGACAACTACAAGGGGACAGAGGATGGCTCATAGGTGAGTGTGTATGACACTGGATCTGTACATAGCTGACAGCCAGCCAATATGCATGTGAAGTCATTTTCTTAAGGTCCTGTTTCACCCACGTTTGCAGGTGATTCTGGCTACCCCAACTGGCAATGGCTCCTGACACCTGTTAGGAATCCCAGAACAGATGCAGAGAGGAATTTTAATGAGGCCCATGGACGTACTAGGAGGGTGATTGAGCACACTATAGGTCTCCTGAAGGCTAGATTTCATTGCCTCCAGCTCTCTGGGGGATCCCTGTGCTATGTCCCTGACAAGGTGTAAGATAGTGGTGGCCTACTGCATGGTGCACAACTTGGCTGTGAGGAAAGCTATATCCCTTCTGGAAGAGGAGGGTGCTGTCCAACCAGCCCTGCAACCTCAGAGAGGGGATGAGAGTGATGGTGAGGAAGAAGAGGGGGAGGATCTTAACTCCAGGAACCAGCTGATCTGCCTATACTTCCAGTGACTATGAGGTACTGTTCACTGATGCTTATGTCTTCACTGCATAGTTTCAGCCTGACTCAAGTAATTGGTAATGTGGCATCTATAGTCATTGACAATGTTAACTGATGACTGAAGTGGCATGTGCCAGGGAACCCAATAATAGGTACAGTGTGACATACTTCAGGCACTACAGTGCGTTGGATCCCCTCCTGCAATAAAGGTATGATTATGAAATTGACTGGCTAATGCATACATACTCACAATTGATATATTGACGAGGGACATATGATTTGAGTGCATAGGTGTTTTTATTAAGTGACGAAAAATACTTATTTCGTGGAACAGTGATGTGGAGTGGGCACATTGTGCATCTCCATACTCAGGTACATATCCTCAGCTGTTGATAGCACTGGGTTTTGTTCCATGTGGCCACTGGTAGATGGTGTGATGGCAGTGGCAAGTCAACAAGGGAGCACAGTGGCACATAAGGGAAACAGTTCAGGACAGAGTCCCTTCCTAGTGGTGGGCTTGGTCTTGGCTGGTGTTTCAGTGGCATGTCTGGGTCTGAGGGCACGTTTGAGTGACTGGAGCTGGGCTGCAGGGATAGGGGTGCTGGTTTCCTGGGTGTCCTCTGGCAGTTTCACTAGTCCAGTAGCTGCTGCAGATGTAGATAGCAGGGCAGTGTCCTGGCTAGTGGTAGGGGCTTACAGGTGGGTGGAGGTCCCAGACTGGCTGTGGTACTGGTGCTGCAGCACCACTGTAATGGTGGCCATGGTGGCTTTGAGTGTTTACATTGCTCCATGGCCTCCTGGTGCTGTGCTATCTGCAGCCTCTGATTCTGCTCCAAGGTCGGCAGGATCTGGCCCATCCTATCCTGGGTTTGGTGGTATGCTCCCAGGACCTCAGATATAACCTGCTGGGCTGCTGCACCCATCATTGGGCTTCCCCCCTGTGCCACTGATGTCCTCCCACTGGCCCTCACCCCCTGTGCCTGTGTCCTCTGCACAGGTCTGGCAGTCCCACTTGCACTGTGCCCTTCATCACCCTGCCTGTTGGTGGGTGAAGACTGTGGCCTCTGTGAATGTGGGCCACCAGTCTGTGGCCAGGAGACACTGGTGTGAGGTCGTTTGGCCACAGCTGATGATGGTGGATGGGTGGTAGGGCTGTCAGTGGTATCCTAGTTGGGGCTGCTGTAGGGTGACAGTCCAGGACTGTGTGATGGGCCAGGGTATTCCTCAATGTCCATACATCCCTCTCCACTCTCCTGAGTGGGGCCTCCGGGTGGCATTGGTGGTGGTGCCTATTGGGGGGAATGGACATGTGGGTGTCAGGTACTTCTTTGACAATTGATGCACAGCTCTGTCCTATTTTGTGTTTATATTCCCCTGTTGTGGCTTGCAAGGTCCCTTCTTTGCATTTTATGTGGGGGTGGAGGTGTATTGTGGGTGCTGTAGTGCCACTGGAATCCATGCAGGGGTAGGTGGCTGTGCACATGGGACAGGATGGAGGTCTGTTTGTGGGACTGTGGGCATGCAGGGTAGTTGGATGTGGGTGTTGTGGACTGGCTTGGGATGGGGTCCTGGTGGTAGTGAGAGTGGTGGGGTGATGCATGCATTATAGGTGTGGCGACTGTTAAGGTAATGTAGTTGACTTACCCGAGTCAGTCCTCCAGTGAGGTCCTCCAAGTGCAGGATAGCCAGGACCTTCTCCTCCCAGTTGGTGGAATTGGGGGTGTAGGTGGGGGACCTCCACCAGTCTTTTGTACAGCGATGTTATGCCTGGATGCCATTGACCGAACCTTCATGCGCAGGTCGTTCCATCTCTTTCGGATGTCCTCCCTTGTGCATAGATGGCTTCCCACTGTGTTGAACTTGTTGACAATGGTCTGCCATAGCTCCATCTTCCTGGCCATGGAGCTCGACCATGAGTGTTTCGTCCACCATGGTCCTTAGCTCCCTATCTGTGAAGCGGGGGTGCTTAGGGGGTGCCATGTTGTGTGTTGTGGGTGTATTGGTGATGGTGCTGTCGTGTGGTTATGTGTGTGGCCTATAAATAGTGTTTGTATGTGTTTTGGTGTTGTATTTGTGCGTGTGACTTGTGTTATGTTGTGTTCAGTGTATGCGTGTTGTGTGGTCAATCTCAGTTGTGCTATTGGCGATGCAAAGGATTGTGGGGTGTGTATGTGTGTGTTTTATAGTGTTGTGGATGTGTGTCAGGTGTGTGGGTTTCAAACTTGCCAATGTGTGAATTTATTGTTGGTGGGTCCCAACGTTGACCGTGGCGGTCCTTACCGCCAATGGTCGTTCGGCATCCACTATCCACCACGCTGATTTGTGCTTCATTATTTGGTGGGTGGAGAATTTGTCTGCATGGCGGTAACGGGGTGGGGTGTACTGCCTTTTTGCCATCATAGGCCCTGGTGGTGGGTGGAGGTTGCAGGATTTTTGGAGGTTTGGCTTTTTGGCATCATAATTCGGCAGTGTCCAGTCTTCTGCCACTGGTGGTCTTCTGTTCACCGTCGCCATTCCCGTCAGCGGTGACTGCCGCCAAGTTGATAATGAGAGCCATAGTGTAAACTTCTCTGTGGTCAAGATTCAGTTAAGAACAGAAATTGGAAAAATTTACTCAGTGTATGGTCTGCTGATGTTCTCAACACCAGGAACTGTAGATCATAGCATGTGTTGTGAATAAATGATTTAAATAACATATTGGTAATTCACATCATTTGGTGAGAGTGCATGAGCAAATCAGGCTACACTTGGGTAAGGGAGGTTGAACATGGCCCTATGGATATTCCACCAAAAATGTGTGTAAAATATATTGTGATGCAAGATTATTGTCAACCGAAAAATATTGTTGGATAAAATAGAGAAGGTGAGAAAATCAAACTTTTTAGATACATATTTTTTAATTACTGTTTATATAATATTGTTTTATTTAATAAACATGTATAAAATATTGTGCTTAATTATTTTAATATATATTAGTTATTGTAATATTGTAATGTACTACTATTATACTAACATTTGTTACTATGGTTTGTAATTTTCAATATGAAATGTATTTTTTATTAGACTTTAAGCCCTGTGGTGGCTTATTGGATGTGTAGGAGATTAGGGCGGGAAGCTAGTTAAACTATAGATTTTTGTTTTTAATGAATATTTTGTGTGAAGATGATTATTAACCCCTTCGCTGCCAGGCCTTTTCCCCTCAGGTGCCAGGCCTTTTTCTGGCAATTTGGGGCAGTTGACGCTTAGGCCCTCATAACTTTTTGTCCACATAAGCTACCCACGCCAAATTTGTGTCCTTTTTTTCTAACATCCTAGGGATTCTAGAGGTACCCAGACTTTGTGGTTTCCCCTGAAGGAGACTAACAAATTAGCCAAAATATAGCTAAAACTTTGTTTTTTTTCTCCAAAAAATGGGAAAGAGGGCTGCAGAAGAAGGCTTGTGTTTTTCCCTGAAAATGGCATCAACAAAGGATTTGCGGTGCTAAAAAAACCATCTTCCCAGCTCTTTCGGGATCAGGCAGACTTGAATCAGAAAACCATAGTTTCCAACACAATTTTGGCATTTTACTGGGACATACCCCATGATTCCTATTTGTTGTGCTTTCAGCCTCCTTCCAGTTAGTGACAGAAATGGGTATAAAACCAATGCTGGATCCCAGAAAGCTAAACCTTTCTGAAAAGTAGACAAAATTCTGAATTCAGGGAGGGGTAATTTGTGTAGATCCTCCAAGGTTTTCCTACAGAAAATAACAGCTGAAATAAAAAAATATTGAAATTGAAGTGAATAAAACAGTCATTTTTCTCATAGTTTTACTCTGTAACTTTTTCCTGCGATGTCAGATTTCTGAAAGCAATATACCGTTATGTGTGCTGGACTCTTCTGGTCACAGGGATATATAGGGCTTGAAGGTTCATCAGGAACCCTACGTACCCAGGGCCAATAAATGAGCTGCACCTTGCAATGAGATTACATTCTATACCGGGAATACAGCAATTCATTTGCTGAAATATAAAGAGTGAAAAATAATATCAAGAAATCCTTTGTATTTCCTAAATGGGCACAAGATAAGGTGTTGAGAAGCAATGGTTATTTTCAAATCTCTGAGTTCCGGGGAGCCCATACTAGCTATTGTGAATTACAGTGCATTTCTCAAATCTTTTTTACACACTGTCTTACATTTGGAATGAAAAAATGTAGAGAAAGACAAGCGGCAATAACACTTGTTTTGCTATTCTGTGTTCCCCCAGGTATCCCGATAAAAATGGTACCTCACTTGCGTGGGTAGGCCTAATGCTCCCAACAGGAAACACAACATGGGCACATCACATTTTTACATTGAAATCTGACGTGTTTTTTACAAAGTGCCTAGCTGTAGATTTTGGCCTCTGGCTCAGCCGGCACCTAGGGAAACCTACCAAGCCTGTGTATTTTTTAAAACTAGACACCTAGGGGATTCCAAAATAAGGTGACTTGTGAGGCTCTCACCAGGTTCTGTTACCCAGAATCCTTTGCAAGCCTCAAAACTTGGCAAAAAAACATGTTTTCCTCACATTTCAGTGACAGAAAGTTCTGGAATCTGAGAGGAACCACACATTTTCTTGCATCCAGCGTTCCCCCAAGTCTTCCAATAAAAATGGTCCCTCACTTGTAGGGGTAGGCCTAGTGCCCGCAAAAGGAAATGCCCCAAAACACTATCTGGACACATCAAAATTGAAAAATACAAAACTGCCGGTTTTTGCAGAGGCGGCACCTGCATTTTTGGTGCCCCCCCTGCCCAGCAGCCATCTAGGGAAGCCTACCAAACACAGACATTTCTGAAAACTAGACATCCGAGGGAGTCCAGGGAGGTGTGAGTTGTGTGGATCCCCCAGTGTTTTCTTACCGAGAATCCTCTGCAACCTCAAATTTAGCTAAAAAGTAAAAAAAATCCACATTTCTGTGTGGGATCACCGCACCACAACAAATTTTCTTACCACTCAACATTCCCCTCAGTCTCACGGTAAAAATGATACATCAATTGTGTAGGTGGTCCAAGTGCTTGTGACAGGGAAGAGCCAAAAACATGTTGAAATTGGGGGGGAACCAAAGCTGGTCCAAAAGAGCAGTTTGGAAAAAGTATTTTTAGGCTGACAAGTGGGGCAGAATTTTTATCGGGATACATGAGACAATGCTGGGTGGCAGGAATTTTGTGGATTCCTGTAGATCCTGGAAGATTTAACCCCTTCCCCGCCACGGACGTAATGGTTACGTCCATGGCAGCGCCCGTGTGGCGCCATGGACGTAACCATTACGTCCTGGGACTGGCAGTCGGGGGAAGCGCAAGCGCTTCCCCCGAGGGCTGCCCCCCAACCCCCCCAGGCCAGGGCTGAAAGGGGAATCCCTTCCCCTTTCACCCCCACCACCCCCCATGACGTCAGCGCGCGATTGCGCGCTGATTTCATGGAAAGGGGGAAAGACGCGCTGGAAGCCATTTGCTTCCAGCGCGTCTAAGGGAGAAGGTGAGTTTTTCACCTTCGTGCGGGGGGGGTGCTCTGAGAGAGGCACCGAGGGAAAGGAAAGGGTTTTCCTTTCCCTCGATGTCTCTTTGAGCATTCCTGCTGCCCGATCGCGATGCGATCGGGCAGCAGGAATGCCCACTAGACACCAGGGATTTCTCTATGTGTGTGTGTTTGTGTGTTTATTAGTGTGGGGGAGCGACCCCTTGCGCAAGGGTCGCTCCCCTTTGGGGGCAAATGTATTTTGCGTCGTTTCTGCCCCCCCTGGGGGCAGATTGGCCCTATTTTTAGGCCGATCTGCCCCCAAGGGGGGCAGAAAGCCACTAGACACCAGGAATTTTATTGTTGATTTTTTGTGTTGGGGGGCGGCCCCTTGGGCAAGGGTCGCCCCCAGGGGCCCTCATGTATTTTTGGGCAGTTCTGCCCCCCTTGCGGGCAGAGAGGCCTATTTTTTTTTAGGCCTTTCTGCCCCCAAGGGGGGCAGAATCCCAATAGCGCCAGAAAGATATGTGTGTATGTGTGCTTTGTGTTGGGGGGTGGCCCCTTGGGCAAGGGTCGCTCCCCCGGGGGGCGCAATGTATTTATTGTCATTTCTACCCCCCTTGGGGGCATATTGGCCCTATTTTTAGGCCGATCTGCCCCCAAGGGGGGCAGAAAGCCACTAGACACCAGGGATTTTATTGTTGGTTTTTATTTTTTGTGTTGGGGGGTGGCCCCTTGGGCAAGGGTCGCCCCCAGGGGCCCACATTTATTTTTGGGCAGTTCTGCCCCCCTTGGGGACAGATAGGCCTATTTTTTTTAGGCCTTTCTGCCCCCAAGGGGGGCAGAATCCCAATAGCGCCAGAAATATTATGTTTTGTATGTGTGCTTTGTGTTGGGGGTTGGCCCCTTGGGCAAGGGTCGCTCCCCCTGGGGGGGCAATGTATTTATCGTCGTTTCTGCCCCCCTTGGGGGCAGATTGGCCTTATTTTTAGGCCAATCTGGCCCCAAGGGGGGCAGAAAGCCACTAGACACCAGGGATTTTATTGTTGGTTTTTATTTTTTGTGTTGGGGGGCGGCCTCTTGGGCAAGGATCGACCCCAGGGGCCCACATGTATTTTTGGGCAGTTCTGCCCCCCTTGGGGACAGATAGGCCTATTTTTTTTTAGGCCTTATTATGTTTTGTATGTGTGCTTTGTGTTGGGGGTTGGCCCCTTGGGCAAGGGTCGCTCCCACTGGGGGGGCAATGTATTTATCGTCGTTTCTGCCCCCCTTGGGGCAGATTGGCCTTATTTTTATGCCAATCTGTCCCCAAGGGGGGCAGAAAGCCACTAGACACCAGGGATTTTATTGTTTTTTTTTTTTTTATTTGTGTTGGGGGGCGGCCCCTTGGGCAAGGGTCGGCCCCAGGGGCCCATATGTATTATTGGGCAGTTCTGCCCCCCTTGGGGGCAGATATGCCTATTTTTTAGGCCTTTCTGTCCCCAAGGGGGGCAGAATCCCCATAGCGTCAGGGATACTATATGTGTGTGTGTGTGTGTGCTTTGTGTGGGGGTGTGGCCCCTTGGGCAAGGGTCGCCCCCCCCAAAGAGTGCAATGTAATCTGGGCGATATCTGACCCCTCCCCTTGGGGGTAGATTGGCCTATTTTTTTTAGGCCCATCTTCCCCCAAGCAGAGAACACTAGACACAAGGGAAAATTAAAAAATGGTTAGTGGCGGAGTGTTTGTCAACTGGCGAAGTATTTGCTTTTATGATAATAACAGTTTTTCTCCTTTTTGTTCTAGTTCAAAGCTTTTGCTGACTTTGCTGTGGCTTGTTGCAGTTTTGGCAGTAGTTGTCCTGCGGTTTGCGTAGTTGCATGTTTTAGGTAAGCAAATAAATTTACTCCAAGTGAGTATTGTTGCAATGCATGAATGACATGTTTGTGGGTGGTGTACTGAATGCAGGATTGTGTGTGAAATTGTCCTTAGATTTATGCACAATGATTATTGTGTTGTCTTATGTCTAATTTGCTTTTTTTTTTCTCTTTTTAGTGGGATATCGTTGGTGATTGCTGTGGCTGTGCAGAGTAGTTGCTGGAGAGTCAAGCTTTTTCAGGCAAGTGAGCAGTATAGTTTTTGAGTTTATAATTCTTAGTGATAAACCTATACTTTGTTACTTATCTTACACAGTGCTGGTTGTTGGTGGTGTATTTGTCCAGTTAATTTTTGTAGGAAGGATCATGGCTAGCCGTAGGATGACCGCTCAGCTTGTTGTTAGTGTGCTTTTTGAGTCATCTTCTGACCATGAATATGAGACTGACTCTGCATCTGAGGCAGAGGAGGAAGTGCAGGATTCTGGAAGTGAATTTTCTGTCAGAGATCAATCATCTGATGATGAAGCCACTCTCAGTGCTGATAAAGGGCCTGTTTTAGAGGAGGACAGTGATGTGCCAATGGTGCAGGAGCCAGCGGCTGAAAGGCTTCCCATTGGAAGACCTGACACATGGGTTGCACCAAACATGGAGCAGCCACAGTTGCCTGCGTTTACTGGTTTTCCAGGGTGTCGAGTTAATACGGAAAACTTTTTGCCCGTCAACTTTTTTGAGTTGTTTATGGACGATATATTTTTGGAAGAGATTGTTGAGCAGACTAATTTGTATGCAGAGCAGTTTTTGAGGGACAACGCTGCCAGACTTAGGCCACACTCTAGAGCTAGCCGGTGGATTCCCACAAATCTGGAAGAGTTGAAAAAGTTCTTGGGTTTAACTTTTTTGATGGGGCTGATAAGGAAGCCATCGCTGTCTTCATATTGGTCTACTAGTCCCTTGATGGCAACTGCTATATTTCCTGCCATCATGAGTCGTAACCGGTATGAGCTTCTTCTTCGGATGTTGCATTTTGTAGATAATGCTTTAGCCTTGCCACGAGATCATCCTGATTCTGACCGTCTTTTTAAGATTAGACCTGTCCTTGATCATTTGGTAGATCGGTTTTCAGAGATCTATGTTCCAGGGAAAGAAATATCTGTAGATGAGTCTTTGGTCCTGTTCAAGGGTCGTTTGTTTTTTAGGCAGTACATTCCTAGCAAGAGGGCACGGTATGGAATTAAATTGTATATGCTGTCAGAAAGTAGTACAGGATATGTTTATAATTTCCGGGTCTACACTGGTAGGGATTCCAATATTGACCCCCCTGGTTGTCCTCCCACTTTTGGAGTTAGTGAGAAAATTGTGTGGGAACTTGGTAGACGACTGTTTAACAAAGGTCACCATTTATATGTAGATAACTTCTACACTGGAGTTCGGTTGTTCAAGGAGTTGTTCAGAGTGGACACTGTTGCTTGTGGCACAATCCGCTCTAATCGGAAAGGCTATCCAAAAGTGCTTGTCTGTAAAAAACTTGAGAAGGGACAGTGCAGTGCCTTGCGGAATGATGAGCTGCTAGCTCTGAAATTTGTAGACAAGAGGGATGTATACATGCTAAGCACCATCCATGATGAGAGTACTTCACCTGTGGCTGTTTGGGGTCAGGTTACCGAAAGTGCGCAAACCTGTGTGCATCTTAGACTATAATAAGCACATGGGTGGTGTTGATAGAGTAGATCAGAGGTTAGAACCTTACACTGCTGCTCGTAAGTCTTATGTGTGCTATAAGAAATTAGCGCTTCACTTGTTCCACTTGGCAAATTTTAATGCTTTTGTTGTGTTTAAGGATAGTTCTCCAGAGTCAAGGATGACATTTGTGAAATTTCAGGAGTCTATCATAGCTAGCCTTGTTGTGCTGGAACAGGCAAGAGTTCCTAGAGAAGCAGTGGTGGAGGATGTGGCTAGATTGAAAGATCGTCACTTTGCTGAGCACATTCCTCCCACGGCCAAAAAAACTTTCCTGCTAAGAGATGTAGAGTCTGTGCTCGAAGAGGTATCAGGAAGGAGACTAGGATGTACTGCCCAGATTGTCCTTCAAAGCCTGGGCTGTGTGCGGGTGGCTGTTTCGGGAGCTACCACACACAGAAGAATTATTGGGAAATTCCGTGAGCGTAAACTGGTGTTTTATATTTTTATATGTTCGGTTTCACGGTTGGCATTAGTCATGTATTCAGTTAGAGCTTTTGTGTTTGTAGTTTTGTACTAATTTATGATTAGTGGTTTCTTTGTTGTTTAAAAACAAAAAAAAGGGGATGGCATGTGTAGGGTGGCGCTTGGCTGGCGGTGTGGGTGGGGTGGCGCTTGGCTGGCGGTGTGGGTGGGGTGGCGCTTGGCTGGCGGTGTGGGTGGGGTGGCGCTTGGCTGGCGGTGTGGGTGGGGTGGTGCTGGGCTGGCGGTGTGGGTGTGGTGGTGCTTGGCTGGCGGTGTGGGTGGGGTGGCGCTTGGCTGGTGGTGTGTGTGGGGTGGCGCTTGGCTGGCAGTGTGTGGGGGTGGCGCTTGGCTGGCGGTGTGGGTGGGGTGGCGCTGGGCTGGCGGTGTGGGTGTGGTAGCGCTTGGCTGGCGGTGTGGGTGGGGTGGCGCTTGGCTGGCGGTGTGGGTGGGGTGGCGCTTGGCTGGCGGTGTGGGTGGGGTGGTGCTGGGCTGGCGGTGTGGGTGTGGTGGTGCTTGGCTGGCGGTGTGGGTGGGGTGGCGCTTGGCTGGTGGTGTGTGTGGGGTGGCGCTTGGCTGGCAGTGTGTGTGGGGTGGCGCTTGGCTGGCGGTGTGGGTGGGGTGGCGCTGGGCTGGCGGTGTGGGTGTGTTAGCGCTTGGCTGGCGGTGTGGGTGGGGTGGCGCTTGGCTGGCGGTGTGTGTGGGGTGGCGCTTGGCTGGCGGTGTGGGTGGGGTGGCGCTGGGCTGGCGGTGTGGGTGTGGTGGCGCTTGGCTGATGGTGTGGGTGGGGTGGCGCTTGGCTGGCAGTGCCAGCCAAACGCCAGTCCACACACTCATCAGCTGGTGTGATTGCTGTATCAGGCATGTGGGCGTATGAAAGTGATGGGCCCTTGACTGGCGCTGTCTGTGGATGCGAGTCTTGTAATGTGCTGGGCCCGTGGCTGGCGGCGTGAATGGTCTAGTGCATGTCATGTATGAAAGGTGTGTGAATGGACTGTAAAGCGGTTGGTGCCTTGTCGTGGCTTTACAGCTCACGAGCTGTGAGTCAATGGTTCAGTTTTTTGGCCTTTCAGTTATTACCAGTGCATTTCACTTTTGTGAAATCTCTTGTTAATAAAATTTGATCTACTGAACCATCACTCACCCTCGTGCCAAACCCAACCAGTATGCGTGGTACAAATGACAAAACCTGCTCCGCTGTAATCAGGCGTCGCAGCACACTTGAGACACGCTAGGTGTCTCAGGTGGGACCCCGATGATGAAGCATGCCACCAACTTGGTTGGTGGGTGAGGGGTCTTTTTCACATAACCTAAGTGCGTTTCTTTTCACAATTTTAGTGCTTGGCACATCACAGACGTATGTGGACACATCAAAATGATATATTACAAAACTACCTGTGTTTGGGGGGGGAGTGGACACCTGTGTTTTTGGTCCTGGGTGCGGCCTTCATCTAGGGAAACCTACCAAACCCAGACATCTCCATTGCAGGGAGATGTGGCTTGCGTGGATCCCCCAACATTTTCTTACCCAGATGGCTCTGCAAACCGCAAAATTTGCATAAAAAAGCATATTTTCCTGAGTTTTGTTTGTACGATCACCACTCCAGCACAAAATTCCTACTCCCCAGTGTTCCCCTCAGTCTCCCAAGTAAAATGACACCTCACTTATGTGGGTCCCCAAAGCAGAGTCAGTCTAAAGATGTATAAAAGAATATGTCCTTATAAACTCCCTGTGCTATCCCCTCTATCTCTACAAGTTCTGGGCCTTATTCTGTTGCAGGCACCTGGCCTACCCACACAAGTAAGGTATCATTTTTATTGGGAGACTTGGGGGAACGCTGGGCGGAAGGAAATTTGTGGCTCCTCTCAGATTCCAGAACTTTCTGTCACCGAAATGGGAGGAAAATGTGTTTTTTTAGCCATATTTTGAAGTTTGCAAAGGATTCTGGGTAACAGAACCTGGTCAGAGCCCCACAAGTCACCCCATCTTGGATTCCCCTAGGTCTCTAGTTTTCAACAATGCACAGGATTGGTAGGTTTCCCTAGGTGCCAGCTGAGCTAGAGGCCAAAATCCACAGGTAGGCACTGTTTTCTATGAAAAAAATGTGATGTGTCCACGTTGTGTTTTGGGGCCGTTTCCTGTCGCGGGCGCTAGGCCTACCCACACAAGTGAGGTATCATTTTTATCGTGAGACTTGGGGTAACGCTGGGTGGAAGGACATTTGTGGCTCCTCTCAGATTCCAGAACTTTCTGCCACAGAAATGTGAGGAACATGTGTTTTTTTAGCCAAATTTTGAGGTTTGCAAAGGATTCTGGGTAACAGAACCTGGTCCGAGCCCCGCAAGTCACCCCTCCTTAGATTCCCCTAGGTCTCTAGTTTTCAGAAATGCACAGGTTTGGTAGGTTTCCCTAAGTGCCGGCTGAGCTAGAGGCCAAAATCTACAGGTAGGCACTTCGCAAAAAACACCTCTGTTTTCTTCCAAAAATTTGGATGTGTCCACGTTGCGCTTTGGGGCATTTCCTGTCGCGGGCGCTAGGCCTACCCACACAAATGAGGTATCATTTTTATCGGGAGACTTGGGGGAACGCTGGGTGGAAGGAAATTTGTGGCTCCTCTCAGATTCCAGAACTTTCTGCCACAGAAATGTGAGGAACATGTGTTTTTTTTGCCAAATTTTGAGGTTTGCAAAGGATTCTGGGTAACAGAACCTGGTCAGAGCCCCGCAAGTCACCCCTCCTTAGATTCCCCTAGGTCTCTAGTTTTCAGAAATGCACAGGTTTGGTAGGTTTCCCTAGGTGCCGGCTGAGCTACAGGCCAAAATCTACAGGTAGGCACTTCGCAAAAAACACCTCTGTTTTCTTCCAAAAATTTGGATGTGTTCACGTTGCGCTTTGGGGCGTTTCCTGTCGCGGGCGCTAGGCCTACCCACACAAGTGAGGTATCATTTTTATCTGCAGACTTGGGGGAACGCTGGGTGGAAGGAAATTTGTGACTCCTCTCAGATTCCAGAACTTTCTGCCACAGAAATGTGAGGAACATGTGTTTTTTTAGCCAAATTTTGAGGTTTGCAAAGGATTCTGGGTAACAGAACCTGCTCCGAGCCCCGCAAGTCACCCCATCTTGGATTCCCCTAGGTCTCTAGTTTTTAGAAATGCCCAAGTTTGGTAGGTTTCCCTAGGTGCCGGCAGAGCTAGAGGCCAAAATCTACAGGTAGGCACTTTGCAAAAAACACCTCTGTTTTCTTCAAAAATTTGGATGTGTACACATTGCGCTTTGGGGCGTTTCCTGTCGCAGGCGCTAGGCCTACCCACACATGTGAGGTATCATTTTTATGGGGAGACTTGGGGGATCGCTGGGTGGAAGGAAATTTGTGGCTCCTCTCAGATTCCAGAACTTTCTGCCACAGAAATGTGAGGAACATGTGTTTTTTTAGCCAGATTTTGAGGTTTGCAAAGGATTCTGGGTAACAGAACCTGGTCCGAGCCCCGCAAGTCACCCCTCCTTAGATTCCCCTAGGTCTCTAGTTTTCAGAAATGCACAGGTTTGGTAGGTTTCCCTAGGTGCCGGCTGACCTATAGGCCAAAATCTACAGGTAGGCACTTCGCAAAAAACACCTCTGTTTTCTTCCAAAAATTTGGATGTGTCCACGTTGCGCTTTGGGGCGTTTCCTGTCGCGGGCGCTAGGCCTACCCACACAAGTGAGGTATCATTTTTATCGGGAGACTTGGGGGAACGCTGGGTGGAAGGAACTTTGTGGCTCCTCTCAGATTCCAGAACTTTCTGCCACAGAAATGTGAGGAACAAATTTTGAGGTTTGCAAAGGATTCTGGGTAACAGAACCTGGTCCGAGCCCCGCAAGTCACCCCATCTTGGATTCCCCTAGGTCTCTAGTTTTCAGAAATGCACAAGTTTGGTAGGTTTCCCTAGGTGCCGGCTGAGCTAGAGGCCAAAATCTACAGGTAGGCACTTTGCAAAAAACACCTCTGTTTTCTTCCAAAAATTTGGATGTGTCCACATTGCGCTTTGGGGCGTTTCCTGTCGCAGGCGCTAGGCCTACCCACACAAGTGAGGTATCATTTTTATGGGGAGACTTGGGGGAACGCTGGGTGGAAGGAAATTTGTGGCTCCTCTCAGATTCCAGAACTTTCTGCCACAGAAATGTGAGGAACATGTGTTTTTTTAGCCAAATTTTGAGGTTTGCAAAGGATTCTGGGTAACAGAACCTGGTCCGAGCCGCGCAAGTCACCCCTCCTTAGATTCCCCTAGGTCTCTAGTTTTCAGAAATGACAGGTTTGGTAGGTTTCCCTAGGTGCCGGCTGACCTAGAGGCCAAAATCTACAGGTAGGCACTTCGCAAAAAACACCTCTGTTTTCTTCCAAAAATTTGGATGTGTCCACGTTGCGCTTTGGGGCGTTTCCTGTAGCGGGCGCTAGGCCTACCCACACAAATGAGGTATCATTTTTATCGGGAGACTTGGGGGAACGCTGGGTGGAAGGAAATTTGTGGCTCCTCTCAGATTCCAGAACTTTCTACCACAGAAATGTAAGGAACATGTGTTTTTTTAGCCAAAGTTTGAGGTTTGCAAAGGATTCTGGGTAACAGAACCTGGTCCGAGCCCCGCAAGTCACCCCTCCTTAGATTCCCCTAGGTCTCTAGTTTTCAGAAATGCACAGGTTTGGTAAGGTTCCCTAGGTGCCGGCTGAGCTAGAGGCCAAAATCTACAGGTAGGCACTTCGCAAAAAACACCTCTGTTTTCTTCCAAAAATTTGGATGTGTCCACGTTGCGCTTTGGGGCGTCTCCTGTCGCGGGCGCTAGGCCTACCCACACAAGTGAGGTATCATTTTTATCGGGAGACTTGGGGGAACGCTGGGTGGAAGGACATTTGTGTCTCATCTCAGATTCCAGAACTTCCTGCCACAGAAATGTGAGGAACATGTGTTTTTTTAGCCAAATTTTGAGGTTTGCAAAGGATTCTGGGTAACAGAACCTGGTCTGAGCCCCGCAAGTCACCCCTCCTTAGATTCCCCTAGGTCTCTAGTTTTCAGAAATGCACAGGTTTGGTAGGTTACCCGAGGTGCCGGCTGAGCTAGAGGCCAAAATCTACAGGTAGGCACTTCGCAAAAAACACCTCTGTTTTCTTCCAAAAATTTGGATGTGTCCACGTTGCGCTTTGGGGCGTTTCCTGTCGCGGGCGCTAGGCCTACCCACACAAGTGAGGTATCATTTTTATCGGGAGACTTGGGGGAACGCTGGGTGGAAGGAAATTTGTGGCTCCTCTCAGATTCCAGAACTTTCTGCCACAGAAATGTGAGGAACAAATTTTGAGGTTTGCAAAGGATTCTGGGTAACAGAACCTGGTCCGAGCCCCGCAAGTCACCCCATCTTGGATTCCCCTATGTCTCTAGTTTTCAGAAATGCACAAGTTTGGTAGGTTTCCCTAGGTGCCGGCTGAGCTAGAGGCCAAAATCTACAGGTAGGCACTTTGCAAAAAACACCTCTGTTTTCTTCCAAAAATATGGATGTGTCCACATTGCGCTTTGGGGCGTTTCCTGTCGCAGGCGCTAGGCCTACCCACACAAGTGAGGTATCATTTTTATGGGGAGACTTGGGGGAACGCTGGGTGGAAGGAAATTTGTGGCTCCTCTCAGATTCCAGAACTTTCTGCCACAGAAATGTGAGGAACATGTATTTTTTTAGCCAAATTTTGAGGTTTGCAAAGGATTCTGGGTAACAGAACCTGGTCCGAGCCCCGCAATTCACCCCTCCGTAGATTCCCCTAGGTCTCTAGTTTTCAGAAATGGACAGGTTTGGTAGGTTTCCCTAGGTGCCGGCTGACCTAGAGGCCAAAATCTACAGGTAGGCACTTCGCAAAAAACACCTCTGTTTTCTTCAAAAAATTTGGATGTGTCCACGTTGTGCTTTGGGGCGTTTCCTGTAGCGGGCGCTAGGCCTACCCACACAAATGAGGTATAATTTTTATCGGGAGACTTGGGGGAACGCTGGGTGGAAGGAAATTTGTGGCTCCTCTCAGATTCCAGAACTTTCTGCCACAGAAATGTGAGGAACATGTGTTTTTTTAGCCAAATTTTGAGGTTTGCAAAGGATTCTGGGTAACAGAACCTGGTCCGAGCCCCGCAAGTCACCCCTCCTTAGATTCCCCTAGGTCTCTAGTTTTCAGAAATGCACAGGTTTGGTAAGGTTCCCTAGGTGCCGGCTGAGCTAGAGGCCAAAATCTACAGGTAGGCACTTCGCAAAAAACACCTCTGTTTTCTTCCAAAAATTTGGATGTGTCCACGTTGCGCTTTGGGGCGTCTCCTGTCGCGGGCGCTAGACCTACCCACACAAGTGAGGTATAATTTTTATCGGGAGACTTGGGGGAACATAGATTAGCAAAACAAGTGTTATTGCCCCTTGTCTTTCTCTACATTTTTTCTTCCAAATATAGGAGAGTGTGTAAAAAAGACATCTATTTGAGAAATGCCCTGTAATTCACATGCTAGTATGGTCACCCCGGAATTCAGAGATGTGCAAATAACCACTGCTCCTCAACACCTTATCTTGTGCCCTTTTTGGAAATACTAAGGTTTTCTTGATAGCAATTTTTTACTCTTTATATTTCAGCAAATGAATTGCTGTATACCCGGTATAGAATGAAAACGCACTGCAGGGTGCAGCTCATTTATTGGCTCTGGGTACCTAGGGTTCTTGATGAACCTACAAGCCCTATATATCCCCGCAACCAGAGGAGTCCAGCAGACGTAACGGTATATTGCTTTCGATAATCTGACATTGCAGGGAAAAGTTACAGAGTAAAACGTAGAGAAACATTTATGTTTTTTTCACCTCAATTTGAATATTTTTCTTTTTCAGTTGTTATTTTCTGTAGGAAACCCTTGTAGGACCTACACAAATGACCCCTTCTGAATTCTGAATTTTGTCTACTTTTCAGAAATGTTTAGGTTTCTGGGATCCAGCATTGGTTTCATGCCCATTTCTGTCACTGACTGGAAGGAGGCTGAAAGCACAAAAAATTGCAAAAATGGGGTATGTCCCAGTAAAATGTCAAAATTGTGTTGAAAAATTGGGTTTTCTGATTCAAGTCTGCCTGTTCCTGAAAGCTGGGAAGCTGCTGAGTTTAGCACCACAAACCCTTTGTTGATGCCATTTTCAGGGGAAAAACCACAAGCCTTCTTCTGCAGCCACTTTTTCCAAATTTTTTGAAAAAAACGAAATTTTCCCTGTATTTTGGCCAATTTCTTGGCCTCCTTCAGGAGACCCCACAAAGTCTGGGTACCTCTAGAATCCCTAGGATGTTGGAAAAAAAGGACGCAAATTTGGCTTGGTTAGCTTATGCGGACAAAAAGTTATGAGGGCCTATGCGCGAACTGCCCGAAATAGGCAAAAAAAGGCCTGGCACAGGAGGGGGAAAAGGCCTGGCAGCGAAGGGGTTAATCACACAAATGTGGAAACATGTGTGATTTCCAGCAAAGTTGGAGGTTTGCAGGGCATTGTAGGTAAGAAAATGGTGTGGGGGTGGATGTGAAGCACACCACCCCGGAATCTCCCCAATGTTTAGTTTTCAGATGTGTCTAGGTCTTATGGGTTTTTCTACATAGCAGCGTCCTAAAGTCCAAAAAGTGCAGCCCTCACCATTCCAAGTGGGACGATTTTGAGAGTTAGCCAAGCTCTCATGGCCAAAATGTAAAATTAAAACCCAACATAATCAAATATCCTCTTGCTTGCCATGGGATAAGATATTTTAGTGTGTGGGGAGAGAGCTGAAATACTGTTACCCTCTTCAGTTGGGGGTAGAGGCATTACCATGCCCATACTGGTTGGTAGCCACCACCACACTATTTTTCTTTGTAATTCCCTGGCATCTAGTAGACTTTTTAACACCCCCCCGGGTGTGGATCGGGGGTAATTGCCCCATCTGCTCACTCGTGGGCAGAACAACTTTGGCCCCATGTATTTAGGGTGGGGGTATGGCCATACCCCCTACCTCTTAGTTTGAAAAACAAATCTTCCCTGGTCTCTGGTGTGCTTCTGCCCCCTTGGGGGCAGATGAGCCTTCCAAAAATAGGCCAATATACCCCTAAGCGGGTCAGAAATGGCCTAAATAAATTTGCATCCACAGGGGAATGACCATTGCCTAAGAAGTCGCTCCCATCGCGTGAAATTGACGCAAAAAAATGAAAATCCTTGGTGGCAGTGGTTTCTGCCCCCCTTAGGGGCAGGTTGGCCTAATATAAATAGGCTGATCTGCCCCCAAGGGGGGCAGAAATGGCCTAAATACAATTTCCTCTCCAGGGGAGCGACCCTTGCCTAAGGGGTCGCTCCCCATATATAAAAAATAAAGTAAACAAAAAATATATATATCCCTGGTGTCCAGGGATTTCTGCCCCCGCAGGGGCAGATTGGCCTAATTATAATTGGCCGTTCTGCCTCCATGGAGGCAGAAAAGGCCTAAAAATATTTTGACCCCTGGGGAGCGGCCCTTGCCCAAGGGGCCGCTCCCCTTATGTATAAATGTAAATAATACAAAAATCCCTGGTGTCTAGTGGTTTCTACCCCCTTGGGGACAGATTGGCCTGATAAAAATAGGCCGATCTGCCCCCAACGGGGGCAGAAACGGCCTAGAATTAATTTTGCCCTCAGGGGAGCGACCCTTGCCTAGGGGGGCGCTCCCCACATATAAAACAAAACAAACACAAAAAAGATCCCTGGTGTCTAGGGGTTTCGGGGCAGAAATAGCCTTAAAAAAATTCCTCCCCTGGGGAGCGGCCCTTGCCCAAGTGCCCGCTCCCCTAATGCATTAAAAAAAGCTCCCTGGTGTCTAGTGGGCATTACTGCTGCCCAATCGCATCGCGATTGAGCAGCAGGCATGCTGAGAAAGACATCAGAGGAAAGGAAATGCCTTTCCTTTCCTTTGATGCCTCTCTAGGCCCCTCCCTATGATCGGAGGTGAAATGCAAAAGCATTTCTCCTCTGATCGGCGCTGAAAGCTGAGGGGCAGGCCTCTGATGAGGTCGTCATCAGAAGCCATGGGAGGATCCGGGGGTGGGGTGGAAAGGGAAGTGACTCCCCTTCCTTCCGTTCCCAGAGGAGGGGGTTGCACTTCCCCCGAGGGCCCCTACTTGGACCTAATGGGTAAGTCCTGGGCACCCAAGCGGTGCTGTCCAGGACGTAGCCATTGCGTCCAGGGCACCCAAGCGGTTAACTGACAATAATGTAAATATTTCATTGGTTACTGGTTAGTTTAATAGTTTGTTGCTTTTTACATAATTGATAATTGCCTGATCAGTGTATTTAATTATAAAACATTACAAACACATGTTCTATTTATTGTTTTAAATTTCATCGTTGTATTTAATAATTTATTATAAATATTTTTTTATGTTAATTTTTTTAATTAATTTCAATTGTGTTTTGGTGATATTTTTTTTTTGTAGGGAAGACATTGGGCCTCTTTACGACCTCGGCGGATTGGATTCTCCGTCACAAATGTGACAGATATCCCACCTGCCATATTACAAGTTCCATTATATCCTAGGGAACTTGTAAAACGTTGAGCGGGATATCTAGCACGTTTGTGACCAGGTATATAAACCTCCAAGGTCATAATCAGGCCCTTTATATCTATTTTAAACATTATAGTTTTATTTTTCGAATTTATTTGCAATATAAAATGTGTATTTGTTATTAATTTATTTTACTTCTTTTCAATCAATATAGGTTTAATGTTAGCTTTGTTTAAATAGTTTTATTTTGTTTATTAAACATTTGGGGAATTAGAATAATAAATTTAACCCCTCCAAAGCCCATCACTTTCCCTAATTTTGCTAATATTGTGCTGGAAATAAAAAATGTCACATCTCCAAAGGTCAACACGTTCCCTACTGTTGCTTTGATTGGACAGGAAATAGCACATCTAATCCCTCCAACGTACACTGCTAAGATTATTGGAGTGCGAATAGTAAATCTACTCCCTCTAAAGTCTAGCAATTTTCTCGCTTTTGCTTACTTTATGAGTCAGAATAGTAAATTTGACACCTTCAAAGTCCAACACTTTCCCTACTGTTGCTCACATTTCAATGGGAATAGTATATGTAACCCCTCCAAAGTCCAACACTTACCCAAGTTTTGCTGATGTTGTATTGTAAATAGAAAATCATACTTCTCCAAAGTCCAACGCTTGCCCTGCTTTTGCTTAAATTTGAGTGGGAATATTAAATCTGTTCCCTTCAGGTCGAAACACTGTCCATGCTTCTTTGGTTTGCTTTGGACTGAGAATAGTAAACCTATCCTTTCTAAAGTCCAACACTTTCCCTGTTTTTTGTTTATGTTGGATTGAGTATAGTTAACTTGACCCCTCTAAACAGCAACACTTGCTATTCTGTTCTTCAGGTCAGAATGGGAATAGTAAATATAAAACCTCCACAGTCCAATAATTCCCCTACTATTACTCAGATTGTAGTGGGAACAGGATATCTAACCCCTCCAAAGTTCAACACTTTCCCTGCTTTTGCTTACATGGAGTGGAAGTAGTAAATTTGACTCCTCCAAAGTCTAACATTTTCCTTACTGTTGCTCCAATAGGAGAAGGAATAGTAAATCTAACCTGTCCAAAATCCAGCACTTCCCCTGCTTCTTCTTACATTGGCGTGAGAATAGTAAATTTTACCCCTCCATAGTCAAGTACTTTCGCTATTGTTTCTAGGATTGTAATAGAAACAATATATTGAATCCCACCATAGACCAACTTGTTCCCTACTGTTGAACACTGAAGTGGGAGCAGTATATATATAACAACATCACAGTGCATCTCTTTCAGTTATTTTGCTTATGTTAGATTTGGAATAGTACATTTTACCCCCTCCAACGTCTAACACTTCCTATAATGTGGAAGTAGTATATCTAACCCCTCCAAAGCTCAGCACTTTTCCTAAGGTTGCTGGATTGGAGTGGGAATATTATAGATAGTCCCTCCAAAGTCCAACATTTTCCCTGTTTTTTGCTTACGTTAGAGTGAGAATAATAAATCTGACCCCCTTAATTCCAACACTTTCCATACTGTTGCTCAGATTGGAGTGGTAAGAGTCAATCTAATCCCTCCATGTTTCAACACTTTCCGTGCTTTTGCTTACACTGGAGTGGGAACAGTAAATTTCATCACTCCAAAGTCCAACACTTTTCTTAATGTTGTTCAGATTGGAGTAGGAGTAGTATACCTAACCCTCCACAGCCCACCTCTTTCCTTGGTGTTGCTACAGCTGGAGTGGTAGCAGTAAACCTAACCCCTGCACAATCCAACACTTTCTATACTGTTCTCAGTTTGGAGTGTTAATAGTAAATCTAACTGCTCCACTGGCCAACACTTTCCCACTTTTGCTTATGTTGGAGTGGGAATATTTGATTATTTCGCCCATCCAAAGTCCAACATTTCCCTATGGTTATTAAAATTGGGATAGAAAAAGTAAAGCTAACACCTCCACAGTACAATAATTTCCTTGCTTTTCCTCATGTTGGACATTTGCGGGTTGTGCTGAAAAGAAGGGGTGGGGTGGCACGCACACGGGGGTTAATTTAAATAAAAAATAATTGAAAAAAAACCAAACACTTACCTCCTCCGCTGCGCACCGCTCCTCTGTCCCTTGTTGACTGCAGGCAGAGGCTCCCAGCCTGCCCAGCGGCCAAACCTGACACTGCTCAAAGACCTGCATCCACAACTCCGACAACTCAATATAAAAATTGGCCTAGTCGAACCTGCCCGCGTGTGGATCACCCAAGGGGTCCACTCCAGAGACTTTTTTGATCCTTCTGCACTGAACAGTTTCCTGGATTATCTCCTTTCACAACCAATGGATCATTCCACTTCGAGGCACCAGGGCAACCCACACCTGCTGCAGAGTGCTCCCTCCACATCTACATCTGATGACCAATGGACCACTGGTGGGTGCCAGAAATGGGGTAGGCATATGGACAGACAGCATAGATCGCAGAAGGACAAAGTGACTGCCATGCAGGCTGCTGTCCGTCAACTGGATGAGTAGTCTATTACTTATTGTTTGATGTTACTGCATCATGTTTGTTCACTTTGGGTGGGTCTGTTCTACTTACTTTATCATTTTTGGGAGACTAGGGGGACACGATTGGACCTCTTTCTTTGGTATGACCATAAGGCCCTCGCATAATACTGATGGCTGGGAAAACCCTTCTGGCCTTACACTCCTCCACGAATCATGGACGCCCTGTTTATAGGGGCATGCTTCATTGTTCTGGAGCATAACAATGTTGGGATGGTTTAGTCATTTTGTAATAATGTTGGGGTTTCCCCTGTTACTCTGTTGGTGTTTAAACTCATGTGACCCCACTCGTCTGACAGATCTTCCATACGGTCTTCCCCCCTCTGGGCTAAGCGGATGTCCCTCTGCAAGGACCTTAGGATGCTTCTTATATTCTCTGTGCCCTTAACAGCAGTTCTACTTCTGCATAGTCTACCCTTCTCCCAAGTTCAGATGCTATGGATTGGACATTACATCTCATACACACTCCCCAGGCTCTGGCCATGTGCCTGTAGATGGGTATGTCTTTTTGATCATTATGGTTCCCGTCTGCCCCACTCGTCCTGTTCCTCACATGCAGGTTGCAGGTAAGTACCACTCCTCCCCTGCTGCAAATCCATCATAGCTCGTTTATACAATTAAAAGCCATCTGTCAACTCCTTCACCCCTCCTAAGTCAATGGTGGGGACCTCCAGTGAGCAAGCAGAGCGAGTTTAGACCTGCAGTTAGAAGTTTTTTTACTTGTGTCAGGGCTTTCCCTCCCTGCCTCTGAGTCACTTTTTTTCTCCTTTTGACCCTTATTCCCTTTTCCTCCCTTTCCTTTTCAGCTTCCTCTCCTTTCCTTTTCAGCTGCTAGCCATGTCATCCCCCCATCTCACACTCAACCTCAGTAGATGTTGGTACTCTCCCCCTGTGACCGGGGGCCTCCCACATAGCCTACCCTCCCATACTTTCCTCCCCCTCTCCCACCACCTTTTTGCTTGGACATTGCCCATTGTTGTTTCCGGTTCACACGCATCTACCACTAAAGGCATACTCATAAGGGGTACGACCATGTCCATGTTATCTCTGATATATTGGAAAGTTAATGGCCTCACTTACTACACTAAAAGGAAAAAGGTACTTAATTACTTACAGTCCCAGAAGGTAGACATAGATCTTCTACAGGAAACCTGCCTTTCCTCTTCCGAATCAGAAACGTTGTGACGTGACTGGGTAGGACGAGTAGTCGATAGCGTTTGCCCAACACCGCTAACCCCAAATACAGACGCATCCTGGAAATGTGCCATAGCGATCCTCATACGCAGATCCCTATCATTTACCATCCTTAAAACTTGGATGGATCTGGATGGTCGTTACGCACTTGTTGAACTAAAGATCGGTAATTATGTGCTGTGTGTAGGATATGTCTATTCCCCAGTTGGGGCCAAACGGTCCTTCTTCCTACAGTTCAATCATCTCCTTACAGAAAATGGGGCACTATACCTTAAGCTGGGAGGTGACTGTAATGTGGTGCATGACCCATTCATGGATTGAATGGGTCCATTAGAATGTTGTAATGCAGTTGATAGAGCCCTAATGAATGATATCATGAATACACCTTTCTGTCTTTGCTGCATAATACGCATTCCCAACTTGACTACTTTTTGATAACCCAAGGGACAGTCGCCAAAGTTACGGACTCCCGTATTTTGGCGGCTACACTATCCGACCACTCACCCGTGCTCCTCACCCTCAACCTAGGGCTAGCTAACCCGGGTTGCAAGCTGTGGTGTCTTCATATCTCACGCTACTGCACACCACAGGGCAAAGAACAACTTGAAACCCATGTTGCCACCTCTTTGGAATACAATAGGGGCTCAGTCACCTCAGAGAGGGTTCTGTGGGCTGCAGCCAAGTCGACTATTCAAGGTCAGCTGAGAAAAGATGCGGCTGGAGCAAATGCTAAACAGAGTTAGAGAAGGCAATACTGACTCTCATACTTCAAAATGCCATGACTGCCTCCCCTGCTCTACAATGTCGACTAGAAAAGGCCAAAATGGAACTTAACCCTCTGTTTACCACAAAGGCGGAATATGCTCTCAGCAGGATGAAGGGCAGTCACTATGAGCAAGAGGAGAAGGCAGGCTGTCTGCTGGAGGCTCAGCTGTGGCAGCAGGAAGCTGACTTAGCCATACTGGCCATATGCTCTGTGACTGGTGATACCCTCATGCACCCCCAGGAAATTGATAACAAACTTGCAGCCTTCTACCACTCTCTAAATATGCCAGAAACTGCAGTAGAGTCTGCACGCTTATCTGCCTTTTTAATAGATGTCCCCATACCCCATAAGTCCACCTATCTTAACAATGATGGCAGGAACCTCCTAAAGGGTGAAATAAGCAAGGACAAGATTGCCCAGGTGATCTCTAGACCATCCTACCAGAAAGCCCCAGGCGAAGATAGATTCCCCCCAGAATTTTATAAGTGGATGGGAGAGGATGTAATTACATCCCTGTATGGAGCATTCAGGAAACTACACATACTGGTACCTTGGGTCCAATTTCTAACAAGGCCTGCATAACCGTCCTTCCGAAACAGGGGAAAGACCCCCTGCTCTGCAGAAGCTATCGGACCATTTCCTTCCTCAATAGAGACATCAAGATCCTGGCTGGAGTACTGGCGGATTGATTACGTGAAGTCATCCCCTCTCTTATCTATCGCACCCAAGTGGGATTTGTACCCGGTTGCTCCCCCCACAACCACCCCCGCACATTGGCGCGTACCTTATGCTCAGCCAAAGAGCTTCAGGAAGAGGCCCTTACCCTATCTTTGGACACCGAAAAAGTTGTAGGATAGGATTGAATGGAGGTATCTGTTTGAAGTCCTTAAACTCCTTAAACGCTTCAGTTTGGGAGATGATTTTATTGACAAGGTCTGATGGCTCTACGACTCACCCACTGCACAGGTGAACTGCTGGGGCTTCCTGTCAGAGTCGTGTCCCATCAACCGTGGGACCCATCAAGTCTGCCCACTGTCGCCCCTATTGTTCCTCCTGGCCATCGAACCCTTAGCCACCAAGATTGCATCAAAATATGGAGGTATCATGAATCCCGGTCCCAGGCTGTACTTCCACGCTATATCTACATGCTGACGACATCCTCCTCACACTTACAGAACTTCCACACTCTCTCATGCCCACAAGGCATTGTCACTGAATTTGAAGCCCTAGCGGGCTTTAAAGTAAACTGGTCCAAAAGCGAGGCATTGACAATCTCTCGGGTCACCGCCAAGTTGATTATCGCAGGTCTACCAATCCGCTGGACACTCTCTCGTCTTAAGTATTTGGGGATTCTTATCAGCAGGACCCTGTAACATATGGTCTCAGAAAATATTGAGCCATTGAGTGCACAAACACGATTAGACTTTGCTAAGTGGTCCAATCTTGGCCTCCCACTGTGGGGAGGTTTAAGGTGATACGTATGGTAACACTACCCGCTTTACCTATGTTCTGGGTATGCTGCCCTTGCTGACACCCCTGCCTTTATTGCACTCGGTAGACAAGATCATGTGCTCTTTCATCTGGGGATCTGCCCACCCCGTTTTACCAAAACCAAATTACTGGTCCATCCCTCTTGTGGGGGATTAGGCTTACCCTCAGTAGAGATGTACGTACTTTGGCTGCACTTCACCCAACTGGTGTACATTCTTCCACCAAGGAAAGACTCACCTTAATGGGTGCAAACGGAACAGGCCTTGGTGCACTGCCCGAGCACAAGGAGCCCTCTCTCTGGAGATGGGGCAACTGGAACACGTTCCTGAAACCCCATGGTGCAAGCCATGATATGCTCTTGGAAACGCGCCCACTACTTGGGGTGGATGATTATCTCCATGAACATGCTCCATTATGGGGTAACACAAAACTGAGGATTGGAGGGAAGATGCTGGACTGGAGTCTATGGCGGACGGCTGGCATCACATGCATAGGACAGGCCCTGACAGATGGAGACCTGAAGGCCTTTACTACGCTGCAAGAGGAATTAAATCTCCCTGCCCAACAAGCTTGGAGCTATACTCAACTACAACACTGCCTTACTGGTAGTCTGGGTCCTCTCCCTGGTCCTTGACATCCTCCCCTTTGGCTTCTTACCTTCGCTCGTGGGGATGCTACCGTGGGGTGATGTCCGACATACATGCTCTCTTGATCCAGCACTTCTAGTCCACACCCCGTCTCCACAACCTCCGCACCTCCTAGCAGTTGAAGCTCCAAATGGTATTTTACCAGGAAGATTCGGCAGATATGATAGAAGCCCGCAATCGAAGAGAGAGGGAAACCCGGATGAAGTTCTGCCTCTTTAAAACACTCCACGATTGGCATTGGACACCTGTTAGTTTAAAGTCGGCAGGCCTCCTGCCTCATTCACAATGCTGGCGCTGTCCCCATGCCCACTGCATTCTCCTCAACATCCTCTGTGATTGCTCATCGATTACCACCTATTGGGATGTGGTAGGACGCACACTGTGAGAAACACTGCCAATACCGAACCTGCTACCGTGTTCCCTACTACTTCTCCGTGACTTTGCAGGTTCTCCGGATCTGACGCACCCCCAAACGCATCTCCTCCACACTGCACTTGCCATGGCCAAACTCTGCATCCTCCAACATTGGAGATCGACACCACTCCCCATGCATGGAGAAGGGCTGTGGGCAAGAATCAAACAGAATCATATGAGTGGGTCATTTAAAATATGCAGGATTAGGCAGACATATTCTCCCACACTTGGGCTACCTTTCTCCAGGCTGAGGTGGACACCCACTAGTTCTTGCATCAATAGTTGCTTCTTCCTTGCCTTCACCTGTGGCTCTCCCCCACCTTGATACCTCTTCCCGGTCCTACCCATCCCCCCACCACTTCACAACCTCAGTCACTCTCCAACCCAATCTATATAAGTTCTTTACCGATTCCCCTCTCCTTGCGGTTTCAACTGCTACTCTCCATTCCTTAGGCATATGTATTCCCTCAAACGTTATTCTCATCCTTGTCTAATCCTGCCTCCAGACCCTTTTTCATTTCCCTCATCTTTGTCATTATGGCACTCTTTTCTTCTCTTTTCCCCAATCACAATTTTGAAATGTCTATGATGCCAGAGCTTTGTATTTCTCACAGGAGGGTTCAGCTATCTGTAGCCTTCTATACTATCTTCTTACCTCCTCTACATTCACTGTTTTTGGGAAATCGTGAAGACAATGCAGTAAATTGGATAAATTACACACTGTAGATATCAAGCACACCAGCAAACCCTCAAATGGTGACAGCTTGCGATAACATGACCTATCCCCCTGCCCCTTCCTCCGCTGCGCATGTCCTTTTCCCAGCACCTCAGTTTTGAAGTTTTATCTCTTTACTGTTGGGACTCAGTGCCCTTTGACCCATATTGCACTTGAACCGCTCTGAGCTGGTGGGGCGCACACCCTCTAAGCATGTGGGCTCTTTCGACTTATACAGGTGGTGTATTATCCCCTTCTTCTTATATAATCCCTCTCACATCAGCCCGACTCTCCCGGGTTCCCACGCCAGGGAGGAGTAGCTTGCCTTTCAGTGCACAAAGGGTTGGGTGCTCGCCTGCACACCAGAGAACCATGTATATATTATGTAGCTGATGTTCCTCCAACAGCTGTAAAGAATGCCAGTCTCTTGGCATCAGTGGTATTATGTATTGTGTCATTTGTGATTTATTCCAATAAACTATTGTGAAACAAAAAAAGAAACTCTCTACCTTCTATATTTTACATGTACTTCCCAAAAGAAAACCCTATAACTTGGAAAAGTGATAAACTGCTAGAAGAAACCAGCTATCACAAACCAGCAAAAATATATAACCAAGTAAGCATACATAAATTATTTAGAAAAATTTAAATCACCCCAATAGGTAGTAAAAATAAACCTAATCGCCTCAACCTGTACAAACAACCGATAAATTAACATTTAAAACAAACTGACACTTTTTTACCTCCCACAGAAAGAAAGCACCTGCTCCACATTGAACACACCCAAAAGAAAAACTGCAAAGCTGTGTGAAACAGCTAAAAACCACATATGTTAGTATCGAAAATAAAAGTAGTTGCATGATTTTACATGTAAATAAAAAACATGCAAATTTTAAAATATTGTAAATATTTCTACTGTTACACTACTTTCAGATACAATGACAGAGAGAGCCAAACACATAACACAGCAGAAAGGAAAGCAGTTACTAAGTCATATACGTTACATCTACAACCAAGAAAGTGCATCAATAGAAAATCTAAGAGCCATCTATGATGCTTGCGTGGAGTTAGATGGCAGAGACACTGCGGCTTCGACTCTAAGGAAGAGCCGAGGCCACTGCTGCGGCACTGTCAGTGCTGCCATCACAGTTGGAATGTGCACTTTTGCCATTGTAGACAGTGCGCGTTCGGACTGTGCTGACGGGGGGGGGCCTCTGCACTGCCAATACATGGGCATGAGAGGTATCTAAGTCTAAGCCATTGTGAAACCTGGATGATGACTGGACCTTCAAAATGTGTTCCAAACCATTAACTCAGATACACAGCATACCCTTTTATATATGCCTTATTACCAAATGAACAAAGCAGCACCTACTATGAACCACTAAACCATATTAAATATAAAAGAAATAGCTACTCCCCACCCAAAATAATCATAGATTATGAGCAAGTCATAATCCACACTATTTTAAAATTTACCCCGAAACAGCCATACAAGGTTGTTTCTATCATTTCAATCAAAGCGTATGTTGACCCCTCCAACAATCTGCACTAAGAGCAGAATATTCTAGGAACAGCCAATTTCCCTTTGAAATATAAAAATGGTAGTGCTAACCTATGCCCCTGTCACAAAGACAACTAATCACTACAATTTACTTATAGAAATCCCTTCCTACCAACAAAACAAAGACAAACTGAGCCTCAAATGAATTACTTCAGACATTTGTGTTGGCACACTGATCGCTCTATACATAAACACCAATCCAAATTCCAAATACCATGGTGGAATGTCTATGGGCCTTATTACAAGTTTGGCGGTTCCCTGACCACCATGGCCGTGGCAGAGTACAGACCACTGTGGCCCAGACTGTCAGACTGCCATATTATGATACCATTACTTGCATACAAGATAGGCCACTGCAGTCCCACCATCACCGCCAGGAAAATCTAGACCACGGCGGTACGAACAATGCCTAAAGTGCTTGTCTGAGGGTTGTCTGCCACGGTTTCCCGCCCAGACATATTATGAAGATGCCTTCTGCTGACATGTCCGTGGCTGTCCAACCACCACATCTCAGCAGCCTGAAAAGGAAGGCATAAAGGCACAAAGTCATCTGTAGGCAGCTTCACATGTGCTGACATGGAGCCGATACTATACATCATGCCACCGCTCCTGCTGTTGAATGCACTCTAAAATAGACGCTGTCATGGACGCAACAAATGGTAAAACTAATATTTACATAGGACCACCGAATACAATATAAATAGACTGACTGTCATTGAAAACACATGAAGGATGTGCTCTGTGGTGAAATTACATATAGTGTACACCTCCATGGAGTCCTATACAATGCAAAAAACATTCACATTCACAGTCACCCAACAGAAATCTTTGCTCTCTCAGCACACACAGCAGTGTAACACACTACACACCTACATATGGGTACACATCCTAGTGGCAGGGATAGTGAGCAATCCACAACACTGGAACACACAACAGCAAATCAAATGCAACAACACACACACAAATCACAGTCACACACTCAAATTGGGTACATGACATGACTAGTGTGACATCACAATTACACATATGTAGATTTGTGTTTTTAAAAATATAAATCCCTCAGAAGTCCGTGAAAGGGAGTCATATATCACCCACGTTGTCAGAGAATGCCAGCCAATTGGGATGAAGATCAATTTGTCTGACAAACAGGCAGTACATATATTGTAAACAAGCCCTGCAGAATACCCATGGAGGCACAGGGGGAACCCAGGTAGCCAGCTACACTGGGTCACTCCTCACCTCGCAGATGCATGAACAAATGATACAACTACAGGAAGCATGCCCTCAGGAGTATCAGGGTCAATGTACAGTATATCAAAACACAAGTCCATGTGGTAGATGTGTAAGTGCCAGACCAGAAAGTATAGACAAATATTGAACAGGTAGGTGTAAGGGACACAGACTAAATGGGACACATGTCCACACAAATGGACAAGTAGATAGCACCATTGAATATCCCCATGTGTGGACAAACAAACTGCTGGTTGGCACACAGGAACACATTGTCAAAATACCTGCATTGTCATAAACATAACAAAATAGATGTGTACATTGGGAAAGGCAAGATGATATACGCTCCACATGACCCAAAACCCAATGCAATGTCAAACACCTGAAAGTGAAGACACATATATACATACCCAGAACCTTTAACCTTTGTCTGGCATGAAACACCACTGCTACTAAAGTCTGATCTCAATAATCATACGAAGCAGCAATCAGGATGAAATAAACACAACTGAAGTCATACATCACATGCCACGCAGGTACAGCAGAATGCTGCAAAAGGAAGGGAAGGAATGTGTCAGCAGAGAACCGGGAACCATTTATTAGGTAAAAGCTTTATATAGTGCAAAGGCTCATGGCCAGTCCAAAATTTGTGCGAGTCCAAGCACAGTACTGTGCCAAGCAACTTGCCTCAAAACACACTGCTGTAGGTGCCTCCATAGACAAGGGGATCCAGGGGCAAACCAGGCATCTGCTGGGACAGCCCTGTTGGACTTTGGGTTGGGGTGGTTTATGTTTGTGAGGGTTTTTGTCTTGTACTCAGGCTTCGGAAGGATGGTTTTAGGTTTCGTAGGGAGGGTTTAGGGCTCAGGCTTGGGAGGGATGGTTTTAGGTTTTGTAGGGAGGGTCTTGGGCTGAGCTTTTGAGGTTGGGACTTGACTTGGGTAGTGGTGCATGTATGGTGGTTTTTGGAAGGGGTAAGGCTAGGATCAAGAGTGGGTTAAACTGGGGAGGGACTTGGAAGGAGTGGGGGCTTTGTGGCTTTTGGGGGAGTGTTGGATCTTCACGGGTAAGGGCAAGGGCAAGGAGGAAATCCTCCTTTGGAACATGGGTAGAGCTTTTGGGAGGGGGGAGGTGTTGAGAGGTTGAGGAAGTGAATTCTGTATATGTGGATGTTGTGCCTGGTGTGTGTGTATGTTTGACTGGTGAGTACAATGTGGGGCATGCAGGTTTCTTCATTTTTTGGATGGGACTCAACTCTCATGACTGGCACGTGTGACTGTAGCAGTAGTGGTTGTGGATATTGTTGTGCTGTCAGCGTGTGTGCTGGGTATGCTGCATGTGTCTTTAAATGTTTGGATGGAGTCTCTGGGTGTGCCTGTATTTGTAGTTGAGTCTGTGGATGTTGTGGGTATGTCTGCCGGTCTGCTGGGTGTGTGCTCTTCTCTGTGGGTGGTGGATCGGTATATGAGTGGTATAGTGCCAGTCCCTGTGGGTGTTGCTGTGGTGAATGCAAGCGTGGTGTATGTGCTGGTGGGTGGAACTGTGGTGGGTGGCTGTTGTGTGCTTGCATGTTTGTGTGTCTTGTATTGTTTGTGTCTGTGTGGGGCTTGTATCTGATGATGTGTGTTAGTATGAAGGTGAGTGTGCCTTGGATGGGTCTGTGAGGAGGGATTTAGGAGTGGGAAGTAGAAGGTGGTGTGGTGGAGAATTGAGGGGGTGGAAGGCTTACGTCAGGGAGGAGGCCAAAACCTGAAAAGATCTCTGTAGCTCAGACATTGCACTCTGAATGCCCTCTAGGTATGCAAGCATTTGCTGTATTTGGGTGCCCTGTACCTGGATGGCTTTCAGAATGGCGGTCTGGCCCACAGAGATACTCCTCTGAAGGTCAGTAGCCTCGTCACTGAGGGCAGCAGGGGAAACTGGGGCGGGAATGAGGTGCCTGGGACAAAGGAGACAGCTCCCCCATGGGGGAGCGGGCAAGGCCACCTGGGTGGGTAGCTAATGGGAGGGTGGAGATGGAACTGGGGGTGGTGAACGCAAATAGAATAGATGCTGATCCTGATGGGTCCATCACCACTAGGGAGTGGCCACTGAAGGAAGATTTGAAAGATGATGTTGCGGAATCAGTGTCCTCGATGCCACCCCCTCTCACCCTCCGGGCCACTGGCTCCCACTGTGTCAGATGTCTTATGACTTGAGGTCTTGTGGCCAACTGCTTCTCCACTTTGCGCCGCCTGCCTCCCCAGCTGATCTGCAAGGATGCTGAAATGACAAATACAAATGCAATCAGTACACGTACAACAGCTGTGAAACAAAAACTGTATCCCTAAGTACAAGTTGCCCCCAAACACCAGACACTACATAATTTCCGCAAAAAGGGGAACATCCCAAGAATGCTTGATACATGGTTTGTCAACTGTAGCACACAATCATCTAAACATCATACAACATATACACAACATGATTGGTTTGGGCAAACACTAGACATATTGACCATGATTGATAACTGGTCACATCCAAGTGTCTTGTACATTTTTTAAGCAACCAAGTTGCATGTTAACAGCACATCCAAGGGCACTGCCAAGGACACCCTCAAAGTTACACACAAGGAATTATAATCGGCAAGTGCACCTATAAAATGACATGATGGGCAAATTAGCCAGCTAAGATGCAGTATGCTGTACTACAGTTTGAAGATGGTCAAATACTAACCAGCATGTCACACTGTGCCAACACACCACTGACACATGCACATCATTTCCCATGTTGTGTTGCTCTCATATGAATTGCAGTGACATAAAATTGCTATATACCTCAACTCCACAGAAAGGTAACCTGGAGAGTATTTTCCGACATTTATGGGACATATGTATACACCTGACCATGGTACAAGGAATATCTTTGGCCCATGGATGTCAACTATCTTCAGTGCAACTGCTATCTACCTCCTGCAAACAATGCTGCACTAAAATGCTTCATTACAATGGATGTCTTAGTGGCTCAGGAAATTTGCAGTGCAGAACAATGGAACATAACACTAATCACACCCGAAAGGCACAGCACTGTATCATGTTGTAATGCAAGAACATATCCCAGTGACTTACTGAGTGTACACACTCACATGTGTTTTTAATTTTTCCACGTCACTCCTTGATGCATATCAACATGCAGGTGAAGTACCTTCAGCAATGGTCATGTGCAAATCACCGACAGGAAAATATAATCTGAATGGCATTGAGTCACACATTGGGATGATTTACCATAGGTCTCACAGTCATGTCCTACAATGCATCAACAAATGAACATGACTCAGAATATGTTCTGTTGTGTCTAGAAAGGTTGAACTCACATATCTAAGTGGACAGAACCATGCCTGTGTACATACTTGACCCCAACATCAATTCCATTGTCACACATATACAATGTGATGTTTTGGCACAGACCACTGTAGGACTCCCACAATATCCCATGTACCTACCTTCGCCATATATGGAATTGTAACACATACATACTTGGAAGATACAATACCTACCTGGAAAATATTTCTCATGATCCTACAGTGAAGTTACCCAAACATGTCACTGTGGTATAACTACATGACAAGGGAAGGTAATGATTAGTAAAATTAACATTGACACAGTATGCCATATAAGATGTATGTGGTCAGGATCACATGAGAGACAGCAGTGACTCATAAGCACTCTTGGCACACCAAAGACAAGTAGACTGTTGGACACAGATGATGTAGGATTCCCCTTAACACACACATGGTGCTGTCCAGCAGTCAAGCATCTCCAGTTGTCTCATGTTTTGTTTGACATTTGTACCCCCACTTTGTATATCTATGGAGTGTCAATCCCAACATGAAGCCATCAGTAACATAAGATCAATGTCCACAGCTGTGATTGTCATCTGTATCCAACTGCCAATGTGTAACAAGTGAGACAAGAGTACTGATGAGTCATAGCTGAGCCTCATGTCATGCTGAGCACATACATGTGGCATGACACACATGCTTAATTGTGAACAGGATCTGATCAGTCACCTTGCACATTGTAGGTAGTGAATGTACAGTAGCAAGCTTGGCATCACATCACTGTAGTAAATCGGAACCCAAAAGAGATGCTAGCAGTGGTACCTTGACTCTTCCAACATGGAAAATGCATGCTATGTCACAATTATGTGGCCACCATCACATGAGAGATAGCAGTGATGCAATACCGCCCTTGGCATACTGTAGACAAGAGGAATTTTCACCACAGGTGAGACTACACTAACATGAGCAGACAGATGGCTGACCAGAGTGTTCCACACTTCCAGGTTTTTTGTTGTTTGGACTGACACACTGAAGACCAGTAGAATGCTGGATTCACATGTCAGCAAAAACAACATACAACATAAGGTGCTTAGTCAGTGGACTCAGTCATATGTATGCCCAAGATAGTGTATTGGTAGTGGGTGTACACTATTGTGAACTGGTTCCATGAACACTAGGCATTTGAGATCCATTGGGCACAATATTTCTCATGAAACAAACCTGGAAACATCTTGTGTATTTCACAAGGACCTACACAACATGTTTTGTGGAAAATGCTGTCTCAAAGAAACCTACATAGCCTTGTAATGTGAGATGATTCTGTCTGAAACTCACCCCCCTGGTAGTTGCTGTGATGCCCTCGAATGCCCATCAATTTCCGGGTAGGCCACTGCCAGAATGTGGGCCACTGGGGGGGAGGGGGAGGGGTCTGGCGTGTGCACGCCCAAGTTGGGAGGACATCCCCAGCTGGACCTCCGCGATCTTCTGGTCCCAGCGTCTCAGGTCCTCCCACCTCTTTCTGCAATGGATGTTCCACCAGCGATGCACCCCCATGGTCTGCACCTTCCAGGTGATGGCTTTCCATATCCCATGCTTCTGATGTCCATTGGCCTGTATGGATGCAAAAGACAAATGAGGTGGACAAATTAGATCATCATTTGGAAAAATGACTGTGCACATATTTAGTACAAACCTAGAACATGCAGGTATGCATTTCCTACACAGTACTTGAGGACCACATTTTGTGTAAAAGATTCAGAGACAATTTCGCATTTTTATGGAGTGACCAGCAGTCTGCCTCCCAACACTGGTCATGGCTAATAGTGATTGTTTCAACAGAGTGTCACAGTTTAGCGTAAAACAATGCAACTTGCCCAGTAATGTTGCCCACCACCACCCTCACATCACCATCTGTCCCTGCAGCCAAGTAATCTACTTGTGCATGACTGCACAGACACCCCATATCCAGGGGCAATATCCTGCTGTATACTGTGCAAATAGGTATTACCAATGAGAAATGCATCAACCTAAAGATTTCATGGCAATCGAATGGCAGTTATGTGTGTAAATTGAAGCTACATCTCTGGGGATTAGCGTTCATGTCTACAATCTATTGTGTCAATAAACCATTACATGTGGTAATGTGGTTAAACCACAAGCAACATGTGATACATAGTAGGACATATGTGGTAACTGAACAGGGATATCTGCAATCAGGTCAGTGTTTGTTACTTGAGATCTGGCAAATGTCATCAAGATATTGTGTCACATGAGCTTTCATGATTTGGGCATCCATTAGCACTGTGGGACAGTCACTTGCTCTATTGCCGTGCACTGGACATACATGGCTCAGGGACATGTGTCATCAGACTGCTATGAATGAGGGACATGTGTCAGCCCATATTTGCCCAATGAAATGTGTGGACCATAGACAAATGTAATAGGACAATTTGACATTGCAGTCCTCATCCCTAATGTAGTTTATGAAGGTGTATCCAGGCCATAGATAAGACCTGTACAAACAGTGTAAGAGCTAGCCAAGCACATGCATGTGTGAAGGGTGTTGCCATAATGTCTCATTTACCTAGTCCACAGCCATTGTCTTGCCACTTGGGCTGTGGCATACACTGTGAGTATGCATTGTAAGGCCTTGAGGCCTGCATGCTGTGTATGAAGGGCATACATGAGCATTGTAGAACCATCGCTGGAATGCCTGACAGTATATCAAATGAGCACCATTTTGGGCAAACCTGGATTCATGGCCACTCTGAAGGGATGAGTGAGCTACAACTTTGGTGCATGAAAAGGTCTCAAGGCCTGAAGTGCCTTGAGGGCCCTATGTTGACTGACACACAGCTGCCCACCACACAGATATTGCACAGCAGTTCAGATGAAATGCACATCATCTTAGACAATGTGAGTTGAACTCAATGACTTGAGTGGGGGGATGTGCGTGTTTGCAATGTTGCATTGCATCTGCACAATCATGTAACACAGGGGGGACTTTGTGCTTCTGACAGAACATACTGCATAACGGTCACGTATTCTACACTTGGCACATTGTTCTACATACCCACCCTGGACATCAAGAGCATGTATCACAGATTTTTTGGACAGGTACCATACTGAGTCACAATCACACATATGCACAAAAGTTACCTGTGTGGAGACAAATGATGGTAATTAATAGACTATGACCCTCATTATGACATTGGCGGCAAATGCCACTTACTGCCATGCTGACTGGCGCCAACATACTGCCGCCGCGGTGGATATCCGTTCAACATATTATGACTCACACACACCAATCCGTCACTATACAGCCACAGACACAACTCCGCCACACCAAAGCACCCAAGAACAAGGGATGACATAAGGAAGAGGTGGAATGACCAGTGGATGAAGGTGCGTTTAATTGCAGCAAGACACCAACTAGCTGCACAGAGGACTGGCGGTGGATCTCCACCTCCTCCCTCATAACTAACAACATGGGAGAAGCAAGTCTTGGCAATCATGCATCCTGAGGACCTGGCAGCAGTAGCAGGAGGACTGGACTCTGGTAAATCAACTCTTTACTACTATCACCCCCCTACCTGCATGCCATCACATACCCCCACCCTCACTCCCATCACTCCACTCCATCCCATACACCCCACCATCACAACAGACTCATCCCAATGCCAAGCCCTGCATACACCACCAATTTATGGACACCACTCACAGCCCTGCATGGACACCTATCAATAAAGCGTGAACACTGGAGAGAATCAGCTAGCCTACCACATACCAACTCGCACAAGTTAAAGCTGCCAGGGCAAATACAAACAAAGAGGGCAAGCCATCCATGCACAATATGTCACACACAGAAACAATAACACTATATTACATCCCCACAGGTATCCCAGCCAATGTCACTGGAGAAGAGGTGCCAGCACTAACCAGTCCCCCCATAGAATAGGCCCACTTTGATGACAGCGACTCTGCTAGCCTGGATCTGGATGACCAACCTGGCCCATCAGGGACCTCCGGACAGACCCAGGCACAGTCACACACCACCACAGAGCCTTCCCCATCAGGAAACACCACCACAGCACCCACCCAGCATACCCATACCTCTGTCCCTAGGACACAACAGTCAGCAGTGTTTCCACCACTATAGGGACCCCAGGGCACACCTCGCACCCAAGACAATCAGGGACCTGGTGTCAGTGGCAGTGGGCACACGGTTCAGGGAACAGAGGCACAGATCAACCGGGAAGCTGGGAGGACTGCTGTGCATCAAGAGGAGGACAGGCCGAGGGAACCGACTCTCCTGGAGGCACTCACTGAGATCCTGGAAGCATACCAACATTCCCAGGATACCCTGGACCAGATCCTGGACAGCGTGCAGTAGAACAGGCGGCTGCAGGAGGGGCAGTACCAGGGGATCAGGGAGTACTTGAAGGCCATTAACACCACCCTGGTCTCCATTGCAGGGCTGCTGGCATACATGGCCAACATTATGAAGGAGGCAGTCTTACAACAGCAGGCCCCTGACACTCGCCAGACATCTGAACAAAGTTCCACCTCCGCTGCCACTAGCGGACAGGAGGCCCCGCCAGAGGACTCACAGGCCACCAGCACCCCTCCCCCTACAGAAGAAGAACCACCCCGCAAACGTTCCCTGTGATCCAGGCAGAAGCCAGAGACTATTGCCAAGACCCCGCCAGGAAATAAGACTCTCCTGATTTTCACCCGTGTGTCCCACTCAGTCACCCTGTCCACCTTGATCTGCCATTGCTCTCCTTCCTATGCCCCTTGGACAATGCACCTGTGGTACAAATAGACTGGAACAATACCCTGGACTTTCCTCCATCATCACTCCAGCCCATTGCACTTCCCCCTTTTCTTCTTAGCACTGCAATAAACACACTTTGAAAAAATACAAGTATGGAATATATCAAATGATTTGAGTATGTATTTGTTTAACAAGGTTCAAACATTGCAAATCAACTGTACAGTAAGGTGCACATAGGACAGACCTGTATTTGACTGCAGTGAACACACCAGGAGCGATAGTGGGGCACCAACATCTGCAAAAAGAGTTGCCAAAGGGTACAGTGAGTGGGCATAGAAGTGGGTAATAACAGACTGCCAGTGACAATGTTAAACAAAAAAATGACAATGAAATGTGAAGTACCACTGTCTTTCCTGTGTGTAATTGGAAATACTGTCAAATCACTGCTGTTCTGTTGTCCTCATCCTCATCCTCTGCCTGCTCATCTTCACTGTCCACAGGGTCCACTGCTGCCACATGGCCATCTCCAGTCTCCTCTTCCTACAGAAAAGGCACATGGAGTCTCAAGGCAAGGTTATGCAACATGCAGCATGTCACGATTTTCTAGCAGACCTTCTTGGGTGAGTGGCACAGGGATCCACCTGTTAGATGGAGGCACCAAAACCTGGCCTTCAGGAAGCCAAAGGTACGTTCAATGATCCTTCTTGTTCGCCCATGTGCCCCATTGTAACATTCCTCTGCCCTTGTCCTGGGATTCCTCACAGGGGTCCATATCCATGATAGGTTGGGTAACCAGAGTCACCTGCAAATATCGAGGGACAACATCTAGCCACACACCATCCCATATGGCCCACACCATACCCATACACCAACATCCACCGGGTGGGAACCAGAGCTCACCTATTAGCCACACCCTGTGCCTCTATAGTTGGCCCATCACATTTGGGATGCTGCTATTCTAGGAGGATAAAGGTATCATGCACAGACCCAGGATTCTTCACATTGACGTTGGAGATGTACTGGTCCGCCAGGCACACCATCTAGACATTCATGGAATGAAAACTCTTTCCTGTGAAGACCTGTTTATTTTGCCGGGTGGGGGGGACAAATGCAATATGTGTTCAATCAATCGCCCCAATTATGTTGGGGATTTGTCCCATTGCATAAAAGTCAGCCTTCCCTGTGGCCAAATCTTCCACCTGGGGAAATACAATGTAGCTGCACATGTGTTTTATCAGGGCAGACAACACTCCTGTCAGCACTATTGAGAACATTGGCTGTGACATTCCTGCTGCCAAGCCCACTGTCACTTGGAAAGAACCAGTTGCCAATAAATGGAGCACAGATAGCACTTGCACAAGCGGAGGGATCCCAGTGGGGTGACAGATAGCAGATATCAGGTCAGGCTCCAGTTGGGCACACAGCTCCGTGATAGTGGCCCTGTCAAGTCTGTAGATGAGGATAATGTGTCTGTCCTCCATTGTGCCAAGTCTACCAGGAGTCTGTACACGGGGTATGTCTCCATCTCCTATTCATCCACAGCGGCTGCAATCTAAGGGACAAAAGAGTGAGGAGCCGGTCATAAACTGTGTATGTTGTTATTTTAAATTTACATTTTAAATTTACATGTGTCATTTGTCCTGTATGCACAATTGTGAACTGTGACGCAGTTATAAACCAGGGCCTGCCCCCCCAAAATGGAGGAAGTGTGGTAATTCCTTTGACGTTGTGCGCCATTGCAGGAGGCGGTCGGGAACCACTGTGCAACTCTTCATTGGATAATATTAGGCCCTCTTGGTACAGTGGCCAATGGTGATGTACGCTGGCAGTGACGGTATGCAACACCGCAGACGTCACTGCCATTTTCTATCTGTTCACTCACTTCCTACCTGAACTTTAACAGGAGAGGACCTACACTGCATGTGCTGCTGTGACCTGTGTCTGGAACCTACCATGGCTCGTGTGAATGGGGAAAGGGCCCCTGCAGAGTTGGAGAGACTGGTGGATGGGTTCCTATCCCAGTAGGGACTGCTGTATGGGCCTCCAGACCAACAGGTGAGTACACTGTGAGCATGATGCATGGGGCATGAATGCATGGAGTGGTGTCTGTGAAGGCCTCATGTAAGGGGGGGTTGGTGGATGTCCCCTGGGTGACGTGCAGCTTGTGTGCTGGGCCGTGTCTGTTCAAATGGGGATGGGAAGTGGTATGGTGGACCATGAGTGTAACAGGCAGGACGGTTTGACTAATACCTTTTCCAGTGTGTATTTTCTCTGCAGGTCAGCGGCCATCAAAGAAGGGTAAAAGGTGTGGCATCGCCAGGAACATGTGGACCCTCGGGGTCTGCGGCAGGCAGAGCACCCATTGTTTGAAACGGTAGGAGGACCTGAGATGCTGGGCACGGAAGATGGTGGAGGCCCAGCTGGGGATGGCCTCCCAACGAGGAAGGGATGCCCATCAAACCCTGCCCCCCCCGATGGCCCGCACACTGGCGGTGGCCTATCCAGAGTTGGATGGACACTTGAGGGCATCACAGCAGCCACAAGGGGGTGAGTACAGTTCCCATCATTACAACTTACGCATGGTAGGGTGGTATCCGGGTGGGGGACGTGTGTCTGTGAGTGCCCCTAGGCCAGGCCTGACATCGCAGAGTAGGTTCCATGTTGGACAGGGTTCTGATGCGATATTCCTCCTACCTAGCTAGTAGGCATTCACTACTGGGCAGGGCTGTGTGGGTCCTAGGTATGCTGCAGTTGGCAGTATGTGTCCCTCCCCATGCCCTGGTGACTAGCATTGTTACTGGTAGTGCACTGAATAGTGCGTAAGGCTGTTCCCTGTGTGTGAGGGTGCTGTGTACGCTAACGGGGGTGTTGGTGCAGCCATTAACCAAGTGTTTCCTTTGTCTCTTCCCCCCTTTTTGTTTTGTCATCCTGTCCTTATGTGCATTAGCATCATCTGGTGGAGGAGCAGAGGCACTGGTGACGGAGGAAGCTGCATCCCCCAGGAGGCAGAGTCCACCGACGGTGAGGGCACCAGTTGGACCTAGGTCGAGGGGAGCACCACGGTAGAGAATGGAGGGGACAGTTTGGACACATATACCTCCTCCGAAGGAAGCTCCCTGGTGATGGCGGACACCTCTGTGCCCACCCCAGCTACAGGTACAGCCGCCACCCCCCATACCAGCACCGCCCTCCCAGCAGCCCCTCAGTGAGTTGCCCATGCACACTCACCCAGGAGGGTGGGCATCTCCTTCACCCCAGGCACTTCAGGCCCTGCCCCATATTGCCCTGCTGCCCTGAGTGAGGAGGCTATTGACCTCCTGAGATCCATCTCTGTTGGGCAGTCAACCTTTGTGAATGCTATCCAGGGGCTGGCAGCCCAAATGCAACAAACCAATGCATTTCTGGAGGGCATTCACATTGGCTTGGCGGTCCAACAGAGATCAATCTTGGGTCTCGCCTCCTCTCTGATGGCAGTAATTGTCCCTGTTTCCACACTCCCCCCTCCAACTTCCTCTACCCAATCCCATTCCCCTCAACCCCAACCTATCCCAAGCACACAGGCAGACCTGCATGCACACAAGACAACACACAAGAGTGGTTCAGGCAAACACAAGCACCACACTTCATCCCACGGGCACTCACACAAACACCATCCAGATGCAGACATACCAACATCCACAATTTCCACTGTCTCCCCCTCCTATTCCTCCACCTCCCTCCCAGTTGCGTCTACACTCACAGCTGCATGCAATACATCCTCATCCACTACCGCCATCACCAGCATACCTAGCCGAACACACACCTCACTGGCAGACACCACCCCAACAGCTATGCACACGTCCCCTGTGTCCTTTCCCACTGTGTCTGTGCCCCCTCCGAAGGTAGACAAACGCAAGCACTTAGACACCCAACAGCCATCCATCTCAGAACAGCATCCAGCCCATGCACCTGCACCTAAACACAGCAGACAGACACCTCCTACAACCACTCCCTCTTCCTCCTCTCCCAAACCTTCTCCCTCTTCCTTTTTCCAATGTCCCTAAGAAGTTATTCCTCTCCACCATTGACCTCTTCCCTACCCCTCCCCCGTCCTTCACATCTGGCCAGGGTGGCTAAAACCCAGGCAAGCACCTCAGCTACCCAGTCCACAGGCCCAGTAGTGTCCATAGCAACTCGCAGTGGGAAAGGATCCAGGGCACCAGGTGGCCTCACAGAAAGGGTGCCAGCCCCAAGTGCTGCCCGGAAGGGAAAGGAATCATACCCAGCTGCTGCCAGGAAGGGCAAGGAGCCATCCCCAGCTGATGACAGGAAGAGCAAGAGGCCTGCACCAGCTGCTGCCCTGAAGAGCAAGGAGCCATCCCCAGATGCTTCTAGGATGGGCAAGGGGCCTGCACCAGCTGCTGCACTGAAGAGCAAGGAACCATCCCCAGCTGCAGCCAGGAAGGGCAAGGGGCCTTCACCAGCAGGCAGGTAGGACAAAGGTCCTGGTTGTGCAGCCACCCGAGGCTGCAGGAGATGGGCTGGAGCTCCCCCCCCAACACCAGCAGCAGCACCAGTGGGCAGCCATCTGAGGCTGCAGGAGATGGCCTGGAGCTTCCCCCCACCACCACCGGCAGCAGCACTAGTGGGCAGCCGTCTGAGGCTGCAGTGAATGGGCTAGAGCTTCCCCCACCACCACCAGCAGCAGCCCTGCTACCACCAGTAGGCAGCTGTCCAAGGCTGCAGGGGATGGGCTAGAGCTTCCCCGCACCACCACCAGTGGGCAGCTGTCTGAGGTGGCAGGGGATGGGCTGGAGCTTCCCCCCACCACCACCACCACTACCACCAGCAGCAGCACCAGTGAACAGCGGTCCAAGGCTGCAGGGGATGAGCTGGAGCTTCCCCAGCACAACCAGCACCACCACCAGCAGCAGCATCTCCAGTGGACAGACGTCCGAGGATGCAGGGGATGGGCTGGAGCTTCCCCCCACCAGCACCAGCAGCACCACCACCACTGAGCAGCTGTCACCGCCAGCGGACAGTCTGTAGCCCTGTCCATGGGCTGTTGTGCAGCCTGCACCCTGCTAATCCTGTGGGTATGACACCCAGCTAAGAGACTGTGACCATGCACTCCCAAGATCTGCATCACGGGGCACAAGGTCCCCTCCAGAACCAGTGGATATGGCACCCACTCACCCCATCCTCAGCAGGATGAAGATCATAGGGCACAATGCCCCCTCCAGAACCAGTGGGTATGGCACCCACTCACCCGAACCTCAGCAGGATCAGAAGCACAGGGCACGATACCCCCTCCAGAACCAGTGAGTATGCCACTCACTCACCCCATCCTCAGCAGAATCAGAAGCACAGGGCACGATGCCCCCTCCAGAAACAGTGAGTATGGCACCCACTCACCCCATCCTCAGCAGGATGAAGTTCACAGGGCACAATGCCCCCTCCAGAACCAGTGGGTATGGCACTAACTCACCCCATCCTCAGTTGGACTTTCAAACTATCCTTAACCTCTGCCGTCAATTGGAGCCAGATCTCATGCCACAGAACAAAAACCCATACTGTATACCACCTATAAATAGACTCATGGAAGTATTGCACTTCTTGGCTACAGGATCATTCCCGGAAGAATGCAAAGACAAAAGGAAATGATTATAAACAGTCGAATATATTGTATCACTGGCTTATAAATATATCACATATCTAAAACTATTATATACATAAATATTAAAGTCCGAAAATTTTAGCAGGCATTGTCCGTGGACCACTGGGCCCCAATCACATGGGCAAAGCCCACACAGGATACCTGACTCCAACGGAGAGAACACTGCAGGGGCATCAGATAGCAAAACTACAGGCACCTCAGGGGGAAGGGAAGGGGGGGCACCTCAGCCAGATGAGTCCACGACGCCAGATCCACGAGGGGCCTCCATGGCCACTGTTCCATCCTGGGGAGTGCAAAGCCACAGTCACTCAAGTCTCTACAGTGGCTGGCTTGCCCACTGTGCCATCCTGGGGAGTGCAAAGCCACAGTCTCTCAAGTCTCTACAGTGGCTGGCTTGCCCACTGTTCCATCCTGGGGAGTGCAAAGCCACAGTCTCTCAAGTCTCTAGAGTGGGTGGCTTGCCCACTGTGCCATCCTGGGGAGTGCAAAGCCACAGTCTCTCAAGTCTCTACAGTGGGTGAGTTGCCCACTGTGCCATCCTGGGGAGTGCAAAGCCACAGTCTCTCAAGTCTCTACAGTGGCTGGCTTGCCCACTGTGCCATCCTGGGGAGTGCAAAGCCACAGTCTCTCAAGTCAATATCAGTCTCCACTGGTACTGGAGGGGGACTAGTGCCCAGAGTGCTTCGTGCAGCCCTGCCCGACAAAGATGCGGGCCTGCCCCTTCCACCAATGGGCCAGCGGTGCTTGAGATGAAGTTCAGCGGTGCTTGAGATGAAGGGCCCAGTTCAGCGGTGCTTGAGATGAAGGGCCCAGTTCAGCGGTGCTTGAGATGAAGGGCCCAGTGCAGCGGTGCTTGAGACGGCGGTGCCCAGCGGAGCGGTGCTTGAGATGAAGGGCCCAGCGCAGCGGTGCTTGAGACGGCGGTGCCCAGCGGAGCGGTGCTTGAGATGAAGGGCCCAGTTCAGCGGTGCTTGAGATGAAGGGCCCAGCGCAGCGTTGCTTGAGACGGCGGTGAACAGGTGAGCGGTGCTTGAGATGAAGGGCCCAGCGCAGCGGTGCTTGAGACGGCGGTGCCCAGCAGAGCGGTGCTTGAGATGAAGGGCCCAGTTCAGCGGTGCTTGAGATGAAGGGCCCAGCGGAGCGGTGCTTGATACGGCGGTGCCCAGCGGAGCGGTGCTTGAGATGAAGGGCCCAGCACAGCGGTGCTTGAGACGGCGGTGCCCAGCGGAGCGGTGCTTGAGATGAAGGGCCCAGCGCAGCGGTGCTTGAGACGGCGGTGCCCAGCGGAGCGGTGTTTGAGATGAAGGGCCTAGTTCAGCGGTGCTTGAGATGAAGGGCCCAGCAGAGCGGTGCTTGAGACGGCGGTGCCTAGCGGAGCGGTGCTTGAGATGAAGGGCCCAGCGCAGCGGTGCTTGAGACGGCGGTGCCCAGCGGAGTGGTGTTTGAGATGAAGGGCCCAGCGCAGCGGTGCTTGAGACGGCGGTGCCCAGAGGAGCGGTGCTTGAGATGAAGAGCCCAGTTCAGCGGTGCTTGAGATGAAGGGCCCAGCGGAGCGGTGCTTGAGACGGCGGTGCCCAGCGGAGCGGTGCTTGAGATGAAGGGCCCAGTGCAGCGGTGCTTGAGACGGCGGTGCCCAGCAGAGCGGTGCTTGAGATGAAGGGCCCAGTGCAGCGGTGCTTGAGACGGCGGTGCCCAGCGGAGCGGTGCTTGAGATGAAGGGCCCAGTTCAGCGGTGCTTGAGATGAAGGGCCCAGCGGAGCAGTGCTTGAGATGAAGGGCCCAGCGCAGCGGTGCTTGAGACGGCAGTGCCCAGCGGAGCGGTGCTTGAGATGAAGGGCCCAGTTCAGTGGTGCTTGAGATGAAGGGCCCAGTTCAGCAGTGCTTCGGATGAGTGCCCAGTTCAGCGGATCAGCCCATGGCGTGGAGGTCATTCGCCACCTGACCTGTGGCTGGCTGTGCCTTCCTGCCCACCTGAGATGGGCCTGGTGGGGCCCTCCTGGGCTACAGTACCGGGCCTGTTGGCATCCTCCTGCCTACCTGGGATGGGGCATGCGGGGCCCTCCTGCACAGCTGGGCTGCTGGCGGTCTTCTCGGGCGTGCTGCACTTCCCAGCCTTCCCTGGTCGCCTGTGGCCCTTCCCCACCTTTGGCGGTGTGCCAGGTGGCACCACACTCCCTGCCGGAGCCATGGTAGGGATTTTGGTCCCAGGTGTTTTAGGCCTCTTGCGCCGGGCACTGACAATCTTCGCATGTTTTTGCGGCGGTGGGCTGCCCGTGCCTTGGCTCCCTATTGAGCTGTCTGCCCTTGAGGGTGGGGGACTCCACAGTCCATGGCAGACTGTCTTCACTGGACCCGCTGTTGTGGTGGCTGATGTGCTGACTGGAGTCTTTTTAGATGGACGGGGTGGGGGAGTTGTTGGGAAGAGGTCAAGTTTGGAAAGGAAAAGAAGTTTAGGAAGAGAGGGACGGGTAGGTGTAGTAGGTATGGGAGTGGAGGAAGAGGTTGTGGTTGTAGGAGGTTTCAGTCTGGTGTCTTTGGGTGGAGGTGCTTGGGCTGGAGGCTGTCGTGAGGTGGATGGCTGTTGGGTGGGTGGCTGCCTGCGTTTGTGTAGCTTGGAAGAGGGGGTGACAGACACACTGGGAGAGGACACAGGGGACGTGTGAATGGTAGTGGGGGTGGTGACTGCACGTGTGTGGGTGGTTCTGGTGGGTGTGCTGGTGATGGACGTAGTGGCTGAAGATGTTGTGCATGCAGGTGTGAGTGGAGACGTGACAGGGAGGGAGGAGGGAGACGAGGAGGAGGGGGACACAGTGGAGGCAGTGGGTGTTGGTATGTCTGCATGTGGATGTTGCTTGTGTGAATGCTGTGTGATGTGTGGTGCTTATGTCTGGATGAGCTTCCCTTGGGTGTTGAGGTGTATGCAGGCTGGTCTGATGGTGTGTCTGGGATAGGCAGAGGTACAGGGGATTGGGTATGGGTGGAGGAAGTTGGAGGGGGGAGGCTAGAGACAGGGACAATTGCTGCCATCAGTGCTGAGGCCAGAGTGTTGAACGATCGCTGATGGGCAGCCTGACCCGAATGAATGCCCTCCAGGTATGCATTACTCTGGTGCACCTCCCTTTCTACACCCTGGATGGCATTCAAAAGGGTAGACTGCCCAACAATGATCGTCCTCAGGAGGTCAATGACCTCCTCACTGAGGGCAGCAGGGGTGACAGGGGCAGGGCCTGAGGTGCCTGGGGCGAAGGAGATGACCACCTTCCGGGGTGAGTGGGCACGGGGCAAACGCTGAGGGGCTGCTGGGGCGGCGGTGCTGGTGCGCTGGGTGGCAGCTGTACCTGTTGTAGCGGGGGGCACGGATGGTGCCGCCACCACAAGGGAGCTCCCTTCAGAGGACGAGTCGCTGTCACTGACATCCGCACGAGTCCCCGCTGTGGAGCTCCCCTCGCCCTCCGTCTCACTGGTGAAACCCGAGTCAGTTGCATGGCTCGCCATGGCCATGTGAGATGCAGCTCCCTCGTGCTCCGATGCCACTTCTCCTACGCCTGATGATGCTAATGCACAAATGAACAGGAAGACAACAAAAAAAGGGGGGTGGGGAAAAATAAAGACATGTTGAGTGCATGCATTGGTGACACCGTTGGCGGACAGGACAGACACAGAAGCCCCCTGCACTACGCCGCGCACTTGGGGTCGACTACGCAATCCGTGGGTCATGGCCTACAAGCCTATGGGGGACCTCTGCTCACATACATGACACAGGGCAATGAATAGCTGCACTTGGCACCCTACAGAGGTGGGGGGTGGGGGCACAGGGCCATGCCTTACGGAGGGGCCTACCCTACAGATATCGCCCTGGCCTAGGGATACCCACAGCCCTCCTCCCCCACCCAGAAACCTCCACTGCGCGCAAAGTCTCCAGGATTTGAGTGTACTCACCCCCTTGTGTCTGCTGTGATGTCCTCGCGCGCCCATCCAAATCGGGGTAGGCCACCGCCAGGATCCGGGACATCAGGGGGGTCAAAGTACGACTGGCACCCCTCCCACGTTGGGAGGCCATCCCCAGCTGAGCCTCCGCCGTCTTCCTGCTCCAGCGTCGGATGTCCTCCTATCTCTTCCTGCAGTGGGTGCCCCGTCTCTGGTGGACCCCCAGGGTCCGGACGTCCTTGGCGATGGCACGCCAAATAGCGATTTTCTGGTGGACGCTGACCTATGTGACATGTACAGGGAGAGAAGAATAATCATCACCTTCTGCATGCTCGATGTGAGTGGTCCCCCCATCCCCACCCTTGCCATGTGGCACATGCTCTCATCCGTCGTTTGATGCATGCCTCACTCGCTCCCCTCCACCCCATCTTTCATCCACCCCACTCAACACAGGCATTGGCCACAAAGCATGGTCCCAGTGTACTTACCTGTTGGTCTGGAGGACGGTAGAGTAGCGCGTACTGGGGGAGGACCCCATCCACGAGTTTCTCCAACTCCTGAGCAGTGAAGGCAGGGGCCCTTTCCCCAGTCGCATGAGCCATTGTCTCTTCCAGACCGTGGTCACAGCAGCACTTGCAGTGTAGGTCCTCTCCTGTGGAAGATCAGGTATCGAGTGATTAAGCAGATAGAAAATGGCGGTCACGCCCACAGCGGTGCGTACCGCGGCGGTGCGTACCGCGACGGTGCGTACCGCGACCGCCGGCGCACATCGTCATTGGCTCCTGAGACCCATAGGGTTCAATGTTCACCAATGCAGCTTTGCGCCGCGGTCTTCGACCGCCTACCGCCACGGTGTCCCACGCCAGCGCATTGACCTCACATCCCATTGTCGCACTTCACAGGTCAGGCAGCCGCCATTTCAAGGGCCCACATGCCTTATTTTCTACTGCGTCACCCATACCTATGCCTTGCATCGACACTCATACAAGCCATTCAATGCATTGGGAATCGTGTTATGTGCAATCTGTGGTTACGTACCTGTGGGTTGTTTGACTCTGTGCTCGCTGTTGTCCTTCATAGGCACCGTCTGCTGGGACATGCGAGGAGATGGAGAAATCTTCCCGTGTACAGACCGCTGGTGGACCTGTCGACAATGGAGGAAAGACATGTCATACTGACATACAGGCTTGACCGAGCCACTATACAGGAACTATGTACCCAGTTGGAGCCAGACCTGATGTCACCAATCCGCCAACCCACAGGGATCCCCCCTCTAGTGCAGGTGCTGTCAGTACTCCATTTCCTAGCAAGTGGGTCATTTCAAACAACAGTGGCCATATCATCAGGGATGTCCCAGCCCATGTTTTCCAAGGTGTTGTCCAGAGTGTTGTCTGCCCTGCTCAAACGCATGCGGAGCTACATCGTGTTCCCTGAGGTGGGGGATTTGCCTACAGTGAAGGGTGATTTCTATGCCCTTCGACATATTCCCAACATCATTGGTGCCATTGATGGGACACATGTTGCTTTGGTGCCCCCCAGTGCTGGGCCCAGCGGGGATCTCCTGATGGCCGCGGCGGGAGTGCAGTCACATTGGCGGCCGCCCGGCGGTCAGACCATAAGGTCGTAATGAGGGCCTTAATGTTTAGTTTCCTGCAAAGCTCTTGATGGTCTCACATTACATTTCCAACACTGGAAATATGTGGCTGGACAAATTTTGTGTTCAAATATGGTATGATAAAATGTCTAAAGCACATCACATACTTTTCATGGGGATATAACCTTTGCAGCAGAAACACTTGAAAGTGTTCTTGTGATGAATCAGAGTCATGTTGCCAATTGATATGTTCCTGTTTGATATGTGTTGTGATCATGGTCTGGGTTGGGGTGTGTTTTATAGTGTGCTGAGTAGGTGGGTCTACTGCCCGAATATGTACTGTGTTGTTTTTAAAACTATTCAATGGCCTGTTGTCTTCTGCTTTACTAGCTGCGTATAGCAGCAGTTGACCGCCATTAGCTAAATGCAGCTGGGAGTTCATCGCAAGGCCAGTGTCATTGTAATATTGTTGGACATTCTACCAAGTGAGTAGCGGTGCCGGAGTGCCGACTGCCATAGTTTTCAACCTCAGCGGTGCTGACTATTGCCTTGACGGATGGCCTTTTAGGCTGTTTACATTGTAATACAGTAGTATATTGGTGGCAACGCGACTGTATTTTTGGACATCCACCACAGTTCTTTGACAGTCCGACTGTGAAACTTGTGATGAGGCCCTACGACAGCACCTTAGCACAGGAAGCCAACACAAACAAGGCTGTGAAAGGATGGCTGTAGGAGGCTGGCCTGCCTTGTAGTGGGTATCTTGGGTACTTACACCTTATACCAGGAACAGTTATCCCTTATTAGAGAAATGTAGTAGTATTCTAGTAGCTTAGGCTGATAGAGGTAGCTGTAGCAGAGAAGATTAGGGTGAACTAGGAGACATGCAAAGCTCCTGCAATACCACTACAGTTTACACAGTACTTATACACAATAAAAGACAATACTCAGTGTTACAAAAAATAAAGGTACTTTATTTTAGTGACACAAGGCCAAAAATATCTTAGAGGCAATACTCCTTCTGGAGGTAATAATTATACACAATATATACACTAGGCACCAAAATCAGGTAAGTACATAGTCATAGGATAGTGCAAACAATAGAAAATACCATGGAGGAATGCAGTAGGAAAAAATAGGCCTGGGGGTAACACAAACCATACACTAAGAAAGTGGAATGCAAATCACAAATTCCCCCTAGGCAAGTCTAGTGTGTAGAGGGTCACTGGGAGTGTCAGAAAACCACAAAGGTGAGTAAAATACCTCATCCCACAGTCCAGGAAAGTAGGAGTAAAGTATTGCAAGTTTCCTCAGGACACACTACAAGTCTTGATTAGAGGTATTGCAAGAACCAAGCAAGACTACAAACAACAAATGGTGTATTCCTGGACCTGAAGACCTGTAAAGAGAGGAGACCAAGTCCAGAAGTCGCAGAAGATTCCAGGAAGGACAGGAGCCCCTGCCAACCTAGAAGATGGTGTAAAAGAGGATTCTCCGGTTGGATGAAGTCTGCAGAAGAGCACCAAAGAAGATGGCTGCGGGTTCCTGCATGATGCATAGGATGTCCCACGTGGAGATGTTGGATGCAGGTGAGTTGCAACGCTGGATTCGTCCAACAAGCCTTAGTTCAAGCAATGTCCTGGATTGCATCAAAATGGCACAGCCTGGATCCAGGAGGGACCAGGGGACCTCAACTAGGACTGAGGAGGCAGTGGGGGCACTGGAGGGAACCCACAGATGACCAGGCAGCACCCACGGAGGACCCATGACAAAGGGACAAAGAAGGTGCAAATTGTGGTTGCTGGAGCACTACAAACGAAGGTCCCATACCGCCAGAGAACAACTCAGCGAGTTCAGCGTCACAGGACAGAGTGCTGGGGACCTGGGCCAGGCTGTGCATGAAGAATTCTTGCACAGAGGCCTAAGGAGGTGAAGATGATGTGGTGCACAGGGGTACTGTCACAAACGGGGAAGGCAAGCTCTTACCTCCTCCAAATTTGGACAGCTGGACCATGGCACAGTCTGTGTCAAAGGGGTCTACCATCTGTTTTCCAAGGAAAAAGCTTGTCACCAGGAAAGGAGTCAAAGAGAACCGGTTGTCATCTTAGAAGGTGCCTGCTGGAGCAGGGAAGTGACTCCGTCACTCTACGGGAGATTTCTTCGGTCCTTCTGGTGCAGGGTGAAGACAGGGAGTCCCCAGAGTGTGCACATAGTGGAAACTGTTGCAGTTGCTGGCTGGAGCTGAAGTTGCAGAGTCGATGTTGCTCTTCTGGATACTTTGTTGCAGTTACAGCGGTTCCTGGAGCAGTCTGCAGTTGATTCGAGATCAGAGGATGAAGCAGGAGTTGCAGAGGATTCCTGATGGAAACTTGCAATCTGAATCTGAAGACCCACAGGAGAGACCCTAAATAGCCCTGAGAGGGGGATTGGCTACCTAGCTTATAGTTTGTGCACTATTTCATGCAGGCTGCAAGGGCAGTCCTGTGGAAGGGTTTGTCTGAGCTCCTTAAGGGCGGCAAAAGAAATGTTGCAGCCCATAAGAATTTCCTGGAACCCCAATGCCCTGGGTATCTAGGTACTATATACTATGGACTTGTAAGGGGGGTTGGTAAATGAAGTCACTAAACTATAGTGACTAATTTGGAAGCAGAGAGAGCATAAACACTGAAGTTCTGGTTAGCAGAACTCTAGTGACACAGTTAAGCACTACTGACAACACACACATTAGGCCACAAACTATGAGCACTGGGGTCATGACCAGCAGGATCCTAGTGAGACAGGCACAACACACTGGCATATAGGGTTATCACTATGAGCACTGGGGTCCTGGCTGGCTGGATACCAGTGACACAGTAAAAACACACTGACTCACACTCACAAAATGCCAAAAGTGGGGTAACCATGCTAGAAAGAGGCTACTTTCTCACAATGTACAATAGTTATGCATGCCAACTTTGGTCTTATTTTGATCCGCTGTATTGTACACCCATTGTTATGAACATCAAATGGGGACTCCATCAGCAGGAGACTCATTTCAACAGAAATGTAACAGGGCAGATTTCCAATAAGTTGAAATCTAGTTCTTCACACATTTATAGGTAGAATTGCAAACAACCCATAGAACATGACTGAGAGAAGCACCAGGATGCATGCTAAGGTGTCACACAATGCAAGAAAAACAGGGTGCAAAGTCAGGTTCATGGTAAACTTCCTATAAGGCAGGAGTCACACTGATAGGTCCTCTATCACCAGGTATAGCCTCATCACATACCCATACCATAGCTTCAAATTCACATTCACCATCAAACATACAAAGATTTTTTACTGAAGTACCCAGTCCTGAAACTTTTCACTTACATTGGTCTCATACCTGTAGGATTGTCACTCAACTATGTCAGTGTACAGTGACATGCACATTGGTCTGCAAAGTATGAACACAATGACATCTAGCTCCAATGTAGCTCACAAACAAAACCCATTGTGATGGGCAAGCCTATGACCCAACATTTACAAATGAGCCAGACACATTTCCAGACACAAAATACCTACCTCCTGTACCCAACTTGTGAAATATATGGGAAAACACTTTTCCACCCAAGTGTCCAGACGGTATAACAAATTTGGTTACAACACACTTGAACAACACCAATATCACCTGGTTTCAGTCACGTCCACTTATCATGTCTGTCAGCAGTTCCCATCTGCTTCTGACACTGTCTTCCATTAGCCAAGGTTGCTGAGCCAAAGAGGATCTAGGGCAATCTGTGAATGGAAGGCAAAAGGGACAGAACCTAGCAGAATAGAATCCTAACATCAGAGAAAGCATGCCTAGAAGTGTAATTTTGAATCTGCTGTTACAATACATGATACTGCAGAGCACTCTGGCCTTTCAAACTTTCAGTCTGCATTCACAACTCACTCATAGGCATTGGAGCTCACTAATACGATGCAAGAAAGGAAGTGACAGGCTAGCCATTAACATCTGGTTTCACAATTACATCACAATAATAGGTCAACTTCACATACCTATTAGTCAGTTGAAGTAATGCTTGATGAGATCTACCCTAGAGTCTCCTTCTTCATCTTCCTCTGGCTCTTCATCACTTGGCATGTCTGCATTTCTACCCACAGATTCTGGCTCCTCACCCTCACCTGGTATAAATGGTATGTGACATCTCGGGGTAAGATTGTGGAGCATGCAGCAGGCAACTATTATTTGACTTACATAGGTGGGTGAGTAGAGGAGGGCTCCACCTGATAAATTCAAGCTCCTAAATCTTGCCTTCAGGAGCCCAAATGTCCGCTCACTACACACCTTGTCTTCCTGTGGGCCTCATTGTAGAAGATTTCCCCTGGCATGATTTGGTACCTCATTGGTGTCAACTGATCCAACAGCCAAAGATGTTAGCCAGAGTAAACTGTGAACAAAATGATAGAACAACACAAACATGTATGTGGGACATGCAACATTGTGATGACAGTAGACAAACATGGCAAACACACATTTCAATTGTAACTTTACAACCAGACAGACCCTCTCTGTGTAGAGTCATGTCAATAGCAGTGGGACATTGCTGTTCCACATGATGAAGGTATCATGGACTGATCAAGGATACTTTGCTGTGACTTGTGAAATGTACTGGTCTGAAGACACAACACTTGAACGTCTATTGAGTGGTAGTTTTTCCTGTTTCTATATACCTGTTCATTGGCACTGGGGGGGGAACCAAGGCTACATGGGTGCCATCAATGGCTCCAACCACATGTGGAATGTGTCCCATTGCATAAACGTCTGCTTTCATTAATGCCAAATTAGCTCCTTGGGGAAACCAGATGTCACTGTCCAGATGTTTCACCAATGCACACAGTGCATCCTTCAAAACCAGACTGAACATAGGACATCCCTGTAGTTAGAGCGACTGTATCCTGAAAGGAGCTAGTGGCCAGGAAGCGTAGCACTGACAGGACTTGAGCGATGGGAGGTATGCTATAGGGATTGCGAATGTCAGCCATCAGATCTGGCTCCAACTGTTTACAAATATCCATGATGGTATGACAATTCAGACAATATGTCTCAATAAAATGTCTTTCCTCCATAGTGTGCAGGGGTACTAGTGGACAGTACACTGGTGGTCATCTTCCTCCCCCATGGCAGGGTGTAGGATAGTATCATCTTCCTTGTTATGTTACCCCCATTTTTACCTGTATGTCAGTATGTTTTCGCCTGTCTCACTAGGATCCTGCTGGTCAGGACCCCAGTGCTCATAGTTTATGGCCTAATGTGTGTGTCAGTATAGTGCTTAACTGTCACTGAGGCTCTGCTGATCAGAACCTCAGTGCTTATGCTCTCTCTGCTTTTAAATTTGTCACTGTAGGCTAGTGACTTAAATTACCAATTTCAATTGTCACACTAGACCCCCTTATAAGTCCCTAGTATATGGTACCTAGGTACCCAGGGCATTGGGGTTCCAGGAGATCCTTATGGGCTGCAGTATTTATTTTGCCACCCATAAGGAGCTCAGACAACCCCTTTCACAGGACTGCCACTGCATCCTGCTTGAGAAGTGCACACAGTACTTCACAGCCATTTTCACTGCACTTAAGTAATATATAAGCACCTATATGTCTTACCTTCACTTGCTGAAGGTTAGATGAAGGTTAGATGCAACGTTACTAAGTGCACTAGCAAAGGTGCCCCCAAATAGTTTAGGGCCATTTCCTGGGACTTTGTGAGTGCAGGAAGGCCATTACACATATGCACTACATATAGGTCAATATCTATATGCAGCTTCACAATGGTAACTCCGAATATGGCCATGTAACATGTCTAAGGTCATAGAGTTGTCCCCCCATTCCTGGTCAGGTATTTGGGAGCCAATTCCATGCATCCTGGGGGCTCCACTATGGACCCCCAGTACTGCCAAACCAGCTCTCTGAGGCTTGCACTGCAGCTACAGCTGCTGCCACCTCACAGACAGGGTTCTGCCCTCCTGGAGTCTGAGCAGCTCAGTCCCAGGAAGGCAGAACAAAGCATTTCCTCTGGGAGCAGGGTGTTACACCCTCTCAGGGCTATTTAGGGTCACTCCTGTGGGTTCTCTTCAGATTCTTCTTGCACGTTTCCTTCAGGAAAAGTGGAGACTGTCCTGTGGTCCTGCTGACACAATTTGGAGGACGTAAGACCTTGCCTTCCCTGAGAGCAAGAGTACCCCTGTGCATCCCATCTTCCTCACCTCCTGTGACCTCTGTGCACTATATGCAAAATTCCTTCATGCACAGCCTGGCCCAGGTCCCCAGCACTCTATCCTGTGACACTAAGCTCACTGAGTTGACCTCCGGCAGCTTGGGACCCTTCTTTGTAGTGCTGCACCAACTGCATTTTGCACCTCCTTTGTCCCCATTTCCTGGGACTCCTGTGGGTGCTGTCTGGTATCCTGAGGGATCTCTGAAGTGCTGAGAGCCCCCTCTTCCTCCTCACACAGAGTTGAGGCCCCGAGATCCCTCCTGGGTCCAGCCAGCGCCATTTTGATGCAAAACGCATATTTGTCATAACCAAGGCTTGTTGGCAATTTCAAACACAAAATCATGTCTGCATCCATCTTCACGATGTAGGAAATCTTTTGCATCATGCAGGAACCTGCGGGCATCTTCCTAGGGTGCATTCCTGCAGTCTTCATCCAACAGGGACTCTTCTTTGGCACCCTCTTCTGGGTTGGCAGGGGCTCCTGTCCTCCCTGGAACTTCTTTTGACTTCTGGACTTGGTCCCCTTCTTTTGCAGGTCTTCAGGTCCAGGAATCCAGCAGTTGTTGTTTGTAGACTTGGTTGGTTACTACAATAATCCATATCACGAGGTGTAGTGTGTTCTAAAGAAACTTGCAGTACTTTACTCCTGCTTTTCTGGGCTCTGGGGTGGGGTAATTTACTTACCTTTCCTGTATTCTTACACTCCCAGCGATTCTGCACACACTACACTTGTCTAGGGGGGAATTCATGATTTGCATTCCACTTTCTTAGTATATGGTGTGTGTTGCCCCTAGACCTATTTTCTCCCATTGCATTCTATTGTATTTCCTATTGTTTGCACTATCCTATGTCTAATTACTTGCCTTATTTTAGTGTTTAGTGTATATATAGTGTGTAAGTAGTCATGGCAGTAGGCAGTCACAACTGCAGTGTTATTTGCCATTGGAACACAATGCTGCCTTTGGCGGACTTGGGCCAATGGGGATGTCTGCCAGCGGTGTCGGTCATGTATGTGGATGTATGTGGATGGCGTGACCGCCATCTTCTACAGTATTGCTCACTTGACTCCTGACACTGCTGCCAGCAAGACCTCAATGACCTGAGCTGCTGTGTACTGCCTCTGGGAGTTATCGTGCCACATCCTGCACGTTATAGGGCCCCTGCCTTCACCCCTGAAGAGCTGTAGAAGCTAGTGGAGGAGGTCCTACCCCTGTATGAACAGCTATATGGTGCACCAGAGGACCAGGTGAGTCCAATGTCATACCAATGTGTGATAGGTGTGGTATATAAAGGTGTGCCGTTATTGTAAACTTTAGAAGGTGTTGATGCATGCAGATGGTACTCTGTGTGGGAGTGTGAGGTGAGAGGATGGGGATGTGTGCCTACTTGGTGCTACTGATGTGTTCTGTCCACTACTATTGGTATGGTGCATGTTGACATGACTTTCTCCTTTTGTCTGTGTCATCCATGAAGGTCAACGTCCATCAGAAGAAGAGAATTGGATGGCCATTGCCAAGGAAGTGCAGACCCTGGGGGTCCACAGCCAGTGCAGCACTCACTGTAGGAAGCAGTGGGAGGACCTGAGACACTGGTCCTAGAAGACCGCAGAGGCCCAGCTGGGGATTTCCTCCCAAAGAAGGAGGGGTGCCAGTCGGACCTTAAGCCCCTAATGGCCTGCATTTTGGCGGCGACCTACCCTGAGGTGGATGGGCATTTGAGGGCAGCACAGCAGCCACAAGGGGGTAAGTACTGAAAGAAGCCATGTATTTCCCTTTGATAGTTTAATGTATGCTGTCTAAGTACTGCAGCTGTGTTGATGTTGTAGGTGCTACAGGTATGCTGACTTCTGGGAATACATGTTACTCCAGTTGGCAATATGCAGACAACGATGTGGCCATTGTAATGGCCATGAAAGCGTATTTATCACATGTATATAGGAAATAGTATGACTGAAGATGTACATGTGGGTGAGTAATACGTGTGACTCTACTCAGCCATACATTTCTTACCTGCTGTGTCATCCTGCCCACCTAGTGTGCTCAAGGCCATTCATCCAAATGGTGAGTCATGTAGCTCTAAGGTGTCTGACCACTCATATTTTACAGGTTCTGCTCTATGTGCAACATTGGGTCTGATGGATGAGTTACAGGGCCAAGTAATCCTGTGACCTGAAATAATTGTACACTTGTGAAGCTGTCATCCAAATCTGTCTTTTTGTTATGGCCAGCTTAGTACTGTCCCTATGAGGTTTGAGGAACTGCCCCCATTTTCATGTAATATTCATAGAATGGGAAATGTGAAGCTTGATAACAGTGGACATCCTAGAATGTGGAACTCATGTAGTCTATTACACCTTCATATTTCATGGTATTACATTGACATGTGTAAAAAAACAACTTGTAGCAATGTGTGTTTGTTGTAGAGAAGGACAGTGGGTAGGTTGCTTAAACCTAGGCTCATGTATATTGTCCATGCTATACAGGCCAATGCCATACCTACATGAGTGCTACATATGCTATTTGCTGCCTACATCATGTGTCATTTGATACCTCATGTTTGATTATATATTGTTGCCTAATTTTTCCCAGACTTGCCTTAGCTCACGTGAGGCTGCTTGGACAGCTATGGTTCTACTCATTCCTGCCTGACTTAATGTTGTAGCAGATGTTCCATATCACATACACCTGTTGGTGTTGTGGGATACGTTGTTAGTAAATTAGCTTTCCTCTAGGTGCATATGTTATTCATGTGTACACAGGTAATCAGTTGTGTAAGTGTGAAGTCTGGACTTAGCTAGTGAGAATCATATCAGTACAGTTGTTAGTCATGAAGGTGTTCTTATGTTGTCATGTAAAGGTTTCTATTCAGCATGTCTGGTGGAATGATATAAGTCATTCATGCACAATGTATGGTGTCCATAGTTTTGTTGGTGTAACTATGCTCCCTGTGGTTGTCCATGGATGTATCTTGTGTGCTATATAGCCCCCAACTGCAGTAAGTAGAGTTGTCTATGTGACAATGTATCTGATTAGTGGGTAAGAAACTCCTGATGAATCTAGTACTAGTGAATAGATAGATGTTGTTTCCCAGACATGTACTGTGAAATAGTGAGCTGAGTCCACTGTATGGGAATGGCACACGTAGCGTATTCATCAAAGGTTTTTGCCATGGTGTAAATAATGTACAGAATGATCAGTTAGGCATGTGATTAGAAGGCAAGATGCTGAGTTGTATGTGAAGTGGGATGACTTACCTTTTCTGGAACATGATTTTTGGTGGTGGACTGGGCAGGTGTGGAATTCGAGTAGGCATAATATTGTGTCAGTCACCTGCATTTCCTTGGATTGATGTTATGATGGACAGTGATGAGCTGTATGGGGATTAAAGTTTTGATTTAGCCAAGTCATATAGTGCATGATGCTTTTCAGTAACAGGTGATTTGATGGGATGGTCAAGTAGTAGTCAAATGGTTGGCTCATGTTTCCCATGAGAATATTGTCAAATGAGAAAGTTGGAAGTGTCTTCTTGTGACATGATGTAGGCTATGAAGGGTTTTTGACTGGGCCTTTCCAAGCAGATGTATAGCTACTGTAGTGCATGCTGTAAACTTTGTAGGTGTGAAGAATGTGATGACCCTCTCTCTCTCGCTCTCCCTCCCTCTCTGTTCATGTACATCAGCATCGGCAGGTGAAGGAGACGGGGCACAGGCAAGTGGGGAAGCTGCCGGCCATGGGACCCGGAGTGCTGAGGCCACCGACAGCGAGGGACCTGGTGGCCAGGAAGGCGAGGTGAGTGCCACAGGGGAGACAGGATCCACGTCATCATCCTCGGAATCCTCCTCCAATGGACACTCCCTGGTGGTGGTGGACCCATCTGAGACCACCCCAGCACCATCTTTGTCCACCACCCCCATTTCTACCACTGTGCTCCCCGTAGCTCCCCACTCTGAGGCTGATCTCTGTGGGTCAGTCGACCATCAGGAATGCCATTCAAGGACTTGCAACTCAAGTCCAACAGAGTAATGCATTCCTGAAGGGCATTCACAGTGCACTGGCTAGCCTATAGAGATTCTTTCAGGGTCTGGCCTCCACACTGATGGTAGCCAGTCACCCTTTGTCTTTTGCCCACCTTCCTCTTAGCAATCCCAAACCACTCTTCCCCGACACAGCCAAAAAGCACAGACAGGCAAGCATGCATCCACCTCAATATCCAAGGGTTGCTCTGATAAACACAAGCACCACAAGACACACCACTGGCATACATACAAACATCATACACCTGAAGACACAGCAACAGTCACAACTTGCTCTGACACCCCCACCTCCCACAGCATCACAGAGAGTACACCAGACACACCTGCAGATACCACAGCAACATTCCCAGATCCAGCCACTACATCTCTCTTACCCACATATAGCACAACAGCAGACCCTCAGACATCCACCCAGTCACCACATCCGTAGACTCCACAACCACAGACATGCCTACATGCAGCACATTCACTATACCTGCAGTCACCACCCCAACAGACACTCACCCACCCACCACAGCATCTCCCAGCACCTCCATCACCTCCCAAAACACATAAATGCCCACACTTGCCCTCCCAACAGACACCCACCACCCACAAGCATACCTCCTGCAAACATGCACCCAAGACATCCACACCAACACCTCTTACAACCACTCCCTCTCCCTCCACATCCAAACCCTTTTGCTATGACCAACCCCTATGTGTCTAAAAAGGCTTTCCTTTCTAAGTTTGCCCTTTTCCCTACTCCTCTCTCAACCTCCGATACCCCCTAAACATTCTGTGTCCCTCCCCAAGTCCTGCCCTTCGACCTCCAAGCACTCCCCTGCTCCCCTGCAAGTACCCATGCCCCTCCCCCGCCAAGGAGTCTACCCCTTCCAAGATTTCCCAACCCTCCCCTAAGCCTGGACCTAAATGCCCCCTCCTAAGCTCAAACCCAAAGGACCCCCTCCCAATCTAAAGCCCAAACCCCTCTTCTGCACCCCCAGTCCCTGAGTTGCCTGGATGACTCCTTGATGCCCTACCTGTGGAGGTTACATGACAGTCAGGCGTCAAGTTAGGGGAACATACATTTGCATTGTGTGCATGTTGCCCATTGTTAATATGGACTGGCTTCTGGCCTTGGATATGTTTAAATTATTTATTCCGTTATTACATATTTGGGACAACCGGTTGTTGGTTTCAAAGTTACATCTTTGTACTGCATTTCTTTTTTTATAGAAGATGTGTTCCTGGCTGACATTGTTTGTGTGTGAGTATTTGTGTGTAAGTGGTGTTTGTGCTACCTGTTTGTCTGGGAAGCTTGTGAGGGTGTGTACAGTTCATTTGTCCCACAGTGATGGGTGTGTGTTGAGTGAAGGGCATGTTAGGGAAATGTTGGTGTGATGGAATTGAGTGTTATTTGTGTAGACACGTGTTTTTCTTTGCAGTGTTGTGTGTCTTTGTGTGCTTGAACTGTGTGTGTGAGTGTGTGTGGGGAATGGTATGTCAGATATGTTGTGATGTGTGTTTGTTGGGGTATGTTGAATGCTGTGTTGTATGGTTGTGTGTGTCCATTCCCTGTTGGTTGTACGTTGTGTTGTATGTCTGATTTGTCAATGGGTAGTGTGGGTGCTTGCCAATGCTTTGTTGGCGTTGCGGTGTTGTGGTGTTGTTTGGTGGTGTTGTTGTATGTGACTGTGCCAGTGCTGTGTTTCTGGGGGTAGGTGTGTGTTCTTGACATGTGCATTTGTGCGTGTGTGCATTTGTGTGTGTGTGCGATAGCGTATTGTGTGCACTTTATATGTGCGTGTGTGTGTATTTGGCTATCCGTGAGTGTGTGTGTCAGTGTGTTTTTACGTGTGTGTGTGACACCCTCACCACCCGTTCCCAATTGGTTTGTTGTGTGTGAGTAGGTACTTTGACATTTTACAACACTGACAGGTAAGTGTGTGTACTCACGGTTGCTGTGATTGTCATAGATTCCAAAGTCCTTGGGTGAGCAGGAGCAGTGAGAAGACGTGTAGTTCTGGTTTCATGGCAGCACCAGACGATTATGGCTTCCTGAAGGTGAGTGTCTCTTTTTATAGAGTTGATTTCCACCTGGTTTGCATGGTGGCACGACCTTGGTGGAAACCTTGGCAGTGTGCAGCATCGTAATCTGTCCGGAGGAAACATGGTCTCCTTCGTCCTGCAGGTGGCTACTGTCGTCCGTGGTGGCCTAACCGCAGTGGCGGTGCGGGTGGTGGTTTGACTCTATTCTGTTGTGATTACCGCCATGGTCATCATTTGGCAGTCTTCTCCGCCAGCTTGTTGGCGGGACGACCGCGACCACCAGCATGGCGGTCCTAAGACTGCCAGACTCGTAATCAGGCCCTCTGTTTTACATTTTCAAAGCATGGCATCGATTGGGCCCTACATATATATGACCCTTCATACGTCGGTATGTCCCTAGGAGAACTGTACACTCTGAAAACTCTAATTTAGCCTCTATTCCAAGATATACAAGGATTAGACAAGGTGGCGGTTCCTTGCTTGGAATAATGTAACTGCTGAATTGTGATTATGTAACTCTTAAGCTTTGTTCAGGAAGCTATTTAAGACTTGGCTTTTTTCAGCTTTTATGGGATTCCTGGTCCTTTCCGGCTAGCACTTCACAAATCTGATTGATTGATTGATTGATTGACTGATGTTGAGGTGTTCACAACACAGATACCACGGTCCTTCCACTTCCAAGAATGGTACTTAAAAGGTGTCACGGTTGTCGAGTTTAATTGTCCTCAGCTGTCAGCTTCAAAAGGAATGCCTTAATGGGATTTTAACTCGTAACCTGCTGTTCATAGTAGATGTACGGTAACACTTTAAATCAGTATTCCACCCTAGAGGTCTTAAAATGTGACGACAAACGGTCATGCCAAGCTGTACATGGCAAAACTTGGACAATCATGTCATGTAGTGGAAGCTCCTACGAATATTCGGTTGCATGTGCGTATGTCATGCTGAATCTTACCATAAGAAGCTTTTCAAGACAATGAGATTAGCATTTAGATTAACATATGACTCAATATCTGACTCTGTATGTGCTTCTGTATGAAAATAATGGGGGCCATTGGAATACAAAAGCTCAGTTTTGCAAAGGGATAAACCGATGCTTGAAAAAAGAATGGGCCTTTTTTAAAGCAAAAATAAGATGATGGGTGTTTACAAATCAATGTATTTTCAGGAAGGTGATTTTTAGAGCCAACATTCTGTTAATTTATGTGCTAAGGATACTAACTGACACACGAGAACAAACAGTAGATTTAAAAAGTACAAGTTAATGCTTGGGCACGATATTAATTTAAGACAATTGGAATCAGGAATGTGGAGAAAAAATAACTTTTTAAGAATAAGATACGTCGATTTTCAGTGAAAAAATATTAAAAAAACTAAAAAGCTATTACAGAGCACACAAAAGTGTGTTTTTACTGAGTATGATCAGCTAATAATTCAGTTTATTTTAGGATATATGCGTTTTTTGGATGAACGGAAACACATTATTATAGAGAAACCCATTGGTAATGCTGGGACATAATTCACTTGATGCTGCCTGATTATTTTCTGACTTACTTAGAGAGTGAAACATGACTCATGTTGACGGTTTTATGACTATATTTAAATATGTGGTCTTAAGTCTGAGCGTGTAAACCAAGACGTCTGCTTTCTAAAAAGAAAATCTCCGAGATCTGAGCAATGCTATATAAACTCGTAAAACCTGCGTTACCCGGTGGATCTTTCTGCTGTGAGATTAGAAAATTGAAGGGACAGGCCCAAACCTCTGAGTCTAGAGTAATATATTACTTCATGCCATGAGCATTTGGGCGCACTTTCAATTTCAGGGCATATTTTCCCTGAAAAACAAATGTCTGTTGTTACTACTCTCAGAGGTCCTCGGTTTATTTAAGACAAAAGGTAAAAGGCTGAGTGGACGAGGATTTGAACCTTTGATCCTTATGTAAGTGGATTAGTCAACTGAGCCACCAGAACCAGCATGTATGTCTCTTCAGAACTGTTCATAAACCCCAGTTTTATAGCCAATTTGTTTGGAAAATTGTTCTGAAAAAGCATTTGTTGGTCCCAAATCTATCAGATATATCTTGGCTAATCCGCCAATCCCCAGTATTCCTCACACCAACAGGCTGATTAGACTTGCCCACTTCGTGACATTTAGGACAGCAAAGTACAATTGCATAGGCATGATGGCAAGGTGGTGCTTTCTGATTTACCTGGGGGTGTGGCCCATGCAAATGATAACACACTTTGCCTTTGTACCTGTACTGGACTACATATGCCAGTGCAGAGACAAAGGAGCTGTGGGGGCACAATACCTCTAAGGTGATGCATGGTCAATGTAACCCTCAAGGGTGTCCTTTCAAGAATGAGTGGAATGGGGAGTACAGACCTCCCAGATATAACCACCGCAGGAGGGTGAAGTGACTCACTGCATCCTCCTGAAGGGGGATTTCTGCATCTCACTACCACGGCCGGCTGCTGGCAGGAAGGGCTTGTGGGATGCACGCATAGTGGGATCGCAAAAATAAATAAAAGTAACACTTACCTGCTGTGTCGCCTCACCTCTGCCCCTGGTCAGTTCTTCTACCTTCCCACCCAATCCAGATGCTTCTCTCATGCTGTTACACAGAATAAGAGAAGCACTGGGATTGGCGTAGTGGGCTAAAATGCTGCTCAGTGAGTGAGTGGGAGCCTGGGCTTGGTCTTCACCCGGCTGTGAAACACAGCTGGGTGGAGAGATCCAAGTGCGCATGTCGGTTTGGCCGGCCTCAGACAGTCGGCCAAACTGACATGCACACTTAGAGTGCACCCAGCACTCCTCCCCCATCCGCTGACACAGAGCATGCAGGCCCCAACCCACCCTACCTAAAAGGAAAAATAAAATAATAATAAAATGCTTTTATTATTATTTTATTTTTCTGCTTCCATGCTTCCTTTCAGCAGGAGGTGATGCTCCTCCGCCATAGCAGAGGGGCAGCCCCTGCCCACCACCCCTTTTATATGCTGACTGGGTTGTACCCACAAACAGAAAGGCAGCTGGTAAAAGTCTTCAAACAGCTGGTCTGCCTTTTACAGTTTGGGCTGCACTATGGACTACACATGCATTCTTCTAGAGTTCACTGACACTTTCTCTTCTCCGAGCACTCTGTGAAAGGTGTGCGCAGAGCAGACCAGAACAGTGTACCCCATCTGTAATATGGGCACTGATCATCAAAAAATAGAAACCGATAAGCAGTCGCAGCTCATAGTGTTAGAGAGGTCGGTGCAGCACGTGTGCGGGGGTTATTATTAATTTAAAAAAAAAATGTAATCAATAAATTTACCTGGGCCTCCACTGCTGCCGCCTGGAGAACCGCACTGCTCCTCACCTCTTCCTGCAGGCACAGACTCCCAGCCTGCCCTGCAACCAATCCTGACGCTGCTCAAAGGAGCATCAGGATTGGCTGGGAGCGCCCAGCCAGGTCGCTCCCGTGCAGACTGTGAGCCTGTGCAGGCTCCCTCCAGCTGGAGAGAGCCCTGTGCTCATGTGTGTTTGCCCGTCTGTCTCGGCCTTCCTTGTGGAAGGATTAGCAGTGGTTGCTGCTGGCGGGGGCCTGACGCTTCTCCGCCCTCATGGAGGAGCCGCCCCTGCCGATAAGCATGAATGAGGAGATAAGTATGCTGAGTTTATCCATTTCTAAAAGAAAAGAATAAACATGGAAAAATAAATAGTATATTAGGTATTTTGTTCCTTTTGACAAAATATTGAGAAGATTGATCTGACGTACCAAGTAAAGAGATGTTTGGCAGTAGTTTGTGCATATGTCACTCTAAAATGCTGTGTTCAGCTGTTGTCATGCATATCATTAAAGACAAGAGCCACATTATTCTCAAAGTTGCACCCTCTTCTATAATTCAGCTGCATGGGAGAGAGAGCACAGTGTATCATGACAGACAATGTGTCAAATGCTACTCAGTCAGGGTATGCAGCATTCCACCCTAATTACTGAAGAGAGCCCGTAGCCCCCTCAGTGCCCTGGAGAGCACGCACTGACGCCGGCCAGCTTTAGCATTGGTGACGCCCTGTGCGACAGTCTTTTTTTGGCGCCATCCACCCCATGACCACCTCCTCAAATCCCTCACTACCACCCGGCAAATGTGGCACACATCTCTCCATAGTCCCCCTTTCACATACATTCATTAGTTTTAAAGAGCTTGTAAAGGTCTGATTTACTAATCTACTCAGATATCCACACAAAATATAATTCTGTTCTTTGCAGCAGGCACATTAATCCTGAAAGCTACTTTATGGCGAGTCAAAGCTGCCACTAAACAAGCCTCGATCTCTCCATCTAGCAAGAACATTAATCACAAGAGGTATCTTGACATTTTAATTGCTTCCTGAAAGCTGGAGGCACAAAAAACGTTTCAGCAAGTGCTTTTAAATCGCAATTTACATACGTTATTGCTAAACATAGCGCCCCCATGAGGTCAGTGCCCGGTGCGGCTGCACCACTCGCACCTCCCTAAGGCCGGGCCTGCACTGACGCAGGACTGTATTACTGAATATCAAGTCCAAAAATATTGTGGTATACAAATATCAAAACCACAATATAGACACCCATATTATCCACTACCTTCTATTTACAATTAAAATGACCAACATTTCGAAATAAAAATATTGTCTTTTGAAATATTTAAACACCAATTAATTACCAATGAAAGTGACCAAAATATCGGAACCAAAAATACAGACTTAAATAAAACAATATATATAAAATAATAGATTTCATTACTATTAATATTTAACTTTGACATTTTACTAATATATTCATTCATCCATTTTACTAACATATTAATAACATTTATTAACACAAAATTTAAAAAATAATTATGTAATTCAGATAATATATCTATATATCTATATATATATATATATATATATATATATATATATATATATATATATATGTACATTAAAATGAAAATATTTAAATATACAGAAATATATTGCATACAATTTTGAAAAAATATCAAACCTACCTATATATATATTAGAAAATCCAGCCACAATTTAGCTTGAAGTGAAATGAAAATGTAATTATTTAAAAATATACCATACAGATCCATAAAGTGGCAAAAAGCAAAATCTTGGTTGGGAAAGAGAGATTTTTCTTTTGTGGTATATAACCATTCAGGAGTTTTGGAAAAATGAAGGTTACAAAACTTGTATATATCATTCTTGGGAGGATCTGTCGAACTGACAGATCTCAACCTGAGATCTGACTTGCTGCCACCACCTCAACCAATAAGTTGTGTCGGATATCTTAGGACTCGGGACTCAGTCCTAAGTCCTAAAACTTTTTTTTTTTTTTAAACATGGGGACAGAGTAGGGATACCCTGACCTCCTAGGCATAATGGTGGGATCCCAGAAGGACCCTGCCCGGGGCCAAAAACATTTTAAAAAAACAAAAAAAAAATCTGTCAATTTGTAGAGAATTCCAATGGTGGGCCAGGGTCTGGGATGAGGTGTGAGCTATGTTTTAGGCAGAGAGGGCATGCAGCCTCCTCCCCATTACTCCACAACGCCCGGGGACTCCATCAACTGGGGTGGATAACTCATTAAAGCCAGAGGGGTGGCCACACAGCCCCCTCCTTGAGCCAGATAATAGCCTCAGGGACCCCATCCCCAGGCTGTCTTTCAAATAAAGGGGAGAGGGGACTATGGTCCAGAGACCTCAGCCCCAGGAATACCATATCTTTATTGCACAAAGCTACTCCTGCCCAGTGGGAAAACAAAGTATTTCCCTGCCCACGCTTTCAGGCAGGGAAATGCTTTAATTGCCCTAACCCCACAGAAACAAAAGAAAATTGCTCCCGCAGGGTTGGAGCAATGCATACTCCCACTACACCTGCAATGGGTGGAGGCAGAAGACCAGGTGGGAATGAAGGGGCCCTAGGCCTCACCCCTCAGCCCCCAATATGGGATGGGTTTTGGGGTTGTTTTCCAGGTCTGCCCACTCTTTAAAAAAAAGAATTTAAAAAAAACGCTCTTGGTATGGCTTGCCCCGGTGGGCACAGAGAAATTGCAATGCTGGAGGGGCTGCTAGAGCCTTGGGCCACCCTCGTGGCGAACAAAAATAAGGAATGGCCTTGGGTGCCCCTGGTGGGCACCGGGGCATCCCATTTTTTAAAAGGTTATTTGAGATAACTATATCTGGTGAATTCCTGTGGTTTTTAGTATTTAAAATGGTACATTGTTACTGAACATTTTACCTAATTATAATGTTACTTTCACCTTTGTCTTTTTATTGAATATAAACATATACACATCTATTCACTGAAAGAACAAAGGTTACAGGGATTCTATAGTTAGGAAATAGAATTAAAAAAAACCTTAGAATATCACTGAAAAAAACAAAGGTTACATGGATGTCATTTGAGATTAGATCAGTGATGTCATCAGTGATGTCACTGACCATGTCATGAATGACTGATGTAATATGTGAGGTCATGAGCAGTGCATTGTGGGGGTGTAAGTTATAGTTAGCTCAGGTAACTATAACTGCTGAATTTCTATGGTTTTGTGGGTGTAAATCCGAACCTAAATATATAACGTCCTTGTAACCTTTGTTTTTTCAGTGAATTTCTAAATTGTTTTTTAAGTCGGTTTCCTAACTATAATGTTCCTGTAACCTTTGTTTTTTCAGTGAATTCCTATGGCTTTTTTAATGGTATTTCCTAACTCTGCCGTTCCTCTAATCTTTGTTTTCTTGAGTGAATTTAAATTATTTTTACAAAAATCATATATTTATTAAACACACAAAATCATAACATTACCTTGACATTAGGTTTTTTGGAGTGATTTTACCCTATAAATGTCTTAGGCAAAAAATATACTATATACAAATATGAATATTCAATTTAAAAACAAAAGTGGTGTTTTTTTTTAAAATGTTGTTAGGATTTGCAGATATGTTGCAAGTACAACCCTTGCATACATCTTTTTGCAGGCTCCAGGGGAGAACTGAAGATCTAGTTTGATTTTTAACAACATGTAAAAACATAAATGGACACCATTAAATTGATTTTTGAGGTAAGTGGGTTAGTACAATCACATGGAAACGTATATACCAGTTAGTAATTCAAGCTAATAAGGTTGTTTTAACACACATTTCTGGACTTGTAGAGATGTCTTAGTGCTTCCACGACATATCTGTGAATCTTAAGTGACAGAGCAACCAATGTGTTTCATTGATTGGAACACCTGCCATCCTCTTCTACAGGAAGTTCCTGCCAATCTCTTCTTCTTTGGATGTGTCTTATTAGTGTACACATCTCTGCTCAGGAGGAAGTCTTTCTGTTTGATGGTGTTTGTTTTCTAAACCATCCTAGAAAATGGCATCAGAAGGAGAAAGAGAGCAGGACAAAGGGCAGCAAGAACTACAGGATGGAGAACAGACAAGAAAAAATAATCTAGTGCTTGGAACTTTTTCTCCATATCATCTGGAGAAAAAAGGTTGTCGCACAGGTTGTTAAATGCAAACTTTGCAATAAAGAACTTTTGAGAAGGACAAGCAAAAAATATTTTCAACGGATGAGCAGCATGTTGAACTATCCACCTCGACAACTGACTACAGCCAATATCCAGAGGGATGCACCAGATGCATGAAAGTCAAGTGCTGCAGCTCAACTTTCTACCAGAGACCTAGTTCCTGCTGCTGTATCTGCAAACCCTTCTGCAGTGGTACCACAGATGCTGAAAATAGCATCTATTGCACAATGTGTACTAAAATCATTAGTAATGGAGAACAGTCCATGCCAGTATTTGTGCAGGCTGTTATTAACCACAGCTGTTATTTTTTTGTTTTTTCAAAACACTGCTTGCACAAGTTCTGTGCACATTCCAAGTAATTTTCATTGTTGTAGTTTGTTGTACACGAAAACATAAGAAACACAAAAAATAAGAAAACCAGTCACAAAAACTCAAAAAAAGAAATGGTTCTTTTCAGAACTACCTCTTTTGGATTACAGAACGAAATATTACATGTGGTATCTTTGTTTGTCAATGTATAAATAACTGCTACAATATATAACTGCATATGTCATTGTGAGAGAGTGTGTGAGTGCTTGTATGGGTGTGTCAGTGGCTGCGATAGTGATTTTTTGGGTCAGCCAGTTGGTTGGTGAGTGTGTAAGTGGATGTGTGAGTGGCTGTGTGGGTCTGTGATGGGGTGCAGTAAGGTTTTTCTGGGTCTGAAACTGGGTGTGTGGATGTGTGAATGGGTGTGTCAGTGGTTCTGTGAGTGTGTGAATTGGTTTGTGAGTGATTGAATGGCTCTGTCAGTGGGTGTGTGAGTGGCTAGATGGGTATGAGAGGAAGTGTGGTAGTGGTTTTGTGGATGTGTGAGTGTGTGAATAGGTGTGCTGGTGTGTGAGTGAGTGGCTGTGTGGGGATGTCAGCAGGTGTGGTAGACGTTTTGTGGTTCTGTTAGTGGGTGTCTGAGTAGGGATGTGAGTGGTTGAGTGAGTAGCTGTGTGGGTCTGTCAGTGGGTGTGGTAGACATTTTGTGGGTCTGTCAGTGGGTGAGTGAGTGTGTGAATGGGTGTGTGAATGGCTGTGTGGGTGTGCAAATGGGTGTTTGAGTTACTGCATGGGTTAGTGAGTTGGTGTGGTGGTGGTTCTGAGAGTGTGTCAGTGCGTCAGTAGGCATGTGGGTGGGTGTGTGAGTGTGTAAATGGGTGTTTTTAGTAGGTGTGTGAGTGGCTGTGTGGGTCTGAGAGTGGGAGTGGATTTGTGTGACTGTAAGTGGGTGTGTGAGTGAGTGAATGGGTGTGTGTGTGGGTGTGTGGATGGGTGCATGAATAGGTATGTGATTGGCTGTGTGTGTCTATGGGTAGGTGTGTGAGTGCTTTTGTGAGTGGTTATGTAAGTCACTGTGTGGGTGTGTGAGTGGCTTTGTGAGTGGCTGTGTGGGTCTGTGAGTGGTTTAGTGGATCAGTGAGTGGTTGGGTGTGTGGCTGTGTCGGTGTATGAGTGTGTGTGAGTGGCTGTGTGATCTGTAAGTCTGTGTGTTAGTGATTCTGTGGGTCTGCCTTTGGGTGTTTAAATGTGTGAATGGGTGTGTGAGTGGGTGTCTGACAATGGCTGTGTGAGTGGGTGTGTGAGTGCCTGTGTGGGTCTGTGAGTGCGTGTGTGCGTGATTTTGTGGGTATATCAGTAGGTGTTTAAGTGATTGTGTGGGTGTGTGAGTCATGGCATGGGAATGTAAGTGGGTGTTGTAATGGTTTTGTGAGTGGATGTGTGAGTGTGCGAATGGGTGACTGAGTGGTTGTGTGAGTGGTTGTGTAGGTGTGTAAGTGGGTGTGTGAGTGTAGTGGGTGGGTGTATGAGTGGATTTGTAAGTGGCTGTTTGGGTGTCAGTGGGTAAGTGAGTATGTGAATAGGTGTGTGAGTGCCACTGTGGGTCTGTGAGTAGGTGTTTGAGTGGTTTTCTTGGTCTCTGAGTGGAAGTATCATGGACTGTACAGGTGTGTAAGTGGGTGTGGGAGTGATTGGATGTGTGACAGGGTGTTTGAGTGGCTGAATGGATCTCTAAGTGGGTGTGTGGTTGTGTAAGTGGACATGTGAGGGTGTGGTAAATATGTGTATGAGTGGGTGTGTGACTGCTGCTTTGGGTGTCTTACTGGGTGTGTGAGTGGTTCTCTGGGTCTCTGAATGAATGTGCGAGTAAATGTATGATTAAGTGCGTGAGTGTGTGAGGGACTATATGGGTCTGTTAGTGGGTGTGTGAGTGGTTTTGTGGGTCTGTGAATGAATGGGTGAGTATATGAATGGGTTTGTGAAAGGGTGTGCAAGTGGCTGCATAGGTCTCAGAGTGGGTGGGTGAGTTTGTGTTCTGTGTAAGTGGACATGTGAGTGTGTGGTGGGTGAGTGTATGAGTGGGTATGTGAGTGTCTGTGTGAATCTGTGAGTGGGTGTGTGAGTGGTGGTATGGATGTGTGATTGCATGTGTGAATGGGTATATGGGTCAGTAAGTGGGTGCGGGAGTAATTTTGTGGGTGGGTGAGTGAGTAGGTGTATCAGTGCGTGAATGGGTCTGTGAGTGGCTTTATAGGCATGTGAGGGAGTCTGTAAATAGACGTGCAAGTGTATGGTGGGTGAGTGTATGAGCAGTTGTGTGAGTGCCTGTCTGGGTCTGTGAGTCGGGATGTGAGCGGTTCTCTGGATCTGTGAGTGGATGTGTGAGTGACTGTATGGGTGTGTGACTGGGTTTGTGAGTGGCTGTATGGATGTGCGAGTGGATGTGTGAGTGGTTGTGTGGGTGTGTGAGTGAATGATGCATGAGTGGGTGTATGAGTGGTTGTGTGGGTGTGTGAGTGAGTGTGTGTATGGATTGTGAGTGGGTGTATTCTTGTCTAATTGGGGTATGGATACACAGATCAGTCATGAATTCACACAATGGGTCGTGCTGAATTCCACGGTGGATCTGTAGATCCTCGCACTCCCCAAAAAATGATTTTGGCCATTCCTTGACCATGATGGATCTCACACAGACCCCTCTGTAACTCCATTGGGGTCAGGGTGCCTCTATTTAGTGGCCCTGCGTGGACTGATAAATCTAGAGTAATGTAAGGCAGCGCAAATTACTGCTTTGCATTGCTCTGCCCCAGGGATGCATTCCATGGGTGGAGGGTTCGGGTTCATACACATCCACCCATAAATTGTGGCATATTCTCACATTTACCGTTAGTGGTAGACCTTCGAAAGCGCCAAAATGCTACGCCTCCCCAAGTGAGGCATAACATGGAGAAATATAATAATTTCTCCTGTTTTATCCTCTTTCTAGATGTCCTGCATTGTGCAGCACAAATAGAAAAATAAAAATGCCTCTAATGATTCTTTTTGTGCAGAAAAGTGTTCCTTTGTGAAACAAACAATCCTGCCTACAACACAGGCATCCTTGCACCATTAAGCAAGGGTGCATATATTGGCACTAGGCAGCCAAAAGAGTACCAATGCTAGGAAAGGACTGAAATGCACAGAATAATGTTAAATACAGCACAGTAACCTGATTTATCTACACTGGCTATAGTCCTCAGGAACGGCACAAAAGTGTGGGTGAAGATACTATAGATAAAGTAACATGAGTTTGATTGTGTGACCGAACCATGCATGTTATTAGCATGCATGCTTTTACAATGCGACCAGTACAACACAGGCCCCATTTCTATGAATAACTTTTACCACGCAGGATTTTACAACTACTATGCCTTTACCATTCATGCTTTTACAGCACATTTCACTGTACTGGCATAAATAGTAATGGCATATACGTGGTAAAGGTTTTGGAAGTACATGTATGGGTAAGTATAAACCTTTTTATGTGTATGTGAAGTGTTTATATTTTCCTGTAAAGTACTTAAATTTTTTAGGTGAAGGCATGCATAGTAAAGGCATTGGTAAATGTGTGTGAGTGTGTGTGTGTGTGTGTGTATATATATATATATATATATATATATATATATATATACACACACACATACAAATATGTATATATATATATATATACACACACACATACAAATATCTTTATATACTAATATACATATACAAATATATATATATATATATATATATATATATATATATATATATATATATATATATATATATTACACATCTATTTTCAGCTTTCCAATTCCCTATCATAGCAGGTTGTAACAGGGTAGCAACTCCCCTTACATTCACAACTCCCGTTTCTCAGTGCTGACGCTGACTAAACAGTGACAACCACCAACTCATCATTTCAGTAGCAATTTATTTTCATAAACGTGACAGCTCTTCTAATGCCCAACGCGTTTCGGAGACTCAGGTGGTCATTCCGAGTTTGGTGGTAACTGAACCTCCACGCCGGCGGTTGTCTAATGACCGCTGCCTGGGTGGCAGTGCAGACCGCCATATATCGAGTAAGGCGGTGAAACGAATGCAACACAGACAACTCACTGCAAGTACTGCCACCGCCGATGAGCAGCGTCCGTGGCGGAATCCAACTCCAGGCTGGAGGAAGCCAATGTCCTGCCCACCATTTTCTGAGTCACCACACCGCCAGGATATTTGGGGTGGGCTGACTGCTATGAAAACCTGGCAGAAACAGAAAGTACAAAAGCAGACACCCACCTCCAGGCACAGAGACGCCTCTGGGGCCGCCATGCAGATGAACTGCTAGGCTTCCCAGACTTGTATCTCGCCATACCCCTTCAAGGCCACCGACAACGATGAAGATGACAAAAGTAATTAGAACAACAGTAATTATGCCTAGCACAGAGGGGAAGAAATGGCAGTGAGACACTCCCACACAGAACACACATTCCTCACACTGACAGCTGAAGCCACACACAGGTTCACACAGTATATGTCAATAGCAAGTACCCAATACACACACAAAGCCAAGCCGATAGGTGCCAAACATACAGAGCAATGCATACCAACAACACACCCCATAAACACAACGACATCTAGACCACAAACACCCCAGAGCAGGCATAGACAGGCACGTTGTGCAACACCACACATACACACACACCATGAACTCTATGTAGCAATGACACACATTCAATAGCAGTGAACACACATCAAAACAATGACACAGGTGGCACAACACATGCAACTGACAATCAAGGAAATCCACACATGCAGCACCATACACACGGACGCACACAATACCATGTAGAAGGTTTACCAGGACAATCATCTCAACTTTCCAACCACAGTAATGTGGGCAGTTGTATTCAACAACAAATTAAATAAATAAACTATATACAATATGCGCCAATGGCAAGTTCATTGTCCAGAAATGTAAGACACATTGGGCCTGATTCTAACTTTGGAGGACGGTGTTAAACCGTCCCAAAAGTGGCGGATATACCACCTACCGTATTACGAGTTCCATAGGATATAATGGACTCGTAATACGGTAAGTGGTATATCCGCCACTTTTGGGACGGTTTAACACCGTCCTCCAAAGTTAGAATCAGGCCCATTGTCCATAAATCATGGGCCCAACTTGATCCCTGACAGTAAATAGGCCTCCACGTCATAGGGGCATCACTGAGACAGGCAGTCATCTCAGGGGTGTCGGGGTGGTGGGGGAGGCTTGGATGTGGAAAGGGCACATTTTGATTTGGGCCTAGGAGAGGTGACTTTGTCACTGGGAGGGGTGGATTTCTTGCTGGGTGGAGGAGCAGGAGAAAGACCAGAGGGGCACCCGAGAAATGGGAGGTGGAAGGGCCTGAGAGGAGCAGAAGGACAGGGTGTTTACGGAGAACACAGGTTGGTAGAGGAGTAGGGAAGAGGTCAAGGGTGGCAAGGAAAATCTTTTTAGGTACACGGGGCGGTCACATGATTGAGGGATGGGACTGGAGGTAGAGGGAGTGCCCGTCTGACGTGTTGGTGTGCTGTACATGAATACTGGTGTGTGCAATGTCTGTATGTGTGTGGTGGCCAAATGTTGAGTGGGTAAGTGTCTAGGGTGTGTGTCTGTGAGTCAGCTGTTGCAGTGATTGAGGGTATGACAGGAATGGTAGCAGGACCAGTGTGTGATGATGCAATGCTGACAGGTGTGAGTGGAGATGTGACTACAAGGGAGGAGGTGGTGGGGGAAGTGTCTGTTGTTGTGTCTGCAGATGTTTGTTGTGTGCGTGCATGCCTGTGTGAATATTTATGATGCCTATGACTATCTTTGTGCACCGTGTCTGTTGTAGTGGGTGTATGCTGGTCTGTAGGTGTGCTTTGGACGGGTGTAGGGAGAGAGGTTGTGGATTGGAAACAGGTAGATGGAGGGGGGATGGAAGATAAAGGGACACTGGCTGCCATCAATGAGGAGGCCAGAGCCTGAAACGATCTCTGTAGGCCAGACAAGGCACTGTGAATGCCTTCCAGGAACGCATTAGACTGCTGCATCTGGGATGCCAGCCACTGGATGGCATTCACGATCATTGTCTGCCCCACAGAGATGGACATGAGAGGTCAACAGCCTCCTCATTGAGGGCAACAGGGCTGACTGCGGCAGGAGCAGAGGTGCCTGCGGCGATGGAGACGCCCACCCTCCTGGGCGAGCGGGCACAGGCAACTGGGTGGGATGCTATAGGGAGGGCACTGCTGGCAAGGGGGGTGGCAGACAAGGATGGTGCAGTGGTGGTCCCAGAAGGGTCCGCCACCACCAGGGAGCCACCATCGGAGGAGGTATCTGAATCAGATATGTTGGTAGCTCCGGTCTCCCCCATGGTGCTCCCCTCACCCTCCGTCCAACTGGTTCCCTCGGCTTTACTGGTGTCCACCTCCTGGGTCTTGTGGGCTGCTGCATCCCCATCGCCGGTGCCCTTCCTCCTTCACAAGATGAGGCTAATGCACACAGAGACAAAGAAGGAGGGTGAGAGAAATGGAAAGGGAGGAAATTATGTTAACCCGCACATCCACTTCATATCCAAACAATACAGATTACAGCCCCAGCTGGGAAAACAAGAGACCATTTAGCAATCATTTACTATTGGGTCATGCAAGCGATACAAAACACACCTCATCCCTGCAGCCTAAACACCTGAATAAAGACCACGAAATGGCTATCAACTGCCTAAATGACATATCCAACTAACCTGCCCAGGACCATACACATCCACACGTCATCCATTACGGGATGATACAAATCTGAGCACAGAGGGACTGGGAACACTAATTGACATGAATGTGTGGAGAACATGTGAAACATAGGTCCATTGATGTAGAAAGTGAAGCAATTGGGATGTTCCTGTAACATACCTGTCATTACCCATATAGAGTGCCAAAATGACCCCCTTGTACTACAACTGTACACACAGAGATGAAGGATGCAGCCAGTAACATTATACCATACTTCAGCAAGCCATACCTACAGGTGAATGTGTGTCACAGTACCACCACTTCTTTTCCTGCATGGCTCAACATAGCTAATGTCACACACTCGTACATGAAGGGCGTGACAACCAGGACTCTACATTCCCTAAATCACATCTGACCACATCAATTCCAAATCCAGTGAGGGTCACAGTACACAACCATGCAGTAGTCACCTGACAGTAAAACACTTACCCGGGGCTGCTCTGCTGCATTCAAGTGCCCATCCAACTCTTGGCATGCAACTGCCAGTATGTGGGCCTTTAGGGGCGTCAGGGTCCGACGGGCACCCCTCCCACATTGGGAGGCCATCCCCATCTGGGCCTCCGCGGTCTTCCGAGCTCAGCACCTCAGGTCCTCCCACCTATTCCTGCAATGGGTGCAAGACGGCTATGGACCCCCAGGGTCCGCACTTCTTTGGCGATGGCTCTCTATAACCCTTTTTTCTCGTGGGCGCTGACCTGCATGGGAAACATTCCGAAAATGGGGGACTTGATATTAATTACAACAATACAGCAGTGACCTTTGGTGACACACAACAAACAGGGACTATGCACACTGCCAATATCCCACACATATCCTGTGCATGCTGAACACCTGATCAGTCATGACATGTCAATGTGCACACACATACATCGTCAAACACCACCTGACATGTGGGACAAAGGACTTTGTACTGCCTGTTGCCCTGGAGCACGTAAAACCGCCCATACAGAGCAAGGACCCCTTCCAGCAGTTTCTCTAGCTCCTCCGTAGTGAAGGCTGAGGCCCTATCACCTGCAGTGCGTGCCATTGTTGATCCAAGAGACAGGACACAGCAGCATACGAAGTGGAGGTCTCTCTTGCCCGAGGGCCAGGAGTTAAGTGAGCTGTCCCATTCAAAATGTCAGTTACGGCCGCTGCGGTCATGGCGGTCACCGCCGGAGGTGATTGTCATTGGTCCCAGTCTCCCATAGACGTCAATGTTATCCAATGGGGAGTTGCATGGTGGTTCAGACCACCTTCCGCCATGACGACTTCCGCCAGTGAAACAAGGTCACTTCCAGCTGGACAATGCATGCCGGACAGATGGATGCCATGTTAGCCGGTGACATGACTGTCCTGGGTTCATACTGCGTACTTACCTGCACATGTAGTGAGTGTCTGATGACATCACCACACTTGTCACTACAGTTGTCAGCATATATGGTCAGTGTAGTGGTTCACATGGAAGGTGTACGTGTACATGTCCTGTATTGGTCCATTGCCACAGGGATCATGTGCCATCCTGTGGTTAGGAATGGAGTGTGGAGTAATGTGTCTTCCCACATCATGACAGTCAACTTGCATGAATAACACTTCATGACTGTCGTATCTCATACTTGGTGCATTAGATTGTGAGAGGTTCCCAGATTGTTGTTTGTGTCCCTGCACAGATATCACCACAATGGAGTGATGAGGAATGCACCAGTTTACCGGCCACTTGAAGATCTTGATACCATGGAAGAGCGCCACATAATCCTGACCTATCGACTAAACCGTTTGTGAGTCAGGGAATTGGTCTCCCAGTTGAAGCCAGACCTCCTGCTGGGTTTGAGAAGTCACCATGCCATTCCTCCAACAGTCCAGGTGTTGTCAGTCTTGCATTTTCTGGTGAATGGCTCTTTTCAGGTCACAGTGGGACTGGCTGCAGGGTTCTCACAGCCCCAGTTCAGTAAGGGGTTGCAGGATGTGCTGGATACCCTACTCAAGCATGTGCACAGGTACAGTAGGTTCCCACAACCTCCATAATTGCCCACTTTAAAAGCAGCCTTCTACAACATATCAAATGTCCCACATGTAATTGGGGCCATTGATGGAATTCACATTGCCTTGGTACCTCCGAGGACCAATGAACAGGTGTTCTTGCAGACGAGTGCATAACACATGTGAACACAAAATTCCCAGGATCAGTACATGATTCCTTCATCCTGAGAAACAGCAGTGTCCCTGCAATGATGTCACAGCTACAGGGAGAAAGGGCCTGGCTCATAGGTATGTGTACTGCCCTCCATGTCAGACATTTGTACCCCTCATAGCACAGTCAGCACTCTGCCTAGCATTGTTACCTATGGTCATGTTCCCTTTTCTTCACAGGTGACTCCGGATACCCCAACTTGTCCAAGCTCCTGACACCTTTGAGTCATCCAACTACAGGAGGAGAGAACAGGTACAATGATGCACATGGCCGCACGAGGCGAGTGATTGAGCGGACTTTCGGTCTTTTGAAAGCTAGATTTCATTGCCTTCATGTGTCTGGTGGTGCCCTACATTACCGACCAGGAAAAATCTGCAAGATCATTGTTGCATGCTGCATGCTCTATAATCTGACCCTTAGAGGGCACATCCCACAGTTGGAGCAGGGGGACATTGATGCTGGAGCAGTGTTTGGGGCCATTGACTCTGATGCTGAGGGGGAGGCAGACAAGTATGAGGCACACAACAAAAGGACTGACATGATTCATCAATACTTTCAATGATGTACAGGTATGTGTGAATTGTATGTCATCAGCACATGGAAGATGTATTACTGAAGCCAGTCTGTAGCCAGTATTTGCATGCATCAAGGTGTGTGTGGTGACTACAGCCTTCCATCTTGGTTTCCGACCTTGAAGGGTAGTTGACTTACCATGAGGGGTAGTGGTAATGAACTGCTGCTAAGTACATGTGTGGAATGCTAGTGCCATTGCGGTACAGCCTTTTTGTTGTACCAAAGGTTTTGAGTCATCAGTCTGCCTGTTTGGGGATATGTTAGGGGGACTTATCAGTAATGTCCTGCTGAATAGGCATGCCATGCTGCATTGTCAGCTGCTGTGTGGCAAGTACCTGTTCCAGACTACTCAGGGAGGTGAACAATAGTGGTTGTTACCTATGGTACAACTTTTCTGTCCCACACGTGTGTGAGTGCCTCTGCCGGCCCTTATATATGTGGTATCATAGCTGCTGGGCCAGTCATCCTGTGTATGTGTTGAAATGCTGTGGCTGTATGTCAGTTTACATGCCTTACAACTTTGTGCCTGATTTCATTTCATTTTCCCTCTTCAGGTCACATCTCTGTCTGCAAGCTGATTTCTGTATTGTCTGTTGCCATCGTTGACACTGTATATCATAACAATTTGGATGTACTTACACACCTGCCTGGATGTCCCACTACATCTGTCAATTCAACATTGTTTTGGTGCCGACATGTGTCTAGATTTGCTGCCTGGAAGCAGGATTGCCACTACATACAATGAAGAGACGTAAATCATGACTTGTGTTAATTTGTGGTTATTAAGTGTATGAGATCACAGTCCAGAGGAGCGGGGTAATGGTGTGGGTGCTGATCAGAGTGGGTGGTAAAGCTGTTTGTCTCACAGGTCCTGTATCCATTTGCCGGTATGCTGTGTACTTGGTATTGGACAGCCAACAGGGTGTAACAGTGGCACACAGGGGTGACAGTTCAGAAGAAGTTTCACTTCCTGGTGGGGGGATTGGTCTTGGCCTCAGGTCCTGCAGGATGTCTGGATGGGTGGCCTCTTTTATGGGGGGCCCTCAGCTGCAGGGGTAGGGGTGCTGGTGACCTATGGCTCCTCCTGATGTGCCTCAATTCCAGTAGCAGGTGCTGATGTTGTTGGCAGTGGTGTTGCCTGACTACTGGATGGGGCCTACTGTTGGGTGGAGGATGTCCACAGGTTATTGTTCAATTCCTTGAACTCCCCTAATATGGAGATCATCGTGGCATTGAGTGCCTGCCACTGCTGCATGGCCTCCTGGTGGTATTCCCTCTGCAGCCTTTGTGTGTCCTGCAAGGTGGTGAGTATCTGGCCCATCTTGTCTTGGGTTTGCTGGTAGGCTCCCAGGACTCTGGAGATGGAATCCTGGCCAGTCGTGTCCTGTACCAGCCTCGTCCCTTTGCCCACGATTGCCCTCCCACTGGCCCTTGCCCCCTGTGCCTGCGCCCCTGGTGCAGTGTGCCCCCTCCCACTGACACCAGGGCTGTCATTGTCTTGGGTTTGCACCGTGGACTCCTGCCCCTGTCTTGTGGGTACACTGTTGTTTGATGTGACCTTGGGACACAGGTATGGGAAGGTGGGCTATGTTAAACAATGGCTGCCACAGGGGAGGTGGTTTTACTTGCGGGCAGGGTGAGGCTGGTGGTGGTGGACTGACCACTCATGTCTGATGGGCCTGGTTTGTCATCCGTATCTAGACTTCCAGGGTTCCTCCCCTATTGGACCTGCTTCCAGGCCTGGGCATTCTGTCACTGGGTTCCTCTGCTGTGTGGCAGTACTTGGGAGACCTATGGAATGAGAGGTATTGTGTCAGATGATGGTATTGTAGCAGTGCCATGCATGGTTGTATGCCTTCATTAACTGTATTTGCAGGGCAGTAATTGTATTGATAGTTAGCAGTCCACTGACTGTGTTTCCATCAGTGGGATGTTACAATGGGAACATTTTGGAGGATAGTTAATGCTTGCCCTGCTACTGTCATTGCCATGTACTGATGTGGATTCCTTATACTGCCTGGTGATGGGAGTGACATGGTTTAACGTGCAATTGCAGAGATGTGATGTGGATGTAGCAGTCATGCAAGGGTAGGGAGTATTGCATTGTGGTAGATGTGGTACTTGCTGCAGTGTGGGGTATCTAGGCGGGCCTGTGAGGGAATGGTGTCAGTAGGGTGTTGTGGCATGCAAGGGTGGGTATTTGGTCCATGGTAGGTTTGTGCCCGTTAGGGTGGTGTGAGGGACTAAGAGGGTGTTTGGGGTACATGCTGTGCACTAGAAAATGTTGGCCAGGGAGTAGAGTAGACTTACCAGTGTCCATTCCACTAGGTATTCCCATCAGCCCTTTGGGATGTAGAATGGCCAGGACCTTCTCCTCCCACAGTGACATTTCGGGAGGGCTGGTAGGGGCCCACCACTGGTCCTCATAACAGCGATTTGGTGCCTGGAAGACATGGCCCGTACCTTACCACTAAGGTTGTTCCACCTCTTCCTAATGTCCTCCCTTGTACGATGATGGTTCCCCACTGCATTCAACCTGTTGACTATCCTCTGCCATAGGTCGTTCTTCCGGGCTATGAATGTCTGCTGGACGTGTGCTCCAAAAAGTCGTGGCTCCACTCTGATGATTTCTTCAACCATTACTCTCAGCTCCTCTTCTGTGAATCGTGGGTTTTTTGGTGGTGCCATGGTGGTTGTGTTGGAGGTGGGGGTGTTTGTTGTACAGGGATTCTGGGTGTGCTGTTTTTTTATGTGAGTTTTGAGTAGTGGTATGTGTGTATGCTCTGTGGTGTTGGTGTGCAGTGGTGTGTTGTGTCATGGGTGTTCAGTTTGATGGCGCCTGTGGTATCTAGGTGCAGTGCCTCCTTTCTGTGTGCTCTTTCCTCGCTCTGTCAGAGTTTCTGGCTGCAAAGGTTTCTGGGTATGTGTGGGTAGGTGTTTTGTAGTACTGTGGACAGGTGTGTGTATGTGTCTCAGGTGTTGGTTAATGGTATTGTCCAATGTGGTGCAGTGTTCTGGTGGTGGTGCATTTTTCCCCGTGGCGGTTAGGACTGAAAATGGATTGCCACTGTGTTGGGTCTGCGGTGTTGATTTGTGAATCATTATTTGGCAGGCAGAATATTCATGGCATGGCGGTGCAGGTGGTACAGCCGCCTCCTTCACACCATCGTTTTGGCCTATGGTGTCAGATTTTGGGCAGTGTTGTGTGAGTGACTTGTAATAAGGCGGTCTTCACTCTGCCATCACTTATGGTCTTTCGTCGTCCGCTTACACAGCGGTCTTCGGTGATGAGCACCAAACTTGGAATGACCACCTCAATCTCCGTGATCATGAGTAACCATCACACATTCAAAACACAGTTTTTAAACATACCATCCTTGTGTTAATAACAAAAAGAACAGACTATGGTAGTCATTATGATATTGGTGGTGACTGTTAAAGTAATGGTAATACCGCCAACAGGCTGGCGGTAACTACCGCCAAATTAAGACCATGGCAGTGATAACTCCTATAGACAGCCAATGTACCACACCAACCGCCACTGTGTTAACACCAAGCACCACAGTGGTAGCCATCAACAGCCAGGCGGAAGACAAGGTACTGCCACCATATCATGACAGAGCAAACCGCCACGATTTCTGAGGCGGTACCAACACCATCAAAAGCCTGGCAGAAACAGAACACAGAAGACCAAAGACTCACCAACAGAGACACAGAGAAGATCAACGCCGCCATGGAACCGGAACTTAAAGTCTTCCCGATGCTCTTCTACGCCATGCTCCACCTGGAACACCAACGCGATGAAGGCCACAATGGTGAGTACAGCTGCCTAGCACACAAGGGAGGGAGGGAGGAGAAGGAGAGTGACATGCACGCAAAACACACACCATTCACACACACACCATACACTCAACTAGCTGCAGATGTAAACCAATGGCTTAGAACACATGGCATATTAATACAAGGACTACAGGTTGGCAGTACTGTGATTGTAATTGCATGGCATCAGCCATCATATGGACAAATTGGAGAACAAAGATATATGAACAGTTGTCCAGAAAGGGCCAATGCCCAGTCCAAAGTAGAAAAGGCCCACATGGCCACAGGCCACAGTCCAAGCCACAACTTGATCCTGACTAACTCTGCACACCACTGTGCAGGAGCAACATCTCAGAAGTGGACAGGCACCTCAGGGGGAAGGGGGATGGGGGGCACCACAGCTGAAGTTGGGAACTTGCCCATTGGTTCTGGAGGAGGCTCCATGCCTATTTCCCATTGCTGGGGAGTGCAAGGTCATAGTCTCTGAGGGGGGAACTTGCCCACTGGTTCTGGAGGGGGATCCATGCCCATTTCCCAATGCTAGGGAGTGCATGGTTGTAAGAAAGTAGCCTCTTTCTAGCATGGTTACCCCAACTTTTGGCCTGTTCGTGAGTGTGTGTCAGTGTGTTTTTACTGTCTCACTTATATCCTGCTAGCCAGGGCCCCAGTGCTCATAGATAAAACCCAATTTTCAGTGTGTTTTGCCTGTCTCACTGAGATCCTGCTAGCCAGGACCCCAGTGCTCATAGTTTGTGTCCTAATGTGTGTGTTGTCAGTAGTGCTTAACTGTGTCACTGACGTTCTGCTAACCAGAACTTCAGTGTTTATGCTATCAATATAGCTTAGTGACTTCATTTACCAATTCCAATTGACAGATTGGACCCCCCCCCTTATAAGTCCCTAGTATATAGTGCCTAGGTACACAGGGCATTGGGGTTCCAGGAGATCCTTATGGGCTGCAGCATTTATTTTGTCACCCATAAGGAGTTCAGACAAACCCTTTCACAGGACTGCCACTGCAGCCTGCGTGAAATAGTGCACACACTATTTCACAGCTATTTTTAATGCACTTAAGTAACTTAGGAGTCACCTATATGTCTAACCTTCATTTACTGAAGGCTGGGTGCAAAGTTACTAAGTGTGAAGGCACCCTTTCTTTAGCAAAGGTGCCCCCACGCAGTCCAAGGCCAAATCCCCGGACTTCATGAGGTATTTCACTCACTTTTGTGGTGGTTTTCTTACACTCCAAGCGATCTTCTACACACTACACTTGCTTAGGAAAGAATTTGTGATTCGCATTCCACTTTCTTAGTATATGGTTTGTGGTGCCCCTAAGCCTATTTCCTCCTATTGCATTCTATGGTATTTTCTATTGTTTGCACTATCCTATGACTATTTACTTACCTGATTTTGGTGTCTAATGTCTAATGTATGTATTGTATATAATACCTACCTCCAGAAGGAGTATTGCCTCTATGATATTTTTGGACTTGTATCACTAAAATAAAGTACATTTATTCTTGGTAACACTGAGTATTGTCTTTTATTGTATATAAGTACGGAGTAACTATAGTGGTATTGCAGGAGCTTTGCATGTCTCCTAGTTCAGCCTAAGCTGCTCTGCTACAGCTACCTCTATCAGCCTAAGCGGCTAGAACACTACTACATTTCACTAATAAGGGATAACTGGACCTGGTATAAGTTGTAAGTACCCAAGGTACCCAGTACAAACCAGGCCAGCCTCCTACAAAGGTCACAGTCTCTGAGGTGGGAAACTTGCCCACTGGTTCTGGAGGGGGCTCCATGCCCATTATCCTTTGCTGGGGAGTGCAAGGTCACAGTCACTGAGGTGGGGAACTTGGCCACTGGTTCTGAAGGGGGCTCCATGCCCATTATCCTTTGCTAGGGAGTTAAGGTCACAGTCTCTGAGGTGGGGAACTCGCCCACTGGTTCTGAAGGGGGCTCCATGCCAATTATCCTTTGCTGGGGAGTGCAAGGTCACAGTCACTGAGGTGGGGAACTTGGCCACTGGTTCTGAAGGGGGCTCCATGCCCATTATCCTTTGCTAGGGAGTTAAGGTCACAGTCTATGAGGTGGGGAACTTGCCCACTGGTTTTGGAGGAGCCTCCTTGTACATCAGTCCCTGGAGGGTGGCCTACATGCCCTCTGCTGGAGTTGAGGGCTGCTGTGTCTCAGCAGGAGATGAGTGCCCCATGACCACTGGTGGTGATGGTGTTGGTACTCTGCCAGCCTCTGTTGGAGGTGAGGGCAGCTCAGCAGGGGGAAAGTGCCTCTTGGGAAGCCTGTGTTGGAGGCAAGGGCTGCTGTGTCTCAAGAAGAGATGAGGGCCCTGTGCCCACTGGTGGTGGTGGTGTTGGTACCCTGCCAGCCTCTGTTGGAGGAGAGGGCTTCTGTGTCTCAGTAGGGGAAGGTGCCTCCTTGGCAGCCTCTGTTGGAGGCAAGGGCTGCTGTGTCTCAGCTGAAGGTGAGGCCTTCTTCCCTTTCCTGTCTGGTGGAGTGGGTTTCTTCCCTTTCCTGGCTGGTGGAGTGGGATCCTTCCCTTTCCTGGCTGGTGGAGTGGGATCCTTCCCTTTCCTGTCTGGTGGAGTGGGATCCTTCACTGTCTTGGCTCAACGACTAGGAGGTGCCTCACTGTCCCCGTGGACTGTTTGGCTGAGGTGCTGGGCTGGGTCATTGGGACCCTGCTCTTATGGGGAGGACAGGGGAGAGGGAAGAGGTCAAGTTGGGCAAGGAAAAGCTTCTTAGGGATGGTGGGGCAGGATGAGGGACGATGGATGGAAGTGGAGGTTGAGGGAGAGGTTGTTGGAGGAGTACGTCTGTTGGACTTGGGTGCAGGTGCAATGGCAGTGTACTGATGTGAGGTGGATGGCTGTTGGGTGTCTGAGTGCCTACATTTGTGTCCTTGAGGAGGGGGGGACACACAGGGTGGGAGAGGACACAGGGGACACGTGGATGGATGTTGTGGAGGTATCTGCTAGTGAGGTGTGTTTGCTACTTGGTGTGGTGATGCTGGTGGTGGCTGTTGAAGAAGTGCATGCAGGTGTAAGTGTGGACGTGACTGTGAGGGAGGTGGAGAAAGAGGAGGGGGAGACAGTGGAGGCAGTGGATGTGGAGGTGTGTGCAACTGTCTGTTGTTTGTATGATTGCTTGTGGACTGAAGTGCGGTGCCTGTGTTTGACTGTGCCATTCTTGTGTGATGTCTTGTGTGCATGCTCGTCTTTATGTGTGCATGGGATGGGTTGGGGTTTAGGAGACTGGGGGGCGTATTTATACTTTTTTTTGCGCCGCATTTGCGCCGCTTTTTGACGCAAAACGGCGCAAACCTACAAAATACAATGGTATTTTGCAAGTTTGCGCCGTTTTTGCATCAAAAAACGACGCAAATGCGGCGCAAAAAAAGTATAAATACGGGCCTGGGTCTGGGAAGTGGTAGTTGGAAGGGGGATGGTAGGAACAGGAACAATGGCTGCCATCATAAAGGGAGGCCGGAGCCTTAATCGGTCTCTGTTGGGCCGCCAATCCACTGTGGATGCCTTCCAGGAATGCATTGCATTGCTGAATCTGGGATGACAGCCCCTGGATGGCATTCACAATTGTTGCCTGCCCTACAGAGATGGATCTCAGGAGGTCAATATTCTCTTCACTCAGGGCAACAGGGCTCGCAGGGCCTGAGGTGCTTGGGGCAAAGGAGATGCCCACCATCCTGGGTGAGCGGGCATGGGAAACTCACTGAGGAGCTCCTGTGAGGGCAATTCTTGTAAAGGGGTTGGCAGCCGTACCTGCAGCTGGGATGGTCACAGAGGTGTCCGCCACCACCAGGGATCTTCCATTGGAGGAGGAATAAGAGTCTGTGTTGTCACCTCCTGTCTCCGCTGTGGTGCTCCCCTCACCCTCCATCCCACTGGTTCCCTTGGTGTCGGTGGACTCTGCCTCCTGGGTCCTGTGGGATGCAGCTCCCTCTGCCTCTGCTCCTCTGCCAGATGATGCTAATGCACACATACACGATGACAGAAGGAGAAAGGGGGGAGAAAGGGAGCACTGGGTCAATTACAGCACCAACACCACAGTTGCCATACACACAGGAATCAGGATTGAGCGCTTTGCATTCCACTGGCATTCAATTGGCTAGATGCCACAGCAAGATGAGGGACAACCACCGCCACCTGCACCCCTCCTGGGACCCACAAAGCCTTGACTGATATGGAATGCAACCAAGCTAGGTGACCTTCATTTGCTATATACCCATTACCCTTGAGCTGTATCATGCTGCAATGTCCGTCCTGGCATTAAGGGACACCCACTAACTCACACCCACCACCCAGATCCCATGACACCTACCAATTATTGTAGTGACGCCCAATGTACCCACCCCCTTGTGGCTGCTGTGATGACCTCAAGCACCCATCCAGCTCTGGGTAGGCCACCGCCAGTATGCGGGCCATCAGGGGGGTCAGGTTCAGACAGGCACCCATTCCTCGTTAGGAGACCATCCCCAGCTGGGCCTCCATGGTCTTCCGTGCCCAGCGACTCAGGTCCTCCTACCGTTTCCTGAAGTGGGTGCGTCACCTTCTGTAGACCCCTAGAGTCCGCACACCACAATCCCTTCTTTTGATGGGCGCTGAGCTCCATAAGTAATACTGACAGGAGGACAGCATTACACATACAATCCAGCCTGTCACACATATCGCCCACAAATCCTGTTTCCAACTCCATTGGCACACCCATCGCCCGGCGCCCACCATGTACACTACCACCAGACATCCTCCCCCCCAAATGACACAATGCCTGCAAACACATCTCCATGCAACCTTCCCACATGCATTGTGCCCAAGGTGTACTCACCTGTTGGTCTGGAGGCCCATACAGCTGTCAATACTGGGGTAGGACCCCATCAACCAAGCGCTCAAACTCCATTGAAGTGAAGACAGGGGCCCTTTCCCCGGTCACATGGCCATGGTAGGTTTCAGACACAGGTCACAGAAGCACACGCAGTGTAGGTGTTGTCCTGTTGTCAGGAATCAAGTGAGAATTCAGATGGAAAATGGCCGTCACGTCCTTGGCGGTGCACACCGTCACTGCCGCCGCTGATCCCCATTGGCCACTGTACTCCACAGCAGCCCATATTAGCCAATGAGGAATTGCACAGAGGTGCAAGACCGCCTTCTGCTATGACGCCCAACATCCCGGAGTTACCTCACTTCCACCTGCCCCGAGAGACAGGACAGGCGATCGCCATTTCATGGTGGTGGACAACATTCAGATCTTCCATAACTGCATCATTGCCGAAAATTGCACATACATTGCCATTCCCACTGTCCCATCACATTAATGCTGTATGAATACAGAGGTGGTGGTTCCATTGTTCAAATTGTGACAGCCCACTCACTCGTGTATCCCTTAGATACCTACTACTGCGGATGAATAGGAGGAAGAGACACACCCAGTGTGTAGACCCCTTGTGGACGTAGCTACACTAGATGACAGGCATATAATACTCATCTATAGACTGGACAGGGCTGTGTGCCCTATGCGAGCCTAACCTGATATCAGCCATTCGTCATCCCACTGGGATCCCCCCTCTTGTGCAGGTTCTATCAGTAATCCATTTCCTGGCAACTAGTTCTTTTTAAGTGACAGTCGGCTTGGCAGCAGGAATGTCACAGCCAATGTTCTCAATCGTGCTGGCAAGGGTATTGTCTGCCTTGGTGAAACACATGAGCACCTACATTGCTTTTCCCCCAGGTGAAAGATTTGGCCACTGTGAAGGCAGGATTCTAGGCAATGGGACATATACCCAATATTTTTGGGGCGATTGATGGTACAAATATAGCGTTTGTCCCGGCCCGCCGCCAGAATGAACAGGTGTTCAGGAATCGGAAGAGTTTCCACTCACTGAATGTGCAAATGGTGTGCGTGGCGGACCAGTACATCCCCCACATCACTGCCAAGAATCGTGGGTTGGTTCTGAGGAATAGTAGCATCCCAAATGTGATGTCCCAACTACAGAGGCACAGGGTATGGCTAATAGGTTAGCCAGAGTCCCCACCCACTGTATGTCAGTGTATGCCTTTAGGTGTTATCTCATAGCATTGTTTAAGGCTAATGTTTGTCCCTCAGTACTTGCAGGTGACTCTGGCTACCCAAACCTATTGTGGCTGACCGCTGTGAGGAATGCCAGGACAGGAGCTGAGAACTGTTATAATAATGCACATGGGTGAACCAGGAGAGTAATTGAAAGGATCTTTGGCCTCCTGAAAGCCAGGTTCAGATGCCTCCATCTGACAGGTGGATCCCTGTGCTACTCACCCAAGGAGGTCAGCCAGATAGTAGTGGCATGCTGCATGTTTTGGATGTGGACAACAGAACATCAGTTATACGTCAATACTTCCAATAACATACAGGTGAGACAGTGGAACTGACAATTATTCTGACTATTGATTTTATCTGTGTGGCTGTAGCATGAAAGCATTAATTTCCTTTGCAATTCAACTTACTGTCACCTATGGCTTGTCATTTTACAGATGTTGGTGATATGACAACAGTGTCCGGATATGATTACTACAGACAGCTACAGGTCATTATTTGTATGCTGTCACAGTGTTCAGATCGTTTGCACTAGATGTGACTGTTTCCACAAATGCACATTCCTCAACACATAAAACAGTGTCACTCAAGTTTGGTGTTCATTGTAGTGCAAAGTGCAAATAATTGAGGGAAAGATGCAATGGAATGGGGTGATGGTAGAGGAAAGTCCAAGGTATTGTTCCAGTCTGTTTGTGGCACAGGTCCAGTTTCCAAGGGGCCATAGGAAGGGGTGCAAAGCCAGTTCAAACTGGACAAGGTGACAGGGTGGGACACAAGGGGGACAATCAGGAGAGTCTCATTTCCTGATGGTGGTCTTGGTCTTGGCAAGTGTCTCTGGCTTCTGTCTGGGTTACAGGGAACGTTTATGGGGTGGTTCATCTTCTGCAGGGAGAGGGGTGCTGGTGGCCTGTGGATCCTGTGGCGGGGTCTCCTGCCCTCTAGCTGCAGCAGAGGTGGAGGGATGGTTAATAGGCTGGCTAGTGGTAGGGGCCAGCTGCTGTTCTGTTGATTCCCTCATGATTTTGGCCATGTCTGCTAGCACACCTGCTATGGAGATCATGGTGGTGTTGAGGGATGGCAAGTTGTCCCTGATCTCCTGATGGTGTTCCTCCTGCAGCCCCTTGTTCTCCTGCATGTTGGTAAGGATCTGGCCCATCGTGTCCTGGGATTGTTGGTAGGCCCCCAGGATCTTGGTGAGCACCTCCTGGAGAGCCGGTTCCCTGGGCCTGTCCTCCTCCTGGCACACCGCTGTCCTCCCAGTGCCCCTGTTCCCTGTGCCTGTGACCCCTGAACGGTGTGCCCACTGACACTGAGTCCAGGTCCCTGATTGTCTTGGGGTAGAGGTGTGGACTGGAGTCCTTGCACAGCTGGGCACACTGCTGGTTGAGGTGTCCTGGGGACAGAGGTGTGGGGACGCTGTGTGGGTGCTGTGGTATTGGATACTGATGGAGGAGACTCTGTAGTTGACTGGGAGTAGGCTGGGGTGACCGACTAACCAGTGGTCCCTGATGGGCCAGGTAGTTCATCCAGATCCAGAAGTCCATAGTTACAGTCATCACTGGGGGCATCTTCTGTTAGGGGACTGATTTGTTGTGTCACCTCCTCTGGGGGCACCTATGGGGATGTAAGTGATGTATTATGCTTCATGTCTGTGACATATTGTACATCCCTAGCTTCCCCTAGTATTTGAGCTCAAGCAGATTTCCTGAAGCACATTTAGGCAAGTAACTACCATTATAATGTAGAATGTTCAGAAATAAATTTGTCTCTTCAAGATAAGCACTCTTCCAAAATACGAGGTCTGAAATGCACCAGCTGTTCTATGAAATTAGGGCACTCAAAGAACAAACTCCCTGGAGAATACTAGTCACTTAGCTGCAGTCTTTTCCAGAGTGCTGGAGGAATGCCTGGTGTCAGCTGGTAAAGGAACGAAGAAAAGAATTGCCTCAAAAGTCCTCAATATGAGGATGACAGCATGGGCTGGACTGCCAAATCAGATGCTGAGATCAGGAAGCAAAACAAAGCCAAGCAGGGAGGCATGCTACACTCTGCTATTTATAGCCAATCAGGAAAGCAGTTGAGTTTCCACATGTGGATGAGTCACCACACCCAATTAGAAGCACATCTCTACACCACACCCAATTAGAAGCACATGTCTACACCGGCTCAAATTAGCGAATAGGTATTTGGTAAAACAAGCATTGATAAAACCAATTGTGTAACACAGCACATTATGTTTACTTAGAAACATGAAGGTTTAACCAAGAACAGAGATATGATTCAACCCTAATTTCTGGGGATGCTGACAGATAATGTAGGAGCCACCTTGGGGATTCCAGACAATATATATATATATATATATATATATATATATATATATATATATATATATATATACATTTACACATATACACACAGACACATTTACCTGTGCCTTTACCACGCATGCATACTGCCCGTGTGGACGGACCACCACAGATAGTAGTAGGCATCTCCAGACCAGCCAGGAGCATGTTACTGCCTACCATATTATGAGGTTGCACACTGCCATGATTTCCGCCACGTTGCACCACCACAAAAAGCCTGGCGAAAACGAACTACATAAAAAGGGACACTCACCTTCAAGAACACAGCCACATCCGCAGCCGCCATGGAACCAATACGGGAAGCCTTCCCAGTGCTCCTGCTGGCCATACAGCTCCAGAATCAGAGACGCCTGCGAAGACAACAACCCTAAGTACACACACCTAGCACACACTGGAGGGAAGGAAATTAGTACAGATCCAAACACAACACACAACCCCGCCATGGCTAGCCACGCCCACACACACACACACGCAAACATATACCCCTACCAATACATACACACACTCACACACACTCGCAAACAAACCACACACACCAATTCACATATATAGAACACATACAGGTGGAAGGAAAGACAGGACAAGTTTGGAACCCTCAACACCAACGGGGTGCAGATATATTAAATTGAGAATAAATAGAATGTTCAGAACTATGTATAATATAGGCCTACTGGCCAGTCCAAATTAACATGGTGCCCCAGGCACAAAGGGCAATGTCCATGGCCCCAACTTGACTCCTGACTTAAAAGTGGTCTCCACATGGAGGGGCATCAATGGGGCATGTAGGCACTTCAGGGCTGATGGGGGGGCCGGGGTGGGGGTTTGGGAGGGGGGTCGTTAGGTTTGGCCTTGGATGAGTGGCCTTTGTTTTGGCTTGGGTGGTTAGGTTTGGACTTTACTTTTGGAGTAGGGGGCTTGGGTTTGGGAGAGGTAATCTTGGGCTTTATGTGGTAGAAGTCTTACGTAGTGGAGGGGCATGGCTTGTACCAGGGGCACTATGGGAGGACTGGGAGGTAGAAGGTAGGGGTAAGGGGAGGGTAGCAGGGCGCTGGGGGAACAGGAACTGGGACAGTGGGAGGGAACAGGCAAAATTCTTGCAGGACATTTTTTTTAGGGACACAAGGTTGGTCATGGGAAAAACGTGTGGGAGTGGAGGGAGAGGGAGTGTTTAAGAGGTGTGTACATATAGGTGCCTTGCGTGCAGGTGTGATTGTGGATGCCATGTGTGTGCTGTGTGACTGTTGGGTGGGTGAGTGTGGGCGTTTAGTTGTAGTGGGAGGAGGGAGCTAATGCAGGGAGATGGCAGGGTGAATGTGTGAGTGTATGTTGTGGTGGTGTCTGCAGGTAGGGTGGATGTGCTGCATGTGGCGGTATTGATAGTTGTGCTGAGTGCACATGTGGTTTTTGGGGTGCGTGTATGGGGGTCTGCTATTGTGGTGACGGTGGGAATAAGGGCACTTGTGGCATGATCTGTGAGTGGTGATGTGGTGGCTGCAGGTTTGAGGGTGCAGTGTCTGTGAGGGTGGAGGTGGTGGAAAAGTCAGTGTAGGGAGTGGATGTTGTTGCGTCTGCATGTGTCTGTTGTGTGTGTGCATGGCGGTGGTGGCTTTTGTGGTACTTGGGTTTGTCCTTGTGAACTATGTCTGTTGAAGTGGATGCATTTTGGTCTGAAAGTGTGCCTTGGATGGGTCTGGGGAGAGAGGTGTGGGTTTGGGAACAGGTAGCTGGAGGGGGGACGAAAGAAGAAGGGACACTGGCTGCCATCAATGACTAGGCCGGAGCCTGAAGGGATCTCTGCAGGGCAGCCAGGGCACCGTGAATGCCTTTCAGGTAGCCATTGGTCTGCTGCATCTGTGATGCCAGTCCCTGGATGACATTCACGAAGGCTGACTGCCCAACAGAGATGGACTTCAGGAAGTCAATAGCCTCCTCTTTGAGGGCAGCAGGGCTGACTGGGGCAGGGACAGAGTTGCCTGCGGCAAAGGAGATGCCCATCCTCCTGGGTGAGCAGGCACAGGCAACTGGGTGGGGAGCTACATGGTCCCAGATGGGTTGGCCAACACCACTGCCAGGGAGTGTCCATCAGAGCAGGAATCCGAAGATGTTATTGTCGATCTTGTCTCTCCTGTGGCACTCCCCTCCCTCCAACTGGTCCCCTGGGCTCTTCTGGTATCAGCCCCCTGGGTCCTGAGGGCTGCAGCTTCCCCACTCACTGGTGCCCCTTTTCTTTCACCTGATGATGCCAATGCACATAAAGATAGAGGAGGGGAGGGAGGGAATCAGAGAAAGACAGCGACACGGTGCAATGAGTCAATTCCAACCCAATATTCACACAGAGTAACAACATCATTATCTGCTGCTATGCCATGGCAGGCCATGCCTTCACATATACAAGCAACAACAGTAGGAAACTGTTAGAAATTGGGTTTTTGGTTGGCAGTCAGGTTACCCCCTGTCCAAGCAAAAGCCCTCACTCTAGTCAGGGTAAGTCACACACAATCCAAGATTATCCTGTGCCCACCCTCTGGTAGCTTGGCACGAGCAGTCAGGCTTAACTTAGAAGGCAATGTGTAAAGTATTTGTGCAATAAATCATACAATACCACCATATAGCACCCCAAAAATACACCACACAGTGTTTAGAAAAATATATAATATTTATCAGGATAATTGTAGGTCAAAACGAAATAAAGTTGCAATGTGAATTTGTAGAGATATCACTGGAAAGTGATATAAAGGGGGTGATTCTCACCCCGGCGGTCGCGAGGGTCGGCGGGAGCACCGCCGACAGGCCGGCGGTGCCCCGCAGGGCATTCTGACCGCAGTTTCCCGCCGGTTTACCACTGCCCTTAGAATCCCCCAAGGCGGCGCAGGCCTCACAGTAGTGCAAAAACGAATTTAGGAGTTTTACACTACCAGGACATGTAAACTACACAGGTACATGTCCTGCCTTTCACCCACACAGCACCCTGCTCTAGGGGTTACCTAGGGCACACATTAGAGGTGACGTATATGTGGAGAAAGGGGAGGTTTAGGCTTGGCAAGTACTTTTAAATGCCAAGTCGAGGTGACAGTGAAACTGCACACACAGGCCTTGCAATGGCAGGCCTGAGAGAAGGGAAAGGGGCTGCTTAAGTGGGTGGCACAACCAGTGCTGCAGGCCCACTAGTAGCATTTAATCTACCGGCCCTATGCACATCGAGTGCACATTACTAGGGACTTATAAGTAAATTAATAGTCCAATCAGGAATGATTCAAGGTTACCATGTTTTAAGGGAGAGAGCATATGCACTTTAGCACTGGTTAGCAGTGGTAAAGTGCGCAGAGTCTAAAAGCCAGCAAAAACGGTGTCCAAAAAGTGGAGGGAGGCAGGCAAAAAGTTAGGGGTGACCACCCTAAGGCTGTCAGGTCTAACAGAAACCATGGTGGAAACTACAGCAATGCTGATGGAAGCTGCTGATGCAGGAACATTTGCACTAATGTACTTGATGAGGGTCATAATAGTCACACTTTCCCAGTACTTGGCACATTATCATGGTGATTCATATTGATATACCCTGTACTCCTTACTTAACAGAATCCTGCATGGGTAGGTAGCATGCCCACTAATCCATCAACAATTTGCACAGTAAAATCTAGGCCCACTGTGCCTATCTACACATACAGTACAATGCAGCTTATTGAGGGCTCACTAATTGCCTCTGTCACAGTGGTAGACTGATACTGATGGGAATGCCCTGACACCTCAGGTATACTGATGCTGATGGTAGGAGCTGGGTTCTCAAAATGTGTTAAGGGTGACCACACAAATCCCACTTTAGAAGTAAATGCCCTCACAAGTCACTGTCTGCATGGTATATGCACACATCTTTGATACCAATCCTGCCAGGGTCAACGTGGATCTACCAATGATCTATGCTACATCTTCCCATTAGTAGGCAACCCAAAGCCACACAAGCACTACATTATCGAAGTGTGTATTTACACCCTTGTGCTTGCTGTGCTGCCCTCAAGCACCCATCCACCTCAGGGTAGGCCACCGCCAAAATACGGGCCATTCGGGAGGTCAGGGTCTTACGGGCACCCCTCCCTCATTAGGAGGACGTACCCAGCTGGGTCCCCACGGTCTTCTGGGCCCGTCGTCCTAGGTCCTCCCACCGCTTTCCGCAGTGGGTGCTCTGCAGGCTATGGACCCCCAGGGTCTGCACTTGCTTTGCCATGGCACGCTAAATCCCCTTCTTCTGATGAGCGCTGACCTGCATGGGTGACACAGACAGAAGGACAAAGTCAAAGTGGCATCACAGGGACAGCAGTGGACATCACACATTAGATACATCTCATGGGCACTCTCACATGTCTTCATGTAACTAACGCTCCAAATCCTAACCCATCTCCATGCATCCACTTAATCTGCCTCATTCCAGCACCTTTCTAGCTCACACACATCACTATCAGACAGGGCAGTGACATAAGAATCAACTGCTGCTCTGGTGCCCCATACAACTGTCCATTTAGGGGTAGGACCCCATCCACAAGCTTCTTGAACTCCTCCTGGGTGAAGGCTGGGCCCTATCCTGCAGGACGTGGCATTTTGGCTCCCAGAGAGAGTACACAGCAGCTCATGCAGTGGAGGTCTTGTTTGCATAAGTGTCAGGAGTCAAGTGAACTATGCTACATAAAATGGTGGTCACGGCCATCACATACATGTGCGTCACCACCAGCGATGATCACCATTGGCCCCAGTCTCCCATAGGCAACAATGTTGTCCAATGAGGAGTTGCATGGCGGTTGAGACTGCCTACCGCCATGACAACTAACGTCGGCGAAATTAGGCCACTTCCATCTGTCCTGTGCAAGCAGGACAGGTGGCTGCCATTTTACATGTAGTTGGTGAATTGTAGGTGAATTTTAGATACGTCATGGATAAAATGTAGTGACTACTGCATAGATTGACAATGTCCACAAATTCAAGACAACAACTTTTGGCTTATCCTCTCTCCCATTCCCAGATACCGTGCAATGGTGAGAATGAGACATGCCCCTTTGTACGGGCCTCTAGTCAACCTTGCTACCCTGGAAGAGAGAGACATCATAAGATGTTTCATCTGAACCATCAGACCATCATGTAGCTGTGTGGAGCCGGATCTGTTGCCTGCCATATGTCATCCCCATGCCATCCGTCCCACAGTACAGGTGTTGCCAGTGCTCCACTTCCCTGCCTGAGGGTTATTCCAGATGACAGTGGGCTTGGCAGCAGGGATCTCACGGCTGATGTGCTTGTGTTGAAGGATGTATGGTGTGCATTACTCAAACACCTGCCTTGCTACATCAGATCCCCCAACATGCGGATTTGTCCATTGTTAAAGCTGACTTCTATGATATGGCACATATACCTCATGTGGTAGAGACAATAGATGGCACCCACAATGCCTGGTTCTTCCCATGAAAAATGAACAAGTGTACAGGAACCAGAAAAACATTTACTCAATCAATGTCCAGGTGGTGTGTCTCGCTGATCAATGTAGCTCCCTAGTTAAGGCCAAGTTCCCTGGTTCTGTGCATGACTCCTACATTCTGAGGAACAGCAACATCCCATACATGATTGCACAACTACGGAGTGACAGGGCCTGGCTCATCGGTATGTATCCAATAGTATGTGTGCCCCTTGAATCTCACCTCTCTTCACCTACTGCCTTGTGTCTCTACCGGTATTGAGATGGGTCCAACCTTTGTGCACACAGGTGACTCTGGCTATCCTAACCTTCCCTGGCTGCTGACACCTGTGAGATATCTGACTAAGATGGTAAAAACCATTTCAATGAGGCCCATGGCAGGACAAGGCGTGTCATCTAGAGGATGTTTGGGCTACTGAAAGCCAGATTCCGGTCTCTACACACCTCCGGAGGTACCCTGCCTATAGACCACTAAAAGTCTGCCAGATCGTTGTTGCCTGCTGCATGCTGCATAATCTGGCCCGTAGACATCACATCCATTACTAGATATAGAGGAGGTGGCAGCTGGACCAGTGGCTGATTATGGTGACATAGAAATTGATGAGGAGGCAGATGATGAGGATGCCTCTGACTCTAGAGCAGAGTTGATCCACCAGAACTTCAAATGAGGAACAGGTATGTATAAACGGTTTTGTATGTGACCTGTACTCCTGTCTGCCTTGTGACATAGCTCCTCCTGGTGTGTGTCATTACCGAAGGTGTTGAGTGCAGCTATCTCTCAGGGTAGGTTTGAAGGGACATATTGCCCATCAGGGGTGGTGATACTGTTAAAATGTCAGTGCTATTTTCACTCTGCTGTTGTGTTGCATCACAGCTGCAAAGTATTGTCCATGTTGTATGTTCCCTGTACTGCTAGGTCAGCTGCAATTGAAGTGCCAAACATAAAGGTGTCATCAGTATTGGTACTTATCCTCACAGCCCACAATGGGAGATTGTGTAACCTAACTTTTACGGACTGTGGAATATGTCTTGGGTTGGGTATTGTCAACAGTGAGGGAAGGACAATTGGGTATGGAAGTCTATGAATGTGGATCTGCCATGGAAATATGATTTGATATTCCACTTGCCAAATCATACTAGGGAGGTTGACACTGTACTGCATGTGTGTTGAGTGGCCAACATTGACTCCTATCACAATAGCTTTCCCTGTGTTGGTCTATTTGCAGGCGATTTGTGCGGTACAACTCTGGTTTCTGCCTTGCCTGGTGGTTCCCTTGACACACGTATCCAGAAGATGCGTGCTCTACTATCATACGTCCTGCATTTTGCTCCCCGTCTGTCAATCTCAAAGACTTTTGAAGGACAATGGGTTGACTGTTATGACATATTCTACAACAGGAAATCCTACTTGTTAAAATAAAGACACATAGGCAATAGCTGTGTTCCAATGTGTTTAATGTGATTCACAAGTGCAATGGGTGATGAGTGGGGTCATGGTGGGAGTAATCATCAGAGTAGTTGTCCCAGCTGTAGATAGTCCAAGTTCAGTATCTAAGGGGCCATGGGAAAATGGAGACATGGCAGTGAATGTCAACAGGGTATGTCAGTGGCACACAAGGGAGAATGTTCAGAAGAGGGTCACTTCCTGGCAGTGGTTTTGTCTTGGCATCAGGTCCTGCAGGTTGTCTGGATGGTCGACCTCGTTTGCGTGTGAGTTTCTCAGCTACAAAGGGAGGAGTGCTAGTGGTATGAGGGTCCTCTGACAGGGCCTCCCTTCCATTTGCTGCCGCAAAAGTGGAGGGCTCTGTTGGAATGTGACTAGTGGAAGGGGCCTGCGGGTGGGTGGAGGATGCCCGCAAGATGGTGGTAAGTTCCTTGAGCACTCCTGCAATGAAGGCCATGGTCACATTGAGGGTCTGCCACTGCTGTATGGCCTCCTTGTGGTATTCCCTCTGCAGCCTCTGGTTCTGCTGCAAGGTTGCGAGGGTCTGGCCTATCTTCTCCTGGGATTGGTGGTATGCTCCAAGGACTTGGGAGATGGCCTCTTGGCCAGTCATTTGCCTTGGGTGCCCTGTCCCTTGAGCCACAGGTGCCCTCCCAATGCCCTTGGCACAGTTAGCCCACTACTAGTTGCACAAGGACCTTCATTGTCTGGGGTGTGTGGGCTTGACTCTGGTCCCTGTACTGTGGGGCACACTGCTGTTTCAACATTTCTTGGGACACAGGTTTTGGGGATGGAGGGTTGGCTGTGCTATTGTGGCCACTGCAGTGCTAGACTCCGATGTGTCCAGGGTGGAACTGGTGGTGGTGGACTGACCAGTTGTCCCAGATGGGCCAGTAAAGTCGTAAATGTCCAGACACCCACTGGGACCTTCATCCTCAGGAGGTCTGTGTGTCTCTGGCATCCTCTGCAGGGTGGCAGTGGCAGGGTTACCATGGTTGGAAAGGGAGAGAGTTACATTGACGAGTTGTACTGGTTTGTATCATTGTATGATGCATAGAGTATCTTGACTTGCTTCCCAGTGATGGCAATGACAGATGCAGCACTGAAAACATTGTTTGAGGGAGGGTGACGGATTATGGCATTGTTTTCATGTTCCATTGGGGGTTGAAGATAGTGGGTGTCATTGCTGTCATTGCCATGTAGTAGAACACAGTCAATAGTGGGAGATGGGTGGTGTGGCATGCAGGGGAGGAGCGTGTGGTGATTGGGGAGTGCAGAAGTGTAAGATGGGGTGGATTGGGGAGTGATTGGGTGGTGGGGATGCATGCTGTCCAGGAGTGGTTAGTGCCTGGTGAGTGTTGTTTACTTACCAGAGACGATTCCTCCAATGATTCCAGTCAGGCCATCAGGATGCAGTATGTCCAAAACCTTCTCCTCCCACAATGGGAACTCAGGGAGAGGAGGTGGGGGCCCACTGACAGTCTTGTTCATGGCAATCTGGTGATGTGATGCCATGGAACACACCTTCCCCCTAAGGTCATTCCACCTCTTCCTTACGTCCTCCCTTGTGCGTGGATGGGTGCTCACTGAGTTGACCCTTTCAATGATCCTCCGCCATAACTCAATTTTCCTGGCAATGGATGTTTGCTGGACCTGTGCTCCAAACAGTTGTGGCTCTACCCTGATGATTTCTTCAACCATGACCCTAAACTCTTCATCGGTGAAGTGTGGGTGCTTTTGTGTGGACATGGTAGTGGTGTAGTGGTTTGGGGGGGTGTTGTGCACAAGGGTGCAGTGTTTGGGGATTGATGGTGGGTGTGATTATTTAGGTGTGCAGGTGTGTTGTGGTGTTTGTGTACAGTTGTGATGTGTGTGTTGTGTACTTCGTGAGATGTGTAAGTGTGCTTATAATGTGACAGAGCTAAATATGTGTATTTGTGTGCTGTCTGTATCTCTGTCTATGGTTGTAGTTGCAAAGGATTGTGGGTTGTGTGGGTGTGTGTTTTATAGTGGTGGGTGTGGGTGGGTGTAGTGTGGGTATATGTGTCAGGTGTGGGGTGTTGATACTGTCCAATGTGGTGTTGGGTTCTGGTGGTGGTGATCTTTTGTGTGAAGCAGTTTGCAATGCCAATAGTTTTCCGCTATGCAAAGATCACTGTATTTCGGCGGTCTTCAGTCTCTGACTCATAATATGGCAGTCAAGATACCGCCATCACTGGTAGTCTTTTGACGGCTGCCAGTGTGGTGTTCTTGCCAAAAGACCACCAAACTCGTAATGAGGGCTCGAGTCTCCGAAACTCGTAGGGCATTAGAAGAGCTTGAAACTGCTACTGAAATGACATGTTGGTGGTTGCGACTGTTTACTCGATGTCAGCACTGAGAAAGGGGAGTTGTGGATATATATATATATATATTCAATGAAAAGACAAAGGTTATATGGACGTTATTGATAGATTCAAAATTTACTCGTACAAAACCAAAACCATAAAAAACATCAAAATATACTTTAATTGGAGTGCCCCTGATTAAGGATACAGACGAAAAGATGCTCAAGGATGCTCCGGTTGAGGTGCTGTTGATTGTCGTGCCTTTGTGGGCATTCCTCGGTCCGTGGGTGAAGTGGGCCGACTTTGGCCCAAGAGGTCAGGGTCACTCAAAGTTCTCTCTGTTGCAGTAGCTGGCCACCCGATGCTGGGTACTGATCTCTTTGCACAGCGTTTGGGGTGAAATCATTAGGTGGGGGCAAAGAGTCCCTTGTGGGTGATGCATTCAGTTTTTGATAGCACTCCCAGGTTCAGCAGACTCAGGTGCAACCTTTGGCTGTCTCGGATCTGTCTCTTGGTATGTCCAATAAATGATGGTGGTGAAACTGTAGTGGTTACCAACTTATCTGTTTGGGCTTCTTCAGCTCATATGTCCCTGGAGTTGGTTTCAGGGATCAGCTAACTGATCCTTGGAGTCACTGTTTGGACCTGGGGCTGGGAATCAACTATTCCCCAAGCCAGGAGCCACAGACACAGTCAAAACTTCGCTACCCAAAGTGCAGCATGTGCAGTCGTTCCGACAGAGCAGCCTCTCTTCAAGGAGATTCAAGGGCAGCTTGGTAGTCCTTCTTCAATAATTTCACCAAATCCAAATATATCTGTGGGGTAAGGTGCCACTGGTGGCATTAGGGGACCACGTGGTTACTAGCTAATGGACTACTAGCCCCCCACCTTCTGATAAGGTGTTTCCTGCAATGTGTGTCAATTGGGCTATCACAGAGTGCACTATTTTAGCCACTCTCAAGATGTCAAGATTCCTCTTTGGTCATCTTGAGCTTGGGAGCCCACCCTGGAGGTGCCGCTACCTGAGTGCTAAACACCATGGGAAAACTGATTTAGGCACAGGATTCCTCCCTTTGTACCTGTCTCCAACTTGTCTAGTTGAACAAAGGCCATCCTGCGTATCACCATTGCATGACAAAGGCAGCTTCCACTCTGAAGCTCAGCTTTTGGGCTAACAGCCAGAGTGGCCATTCTGGGAAAGGAGTTCACAACTCACTCTGTGGTAAATTCCTTTGCTCTGAGCCAGGGAGTTATTCACATGACTCCCCAGGTGGGCAGAGAGCTGTCTGTGTGCCAGAGCCTGGGTGAGGCTACTGGACTAGCTGGGGCCCAGAGTGGCAAATTTATAAAAATGCAGAACTTTAATTGTGACATTAAATTTGACCTGGGCATCTGATCAGGTTCCAAGCCATGGTTAATTTGACATCTTCCAGTACGCAGTTAGGTAGTCCCATTTAGGCGTTAGCCAGGCTGGGGTGCCAGGCGGTAATCCTGTGCTAGCAAATGGGTCTACTTACTTTTCCACAGCTAAATTACAATTTGGAAGTGTTGTTGTCAAAACATATGAAAACTATGGGGGTGATTCTAACATTGGCAGGCGGCGGAGGCCGCCCGCCAATGTTCCCCCGTCAAAATACCGCTCCGCGGTCACAAGACCGATGAGGGTATTTTGAGATTTGCCCTGGGCTGGCGGGCGGCCGTCAAAAGGCCGCCCGCCAGCCCAGGGCAAATCTACCTTCCCACGAGGATGCCGGCTCCGAATGGAGCCGGCGTAGTGGGAAGGTGCGACGGGTGCAGTTGCACCCGTCGCGTATTTCAGTGTCTGCTTTGCAGACACTGAAATACTTTGTGGGGCCCTCTTACGGGTGCCCCTGCAGTGCCCATGCCATTGGCATGGGCACTGCAGGGGCCCCCAGGGGCCCTGCGGCACCCCCTACCGCCATCCTGTTCCTGGCAGGAGACCCGCCAGGAACAGGATGGCGGTAGGGGGTGTCAGAATCCCCATGGCGGCATGGAGGATTCTGTAGGGCAGTGGTAAACCGGCGGGAGACCGCCGGTTTACCCTTTCTGGCCGCGGCTGAACCGCCACGGTCAGAATGCCCTTGGGAGCACCGCCAGCCTGTTGGCGGTGCTCCCGTGGTCGGTGACCCTGGCGGTCACTGGCCGCCAGGGTCAGAATGACCCCCTATATGTCTAACTTAACAATATATGGTTCCCTGCCATAGCCCTCCATAGGACTTTCTTAGGGGATACTTGCATGTAAGGTTGAAGGAAATGGTGGCTTTGGCATTAGTTTAAATGGCAAAGTCGATCTAGCAACATAAAAGGTGCTCTTCAAGTCTGCAGGGGTCGGCTGGGCGCCATTTTGTCCTGTTGTGCTCTAGATGGCACAAACAGTGCTACAGCCCCCGGTAAACACTGTCTTGCATGCCCTGGGTACCATATACTAGGGGCTTGTAAGTAGTCCAGAAGAAGGGAAAGTGGGGAACCACCAAAATGCCTGTTTTCTTACATCTGCTTTATCATACGAGTTCTGATAGTATACTAAAAGTGTTCTTTATTGTCAATTATTAGCCTTCTTAGTGTAACTCAAAGTAATATTCAGCTATACAGTTATGACTGGGAAAAACAATTTGGAGCCAGTTGGGATTCACACTTTTATGTAGAATGAGAATGTGGAAAAGGTCAATGCTGAATACAGTCTGTAAACCCTCCTGCAGAATAAAAACTCTGGCATGCTAGAATTATTTTTCGTCTATGCATATAACACACATTTTCTCCCGATTCCGATATCCCCAAATATGTTAACATTGTATTCAATTATACATCGACTAATGTGCTTAGGTGTGTAGTATTTATAGAAGAACATGAATGTTACATTTTATAAAAAGCATGTGATATATATTGTCTTATGAATGTTTGTTCTTTACAAACCTGAAGAAGGGATCGTCTTGCCGCAAAACAGTGTTGGCTGTGGCTGTAGCTGTTTATCAAGAATTAACCCACGGGACTCTAATTTTTCTTTAAAAAAATAAGTTTGTTGTCTTTTGTGAGACTAAAATGTTATCACTGTGGAGTATCTCTGTGAATGTAATTAATTGGTTTAAAAAGCAGAAATGAGTTTTTAAAGGAAGATTTTATAAAAAAAACAGTGTTTTTCAATAAAGGAATTGAAAATTTGTGAAACTGTATGAATTAATCATTGTGCAGTAGGTAGGCTAAGGCTCTCAAATGACGCGTTTATTTGAGTTGTGCAAAATATCAGTCAATTGGGTGTTTGACACAGTGGGTAGTAGTCAAACATAGGGCCTTATGCATCTGTAACCCATACCAAAAGAAAACTGGCATTTCAGGAAGATATTTTACCCTAGCAGACCATTCTGATAACTTTTGGGCAGGAAGCTACATATCTGACTGCAAACTGCAGAGCTTTGAACTTGAGTGACAGTTTTTTTAATGTGGGTGGTCATCAAACATTTCAGGTAGATTTTTTTACCCAAACAGAGCGTTCTGGTAATTTTTCATTTAACTGCAAAACTAAAAGCGAGGAAATGGAAATCAACTAGAAATTATAGTTTTGAGTTGAAATTTTACCCAATTTGGGTAATTTTTTTCAATGCAAGATAATTGTACGTAATTTTGCATTATTTTCTGGTAATTTTTCAGAATTACACTACAGGACATTGAACGAGTTTAAATAAATTACCCAACCAAGCCCAAAAATAATCAGAACCTGAATAATAAATAACAAGAAGAGATATTAGACAATTAATAAAAATCAAAAAATTCATTTTTTTTAAAAAGCACGTAATTATATTGAATACCATAACTCCTTCAATACTTAACACCATTAAATAAAAACATATCATTAAAAAAAAAAAATGATTTATATAAATGCTGGAAATTGGGCTATTAGTTGTGTGGCCTGCACAATTAATAGATCCATATTTGTCTTTACTGGGAACCAAGCTCCTCAATGTAGAGCTTGACCCTCACAAGGTAGCAGTCCACAGCCTACTAAAGGGAGGTGGTGTGGTCTAGTAATCACTAATCAGTGGCACGCAATAGTAACGCCCAACAAATGATTGTCCAGTCAGTCCTTTTATTAGAAGCGCATTTATTGCACAGACATTACTAATTACTACCCGGTAATTTATAAATACATACACTGACAAGTGGAACATCTCAAAGATGACATTGTGTAACCACTGATGCCCCCTCTAGAGGGGTCACCAAAGCATATCAAGTGAGTTCAATCATTAGTTTTGTGATAAATCACATTCAGATACCTTTAGCAGCATTTATTGTCATTATTGCAGTGATCAATAAAACATGTAAAATCACTGTGATGACCCAATACAATTACATTACATTTATGCATTCCAGGCCTTGTAGGCCCTCCTAAATGGCACCATAAACATTTCCCCTAGAGGGCCTAACACTCCTAGCTGCAGAGCAAAATCTCCAACCATTGGAGTGCATGAAAATGTGAAGAAAATTCAGAGGAGCTGATCATTTTTGAGCCCCTACCAACTTAGGGTAAGGTCTCAGGCAATCCATAGAGGAGAAAGGCTGGATCGAGCTGAATTGATAGGTGGTGGTTGTGTCATCCTGGGAGCACCACAAGCAGAGATATAGTCAAAAAGACATTCAAAATAACTAGGCCTCGCAAGGCAATATGAGGGTCATTTAATACCGGGAGATAATTATTGTAGCAGCAGCTCTCCAACTGCTCCGGGGAGAGCTGCTCTGTTTCCTTTGTGCTTTTAAAATTATTTTATCTGCCTTGCATTGCATTCTTTTGTCCTTGGGAATGTCGGGTGCCCACCCGGGCACCCACGCTTGGTTCTCTCATTGGAGGGCAACTTGGAGAGCCCACCCCTGGGTGCCCTTGCCAGCTCCCCGGGCCTGCAGCACTCCCACGGGCTGCCATGGGAGCCAGCAGCTTTAGTCTTGTCTGCCCACTCCTGCAGGCAGACCTGAACTGCCTGGCTGGCTGCCCGCTTCCCTCAGTCATGGGCACAGGGAGTGGGGTGGCCATCAATGTAGGTCAGCGCAGCAGCACTCCCCTCCTCTCTTCTGGTTACCAGGGCCCAGTGGAGGGGTACTGGGGCCCCTTTGCCTTATCAGGGGAGCATGACAGTGCTCCCCTCCACTACTCCGGGGAAGAGCAATAGTGCTCCCCCATATCAGGTGGTACTCTGGAGTCCAGGGATGAGGTCCTGGGCCCCTAATTAAAAATCCACATGGGGCATGGGGTCCTCTGGAGACATTGAGGAATGGAGGGGGGGCCCATACATGCCTTCCCTCCATTATTAAAAATATCCAGCAGCTTCTAAGCGCCATCCAGGGGCCCTATCCCACATCAGGGGAATTTCACTGGCCCGGCTGCAAAGCTTCACACACTCGGTACCAGGAAGGGGTCAAAGGTCACCAAACTTTAAAATGCCATATCTCTACCCTGTTGGGACGATTTGGATGATCCTGGGCTCAGTTTACTAATGGTGGCGAGCTCTATCTGCTAGGGGAGGTTGCAACAACCCTCCTCACCTCCAGAGTGGTGCAGTTCTCAAAATGCTGGTTTCCTAGTTTTCTGCACAAGCTCTCTTCTTGACCTTTGCTTCTATTTCAGAAAAGTCTAGGGTTTTCCCCCAACAGGGCCTCAGGGGCTGTATGGTGGCCAGACTCACTGGTGTTTAGGGAGACCCACTGGTCCTGTAGTCAACTGAGCAGAGTCCTTAGTCCTGAGTACACACTCCGACGACTTGGTGCCACACGTCTCTACGTGTCTCGTCAGGTTATCACCACAGGCTTATCAGGGCCTGCTACACCTGCCTTTTCTTTCGTGTCCATGACCCCACTTAACCATACTTTCAAATGGCTGACTCCTAGAAGTTTTAATTGACCTTCCAAAAGCCCGCACAACTGATCCCGGGGCACCCTCGTTACTTACCTTCGTTACGTACCATTCTGGCCGGACGGCCCAGCCTTGATGAAGTCACCTGTGTGACGAAACACGTGTTGGCTGTATCTCGTTGATGGCACTTTGATTTCTAGCTTCTACAAATAAAGACACCTTCTGCAAACCAGACCTGAGACTCCATTCAACTCTTTCGCTTCAACAACATACTATCAGGGATACCTATCCCTGCTACACTATTGAACTTTACATTCTGTGTGCTGTGGCCTTCTTGTATAAATTTGTCCTTAGTCCTGAGCAGGTGTCTGGGATTTCCTCCTTCTTTTTATCCATGGCAGTCCCAGGATCCAGAAGTGAAGTGTGGAAAATTCAGCAGGCAACAGAGGGTCTCTGCCTTGTACAAGAGTTTTTAAAGGGTTGAGGAAGATTCCATAAGACAGGCACGGCTGGACAATATTGGGGTGCACATCATCTCACAACCCCTGTCCCAACCCTCTTGTACAGTTTGCTGGGACAGTCCAAAATGATGCCATCCGGGAGCAAATGGTCACCTTAGCGCCTGGGGTCTCAGCTCGACCCCTCATTGACATCAGTGTTCAGGGCTTGCACACTAGAATTTCAAAGGGAGACCTCTGATGGATTGGCGGCAGTTGTCTGGGCACCCTCCTTTGTTCAGTGGGATTGGGAAGGCCCATCCCTGGTACAATGTGACCGCTGGGTGCAGATCATTCTGCCCCATCCCCTCCCTCCTCAGGAGCTGGGAGAAGTACTGCTAATTGCTCCTTTTGTGTGGGGTGTCCTTTGCTCCTGTTGTTGGAGAGAAATATAATTAACTGGGCAAAGCAGGGCAACTAATGGCCTGGTCTCTGATCTTCATGTGAGCCAAGGAAATATGAAAACTCTGGAGGACCCATAAGGTGTACAGTTTTCATTCAGGAAGGTACATATTTGTTTTTTTGTTTTTTTACACAGGTTACACTCTAATTCAAGATGTCAATAGCCTCTGAAGGCCAAGTGGGAGTGGAACTACACTCTAAGACAGTCCCCTCCCTATGTGTATAATGGGGTGCCACTATAGACAATACAAAGCACACTGACTTTCCCTAATAGTGTACACGACTTTCAAAAGGCCTGTCCCAGACGAATACCTAATCCTGCAGAGTCCCTATTGCACCAGGCTATCTGTGCGCTGGTACTGGGCTGTACACAACAGTAGTCTCAAATGCGCAGCTCACACACGTGTCCATGTGTAACCAACGAAGTGCCCCTTACCCTTGCTGCATCGCAGAAGCCTTTTCTTAAAAGGCTGACACTGGTGGTAAACACATGCAATCCATTTGCCATGGGATTACTGTGGGTGGGACATTGGTTGTGAGACTCACCCATAGTAAAAAAACAAAACTTTGGGCGTACTGAGGGAGCAGAACCTAAGTGCAACAATAAATAATAGTATATACTACCTGGCAGTTGCCAGTAGATAATTATAATTAGGACCTAGGTTGCATAGGAAAAGCTGTTTTTAATTTGCTAATAACTCTGGCACTGTTTGATGAATCTTCACAAACTTTTCAAACCTAGTTTGCCACTCACTTCAGCTGCTCTCTCAGATGTTTCAGAGTGATTTGTCAATCTGAGTTTGAGAAAAAGGGCTTTCCCAAATAGCATTTCTCCCAAAGAATTTAAGTCATGGCTACAGCCCAAACCACTCAACAGAATGACACCAAATTCGGCGGAAAGCTACATCTTTCACCAGAAAGAATGCTTCTTCTAACTAGGTGTAAATCTGTACAGTAGCTTTAGAGTTATTAAGGAAAAAAAAGATTTATGTATATCCAGAGACACAGCTCCATAGCAGATTTACTGCAGTGGATCCACATATCCGTGCGCCAAAAACAATGCTGTGATTGACTGGAGGCAAACCTAAAAGCAAACTTGTGGCTGCCATTTTGTCTATCAGCACTCGGTTCCGGTGAAGAGGGAATAAAGATGAAATAGGGTATAAGGTGTCAGGATAGAGGTATCCTGACTCCATAGAACTGATGGAGGGATATCCGAAGAAACCCTTATAGGCAAGAAATTGCCTAAAACATTTTTGGGGGTGCACGAGGATCCCCAGATCCTCTGCGGTGCTCAATGAGGTCACCAGTGTGAATCTGCAATGGATTCGCAGATCCAGACCTCAATTAAAAAAAAAATACACCCACTCACACACCCATTCACAGACTCACACAGCCACTCACAGACCCACAAAATCATTACCACACACAGTCACATACCCACATAGCCATTCACACATCCAATCACAGATCCACAGCATAAGCGTATGGTTGGCTCGATGAGGGAGGTTGGTTGCAGGGCCTCGCCACAGGCCGGGCCCTGCGGCCAACCCCCCGCTGCACATGGCTGAAGGCCATGAACAGCGGGGGTTGGGTGCATGAGGGGGATTGGCTGTAGGGCCTGGTCGCAGTCTAGAAAGAGTGCTTTTTGGACTGCTGAATTTCCATGGTTTTGGGTGTGTAAAATCTAAACCTAACTATAAGGTCCCAGTAACCTTTGTTTTTTTAGTGAGTATACAGGGAGTGCAGAATTATTAGGCAAGTTGTATTTTTGAGGATTAATTTTATTATTGAACAACAACCATGTTCTCAATGAACCCAAAAAACTCATTAATATCAAAGCTGAATATTCTTGGAAGTAGTTTTTAGTTTGTTTTTAGTTTTAGCTATGTTAGGGGGATATCTGTGTGTGCAGGTGACTATCACTGTGCATAATTATTAGGCAACTTAACAAAAAAAATATATATACCCATTTCAATTATTTATTATTACCAGTGAAACCAATATAACATCTCAACATTCACAAATATACATTTCTGACATTCAAAAACAAAACAAAAACAAATCAGTGACCAATATAGCCACCTTTCTTTGCAAGGACACTCAAAAGCCTGCCATCCATGGATTCTGTCAGTGTTTTGATCTGTTCACCATCAACATTGCGTGCAGCAGCAACCAGACACTGTTCAGAGAGGTGTACTGTTTTCCCTCCTTGTAAATCTCACATTTGATGATGGACCACAGGTTCTCAATGGGGTTCAGATCAGGTGAACAAGGAGGCCATGTCATTAGATTTCCTTCTTTTATACCCTTTCTTGCCAGCCACGCTGTGGAGTACTTGGACGCGTGTGATGGAGCATTGTCCTGCATGAAAATCATGTTTTTCTTGAAGGATGCAGACTTCTTCCTGTACCACTGCTTGAAGAAGGTGTCTTCCAGGAACTGGCAGTAGGACTGGGAGTTGAGCTTGACTCCATCCTCAACCCGAAAAGGCCCCACAAGCTCATCTTTGATGATACCAGCCCAAACCAGTACTCCACCTCCACCTTGCTGGCGTCTGAGTCGGACTGGAGCTCTCTGCCCTTTACCAATCCAGCCACGGGCCCATCCATCTGGCCCATCAAGACTCACTCTCATTTCATCAGTCCATAAAACCTTAGAAAAATCAGTCTTGAGATATTTCTTGGCCCAGTCTTGACGTTTCAGCTTGTGTGTCTTGTTCAGTGGTGGTCGTCTTTCAGCCTTTCTTACCTTGGCCATGTCTCTGAGTATTGCACACCTTGTGCTTTTGGGCACTCCAGTGATGTTGCAGCTCTGAAATATGGCCAAACTGGTGGCAAGTGGCATCGTGGCAGCTGCACGCTTGACTTTTCTCAGTTCATGGGCAGTTATTTTGCGCCTTGGTTTTTCCACACGCTTCTTGCGACCCTGTTGACTATTTTGAATGAAACGCTTGATTGTTCGATGATCACGCTTCAGAAGCTTTGCAATTTTAAGAGTGCTGCATCCCTCTGCAAGATATCTCACTATTTTTGACTTTTCTGAGCCTGTCAAGTCCTTCTTTTGACCCATTTTGCCAAAGGAAAGGAAGTTGCCTAATAATTATGCACACCTGATATAGGGTGTTGATGTCATTAGACCACACCCCTTCTCATTACAGAGATGCACATCACCTAATATGCTTAATTGGTAGTAGTCTTTCTAGCCTATACAGCTTGGAGTAAGACAACATGCATAAAGAGGATGATGTGGTCAAAATACTCATTTGCCTAATAATTCTGCACTCCCTGTATATGTATCCACTAAAAAGACAAAGGTTACAGGATGTTGTAGTTAGATTTAGATTTTACATACACAAATCCATAGAAATTCAGCAGTCCAAAAGCACTCTTTCAAGACTGCGACCAGGCCCTACAGCCAATCCCCTGCATGCAATTAACTGTAACAATCATATTTGAGAACATAGATGGGAATTAAACATTCAAATAGAATTTACATATAAATACAGTAAAACTACCTAAAACTATATTATTAAACGATGTAATTTATGTTTTTAGATATTTAAAAATACGATATTATTGCATAAAATAGAAAACACGTTATAATTATCAACGATGTTACTCACCTCGATATACTAATGCTGTCCATATTTTATCTCCGATATTTAGTACTCTCTAATATTGTGACTTCGATAGTTAGGGTCAGCACCGACGCAGTGTGCCTTTATTTTCCATGCACAATTTCTGCAGTGTAAGACTTGATGTTGCAGAGCTGCAAATGCTCTGGCTTCTTTAACTCACGACCTGCCAGTGTACACTCAGGAACTCACAAAAACATGCATTTTATACTTTCCTGGGCAGCACAGATATATTTCCTTGATTGCTTGTTTTTCTCTTTTCCAGCAGCAGGCGCATTTGCCCGTATTTATACTTTTTTAGCGCCGCATTTGCGTCATGTTTTAACGCAAAAGCGGCGCAAACTCACAAAATACAGTTGTATTTTGTGAGTTTGCGCCGCTTTTGCGTCAGAAAGCGGCGCAAATGCGGCACTAAAAAAGTATAAATACGGTTGATGAGGGCACCCATAGAGTTATACGGCGTAATGAATGAATTGATGGCTTGAATTTCAAAGCACAAAATGCTACAAAAGGTTACCGACCGTTAAACATATTCAGGAAACCTTCCAAGTTAATAACAGTTAACCACGGTGCCCTCGAGCAAAGGGAGTGATCGCAACAGTGCAATAATATGTATGAATATAATATAATTATAATAAAATGTATCTTTCATGGGTATCGTAAAAAATCAATGATGGAAAATATAAACTCATTCAGTTTTATGAATGTTGTTTTATAGCAGTAAGACACTCGTGTGTAGAGCACAAATGAAGGCCGGTGTTGTTAAATTCAGTGAACTCTCTAAATGGAATAACCGAAGCGCCCACATTTTGCCAGGGTGCTACTCTTGCATGTGGAGTACGCAGGGGCCGAGACCTGCCTCGGAACTTCTATCTGGCAGAGCACCCACACCATGGAGTTTACCACAAATCTAGGAAAAACACTCTTCACTGTTTAGGATCTGGCTGAACAGCCAACTACTGTTAGTAGACGGAGGTAGTTAGTAAAGGGACAACGAGCTTAAAAATGGCGGTACTAGAGTGGTATGTTTAAGTATCCCTAACTGTCATGCGATGGCGCAGATTGAGGCAGGAAACAAACATCGCCTCATCAGAAAAGAGTGCGTCAATGGAGTCATTCGGGGGACTTGAGTCGCCTGCCAAAAATAGACAGAAACGCTTTTAAGCATTGTCATACAAACAACGTGCGTCCAACCCTTCCTACATGGCCTGAAGGTATCACAGAGACGCAGCTCTCACACCCTACATTCCTCGAGTAAGAGACGAGGGCGGAACTAAGGTTAACAGTTATGGAATTCACGTACTCACACGTATTTTCATCCTCTGTGAAACTCAGAACCTCTCTGGAACTAGAATTGTCTCTGGTGCTTTCAAACACTACAGACTTCACACCCTCGCTGGTACATTCAACCTTTCTAGAACCCACAACCTCTCCGAAACTCACGCCCTCTCCAAAACTAGCAGCACCTCTAGTACGTTCAACCTCTGCTGAGAGCATATCCTATGGTGAACTCACAACTTTTCTGGTGCTGGCGACTGCACAAATTCTGCCAGCTTTTCCAGAAGACACATAGGGGGTCATTATGACCCCGGCAGTCGGTGTTAATGTGGCGGTAGTACCGTCAATGTGGCGGTAGTACTGCCAAGAGGCTAGCGGTACAAACCGCCACATTATGACATTGGCGGGTTGGCGTAAGCCAATTATGCCAACCCGCCAATGTACCACACTGACCGCCATTGCGGTAGCAGCTGCCGGGCTGGAGATAACAATCTCCAACCTGGCGGCTGCTACTGTCCCTCCAGCGACATTATTACCCTGCCTCCCGCCATGGTTTCTGTGGCGTTCAGAACACCACGAAAACCATAGCAATAGGCCCTATCAGTGACAGGGAATTCCTTCCCTGTCACTGGTAGGAGGTCCACCCCCAACACTCCCCATACTATCCCCACCCACCCCATCCATCCACTCTCCCCCTTTCAATCCCCCCATACACGCACACTCGCAGGCACACACCACACATTCACACACTCACTCACACAGGCATACATGCATTCAAACATGCACGCATCCATTTATTCACGCACACATCCATACACACATCCAAACTTACACGCAGACACTCATTCACATTTGCATTCATACACGCAATCTCACACATACACACACACACCCAATCAACACTACACACTCATGCGCATGCACGCACATTCTCACACATTCATGCACACACACTCACACACTCACACAACACCCCCTTCTACCCCCCGTCGGAAACCAAACTTACCTTAATCCAGGGGGTCTTCTGGCAGGGGACGAGATGGGTTGCTGCTACCACCAGCAACGCCCACCAGCAGAACTCCGCCAGGCCATATCATTTCTCATAATAAGGCTGTCGGCAGTCTACTGGCATGGCGCTGCTGGTGGTAGCAGAGCCACCTTAACATCGTCCGCCTGCATTATCACAGCCGGATTTCCGCCCTTCTTGTGGTGGAAATCTGGCTGTGGTCATATTATGGCAGACGGATGTTGGCCGTGGTGACGGTCTTTTGGCGGCCGTCGCCGCGGCGGTAGGTGGTTTTTACTGCCAATGACATAATGAGGGCCATAGTCTCTGATAATGACAGCCTGTTCAGAACTCACAACCTCCACAGTACTGGAAACGTCTCTAGCGCGCCCAACCTCTTTAGTACTGGAAGTGCCTTTGAAACCCAGAACCTCTGTATGACTGGGAGCCTTTCTCGCTCACACCATCACTCTAGTACTAGGGACATCTTTTGAACTCACAAGTTCGCTGTTACTCGTATTATTTCCGGAACTCACACATCTTGTAGAAACTCCCAACATCTTCAAATGTCAAAAGATCGCCGGTACACTCAACCAATCAGGAGCCTACAACCTTTCAGGAAGAGGAAATCAGTTCGGAACTTGCAAAGCTTTTAATATAGAAACCCTCTAAACCTTTGTGGAGCTTACGGAAATCTGAGACCTTCCCAGAACTCACAAAATCCCAGGAAGCTACAATCGCCCAGGAACTCACAACAGTTCCAGCAATTACAATGCCAAAATACTTCTAAACCAAATGGACCTCTTTACCTCTCTTGGACCATAAACTCCTCTGGAATGGACACGCTTGCTAGTCCTGAGCCCTTTTCCAGCACTGGCGACATCTCCAGAGCTTACAACCATTCTGATGTGATTTATATTTTTATTGACACTTAAGAGAGTGTACACACAGTAGTTAACCATTGCAAGTACCTGGCACGACAGGCTAGCAATCAGGTTCATAACATGGAATTAGAAACAGAAGTGAAATGCAAATTCGCCACCCCCACTTTTCTTTCAGTCTCCCTTTACGTTTTACGCATCTGGGACAGAAGATAATAGCATTTTTCTTATTACACTGGACGACCTGTTTGATGTAGTTCATGAGTTCCTGGATAGGCTATTCACATAATTATCAGAGTGTTTTTTTATGTTAGAGACAAATGCCAACAGTACTCTTCACCTTCTTTCACCCAAGTTGGACAAGTGTCACATGGTTTCGTGATATATTTCATAGTTGTGACATTTTCATCAACTACGATTGAATTTACCAATGTTATTGGTATTACAAGAGAGGACACTCTCATCAAAAGGTGTTTGGATGAGAGTCAGATGGACTGCACAATGACCCCCTTGCATCCCCACGTTTCGGTATTTCATTGTTACCTTCAGACAAAATGCTTTCACTGATACACACCACATTCTCTATGCTTCTATGAGAGAGCTGTAGACTCTAAATCCAAATGTAGTACCGCAGAAAGAAAACCTACAACCACAATGTTTACTAGACTCAGAGGGGGTGATTCTGATTCTGGCGGGCGGCGGAGGCCGCCCGCCAGAATTCCGCCCTCCATTATACCGCTCCGCGGTCAGAAGACCGCGGAGGGTATTATGAGTTTTTCCCTGGGCTGGCGGGCGGTCTCCAAAAGACCGCCCGCCAGCCCAGGGAAAAACTCCCTTCCCACGAGGATGCCGGCTCGTAATCGAGCCGGCGGAGTGGGAAGGTGCGACGGGTGCAGTGGCACCCGTCGCGTATTTCAGTGTCTGCAAGGCAGACACTGAAATACTTTGCGGGGCCCTCTTACGGGGGCCCCTGCCGTGCCCATGCCATTGGCATGGGCACGGCAGGGGCCCCCAGGGGCCCCGCGACCCCCCCTACCGCCATCCTGTTCATGGCGGCTTTCCCGCCATGAACAGGATGGCGGTAGGGGGGGTCAGAATCCCCTCGGCGGCACAGCGAGCTGCGCCGCCTTGGAGGATTCGAAGGGGCAGTGGAAAACCGGCGGGAGACCGCCGGTTTTCCCGTTCTGACAGCGGCCAAAGCGCCGCGGTCAGAATGACCAAGGGAGCACCGCCGGCCTGTCGGCGGTGCTCCCGCCCCCGTTGGCCCTGGCGGTAGAGAACCGCCAGGGTCAGAATCACCCCCAGAATGTGCTATCTCCAGTCTCCATCCTCCAGGATCTCCTGCTCTGAATCGTTGAGTTTCTCTTTCAGACTGGACTTTTAAATCCGGGATCCGAATATTCAGCAGACCCCAATATGGCATATGGCGAGCCGGTTACTCTTTGAGCTTTCCTAATGTTCTTAAGTACCTCCCTAGAGATGAACTTCACTGATTCCCCTGAATAACTCATTTAAGTCGGCTATGGCCGTTATTCCTCTCCTAATCTTCCATAAATCTTGCGGTGCTGCAACACCCTTGTCCTGCAAGCTCTCCCATCACATTACTTACCTCCTATTCGTACATCTGGCTTCCTTGAGATCAGGGAAGTATCTCCTGAATAAATGTGGTTGTTTTGCTGTAACCATGCCAAAGAGGTTGTGCTGACGTCCTCACTGAAGGTTAGGCCGCCTGGGCCAATAGCAGAAGGGACCTAGCAGCAGGAAGGCTAATGGGTCCTATTGACTTAATTCCCAGATTGCTCAATCCCCAATATCTCATCCTGATTAAAAAAGGTAGATGAAGGCAGTGGCATGATACTGCCTTCACACTGTTGTCTCTGTGCGGGATACAAACTTAGTGGCAACACAGGGACCAAAGCCAATATTTGCTTGGAACTATTTAGCGTTGGCACCCGGTTCCACCACAGGCTCACAATAGTCTATTGAATGAATCAACTAATAACCTAAATTGTCAGAAGTGAAATATTTTGTGGAAAAAGGGGGAGATGTTGCACTATCCCAAGTGCTTGAATTAAGTCAAAGAAGATTTTTGAAGGGGGAAGTTGAAAATATACAATTGGATAAACTCATGGATGTAGATTGATGAATATTTATGATGTATGTAAATTAATGGTAAAACGAAAACCACATTGGAGGAAACCATTTCATGAATAAACAAGTTTAAAGGCTTAGGGTTCAGAGATGAGTGTCGTTCAGGGATAAGGAGTGAGTGCAGTTTGGTGTAGGGAGTTTTTTTTTTTAGGTTGCTAGGACAGGTGGAGTTTAAGGGCAGAAAGGAGTTTTAATGTTAAAGGATGGTGCAGTTTAGGTGTGGTGAGGGATTCTTTGGGGGGCAGGGACTGATGGGGGTTATTCCAACTTTGGAGGAGGTGTTAATCCGTCCCAAAAGTGACGGAAAAGTGACGGATTTACCACCAGCCGTATTACGAGTCCATTATATCCTATGGAACTCGTAATACGGCTGGTGGTATATCCGTCACTTTACCGTCACTTTTGGGACGGATTAACACTCCTCCAAAGTTGGACTAACCCCCGATGATTTTTAGGGGTTTTGAGGGATCAGTGCTAGATGCTATTTACAGGTGATGGTGAGTCAGCGAGTTAAAAGAATCCGAAGCAAACGTTTCAAAGAGTACAAGATATAATTCAGAAAACATGTCACCTGAAGAAATGCACAGAAATAAAGCGCTCCAGCAAAACTGTTTCTGAACGTAAGACCTGCAACCACTGTATTTGCACTTAAAAAAATAAGCATGCAAAAGTCATTTTTGAACAAATAGACATTCTATGAATTGGTTTCCATTAAATGGTAAATTCCATTCATTTTGCAAATTCCCATTAAACAGTTTAGGTGAAATCGTTTTTTCAGTAATGATATTCTATGAAATTGTTTTTACATGAAGTCACATACAACCATAGTTCTTGTATGCTAACCTCATATTCAGGTCTTGAAGAAGTGGCCAGATGCATCACTCAGGCTGCGAAAGTGCCTGTAAAGAAGTGCTTAATTTGTGCAGAAGATTGCAGGTAGCGGGCACACATTTTGGTCCCTGTGACTTATTTTTCATTGTCAGACAGATCAAAAAGATGGGAAAACAGTGTCAAAGTAAGACACTATGGATGCGAAAGAACATGCAAGGGTGTAGGGTTGTGTAGGGTTGTGAAAGAAAGAGATAAAAAGTGGAAGCAAAACTGCGTAGCTTGGGTATTCCACAACTAAAGCCTTCAGTTTGGGACCTGCACTTACTTACACATTTATTTATTTATTTGTTTATTAATTTTATACAAATTAAGCACTTCCGTGAAGCGAGAAGTTTGTGTGTGTTGGTAACTTGCACCTGTGTCAGATCTAGGCACTTTTCCAGCCACTGAAGAGTCCCACATAGGACCGTATATTGTATTGTATTTTAATAGTATTTATATAGCGCTTACTACCCCTGACGAGGCGTCGAAGCGCTTTTTGCCGAGTAGCACGTATATCTGCTCCTCGTCTGGAAACTACTCCAGAAATATAAACGAGTGCACGTGACGCCCAGTCATTTAGTGACAGTGCACTGCGTTTCAGCCGAGACACAGAAAGTACCAGAGGGTAACCTTTGCTGGACACCAGGCAATCTTCAGGCTCCTCTGGTGTTGTTAGTGCCGAGACAGACAGACTAAAGCGCCGTGTCCGCAAAACAGGTCCGGCGAGTGCTTGGAGATGACCATGAAATGGGAATTAACTACAAAAATACCTTTCGCACTGTATGTGACCCTCTTCCTGTCAACCCCTGCCTTCCACATCCCTGTGTCTCTCTTCTTGTCGGTCTCTCGCCCTCCGTAGCGTCTCTTTCTCCTACATGTGTGATGCTCTCTGCCAAATTTTCACCGACCCCTTCCTTCTGTACCTAACCATTAGGCCTCCATCCTCCATCTCCACAGTATGTGTTGCCTTTCGGTCCGCGTCTCTCTCCTCGGTGTGTTTTCTCCCCCTTCTTCTATTTCCCCCACAGTGTGACTTATTGTCAGTCTCTCTTCCCTACAAACACGGCTGCCCGTCCCTATCAATCTCTCTTGGGCAAACCCTGTGATTCTCGGTACTGTATACCCCGTCAGCCTCTATCCCCGCAGGCCTCTCTTCTCTTTAGGCATTTCTGCCTTCTGTCCAGTCTACCTCTCTCCAGCAGTTCCTCTCTGCCTCTCATCGTCTCTCCCCAGTATGTCTCTGGTCCAGTCACTATCTCTCTCTCCCTCAATGTTTCCCTTCCTTTTAGTCTATTTCTGCTTTCAATGCTCTCTCTTTAGTATCTACTCTAAGTGCGTGTCTCTCACTGTAGATCCAGCTCCCATCTCTAAGCATGTCTCTAAATCTGAGAGGCTCTCCTCAGCATTAGTTTACATCTCCCTCCCTGTCTGCTTGTCAGTTTGTCTCCCCTTGTCACTCTCTCCACTCCCTCAGGGTTCTTCTGTCTCATTCTCCAGCTCTCCAGAGTGTGTCTCTCGCCTATATATATATATATATATATATATATATATATATATATATATATATATATATATATCGCTCCACCTTTGGTTGTGTTTCTATCTCCCTCTCTCCCCCCAGTGTGTCTCTCTCTCTCAGTGAGCATCTCTGTCACTCTCTCTCCCTTGAGTTTGTCTCCCAGGCTTTTATCTCTCTGTGTCAGTTGTGTACCCTTCAACGTATCTCCCTGGCAGTCACTCTTCCCCAAGTGCAACTCTCTTCCTGTCTGTCTCTCTCCCCTCAGTCTACTTCTCTCTCTCTCGTTATCTACGTTCTGTCCCTCGCTCTGCCACTCACCTCCTTGCTGATCTGCCTTCTCCCTCTCATTCCCCGCCCTTCTCTCTTCTCCACCTGCCTGTGACCTGCCCTCTGGTATATAACCCTAGGGAGCTCAGCGCTGCAGTCACTTAGAAAAAGCTCCCAGTCGTTCCTCATTCTCGGGTGCAGCTCGTCCCAAGTGCAAGACCAAGAGGCGAGAAGCTGCCTGAGAGAATGGGACGCCAAGAGATTGGTCTACTATTGGGGGTCCTCCTGGCCGCCCTACTTCGAGAAGCAGGTACACCTTCGCTTTATTAAGACTACTGTCATGATAGTGGGGGGTCTGACGATGTGAGGGGTAGGGTGACCAGACGTCCCTGATTTCCCCGGACAGTCCTGGTTTTTGGGTCAAAGGTCATACTATTAAATAAATGTCCCGGTTTTTGGGACAAAGGTCAGATCATTTAGGGAAGCATAAGTTAAAAAGGCCTACAAGGTATGAAATAATTAAAGTATTTTATCTGTTACTGTCAGGCAACAAAAACCCTCCTCTGCTCCCAGCAGAGAGAGAGTGGGGAGCAGAGAGCGGTGGGTGGGGGAGGGTTGGGGGTTCAGGGTGGGAGGTCAAGCCATAGCTAATTTTATATATGTAGTCTTATACTGTGTGTGTATATATACACATATATACGTGTGTGTGTGTGTGTGTGTGTGTGTGTGTGTATATATATGTACACACACAGTATAGGCACATATTCACAAAGTTATGCAAAAAACGGGACAGGCCAGTTATAAAAGTGAGAGTAATGTCTTTAGTCCTTCTTTTATGTCGGACCTGTCCAAGATTTTCCTCCTCAAAATCTGGTCACCCTAGCATAGACTCACCTGTCGAACTTCGGGAGAAATACAGGTTGGGGGCACTACTTACTGTCTGCTTTGGGCTAACTAGAAATACTTTAAAATAGCAACACCTGGGCGTGAGGTCAGAAGTGCCGAGTCTCCTTTTTTTCTGCATCTTTTTACGTATTTTAATGTTGTCTCCCCCTCCACTTACCAATTATCAGACTGCTTCACAGCGCTGGGGATGTTTTCCGTGCGAGGAAAGTGTAGGAGTGAGAGGTTACAGTGGTTAGTTCTCAGAGCTGGAATTAGGTGTTGGACACGTTAGGTTTGACAACGAAGCACATTCTTCTGAATTTAATTTACTCCTGTATAGGGCGCCAGTGAAAACCTTCGTGGGCTGGTTTCATGTGGTCGCAATGGTTCATGGTCCATAGTCCTTGGACTCTGCTAGCACTGACACAGGCTCTGCTGCGTCGTCACACCTGTCATTAGCGCCTGAAAGTTTTTTTAACATAAGGTAACAGTTGAATATTATAAACCGTGGTGTAAGGCAGTAATCTCACTTCCGACCACTATTCACAATGTGCACTTTTGCATTCCACTAAACCCCAAAATAATTATTTAGAATGAATAGCGGAGGGCTAGAATAACCCCTCCATATTCCAGTCTTGACTTGTAGGAGTACAGCAGAGAAGACAAACACCCTAGCTGCCACCTTTGGGAGTATTGCTGAGGAGACAAGCACTTCAGTAGTGAGCTGTACGATGAAAGGTGCGAGGAGCTAGGCCTTCAGCCCTCACATGTACCTGCAGGAGAAATAACCAAGGAGATGAGCACTGCATGTTTCAGTTTCATAAAGGTGGATGACCACGGCAGAAAACGTCTTCAATGTGTGAAGGTGGTCCAGCTAAGGACTAGAACTACTGTAAACGGACCTGGGGATTTGACTAGGTCACATCCTCATGTTTGTTACTCAAGCACTTGGCTAGCCTCCATTTCCAATCTTATGCTGACAACAAGTCCCAATCAATCCAGAGGGAGCACCAAAGAATATTGCAGAATATGTAGATGTCTTTTTGATAATGAATGCACAATGCAGAGCTAGCTGAACCTAAATGGAACCGTAAACAATGAGATTGCATTTTTTTTGTAAAGCTTAGTCGAATAATATCCTTTTGTGGGGCTTAATTCACCTACGTGTAGAAAAATAGATTTAGTACAGTAGGCATAAAGCATAGAAGTACATCCAGATGTTCTTTTTCTTTTATAAGAAGGTCATCATTTGTCTAAGAATATGTTTTGCGTCCTACTTAGTTTTTGGAAGATTATCAATCTTATTTCAGGTGCTCTAAGGCAAATGTTTAAAGACTCAGGGCCTGATTTAGATCTTTGTGGTAATGGTCCCGCCGTCCATTTTCCAGTGGTCAACTTGTCTGCCTGCTAGCCAGTACGCCCACCTGATTTAGATGATGGTGGTCCCATAGCCGATAAACTGCTGGAGTCCCGCAGACTCCACCAGAACTTCCTAATCGTGTAGACGGCACCACAGGAGAAAGCAGTTGATGGAGAGACTCCAGCCACCCTTCCCACTGAGCAGATTTGGATGTGCCTTTCCACCAAGCCAACAGTGGTGATGCTACCTTCACACCTGAGTTGGCGGATTGGGGGATAATGAGGTAAAAACAGGCCTTTTTCCCAATTCCACTTCAGTTTTTGACTGGACACGACTGGACAAGACCTTTCATTGCTGCTACAACTGGACCACAGAGAAAAAGCGACCCCAGCTGTCGTCAGACTCAATGTAGGGAATCTGCATTGCCAGTCTATGTTGTGGGGTCACTGCACATGAGCGCAGGACCACTGCAGTCATATACATGTCACGGAAATGTTTTAAAATTACTGTGACATGCATATGTTGAGGACACAATTGTGTTAGACATGAATGCTGGTGCCACAATGACATAACATTCACACTTGTCAACCATGTACGTGTGTGCATATGGCAAAGGGAACTCTAACTGTGATGTTGTGCTTCCCGTTGTGTATGTGAGTCAGTATGTGTATGTGTGCGTGCAATTGGATTGGCTGGTTGAGGTGGAGGGTGCTGGAGTGGGTGATGTGGTTGTGCCAGATTGTTTGGAACTTTCATGTGGGTCTGATATTGTTGTGTATGTTAGGCTGTGTGTTGTGTTGCTGTGTGTAATATTCAGGTGAATGTCGTTGTGTGGTGGTCATTGTTGTGATGTGTTTTTGTGTGGGTGAGTTTGTGTAGATGAGTTTGTAGTTGTGTTGGTTTTAATGGTTGTCGTGTGTGGGCGTAGAGTAAACAGTGTGTGTATGTTGAGTTATGGATGTATGGCAATGTGTGATTTCAGCATGTATGTGTTGTATTTTGGTGGAATGGCACTGGATAATAGTGTGTACGTGGTGTGTTGTGTGGTGTGCAGTGCAGTGGGACATATATGGCTAAGGTACAGTGTGTGTGTGACTTACCTGTCTTCCATAGCCACTGCCATTTAACAATGTCTATTAGGTCCCATGACGGTCTCCCTCTGCCAGAAATCTGCCACCAGTAAACCACCTGCAGGACTGAAACATCTACAAATGGTTGGTGGGAACCTGCAAGCCTGATGGCTCAGAAGAGCATTCTGTTGTGGTGGTTGGTGGCTCAGCCGCGATATATCTGAATACGGAGGTAGGAGTATTGTCAACTTGACAACGTACTCAGGTCTCAAGACTAGATTATTACTCTCTACTTGGAAATTGTAAGAAATGTCAAACTGCCAAGAATGTTGGTGTTTGGCTGGTGTCTGGTCTCAAAGGACGAGACAAATGTCCCTCAAGCAGGCATAATGTTCACTGCTCAAATGTAAAAAATATGACTATGAGCCTGATTACGACTGTGGCGGTGGGGATTACTCTGTCCCAAATGTGACAGATACCCTGCCCGCCATAATACAAGTTCCATTATAATTTGTGAAACTTGTAATATGGCAGACAGGATATCTGTTACATTTGGGACTGAGTAATCCCCTCTACCAAGGTCGTAATCAGGCCCTATGTTTTACTGTACGTGCATGATTCCAAACATCTTCATGTAATGCTCCATCTTGTCTCAAAAGCAAGCTTACTATTTCCTCAGTGATTAGAAAGTTATATCAACAGGTAAACTATCATTCAACCTCCTCCCTAAGGTGTTGCAGATAGGATCACAGGTCTCTTCCCCAGGTCATAAAATCTAAAATGATTGTGTGTTCCTTTTAAGTGCAGGACCAACCTATTTAAAGTTCACAGAATATCTTACCTCTTAACTTTTTGACTGTCATCTTGATTATTGCTCAGGCTCTTTCCCCTTCCAATAGATGAGTATAATCAAAGGCATCTTGTAGACCAGCACATAGACATGCTATTAGTAGAAGCTCCACAATAATGCTATATTTAAAAGTTTGTCGAGGGAAGGATTCCTGATCTCCATTACCCATGCCCTTGTTGAAGTTTAGCTGAATAATCAAGCACTCTGGTCCACATCTGTACAAGGATAGCTGAGGTTTCAATATCTTCAGTCTTTGACTTTGGTAACCATGTCAAAAGGCCTGATCATGAACATACTTGAAGACCTCAGCAGTCCAATGAAATCCATCCCTGGATCTTTCCTTTGCCCATTCCATATCTCAACCCCCCGGAGCCTCTCCTGGGTCCTGATTACCAGCTCTCCTCTATCCTGAGCAGAGAAAAGTAAGTCTGCTGTTTACAGTGTTCAGTTAAGTAAAAGTGAGAATGGTTTTACCTACTTGACTCCATCAAACAACCTTTTTCTCCTCTTGTGTATCTTTGTGCCGCCGATGTTCTGGTACATCACATTGATAAATATTCAGTCGCAAATTGATCTTCATGGAAAAATTCACAATTCTACAATTAACAAACCCCAAAAGTTCTTCTAGTCTGTAACAGAGAAAATTGTCATCATTTAGGAAGATAGGTCTAAAATTCTTGTTCTATGAACCGGCTTTTGCAAGAAAAATGTTCTAATCTTTTTAATCGTTTTAGACTTACCAATATCTACACAATGCTATCACTCAACCATATGCAGTGTGTGTGTGTGTGTGGGGGGGGGTATCATGCTAATGCTGGTTCAGGTTTGGATAATAAACAGTACTGTAGCACCTTTTTAAATGTAGACCACGAATGACCAAAGAGAATTCAGTGGGAGATCTTCCAGCAGAGAAAAGTGCATACTTCTGCTTCCGGATGTGCCTGGAAAGCAGTGAAGATATATCACGTCACTGTAATGAGTGGCTCCTCTGTTAGAATTGACTCTAAATTAAAATCTTCATTCTGAGATGGGACAGATTTAAGAATTAAGGGCAGGTCACTGAGTGACCAGGAATGAACCTCCGACAATCGGGAAACATATGCATTACCAACAAGATGGCCGATAACACAGACTCCGGTGTACTGGGAGGTAGTGATGACATAGGTGGAGTGTGAAGTTGGGACCATAGGGTGGTGGCACAAAAAGCTGCTAGCAAATAGCAAAGCTGAAAAGCTTGCATTTGATTTTAAATTTGTGCAAATTGGAAATTCAAAACAATGATGACAAACGAAGTGAAGGCTAGTGTCAAATGTCTATCTTTTTAAAAGATGAGGCATGTGTTGCACTGGCTCCTGGGATTTCCAAAAATGGAGCTATCTTATAAAATACTTTTTCATATAATCTATTAGAAAAAGAGAATAGCTAAAATTTGACATCCCTCAATGTTATAGAAATGCTAAAGTCGGTATTTCAAAGCTACCAATGAACTGTAAACGTTTTGGAAAAACCTTGATCAGTTTCTGTTCTTAAAAATGTCAGGGGTGAATGAAAGGTAATCGTCACTATGAGGAAAAGCTTCGAGGGGGATATCATAGCTTTTAAACAAATTATTTTTAATTAAATACCTTTTCTGTAATTTTTCATCAACGTATCAATTTTAAGTAAAAACAAAACATTATTAGTTATTACAACTCAGTGGACTGTATGCAACACAAAATACAAATACATAAAAGTTAAAAATGAAGAAGGTTATGAATGAGTGAAAAAATAAAATAAAATCCAATGCAGTTATCACTTAAATAGTCTTGCTGAAGTCCTCTCGTCCCGTAAACCACACATTTTCTCCATCCATAAAACATAGGGTGTAAATTTCTTTAAGCTATTTAGCTGCTTCTGTCGATCTCCATTATCGCACCATCGGTCTTTTGTCAGCTGAAACCACTTATTTTGATCCAGAGTTTGGTCTCATGTAGAATATTGTCACTTACTTTCAGATAATTAAAGACCACCAAAAGTCTGTCTTTTGGGTGATTAAATCCTACACCCCTCTGAAAGTTCAAGAAGATTCCATCCCAAAGTTGTTCAGCAGTTGAACTCATCATAATTAAGAAACTGGTTTCCTTACTCGGATTTACTCCTCCAGCACCTCTCATTAACCTCAGGTTACCCATAATACATTGCAACCGATATTATCCTAAACAGATTGTTTTGGTGCATGTAACAGTCTAGAATTACCCTGGAGTTGTCTCAGGAAACGCAAAGCTGTAATTTCAGCACATTACTCTCTTGCACTTCTCAAGTAGAGAAATGTTGCCTTGCTGCGGACCCTAGCGCTGTATCAACCAGGACCACTATTCCTCTGTGTTATTAAATATTCCTTATGATGGAGGTAGCTGTATCTGTTCTTTCTGGAGCACGCAAAAGGTAGTTTTCAAATACTCTTCTTAATGTAAGTAAGTTGCAGCTTTCTGTGGATTCAAACGTCCTAACTAGAATATTAAACCTGATTAATCAACATGTTCTACCATCATTGCACCACATTTTAGCTAATTAATCCACCTCTGTTCGCTGGCAAGATTTACTTTTTATTCTTCCAGAAAAGGGCAAGCTTTGAATTATTTATTTTTATTTTGCCACCCCTACAGACTTCTCTAACAGCTGTGTTCATTATATTTAGTCCTGAATTAAGAGAGTCCTGTTAATTAACAATTCTTGTGCGAACACCAGTTTGTGTCGGGTCGCTGTTACAAATGGTTGGCTCTGTTGCTTGTACGAGTACCCTAGGATCCGTGTCCTTAGACACAGACCCACGGGTAACATGTTAGGATCAGTGGTCAAAATGGGCGGGATCGGAGGGGCACAACATGCCCCTACTTTTCTGATTTATGAAAAAACGTTCCCCTACTTTTTTTAAAAAGACAACCATCTTGGCATGGTTAATTTCAATATTTTAAATCATTGGTTCCCAACCTGTGGTCTGGGGACCCCTGGGGGTCCGCGAAGCCTTCTCAGGGGGTCCGCGAGAGCCTAGAAAATTAAAAAATATTAACAAATATTGACAAATTAGGTCCCCAGCTTCCAGTAATGACTCAGGCGGGGGTTCCCAGGTTCCCATGATGATTCAGTGGGGGTCCCTGGGTTCCATTAATGCTAAAGTGGGGGTCCACAGAAATCAAAAGGTTTGGAACCACTGTTTTAAATGATTCAGCTGAAGTGTCATGCTGTGAAACCAAAGCTGGAAAGACACCTAAACAAGCCTTTCTGCCAGCGTGCCCGTTTCCCTGAAAGAAATGCAAACGTGCGCATATGCATTTGCACATGAATGTGTTGATGTGCAAATGCATAGGGTAATCAGCAAATGTAAAGGACAATTGGGAGGTAGTACTGGCTTTAATTGCTCAAAATACTGAAAGCTTTTTGATGGCAAAAAATTATTTTGAGCAATAGTGTAAACAGTTAACAGCTGAGGTGTTAAGTGTGCGCTTTTAATTGAAACTGTATTTATATAGGGGTTACTACCCCTTAAGAGGTGTTGAAGAGACAGTTATGTAAGAAAAAAAAAGCATTCCGTACATTCTGGGTATTACTAAAATCTAATTTTTTATAGCACCATTTTATCTTAAACCTTTTTGTGAACTTTGTAGTAGTCTATGTTATACTGTGTGTAAAGCAAGTTTAAAATAATGACTTGCATATTCACACAGGCTCTGCATAGCACTAAAAATACACCTCACTGTTCTCCACTGCACCAACCAAGATTTAAATTTGTGGCTCTTGTGTTACACACAGACCTCTGCTGTGCATGAGGGTGAAAGACTAAAAACATTTATAGAATGTTTTTTTATTTAGCCACATCTTTGACTCCGCCCCCATGCTCACTGACCCCGCCCCTGTGCATGCAGCATCACAGTTTTCATACTTTTTTAATGCACTTCGACTACTGGTTAGGACACCTTTCTTTCAGTAGTGCCCCTGTGCCTGTCAGACAACAAATGGCAGGTATAAAGCCAGGCTACTGACACAAACACCCTGACACACTGAAAGGTAAATGGTACCATGGCCTACTACCGCTGACATTAATACCCCTCAGCCGTATGTAGGACAGACTCATGGGGTCAGAGGTGCCCCTGCGGCTCCCGCATATTAGAGGCCTCATTGGTCAGTGCTGTTACAATTCCGTCGGTGTCTGGCCTCCGCCGACGTGGCCGTTGTGTGTTCCCAATGTAACCCTGGCTTTATGGCCATTACTGTGCTTTAAGTGTAGCGTTTTAGATGTTTACACAGGTGGGTTTTTATTTCATAGCACTATACTGAAAGTATTCCAACGACAGGATATCTAGAGTCTTGTGTTTTGTAGTTATCAACCTAGGAAGGGGCGTGGCGTGTCAGTCATCCAACAGTAGTTCCTAAAATAAAACATGCTCGTATGTTATTTTGGGGGAAAGGTACTGACTGAAATTCTACCTAGGAAGGGGTGTGACGTGTCATTCAACATCAGTCCCTAAAATATTACCGTAATGCAAATATTTTCAAAATGCCCTTATATCATTATAGGAGAAAGGTCCTGGCTGAAATGAGCCATCTCTGAGAAAGGGAACTATGGTGCGCTTCTGTTCTCTGGTGGTTAAAAATAGTATGGCACTGACGGGAGGCAGAAACCGCTCGCACCATTTGACTACGTACTCTCAGGCATTTGATTCTGCAAGCTCCCAGAGGGTGTCACAAGACTCACTGTCCAATAAATGTAATATCAGGTGTTTAGTTAAACAAGAAGTGTTATTATTCTAAGGCAGTTTAAACATCGCGCACCACGAATCGACTACTTCTCTTATTCCATTACAAAGCGCAAAGGGACGTTCTTGCACACTGTGCGCTCATCTTGAAAGAAAGTTCGAGGTCGGAAGAAGCTAATTACCCCGCGCCTCCTCTTCCAGCACCAACCCCCCAGTGGTGCAGTCTTACAGAACTGTACTCCACAGGAGGTTGAATATTACACCTGATATCCAGTTCATAAATTACAACGAATTGCGTTTATTGGTCCAAAGTATGTAATCTTTCATTATTACTCTTCTTCATAAGTTCAAATATATTCATAGGCATCAAGCTCCAGCAAACAAAACTAGCCAACAAGTGTTTCGGGATCGACCCCTTTTCAAGGCCTAAGGCACCTCAAGCTTGTATATTCACACAGGGTTTTCAAATGACCTTGATTTTCTAGAATTTCTTGTATATTCATAAAATATCGTCAATTCTACGGGCATAGTAACCAATATAGGTCCTCATCATTAATTAGTTACCAGTTTACTTCATTTCAACGTGAACATTCTCTCACTCCTCGAAAATTGCATCCCCCACTTATCACTGTATCAGGATCAGAGGGTTTATCCAATGTAATGCAATTTTTTTGCTCCCTATGTAGATCGTAAAGTGTAGGTTTTGGTTATCATTTGCGATGCACAGGGACGTCATGGAAAATTACAATGTCACGTTTGTTTCTTACTAGTGTAGTTTACCCAGCTTCAAAGCACAAATGTGCTTCGCATTTGCCATTAGCAATAGAACTGTTAATGGAGTGAAGTTTGTCTTCTCCAGATGAGAGATTAACACATAACCCTTTTGTGCTCCAGTCTCACAAGTAAAATGGCGGTCGCCAGTGGGCTGGAGGTGTGCAAACATCCAATGGGCAGGTTAAACAAAAGCAAACAGCTGCAGTGCTCGGGCACAAGGTGACTTCTACATAGCCCAGGGCCCAGAGGAAGGGAGTGCAGACAGGTCTGAGCACAGATTGACAGTTGCACTCAATATTACCCATTTCCTTCTTCCCTTTTAAAAGGCAAAATATTGGAAGTAAAGTCATATCTCGTTGCTTCTCTACTCCACTGCCACCTGCTGGGACAGTCTTACTGTATGCTAGGAATGGATGTGACTCTTTGCAGTGTCTCCAGAGCTCACATGCGTATGAGGAAGGTAGAGTTCTCTGACAATGCCTGGTAAACTAGATCCCTTGGGCCATGTGGGGGTTTCATTGTTCAGTTCTCATAAGTGATCCCATCTTGAACTTCATGTCATTTATTTTTAGCGTATGAGTCAGTAATGGCCTCAGTCACAGCCATCCATCACTCAATGGCCATACTGTCTCTCATGTTGTATTAATTTAAAATAAAAAATATATATTTTCCTGCCACTTCAGCTCCTTCTTCTCTCCACATTCCTGTTAGTTTATTGCAAGACACCATGACCACAGAATCCTCAGACAAAAACCTTGGTTTACACTTTGATTCTAAAATGATCATGCACACATTCATAATCAACATAGTCTCAGCCACAAAATTCCAGCTACTGAACATAGGTAAAATCCATTCAGGCAATGTTTTCCAGATATCTTAGACACTTATCTTCTCATTGGTCCTCCTCATGCTGGACTACTGCAACAGTCTACTTGTTGCAGCCTCTCCTTTGATATCATTAGACAGTGTTCTAAACATTCCTGTTAGAACCCTTTACAGATTTATCAAACACATTCCTACATGAACGAGGCAACTTGCTATTAGGAGAAACTAGAGCTACCTATAAACACATAAACTTGGTTTTCAAAGCCTAGATGGTACCTGCTGAATGACCTATCTACATTGCCGGAGCTCACGCAGAGGTCTTCTTCCTGCCTCAGGTTCAGAAACTGCACACTTTCTGGTGAGACACCATACCTCCTCTCACCTGCACTAGAGGTCGACTAGATCTTTGGACTCATGGAGGAGTATTGTAATCAGATTCATTCAAAACAAACCAATAACATGAAAGACACAAACAATGTTAAACACCATGACCAATTTGGTCACAGAAACAAGACTCCAAACTAATTAAAGTTTGAAAGCTTTATTACAAACACAAAACCATAATAATGTAAATGGTGTGCAAGGCTAACTTAGAAACATACGTGAAAATCATAGGGTGACCAAAACATTTAAAGAAATTAAGCCTACTAAACATCAATGCTATTGAACACTCCAAGAGAATAACACAAATCAACAGAACGATAATATGCACATTAAAATCAGATTTCAAAGCAGATGATGGTGACATCAGTAAATCATCAGACTCAATTAATATCAATCAATAATTGGAGCTGGGTTATCCTTGTCCTCAATACGAATTAGAACTTGCATGTTTGGGGACGGACTAGCACATGCAGGCAAAAACAAAAGACAAGACAAAAATTATTTGGAAAATCATCTAACTAGGGTAACGCACTATAAAAATACACTGGTGTAATTATCACTACCCAGCCACCTTCGCGCCATACCTGATCACCTCACCTTCAGAAGGCAGCTCAAGACCTGGCTCTTCGAGCACTGACCCCCCCCCCAGCGCCTTGAGACCCTTTATGGGTGAGTAGCGCGCTTTACAAATGTGAATGATTGATTGATTGATCTTTCCAAAAATAGTAGTGGAACTCCATCCACCCAGGTCACTTTCGACTTGTGCCATGTCTCTACCACAAGCACACAGAGAAGAAACTGAGTGCTTCGCTTCTTGAGTCCACAAAGTAACCAGAGTGGATGTAGCCCTCACCTAAATTTACACCATCTAGAACTAATTCATTCCAGTCACTTTCTTAAAAAGATAGCAGACGGACAGAAGGATTTGTCAAGAATCTGCCTAAATCTAGTAAACCTACAAGCTCCAATGCACTGTACTTTGAGTCACTTCGTTCCCAAAACAGTGACAAGCTTATTAACAAACCAACGCTCTTCCATACTTGGACCTTTCAGCTGAAAAGCAACTGGCCCACTATTGGGAATGGGGCTCAGCCAGGCATGTATCAAGAAGGAATACAATATGACAGTTTGATACATTCTTACTATCATTGGATGATTTTGCCATGGTGTAAAGTCACGTCTGTTCCATTAGACTAATAGCCAATCTTGGGACCACTACAGCATGTCCTCTGAGCATTGTGACTTTCCGGTTAGTTTATTTGAAAGGTCAGCTTCACAGCATCATGGGTGCATCTACATTATGTGAAATTAGTCAGGCAGGTCTGAGCACAGATTGACAGTTGCACTCAATATTACCCATTTCCTTCTTCCCTTTTAAAAGGCAAAATATTGGAAGTAAAGTCATATCTCGTTGCTCCTCTACTCCACTGCCACCTGCTGGGACAGTCTTACTGTATGCTAGGAATGGATGTGACTCTTTGCAGTGTCTCCAGAGCTCACATGCGTATGAGGAAGGTAGAGTTCTCTGACAATGCCTGGTAAACTAGATCCCTTGGGCCATGTGGGGGTTTCATTGTTCAGTTCTCATAAGTGATCCCATCTTGAACCTCATGTCATTTATTTTTAGCGTATGAGTCAGTAATGGCCTCATTCACAGCCATCCATCACTCAATGGCCATACTGTCTCTCATGTTGTATTCATTTAAAATAAAAAAAATATATTTTCCTGCCACTTCAGCTCCTTCTTCTCTCCACATTCCTGTTAACTTATTTCAAGACACCATGACCACAGAATCCTCAGACAAAAACCTTGGTTTACACTTTGATTCTAAAATGATCATGCACACATTCATAATCAACATAGTCTCAGCCACAAAATTCCAGCTACTGAACATAGGTAAAATCCATTCAGGCAATGTTTTCCAGATATCTTAGACACTTATCTTCTCATTGGTCCTCCTCATGCTGGACTACTGCAACAGTCTACTAGTTGCAGCCTCTCCTTTGATATCATTAGACAGTGTTCTAAACATTCCTGTTAGAACCCTTTACAGATTTATCAAACACATTCCTACATGAACGAGGCAACTTGCTATTAGGAAAAACTAGAGCTACCTATAAACACATAAACTTGGTTTTCAAAGCCTAGATGGTACCTGCTGAATGACCTATCTACATTGCCGGAGGTCACGCAGAGGTCTTCTTCCTGCCTCAGGTTCAGAAACTGCACACTTTCTGGTGAGACACCATACCTCCTCTCACCTGCACTAGAGGTCGACTAGATCTTTGGACTCATTGAGGAGTATTGTAATCAGATTCATTCAAAACAAACCAATAACATGAAAGACACAAACAATGTTAAACACCATGACCAATTTGGTCACAGAAACAAAACTCCAAACTAATTAAAGTTTGAAAGCTTTATTACAAACACAAAGCCATAATAATGTAAATGGTGTGCAAGGCTAACTTAGAAACATACGTGAAAATCATAGGGTGACCAAAACATTTAAAGAAATTAAGCCTACTAAACATCAATGCTATTGAACACTTCAAGAGAATAACACAAATCAACAGAACGATAATATGCACATTAAAATCAGATTTCAAAGCAGATGATGGTGACATCAGTAAATCATCAGACTCAATTAATATCAATCAATAATTGGAGCTGGGTTATCCTTGTCCTCAATACGAATTAGAACTTGCATGTTTGGGGACGGACTAGCACATGCAGGCAAAAACAAAAGACAAGACAAAAATTATTTGGAAAATCATCTAACTAGGGTAACGCACTATAAAAATACACTGGTGTAATTATCAAAGCTGAAAAACAAACAAGGAAAACAATATTGCAATTTGTATACCTCTCCTCGTGAGACAGCAGACAGGAAGGATTCGTTGGTCAGAGCACTCACAGGTTCACAGCATCTGTAGACAGCAGCTTCAGGGCAGTGCAGAACACGAGCTGCACATAGGGCAAATCAGCAGTTCAGAATTTATTGGGCATATTAGTACTGATCAACAAAAGCAAATGGGGCAATTAGAAAGCATGATGTTGATTCTCAGGAAGACATCTAAGAATCATTGGGATTTAGGAGACGTGAGAGTAGCATCACATCAAGCGTCCTAAGCAAGACTCAACTCAGTACAAGTTTCAAAAAGTCTCTCCCTAACTAGAAACATCCATAGAGCTCTGATTGGTCCTCAGGGTGGACTCATCTTGTGCACAAGAATAAATATCCAATTAGAATTTAGATGCCTATCAGGTTTGCAACTATCCCGGATTTTCTCAGAGAAGGTGTGATGTCATCTGGATGCGTTTATACAGCTCCGTCAAAATATAACATTTATAAGATTTTGAAACATGGGATCTCTTTCCCAAGCTTCTAGAGGATGATTCTAACTGTCCTCAAGTGAATACAATAATACCTCCTGCCCTGTTCAAAAGCTAGAACAAATATTGTTGCAATTGTTATTTGTTAAGATGTTCTCTGTCTTCAATACAGGAGTCTTTCACTAACACGTTAAAAACCTATGAAATAATTCAGGTCAAAGGAAACAGAACAAATTGGCACTTTTACACTACTGCTGCAATATGAATTTTCAGGCCTAGATCAGCTAGGAAAGTCTAAATACATATTTAAATGAAATTAATACAAATAACACCTATTGTGTACCATACTATTTAAATCAAATATGCAAAGTAAATTATTTAATTGCAGCCATTGCTATGCATTTCATTAAAACCATTTAAACTTGTATTTATTTTTCTGCACACATGTAACTCAGTTTGATAAATTAATTTTGATATAAGTACGACTAATTCACGTTAATTTAATCCTCATGATATTCTTTTCATCTCTACTTTTTCTGTGAAAATAATACTTTTAATATTAATTCATGTCAGTAATTCACTAAAATATAAATGCACAACATCTTTCATGGCAAAACGCGATGTCGAAAACAAATTGAGTTCACAATGTCCACCATATTTCAAATGTTTACATTTGTATATTTCATGTTATTTTCTCAGTTAAGCTTCTTAATGGAACTTGTAAGTCACCATATGCTAATGTATTAGTAAAATCTGATCTCTATCAACATTCACAGTTTGTTACACCGCTGTTCTCAATCTAGGATCAGCTAACCAAAGTCTCCTTACCTTCCCTTGCCAAGACCTGTGTATACACATCCAGATTCTGCTTCTTCTACCTACTAGGTCCTCTATGCTGAAACTCCCTTCCCAGTGACTTAAGCTCATTCTCAGCACTAAACACATAGAAGATGGCTCTGAAGGACCACTCCACCACACGCATACTACTGCAGCGTCCTATTATAGATATTTAAAGACATATTTACAAGGAACTGGTGTATCGTCTTTGATGTGCCAGTTTCCGTGTACGCCCTAACGACACCATGGTAGAACTGCATTTACAGTACAGCACACCATGGCGCTCGCTAGCACAACAGCATCAACATTTTTGATACTGCTGTGGTGCTTTGCTGGACTAGCACCAAACAGTTTAGTGCTAGTCCAGCAAAGTTCAGAGAGGCCCAGAGGATAAAGCCCTAGCATCACTTTAATGCTTGCCCTGGGCAGACATTAAAAAATGACCCTAGAATGGCGCAGTGAAATATTGTAAATTTCACTGCACCATTTGTTTGGGCCTCCCTGCGGGGGAAAGTCCCCCTTGCATACATTATGCCTGGTGCAGGTATAATGTGGTTCAAGGGTTTACAAAGTGACGCAATGTTAGCATTGTGCAACTTTGTAAATAGGGCGTAGGGAGAGGGCCTGTTTAGTGCCGCTGAAGCGTAAAAAAATGATGCTACAGTGGCGCTAAGGCAGGCAATGGGCTTGTAAATATGCCCCTCAGTGTTTATGTGTGTAATGTTTTGAGTTGTGTCAATCATCAGCAGTCATACACCAGGCACTAGACAATCTGTCTATGTACCCACAAGACTGCTTCTGATCTATGCACCCTTAAAATTGTTCCTTTGCACAAAATGTTTTATTGAAATGCTCATTCTGCTAATATTTAAGTATTTTACAAAAATAAGGTTTCTGCAAGCAACATATATGGAGATTGGATACTTCGTCCCCCTGGATCTCTAAGGGGAGATCAATGAAACTAGAATGTTTTCTTTGGCCCACACTAGAGCCGGAGATGCATCCCATGATCTTCAGCAGAACAGAGGCACCTGCTCCATGTGGGTGTCATCTATCGCTGAATAATCTCCCATTTTCTAATACTTTGCTGCACTAATTTTCAATCCTCATTCCAGGAACAGTTCCTCAGCCTTCCACTGTGTGCTCTTCATGACTCTGGGCCTGTTCTTCTTCCTGGCCTTTGAAAGGCTGGTGATCCAGGCACTAACTACACATTGTCCAGCTCTTTGGAGATTTGAATGCTTTATAGCTCTTTGATTATTACCAAATCGAGATGTAAGTTTGTACTCTGAACGATAATGGCGCTCTTTCAAGGCGCAGAGCATCTGCATTGTAAAAGGTAGTTGCAACATGGCTCTGTGTTCCACAGGTCTTTAAGCTATTCGCTGTCAGAGACGCCATTGGTAAGGCTCATATCTCAATAACATTTGCAAACATGGACGGCCTGCCAAATCAACCTTCAGAAATGGGAGCTTTCTTCACCCACTGCAGAAGTATACAGTCAGTGGTGCAGACCTTACCAAAACGCTTGTCTCTGGTTGCACAGCAGAACTACAGACGGTTCTCTGCTCTGCCCCTGAAAATGTATAGTTCCATGACATAATAATCACCATCTCTCCACTCGGCTTCCTAAGGCCTTATGTTAACCTCTGCTTCTCCGTGAAGTGGTTCTAAGTTTCCAACCACCAACACACTGTTAAACCTGTAGTGGGCGCATTCTCCAATAAAAGACAGAATTCAGAGGCATTCACTCTTTTTTTGGGATGTGTGGAGAGGGTCCTTAGAAGGGGCTCCGCTTCTTTGCTATCTGTAGCACTTCTGGCTTGATGGGCTTGGGTCTCCAGTCTTAGTGTGACTTTATTTAACTTCCCCCAGAAAAAGAAAAGTCGCTTAATTTCTTGACCTGCCTGTTTGGAGGGTTAGGAGGGCTCATTTCGGGCGTAACCTCTATCCACACCCATGCAATCAGCGTGAAGGCACCTGCTAGCCACACACCTGTGTAAAATGCGACCTGTCTGCTGCAGTAGTGAAGAAAAAACATTCTGCGGGCTGAGGGTGGTGGCAGGGGTTGTGCATGCCAATGTGAGAAAAAAACGACAACATATTGCATACTGCAGCATCACAGCAGAAACGGGCGGGTCTTGAGTCCATGTGCCATTGTGATTTGCTTTCTGGTCTCTGCCAGAACGGCCCTTCACAACCTTTAATTCAACCCTATCTCCTAACAGCTGAACCAAGACGTAGGAGAAGAACTCAGTGGCTGATATTGTTGAGTAATACAACTATTGCAAGTGCTTCAGTATCTGAAACTGTTTTTATTAATGTTATTGACCTGTAAATCATATTTCTCTTTCTCTCTCTTTCTTTCCCTACAGGAGCGGTGACATGCGCGAGTAAGTACCTCTTTTTATCATATGCATGATGTGTTGAGACTGGGCAGAGAGAGTAGGTTTGTACTGATAATGTATACTTTGTATTGGTCATTAACCCTTGTGCGGCCAGTGCGAAAGGTTAGCCTGTGGGGTTTCTATGGGTCAAGGTGGTTGATGTGCGAAGTGGGATGTAATGGGAGATGGAGCAAGACAACGACCTCTAAGGGGCAGCTGGACAAAACCCCAGGTCCCCCAGGACACTGTTGACCAAGAGGGGACTGGATAGGATTACATGAAAGAGGAGGAGTGGGAACTCATCCCTGCAACACACAAAGGACCTCTTTTATATTTCTGCCACGGTGACAGATACCCCTGCCGCAAAAATAAAAATTAAATTATATACTATGGAATATATATTTAGGCTGACGGGATATCCGTCACCATTGTGATGGATTAACTTGACTTCCAAAATATGAATCAGACCAGGAGATGTCGATTTATAGTCAGAGGCAAGCTCTAACCAGAGTAAGACTTGCAGCTGGGTATGAGATAGTAAAAATGTTGTAGCTATACCTATCCCGTCCCTCTGTAGTTAGTGGTAACCAGGGCTCAACATTTTACAACCACGACTTTCACAAATTGTTTTAGGGATTGGTATAAGTGAAAAAGAGAGATTGCTTCTTCTCATAAGCTCTTGGCTGATGTTTAAAAAAAAAACATGGGTCCACCATGGAATGCTGGTTCAGCGCTGTATACGAATCCTCATTCCCTTTTTTTTATTGAGTGAAATAAGACTAGGACTGCTGGGCTGGTGCCCTAATTGCAAAATGGTAGGATTGCAGTTGTTAGGTGGCTGGGGATGCCTTTGGGAGAGGTGGAGAGAGTCTGTTTTTCCAGTCCTCAACCAAAAGCACATTGCCCAAGTTTTGGCATCAGGTATTCAGTGCCACCCCTACTGTGCCCAAGAATGTGTGTGGTGAAGGAGGTCCAGGACTGAAGACAAATGTTCCGCTGCAGAGTTGGCAAAAATGCAAAAAGAACATTAGGGTACCTGTGAGCTAACCGGGTGCCTAAGTTGTATCTTTTTTATTCAAACAGAAATCAAAATCCCCATCTGCTTTGAGGTTCCCCAGGAAGAGTGGTGGCATCAGCAGAGCTTAAAAATAATAAACAACCCCCTACTCTTAGTGAAGGCAAGGATGATGGGAGAAAAACAGTTCGGCTACTGGGAAAAATGGGGGAACGGGGTGTAATACCAATCTCTTTTAGGCCTTAGGCAAGGCTGGATGTCTCAGATGACTAGGCAAGGTATATTGGGGAGTTGTTGTATTTCTAACTACTCCCTGGTCCTTAGGCAAGGCAAAGGAATTCTTTCCCCTTCCCATTCTGGCCTTACTGTAGGTTTAAGGAGGGTTAGCTTTGATCCCTCCATTGGCCAACTGCATGGGTTTCCCTCAAAGCAGCACTGCTTTCTTATTGTTGGTTCATCCTACCAACCTTGCAAGGATCAGGAAGGTTGTCATGCCTCTCGTATTCTTTAAAGGTGTACAAGTTATTTTTTTAAACCCTGCCATGCCTTAAGGCCTGGGTGGTGGTAATGGGGGAGGGGGCTTATGCCTACTCTCCAACCCTTGCCCAAAAATAAGAGAAGAGCTATTCGATAGCCACTCTGCCAGCCCTATGAGAGTGGGGTATTTTGTGCCCAACTTTGCTCAAAGATGGGGTGTGCATGTTCTCTCCCCTACCATGTCCAAAGGTGGCTGGGTACTTTGTGCTTCACATTTTATCAAAGGGCAGGATGTTCTTTTCTTTTCCCTTCCTGATAGGCCCTAAGGTCCAAGGAGGGCTGCCATTGCCTCTCCCCCACTTGCTCAATGGCAGGGATGACACATGTTTTTTTACTAATAGGGTGTGCCAGTTTGATCTCCCAGTCCTGCCAAATGGCCACAAATAGAAACAGTCCAGCCCAAACTGCCAGGTCAGTTCCCCTCTAAAAGAAAACATAAGACCAATTTTGGCTAAATTTGACCTCTTCAGTAGAGTGTAGGTTGAGTCCTCTGGCACAGTGAGCATGGTGCATGCTTGTTGCACTTGGGGCATCACACTGAAGTATGCAAAGGGGTGATGGGTGGAATACTTGAAATTATAACATCCACTGGTAATTACACTTGGCAGCATTCCAGTCCATTGTTCTTCTGCCCATGGTGCCACCTCAGACAGGAATCAGCCATACACAAAGCAGTCTTGATCCTGCTCCAATAGGAACAGATCGGCCTGAACTACAAGGCCAGGTCCATCTGAAAAGGAACACCAGCTTTTCTCAATTGACTGAGCTATGTTTGACAGTCCAATGATGTGCTGCCCAATTAGACCTGAAACATATTCTTACTTCCCTCCAAACAGGAAAAGCCCCACCAGCCCGCCAAAATAGTTTGGTTTTAGCTTAACGTCCATAATGAGCCAGAAAATATATTTTTATAACTGATGCCTTGAGCACGGAAGAGATAACCCATCAACTCACCATAAGTCCAGACCATCACAGAAAAGTAAAAGAAAGACCAGCTTTGATAGTAATGAGACATGGAAACCTATAATCTAAACTCAAACCTAAAATATGTTGGAGAGATAACCACAATCCATGCAAGAGACGCGCCTAATGTTTGTAGTTTGAGAAAGCTAAAGGCTTTCTTGTGTTTATCATTTTAAGTAAAGCAGCTGCTGGTACAGTTATCATTACAATCAATGTTACTGCGTTACCAGGGAGTAGTTTCTTGTTTGTAATCCATGCAGGAGAAAAACTGCTTCTTGTGAGCTTCTTTTGCCCTTGGTTTTAGTTTACTCCGTCATTGAGGGTCTCCGTGTGAGCTTTCTCATGTGGTGCTCTAAGTTCCAGCTTCCTCCATCAGTATCAATGGGAGCTTCCTCTAGCAGTGCAATAGTACGCTTTGTCTGGCAGTGTCTAGGATGATGGTTCTCCAGCAATGCTCTTTTTTTGAGACTGTACAAAAATGCCTTTCGTTGATGTTTTTACCACCAATCCCTTCACGTGATCTTCTACTAGGAGTGCTGCAGTGAACTATATCCAGAGGTTCTCTCAGTTGTGAGCTTCCTATTTTAGCCCCTCGATGTAAATATTTTCTAGCAGTATCCTCATTCTGTGACTCCTCCAGGATTGGCATATGAGCAGTACTCATGGTTTGAAATTCCTCCCTGTATACTGCTACTGTAATCTTCTGCCAGGAGTGCCGTAGATAGCTTCACTCAGCTACAATCCTAGTATGAGTTTCTGATGTTAGCCTCTCAGTGTAAAATTTCCTCCTGGGTTGCCCTTAAGGAAGTTTCCTGCAGTAGTGCTCATAGTGTAACCTTCCTCCATTTATGTTGTCATTGTGAGCCTCTCTTTCACCAGGAGTCGGTAGAGGCCACTCTCTGCACTTCTCCCATCAGTAGTGCCTGCAGCCACTTTACTTGCATTGTCCTTAAGGCGAACTCCCTTCAACAGTTCCCCCATCATGGGCTTTCTCCAGCAGTGCCCTCAGTTTCAGCTTCTTCCAGCATTGATCTAAGGGCGAGCTTACGCCACCAGTGCCCTCAATGTGAACTTCTGTCATTATTATTCTGAGACCCTTATTCTGAGATTCAAACAACAGATGCGGGTGAGCTTTCAACCCGATTTTTGATTCCCGTGTGAGCCCAAACTGTACTTGCTCTCATGATATCACTCGGTGAAATCCACCCAAGTGTAACGGTACTCCTCATTTCAAATGTATATGATAGTGATGGGGGTAATAGGCAGTTGATAGGTACTGTAAAAATCATGTTATTAACTATATGTGCAGAAACAATTTACCTCCACAATGCAATTTCACCAGCTGCAAAGACTAAGCCACTCAGAATGTGGCTGATGAGGTGAGCTTGTTTCACCACTAGAGTCCTCGTTATGAGTGGCCCAAAAATGGGTCAGATTTTCACCACCACAGACTTACCGAAACCAGTGATACTGTTAACTCCAGGAGTGGGTTCAGCCCTGGGGGTCCACTAAGACAGGAAGAATTAAAAGGGGAATGATGGCCCAATTCCCCCGGTAACTCCTCATGTTAGGCCAGAATTTGACACGGGGACTTTGACATCTTTAGATGGACAAAATCTCCTGGGTGAAAGTTAAGAGATCTGCAGAGTTACTGTAGATCTCATAATTCCGATGGGGCCAGTAATAGCTGTTAAGGGATATTTTAAATATTTTATTAATAACATCTGTAATAGCAATAATATTAACAGCATTATTAGTGATGTTTTTAATTATAACATATTTTATTTGCAGTAACAGTAGCAGATGTACTTTAAGCCTCTGTTCAGGTTGGAAAGCTTAAAGAAAACCAGGGCAAGGGGAGGTCAAAAGAGTCTTGGGTGTACCTAGGTGGACCGGTGGGCCTTGGTATGCGAGCTGAAAATGCTTCTCCCGTTTTTTTTTTTTTTTTTAAAGGCAGTTGGTGTGCGCTGGATCATTTTAGGATCTTTGTGTGATCTTTCTGATCCTTCTGCATAAATATTGAGGAGTTTCGTCTGTTTGGTCAAGTCACCAGCTGCTGTAGATAAATTTTGAAAAGCGGAAGGGGAACGGGGGGATGCGTTGTTTGAGTGTATATGGGTGTGTATGTGTGTATATGTGTGTGTGTGACTGCACAGCTCATAGGTGCCCAGAAAAAAAGCTAGTGAAAGATATTCAGTGATTATGAAGATGTGTTTCAAGACTGCCATTGGTCCGGCTTCACTAATGTAACTTCCTTTGGAATTCACTTTCCTTCTCACGTGTTAACAACTATTTTCTTCTTCCCTCTTCTTGTAGGCGGAAGCAGCTCACTGCCCTTGTGTCCAGACGCCACTTGTAATGGGCAGTGTATTCCTGCAGTCGGGTGTTACTGTAATATCGGTGCCATCCCCTGCCTTCCATCTACGTGTGATCCAAACACAACCCCGTGCTGCCCCGTGGGACTCTTCTGGTATTCAAACATATCCTGCTGCTCGGGTGAGTCTCCACTGCCTGTCTGAGGTCAATATAGTATTAAAAATGGGTAGAAGGGAGGATTAAAGCTGTGGACTTTCTGGTCTTTGTTAAACAATTCAACAAATACAAGAGCTGAAAGTTTCAGTAGTTGGGTCTTTGTATATTATTGTTTTTCAGTTGTTTTAATTTTGCCTTACTTTGGACTAACAGCAACGTTACATCCAGGGCCAGTGTACTCCTGTAGGGTGAACACAGCACCAGCATCAGAGTGCTGTCCATTATGGATTCTAAACGTTTTCACTTCTGTGAGCCCCATGAACTGTAACCTGAAGCGAGGGACCCCTATGCCATTTCTACAATTTGTACTGTAACAAAAATACACAAACACGTATATTCTATATGAACATAGCACATCTATTTTCCTCTGAAAGTGGAGCCTGATTTACAAAGGTAAACATACTTTGTGTAAGTTTATGATTGATTTCTATTCACAAAGTGATTTACGAGTAGTATTTTTACGAGTGCGGAATCTCCGCACAGAAAATTGTGACTCAGGCCCTCCAGGTTTAAATACGAGTCCAAATAGGTAGAGGGCATTTTTCCTAAACTAATATTAATGCTGTCATCAAAAGTGGTGGGGCAGAAGCAGTAATGGGATTTACACTTACCTACTCGAGCAGGAACTAAAAGAGCATGCATGGTCTTTGTGTCAAAAGGTGGCAAAGACAGTGACTGCATAAAAGTTAGAAGATCAGGTGCTCCTGATGCCAGAGTAGAGGCTGCCTACTGGAAAGTGGTCCTCTGCCTGTGGAATTACTGAAATACCAGTCAGGTTCGCTCTGGCATATGGGGCATTCAGGCAGTGCCCAATGGGCTTGTCTGACAGGTCAGTGAGTGGACTGTTTTTTTGCTGTTTGTGGGTCAGTTTTGTGGTTTGGTGGGCCAGTTTTGATTGTTGATTTTCCTCTTATTAAAACAAACATTGGTTGCAGCAAGCTCAAATCCACGTAGTCTCTCATACCATACAAAACACGTATTCAACAGGTCTTTATACGTTCAAACCTGCCCTCATTTGCGAATAAGGGAGTCACTTTTTTAGTTATCTAATTCACTAATGGTGACCACTTTTAATTTGGTTCCTGGGCTTATTTTCTGTCCCAGGCCAACAGTGATGACAGGAATGCCCCCTTTTCAATTCACGTAGTGGATGTGGTTGGACCTGCAAGTGTCTCCCATGTAAAACAGTTGAAAGGAGACCATATAGAACAGAAGTGCAGGACTTCCTAGAAAATCATAAGCAATTAAAAATAGTTTTTTAGTCTGAAGCTGATTGCCAGTTCAGGTTAGAGCATGTTCTAAGGTGAACAGTGACGGCGTATTCACACATGCTTGATCCCGAACTACGAATCAGCATCTGACAAAAACATTCTTGAAATGCTTATGATTATTATGTTAAACATATTGTTGTTGAATATATTAATAAATATATCAGCTATATAGGGGTGACCCTATAGTAGACGAAGTATTATTGTTACTTGACAGAACTGTTATTCTGATAAATTATTATACAGTTTTTTGGCTTAAATTGTTTCAGATTAATGACAGAAAATAATGTTTAAAGCTCGCATGGGTCATAGGTCCACTGACTCCATTAATAGGAGCTGCAGGGCCTAAAGGATCCTCACTTCACACGTTAAGAACCACTGCAGTATATGGCCAGGGGCAACTATGAAGTCAACTAATCATTGAAGGGGTAGCTAGGTCTGGATCCAGAAGGGCACTGTAGTGTTCTTTAAAGAGGTGAGGCATCCTGACGGATAAAAAACGACGGAAATGCGGCGCTAAAAAAGTATAAATATGGGCCTTATTCTTTTACAAATGAATCACTGAGCATATGCGAAGTTCTACCAAAGGGCAACAAGTAGAGGGTAAAGTGCCGGAAGAGGTAAAGGGTGCACAGTGAAAAATTTAGAATGACCAATCCTTCCACAGGTTAGAGTTACAGGACAGATGACTTAACCTAAAAAAAACACTTTTTATGATTTACAGGATGCCAGAGATTGCAAGGCTACAACAGCAGCACAGCTGCACAGTTTTAACAGGAAAACATTAAACAATTTTTCGTTTTTTTAATAAAAACACTGGATGCCAGTCTTGCTGTACGATCGAGTTGTGAACAGATCTCGTTTTTACAGTATCCTAAAGCGCAATACTGAATGATGAAAGTCTGATTAAGCTCGATCCTATTGAAATCTCTGATCTGCAGAGCACACAGATTGCTGAAGCGTCACTCTAGCCTGTGGGACTGCTACTTCTATGCTGTAAAGTCTGCACAGATGAAGTTCCTGAAGCATAGTGAAGAGGTCGGATGATTCATATATGGCACGTGTAATACTAGCCTCCAGGCCTGAGCTTAGTTAGCACCAGGGAAGCTTATACAGAAGCTTCAGCAATCTTGGCAGGAAACGTACACGTCATTGTACAATGTAACAGAGTAGCTCCGCGCATTAGCACCAAAACTGCGGTGCTTCTCCTAGGGCCGTCTTTCAAGTATTCGCACCTGCTCAACTAACGTTCAATTTAAGAAAAACTGTACTAATGTTTTTTAAATAAAACAATATAAACAAGCATTGACAAAGCCAATAGGCCTCTCCTTTTGTACCTGCTGTTGGTTAAGCAAATTCCCTTTTAGCTCTGCTGTGCAGCAGGCAAAACTATGAAAAAAGACAAGGTGATATGGCTGCAACATTTTATAGGTGCGACACGCATTTACAAATGCGGGACTACAAAATGACGTGGGCGCCAATTTCTTTTTTACCAATTTAAGGCGCATGGCTTAGATTTGCTGCCTGGTCCACCGCCCAAATCAATAAATAAACAGAAAAAGGCCGGGGGAGGGGCAGCGATAGGGGCAGGCAGATGGGAGGGAGAGGCAGCACTCAAGAGTGGAGAGCACAAGTAAGAACGCAACATGCTTTGGGTGGGAAAAGCATATGAGGACAAGCACGACATAGAGGTTGGTGGGAAGAAGCAGTGGCCTGATGAAACTTGAGGTGGGCCCCTTGCAAAGTACCTTGAGGGGGACCCCCTCCCCCTGGACCTAGTCAGGGGCCTGCTGCCCATGCACAGGGTACTGTGCTGACGGGGCGCCTGGAGCTCAGGGGCCCCTGTACTGCTGGGGCTGCAGGGGCCTTTGCTATGCCACTGGGGAGAAGCACATGGGCAAGAGACAGCAACACAGAGTGGTGGGGAGGATGAGATGTACGCAAGGGAGGCAGCTGGAAAACACATGCACTCTCCTGGAGTGCTTAACTAATAAAAAATGGTGCCTAAAAAGGAAGCAGTGGAAGGACACAAATTATGAGGCCATGCTCAAGGGGAGGGACAAATACAAGAAGAGGAAGGAAACCCCACACAAGCTAACATAGCTGCCAAGTTCTTACACTGCATATGTGTGACATTTCTATTGTTTCAGTGTACTTAAGAGTGACATCAAACTGCCAAATGTGTGCCACTTAAGGGTGACATTTTTCCCATATAAAATCAAGAACTTAAGTCCATGGAAAGAGATAAATATTAGAAATTACCCCCTTATTATCTAATAAAAAGCTCTGAATGAATTTTCATACTGCGGCAAAACCCCTGAATTGTAAAGTCACTAACGTACGGCCCCTTTATAAGATTATTGTTACAGGAAGGGGATATGAGCGGTACCATTTCATATTTCAGGCCAGCAAAAGACATGCCGTCTAAAACTGCCTGGAGATGGAAATTGCCACACAGATGCTCATTTATTGTAATAAAGACATAATATTTAGAATCATTAAATGTGAACTTTAAGGTCCAAGTGTGATTTTTTATGGGACAATTTCTCCCTTTTCTGCCTTCATACTGCTTTTCTAAAATGGTTTTTATTTTTGACATTTATTAAAACAGAATCGTTCTTTACAAAACGAAAAGGAACTCCTGGGTTATATAAGGTTGTGATCAGCAGAAGAAAGGGCCCCGTGGAGGCATGCTTAACCTGACAATATCATGGAATCATACAGTTGCAATAGCCACGTCGTATTTTAGAGAAGAACCAGTGCTTTCCAGGGTGTCAACAAAAAATAACAAGCAGATTATATTGTAATTAACAAAGTTGGCACTTGACTCACCCACTTGTTTGTGTGTCCAGTAGTGCATCACCAGTGCGTTATCAGGTGTAAATAAAAGGATAACAAGCAGATTATATTGTAATTAACAAAGTCAGCGCTGGACTCATTCACCTGATTGTGTGTCTAGCAGTGCATCTCACATGAGTGTCTGCCACAAGCTGAGTGAGGCAGCGGAAAAGCTTTCGGCACAACATATCACTCAAATGTAATAACCAAACTATGGTATGCAACTACCAAAAACATGCATGTCGTATTTGTCAAATATATCTAATGGGTATGCCATATATGAATGTATATGGAATGTTACTGTATTATAAAATACATAGGGCCAAGTGTTTTTTTAGAACAGTCAAGCTTGGAGTTAATATGAATTATCCCTGCTGCAGAGATAATGCCAAATGCAGCACAGGAGGGTTATCCTCCGCAGCTGGTAGAAATGTTTCCCACACCTTGCACCTCTACATGGGAACATTTTGTTCTGTCCACTTGGCATGCTGTGGTTCAGCCTGGCACCTTGACCTCGCTATTCTGATCCCTGAAAGGAGACCTTCCTCTGCAGAAAGGACATTAGAGTGATGCGCAAGAAAAAGATTATCTGCTGTGGCCGGGAGCTGATTTGTGGGTGGGAAGCATCCCCGAGGGAAGCAAGAGGGCCGTGTAGGGTGGTGCACAATTCATGGGATGTGCACCGGTGCAACTAAGGCACGTCAACACAATGCACTGTCTACATGCCAGAGCCTGCTACCCATCAGCAGCGTGTTTCACGGGCAGCAAGCACTATTTCAATTGCCATTAAATACCATACTTCAGACACAACCTAAAACACTTCTCGCGTTGGCATTTTGAATATTATTTACAGAAGACTAAAATCACAGTGGTGGAAAACTATCTCCATAATTACAAAAACATAAAAAATGCGGATTGATGTAAACCCTGAACGTTTGGTGAATACTGAGGGGTATCGTAATCCTGTAGCTCTGGGTGCAGAGGAACAGCAAAGCATGCAAACTCACCGCCCACGTTGTGGCCTCGGCTCGAAGAAGACTGTGGAGACAGAGCCAGAATCCTCACAGACTCAATTTGCTTTGGCAGAGTCAGTTCTCTCGCACTGATCCTAAAAACACGCACAACTATCTTCGAGTGCTGCTAGCTCAGACTCCAGCTGAATGAGTGGGACAGACACCGTCACTCAGGAGGCAGCCATGAAGCCCTGCCCCAAGTCAAAAGATGTACAGGAGGCAAATGTGCTGAGGCACCACATGCACTCTCAGTGATATTGCAAAGCAGCCAATGAAGAAATGGTAAACCTTCACTCAACCAGTCTCAACCCATAGTAAAGTATTCGAATTCCAACAGCCAATCAGGAGAAAGCAATGAGCTCTTCACAGACAACCAATGACAAGACATCATCCAACCAATCCACAGAGAGCGGATTGATTTAGATCCCCATGCCACAGCAGAAATAATTTATCTTTAGTCAAACTGATAGGGTGGTTACCATAGTGTCAAGTACACACTTAGGGCGGCCAAGCAAATGTATTGATTGGGGTAGGTGGCACAGTAAGCAGCCAAACAGCATGCCTGGACTGGTTTTGTTGTTCATTCCTATGGCACCTTATAATCCTACATTCTCAGGGAACCTGTAATGTGTGACAAATGCATTTTAGGGTGAAGATGTGGACACCAGCACTAAAATGCATTAGTCTAATCCCTGATGCATTGCACTTGGCAGGGCTGAGCTAAGGCATCCCAAGCAAGCAAATAATAATGAAAATAAGGTCAACCAATGGTAAACAATGAGCAAGCTTTAAGCCTACAGTAGCACTCGCAGCCAAACTTCTTGCACTGTATGGTAGGCAAGACCTAAAAGCGGTTTACATCCATAACTATTGTGCCTTCCAGGAGCAGAGGATGAACTTTTAAAGTGGTGGGGCATAAATTCCTTCCTTCAGCTAGATCGAACGAGCCCAAATTCCTTTAGGGAGACTTGATTTTCTCCAGTGAAATTTTTCAGGTAGAAAAACAGAGCAAAATAGTGTATTTTACAGGCACAATTTCTTAATATAAGAGCTGGATAGACTGTCAGCATCTTCACACAGTGGGGAGTGTTGTATTTTCTTAATTCTGAAGTCTGTCCTTGTATTCAGAGACCGTCTTTGTGAGATACACCAAAGATCACAGAACTATAAGCCATTTCTTTATTGCTTTATGGTGTGGTGCCTCTTTTTTCAGTTGGGGATCACTTGTTTCAACTATCACTCTTTGTTTATTTTCCTAAAGTATTATTATACAAATGATTCACCATTATATGCCGATGCAGCTTCCAAAGCATTAAAAACAAGTTTTTCACATATGTGTTGGTAATGGATTCAGTGGAGTTTTTAAAAAATATTCTAGACAGATGATTTTCGACTCTATTTAAGAATTGTTTGCATGAGTTAACCAGTAACAAGAATTTTCTGCTATAATATTTACATTGATTGTAAATGGGTTCTTCCAAAGGCCAGTCATAAATTTCCCTCACCAAACAAACTGGGATCCCATGCCAGGTTTCATCAGTGAGTACTTCAAACTATTTGAAGTCCCATGTGTTGTTGTAGATCCTCTTGCAGCATGCTTGGTCTTCTGCATAGGGACAGGTTTCTTCAGTGCTGCAAGGCTTCTTGGCACTTGACCAGAACTCATGCAGTGCCACATTCCATGGCATCCTAAGCTTCCAGGTGCACAATGTTCACTTCATACAGTTGGGATGCTTTCGTGCTCTTGGGCCTCACCTTTGTTTAAGGTGCAGATTCCTCACCCAAATTAAAGTGAATGTCAAGAGTTCTTCTTGCACCCCCTCCTTCTGAGCAGCTTATTTCTCATGAAAAGTCACTTTCAATGCTTCCCCCAGCAGTTGGTCAGCTATCTCCCCCAAAGTAAGGTCAAGTAAGCCTTTTTCAGGCAGGCTTAACAGAGCTCTCCAGGTTACTGCTCCAAACATGGCAAGGGGAGTTGTTGGGGAATAGCCCAGACAGGGATCACAGACAAGGTATTTGCTGGCACTGGTGTGGAACCCCTAGGTTCTGGTAGAGAAATCCTGGCATCCGGACAGGAAGTTTCTCTTCCATTGCTATACCACAGTTGCAGATATTGTTTGTGAATTCTAACAGTCAACTATGAGACTGTTGCTAGGCAGTTTCTGTCCTCCTGCCTATTGCACTTTAACTGGTCCAGATGGGGTCTTTGTTTTCAGGTGTTGCAGGAAGCTGGGGTGGAGTTAGGAGTTTACTGTCAGGGAAGACCCTAAACACGATCCTAAAAAAGACAACTGCTATCATATATACACATACTCTCCATTACCTCCCGTCCCTCCCTCGCCTTCCTTTTCACCAATGAGGCCTCCCGCCTCCCCCCTAGACCCTCCCTTTCCCTTTTAAACCCCCCCCCACCCTTATCCCCTCCTGTTCTTTTGTCTAGCCCACGCTAGACGTTTTTCTTTTCCCTTTCTTACCTGCACGGCGGGGCCTGGAGGTCTTCGATGGAGGCACTCCTCGGGACGCGGAGCTCCGCGAGGAGTGCCACGGCTGGTCGCGTCTTTGACGAGCAGCAGGGCTGCTCGAGAGACGTGTACTGGGGGCCGGCTGACGGGGTCAGCCGGCCCTCTGTGGCTGGGGCGTCGGTTTCCGGGTTTCCACGCCGCGGGGAAATGAGGGAATTCGATTGTGTGAAGGCTCTTCAGGTAGGACGGGCGTTCTGCCTGTGGTTTTTATGATTTTTTGCCAAAGAAGTTGACCTTTTGAGGGATTGGTGGAGCCCTGTTGGGGGAGGACCAGGTTCCTATATATAGGGTAGTATTTTGGGTGAGAGTCAGTGTTATTTGGTGATTTACCATGCCTAAAGTTCAGGCGAAAAGACGTAGAATTGTCTCTTCTTCCTCCTCGGAGGAGGGGGGTGAGGCTAGCATTGCTACTCCTGAGAGCTCTCAGTTACCGAACAGGGGTACTCCCCTCATGTCCAGAGAGGAAGTGCAGGATATGATTGAGGTGGCTGTTACCAGGGCACTGCAAGCAGGCGTGACCAGGACTGGTCAATCTAAGCTTGCGCACTCTTCAGTAGCAGCAAGGAAGTCCTCATCGGAGAGTGAGGATGAGGCCCCATCGACGTCATCTGGGGGGAAATATGTTTCCAGAGAAGAAATGTGGGAAGTGATGGCACATGTTCGGGACAATTTGGGTTTCCCAGTGTTTCAACCTACAAACTCGGATTCTCATTTATTTCCTCAATATCAGACACCTTCGAAGTTTGCCATGCCTTTTCAGGGACCTGTGAAGGATATGGTGTTTCGTGAGTGGAAGGATGTGGATAAGGCTCAGGTTCCACGATTCCTTCAGAAACTTTACTTGCTTGAGGGGGAGGAGGTTTTGCCTCCTTCGGTACGCCTGGATTCAATTTTGGCTACTCTGATTGGCAAAACGGGAGTCAATCCGGAGGATTGTGTGCCTACGGATGCCACGGACCGTAAAGTGGATTCAGGTCTTAAAAGGGCTTTTGCTGCAGAGAATCTGGCGTTGAGGGCAGGGATTTATTCTGCTTATGCGTCACAGTCGTTGGTTCAAGACTTTGATAAGCTGGCGGTGGCTGTACAGGAAGGGGCGGAATGTTCAGAGCTCCTGGCTGGTATGGAGCAGCAGGCAAGATTGTTGGCTGATGTGTCTTCAGACGTGGTCCGTACTTCGGCTCTGGCATCTGGGGCTTTGATTGGGGCTCGTAGGTCCCTCTGGTTGCGTTCCTGGAAGGCTGACCCAGGGGAAAAGGCGGCCTTGTTGAGACTGCCGTTTGAAGGTCGTAGCTTGTTTGGAGAACAATTGCCATCCATGCTTTCCAAGGCATTTAAAGAGCGGAAGCATGCCTTGCCTTATAAAGGGGGTTCTTCTTCGAGTAAAGGGTGGAAGAAGCATTCCCGGTCTTCTCCTAATAAGGATGCTAAATCCTTTTCATTTAGGAAACAGCGTTTTCAGCTGCGTTTTTCGCCTAACAAGTCTGCTCCTGCGACCCGGGGTGGTTTCAAGAAGGGGTCCTGACAATCACTGTGGGCCTGGCAGAGGGCCGGTTGGGGGAAGACTGAGTCACTTTCTTTCGGCTTGGAAGGACAGTATAACCGATCATTGGGTACTAGACATTGTGGCCAATGGTTATGTCATAGATTTTGTGGTGGTTCCTCCAGATTCAGGGGTACGTCCCACACCTCTGCCTTCAGGGGGGCCACGGAGAAGAGCATTATTGGACGGAGTGCGGGACTTACTGATCAAGGGGGCCATTTCCCACGTTCCACTAGACGAACGGGGTCAGGGCACTTATTCGGTCTTGTTTCTTGTGGAGAAAGTTTCAGGGGGATTTCGACTGGTGCTCAATCTGAAGGAGGTGAATATCTGGATCAGGACAGTGCATTTCCGCATGCTGTCCATTCAGACTATTTTTCCATTGGTCAGGCAAGGGGACTTTCTGGTGTCACTGGATCTGCAGGATGCTTACCTACACGTGCCTGTGGCAAGATCTTCTCAAAAGTTCCTGAGGTTTGCTGTGGGTCAGGACCATTATCAGTTTTGCGTTCTACCTTTCGGTCTAAAATCTTCTCCTCAAATTTTCACAAAGGTGCTGGCCCCTCTGGTGGCTTTGCTTCATTCAGAAGGGGTGTTTCTGCATCCTTATCTGGACGACATTTTGATTCATGCCCAATCACGAGACCTGTTGCAGAGGCAGGTGGCCCAAGTTCTGGGGGTCCTGCAAAACCACGGGTTTTTAATCAATTGGGGAAAGTCAGACTTAGTGCCGTCCCAGGATCTGGTTTTTCTGGGGGCTCGGTTTTCAGACTCTTCTAGGTTTGGTGTCTGTGTCAGAAAAAAGGTTGGGTGTACTCCACGCTTTGGTGAAGAAGGTATTGTTGCTGTCTGCTCCCCGAGCTCTTCTATGGTTGCGTCTGCAGGGTCATTTGGCGTCGGTGATATTTCTGGTTCCTTGGGCACGTTTCCATCTCCTGTGCTTGATGACATGGTTCCTGAGAAGGTGGGCGCCAGGGTCCGGGTCTTTGAAGGACATGGTTCCAGGGTCCGGATTGATTCGCAGAGAGTTGCAATGGTGGTTGGATGCAGACCACCTGAGGGTAGGGGTTTCTTTATCGCCTCTGAGACCCGTGGTGATGACGACGGATGCCAGCCTCTCCGGTTGGGGTGCATGGATGGGGTTGGCTCAGATTCAGGGGTTTTGGTCCCCTCGGGAGGCGAGTTGGTCATCGAATTGGCACGAATTGAGGGCAATATTCCTGGCTCTGGTCCATTTCCAGGGTTCCCTGAGGGGAGCGGCGGTTCTGGTTCGCACAGACAACTTAGTGGCCAAGGCTTATGTCAATCGGCAAGGGGGGACCAGGTCGAGGGCTCTGTTCAATCTAGCCAGGGAGATTTTTGTGTGGGCTCAGGAGTGGGTTCCTTCTCTCAGGGCTATGTACATTCGGGGGGTGGTCAATGTTCGGGCGGATCTGCTGAGCAGGGTGATTCCTTCCTCTCAACTTTTCTCCCTCCGGAAGTCTCTGTTTCAGCGTCTGGTTCGGCTTTGGGGTCTTCCAGTGCTGGATGTGTTTGCGTCCGCAGAGAATGCGAAAGTGGATCGCTTCTGCTCCTGGTTTCGGTGTCCCCAAGCATGGGAGGTGGACGGGATGTCATGTCCTTGGCCACAGGGCCTTTTGTATGCGTTCCCTCCTTTTCAACTACTCAGGGCGTTTCTGTTACGGGTAAGGGATCTGGGGTCCAGGGTTATCCTAATTGCACCACTTTGGCCGAGGGCAAATTGGTTCCCGTTGTTGAGGCTGATGGCGGACGGGAGGATGTGGCCTCTGCCTCTTTGTCCGTCTCCCCTGGAGTTTCCCTGCCTCCCATTGAGGTCACTGAGGAGGTTACACTTGACGGCCTGGAAGTTGAACGACGGGGATTGACGGGTCTGGGGGTGCCTGTGGCTTTGAGTTCTACCTTACTGGCTTCAAGGAGACGTTCCACTTTACTTTCTTATGGTAGACAGTGGAAGGTGTTTTCGTCATGGTGCTTATGTCGTGAGTTGGATCCTACCTCCGCTTCTATCTTTGAGGTGATGCAGTTCCTGCAAGACGGTGCTCATTTAGGGTTGTCAGTGGCATCTCTTCGGGTACAGTGGGCGGCTATTCAGGTTTTCAGAGGACCATGGCGTAATCTTCAGGATGAAGGGCGCTTGATGCCTAGATTTTTTCAAGGGCTTATTAATTTATTTCCTCGCCCGGTACGTTCTTTTCGTTCATGGGATCTTTCCTTGGTTTTGGATGTGTTGACGGATGCCCCTTTTGAACCATTGGGGGACTGTGATTTGCGCCATCTATCTTTGAAGACGTTCTTTTTGGTAGCCATTACTTCGGCTCGTCGGTTAGGGGAATTGGGGGCATTGGCTTGTTCCTTTCCTTTTTGTAAGATTTTTCCCGATAGGGTGGTTCTGGTTCCGGTGCCTTCCTTTATTCCAAAAGTCAATTCTTCGTTCCATTCGCGGCAGGAGGTCATCCTTCCTTCATTTTGTCCAAATCCCTCCTCAAGGGAAGAGGTCCGGTTGCATTCGTTGGATGTACGCAGGGTTTTGTTGGAGTATCTGCGGGTGGTGGCTCCTTTTCGTAAGGGGGATTCGCTGTTTGTTAATTTTGGTCCGGCATGCAAAGGTGAGAAACCTTCCACGGCTTCCTTGAGTCGGTGGGTAAGATCTTTAATTCTGTTGGCCTATTCCTTGAAAGAGGTGGTTCCTCCTCAAGGGATTCAGGGGAGATCTACCAGAGGCATGGCGGCTACGGTGGCGGAGCTTCAGAGGACTTCTGTGGTGGAAATTTGCAGGGCCGCCACTTGGGCTTCGACGTTTGTGCGTCATTACAGGCTGTCAGACTTGGGTAGTTTGGAGTCGGTGTTAGGTCACCGGGTCTTATCCTCTATGAGATAATATTTGGGGTGATCTTGGTGCAGGATATTAAATAAAGGTCTTGCAACTCGATGTCCGTCTCCTGTGTGTTTTCTTGCTATGTCTCATTGGTGAAAAGGAAGGCGAGGGAGGGACGGGAGGTAATGCTTGCATTTTCTTACGATAATGGCATTACTCCTAGTCCTACTCCCTCGCCTTCCTTTTCCGTTCCCTCCCACCCTCCAGGTACGGACTGTCCGAGTTGCAGCTTGGGCTTGGTTTTTATACAGGAGGGGATAAGGGTGGGGGTTTTTTTTTAAAGGTAAAGGGAGGGTCTATGGGGGAGGCGGGAGGCCTCATTGGTGAAAAGGAAGGCGAGGGAGTAGGACTAGGAGTAATGCTATTATCGTAAGAAAATGGAAGCATTACACCTCCACACATCCACCATCATATGCTTACACACCAACCATCGCAAGCCAACACATCTAGCAACGTACGCCCACACAACCGGTATAGTATGCAAAAACATCTATTACCAGAAGGCTACACATCCACCATCATATGCAAATGCACACCCACCACCATATGTCCACAGAGCCACCATTGTGTGCCCTTACAACCATGAGCAGATAGCCACAAATCCATCATCACATGCCAACACACACTTTCATTTGCCCATACACACACCAAAAACCCATTCATTCCATAGACGCCCATTTATCTCCCAGTCATACCATCACAAACCCACCATCAAACACCCACACAGCTACCATCATGCACACACAGACACCATAGGGACACAGAGCCACCATAACGAGGCTACAAAGCCACTATGATAAACCCACACAGCCACTATCATATGCCCATCTTGGCACAATCATACAACCACCCACTCACACCAAACTGTACGTAAATCCACATATTCACTATCATACGTCAACACAACACAACCAAAATAAGATCTTAATACGTCAGCCATCACAAGTCTACACACCTCCAATCATATACAAGCACACACACCCATCATATGTCCTCACAGCCAACATTCTATGCCCACAAAGCTACTGTCATTTGGCCACATCCATTATAATAAGCCAACACAGCCACCATCATATGTATACACAATAAACAACATAGATCAATAGACCTACCATCATATGGTTGTACCAATCAACATTATATTCAACCGCACCCATCATCATACAACATCATAGCCACCATTATACATCCATATACCCAATTTCATTGTAGGAACTTTTTCAGGAGTATCGGGGCAATCAGTGGTTACTGGGCTCAGATCAGGACAATTAGAGTCCTTTACCACTGATTACCTGGAGCTTTACCTTACTTTTGAGTCTAAACCTGATACCAAGTACACACTTGATCATCAGGGTAATGAATTTGAACTGTCCAAGGCTTATTCAGGGATATGTGTGTGGTTAGAGACTCAGAACGCGAAAGCCTTCCAATACAGGAGAAAGAGACTGTCTGTGGTATCCTCATTTCTGTGCCATGCATTTTCTCCCTAGTTATATGTCCCCTGCTGCTCAGCCAGTGTGACTGTGGGGTAATAGAATGCTGCTGTGTGCATGGCTTGAGTGAGTGTCAGTTGGAATGCGTGGGCTGAGCAGCAAGGATGCTGCTCCTGGTGGGGTCTTTCTGCTACCTTCAAAATATGTTCTACCTGTAACCTTGTACTCCTACCTTGTGAATAAATATTATCCTGTTTCACCCACCCTACTGTTCACCTGCAACATCATTTACCACACTGTCCCACTTCATTACCTGTTAACCTGTGAGGCTTAGCCTTTCCAGCGAACAATGTGCCACAAAAGTGTAGGGAAAGCTCCCTATACTTCAAAGGGCCCCTTTGTTTTCACTGCTCTACAACCAAATGCGTAACACACTACAAAAGATTTCTGAAATGTCCTGGAAGAACCCAGCAATTCACACTGCTGTCTCGAGCCTCTCCATCTTCCATCTTCGATTCCATTTGGACTTTGGAAATTTAAATGTATTCCGGTGTGGCGACAGGCCCATGTATCACAACTTCTACACACATCCTTTGCATACAGAAGTAATGTACATATGTTCATTATCCATGACGCACATCGATGGGAAAATAATCTGTTCACAGAGGTCTGGTAGACCAATTTAAAAATGTGGGGGATTCCATTTAGCAACTCTCACTGTCAGAGACAGGTAGAACGGCATGTCTTGACACTACATTCTTATCTCTCACATCCCTGGCAGTCCTTTGCAACAATGGCGAGCTGATGGCATTCATACTCAGTAATGACGGTGCACATGGCATGCTTCTCGACACCACTGAGCCTTGTTTCACAATACATGTCACAGAAAACCTTCAGCCCATATGCATGACCCACAGATATTTCACAAAACTTGCAGTGGAGAACTCAAGACAGAGGTGCATTCTCTCCAGAGCCATACAGTAGACCATTTTCCATCACAGCAACCATACTTCACATATCACCATCATACAACAACACATCCACCATCATACACAATGATTCAACCAACATCATGTGCTCACACCCCTACCATACATGTCAAGTCATCAACACGTTCATCATCATATGGCCATACACATATTACACTTGCACATCCACTATTATATGTCCACACAACCAAAATTATGAGCTCACACACTTACCATCATACATGGCCATGCACCCACCATAACCCATCCACACCACCACAAATATGCAGCCCTTTTCCCACCATCTTATGTCCACGCACTCAATTATACGGCCATGTACCCATCATCATTCACCTAAACAACCACGATCATACACTAATACAATCGCCCTCAAGTGCATACTCACACCTACCATAAAACATCCACCATTACACAAACACACACTTAACATCAGATACCAATGCATCCATCATTAGACATCCAAAAACCTATCATCTTTATGTCTACACATCTACCATTATATGCCAAAGCACGAAAGTGAAAAAAATTATCAAAGACTAAAGTTAAAAAGGAGTTAAGGCTGGCTAATATTTTGACATTGGCTATGCCACAAAACCTAAAAGGACATTCAATTCAAACTTTATGGTACTACCTACATCTAATCTCCCACCACTGTCACTCTAATTAAACCATAACTCATACGTCTACATTGCTTGTGAAAGATGTGCACAAGGTTGTCAAGATTATGTGATAAGTAACTGTAATGATCCCAAACAGGAATGTTAATTGTGGAATGCTGTTTTTGGAGTGGAACTGTTTTCTTTAAAAAAAAAATTGTAAAAGTGTCTAACATTGAGAAAATTACACACAAACTAACAATGTTGAAAATACCACATTAACAAAATAGTGAATGTCTGCAATTTCAAATATCTTCATTACATAGGGATGGAAACTAATAACCTTATTTAGAGAAACAAAAATGCAAAAGAGGGAATGAAAGTGGACTGGAAAGGCAGAAAAACAGTGAAAAAAGGAGAAAGCATGGATGAAAAATAACATAATTTGCAAGATAAAAAGACCAAATTCACCAGTTATAGTTAGAGTTACCTCGCCATGCACAGTTTTTTCGTCAAACATTTTACTGCAAATACTATTGATATCATCAATGATATTACGAAAGATGGCATGAGTGCCACCATTTGTGGGACAATTAACAATGTATGGCGAGGGCCCAAGTTATAGTTACTTGAGATAACTCTAACTATAACTGATGAATTTCTATGGTTTTCTATGTTTAAAATGTGAGCCTAACTATAACGTCCCTGTAACCTTTGTTTTTGTCAGTGATTTTCGATGTTTTTTTTAAACGTATATTAATTTGAATAATTGTACATTAATCAAATCACTGCTGCAGCAGTGGTTGGCCACAGGGTCTGGCCTCCGGTGAGGCCCTGAGACCAACCCCTTATAAGCACCCAACCTTGTACCGTACAAGGCCTTCACCCTTGCGCAGGGGAGGGTGTCCGCAAGACCTGGCCTGCAGCCAGACCCTGCGGCCAAAACCCCCCAACCACTCAAACACATGCTGTGTATGGCCTTTTGGACGTGCTTGGCAGGAGTTGGCTGCGGCTTCTCTGGGTGTGAGAATAGGTGTAAGAGTGTGTATCTGGGGGTGAAAGTGGCTATCAGATTGTCTGCCTGGGTGTGAAAGTGCGTACATCAGTGTTTTAGTGGGAGCATCAGTGTGTGCACAGATCTGTGAGTGGGTGAATGAGGGAGGTCTGTGAGTGGGTGCATGAGTGAGTAGGTCTGTGAGTGGGTGCGTAAGTGTCTGAGAGGGTCTGAGTGGGCAAAATTGATGGAAAGAGAGACAGAAAGAGAGAAAGAAAGTGAGTAGGAAAGATAGAGTTTTTTTAGGCTTTAATAGCTCATATACTTAGAATTAGATATTTGTGTTTGATTTTAAAAAAATGTTTTTGTTATTTTAAAAATCTATAATAATTTTTTTCTATTAAAAAAAAGAGGGAAATTAGTCCAGCTGGATTCAAACCCCCAAAGCTCAGCATGAAGGACTGCAAAATGTACACTGAGCTATGTTTTTTTAAATTACTTTTTAGCCCTTTATTGGCTATCTGGGACTGCGAGGGGGCCCTTAAGAGCCCCCCCATGGTTTCAATATATTTATTTATTTATACATATATGTTTATATATATTTTTTTATTTTATTTTTTGTAAAAAGCTCTTACGGGCTACCTGGCACTGCAGGGGAAGCCTTAAGGTTGCCTTTGCAGTGCCATTGGTCCGCAAGCACTGAGCTGCTTTGACAGCAGCTCTGTGCTTGCAGAAGCATTTCATCTCTGACCCCTGCATAAGTGCAGGGGACAGAGATGGAGCCTTCAGATTTTGACAGCAGGATCTGCTTTACAGCCTCCCTGTCAAAATCCAAAGAGGCAGATTTAAGAAAAGCGGCACTGCACTGGGTGCAGCAGCACTTTCCTTACACCCCTTAAAACCCACCTACTGCCACCATGTTTGCGCCATATCTAAGATGCCGTGACCCATGGCGCAGGGTAGGGGGCAATAGCATCAACATTTTTGACGTTTTTGATGTAGTGTTCAAGGTTAGCACCATCATTTTGGCTCCAACCCTGAACAATATATAGGGGCCCATAGTAAACAATGGTGTGTCCCCTTTTTGACGCCTGCTCTGAGCAGGCATTGAAAGTGCCAAAAACAATGACGCAAAGAAATCCCATCCACCAATTTTTCTGCCCCCCTAATGGGCGAATGTCCCCTTTGCATGCATTATGCCTGGCGCAGGCAGAATGTAGCGCAAAGAGTTATAAAGTGCTGCAATGCCTGCATTGCGCCAATTTGTAAATATGGCGCATGGTAAAGTCCACCTTAGCGTAAAAAAATTACACTAAGGTGGCACTAAAGTGACGCTGGGAACTCTTAAGTCTGGGCCAAAGTGTTTGCTGTGCCAAAGCAAACAGCTATGTCCCGGAAGGGCACCCCAGAACATAGGAGGAGCTGGCCGTGGGTGGTGGCGGTCCCCAGGGCCATCAGTGACTTCAAGAGGGGGGCCCCGCAGCACCCCTCCAAAAGTGTCCTCAGCCCCGAGGAGGTGGTCGTCTTTGGGGCAATACCCCATTTCTTTTTTTTAAATATTTTTCCCGGGGTGGTGGCCCCAGAGTAGCAAGGGTCATGCACCCCTTCCGGCATATTTAATTTAAGATTTGCCCTGGGGAGGTGGTGCTCCCCTTGGCTGTGGGGGTCATGTGGCCCCCCAACATATAACTCATAAGCCCTGGGGAAGTGGCATCTCGGGGGCAGTGGGAGGGGCCAGGAGGCCCCCCTGCTTTTTTATACAAAAGTCTCTGGGATTTGGCCCACCCGGGGCTTCAGTTTTTTGAAAATGTTATAGTGGATCTGTAGATCCACCGCAACTTTGTCTGTAAAATTTAAAAAAAAAAGCTTTTTAGCCTCTGGGGGTCCCTTTGGGATCCCACCACCAGAGCTAAGGGGTTAGGGTGTTCATACCCTGGCCCCTTGTCTTTATTTTTTACTTTTTTGGGGAGGACTCAGCTTCAGCCGAGTCCCAAGATGACTGACAACACTTCAGTGACTTCTGTTGTCAAAAAGTTATCAGCCAATCAGATCTCTACATGAGATCGGGAGCGGGCGCAAATCCTTTGTGTCCCTAGATATACAAATTTTTATTTTCTTTAATTTCTCTAAAATGACTGTACGGAATTACACCAAAACAGAAAAAGCACTCTTTCTGGACCAGGACCTACATTCCTGCCAAATGTGGTGTAATTCCGTCTATTAATTTTAGCGCTATCGCTGTTCAAAATCCTCACGGAAAAATGAATGGGGAAAATGTGTTTTGGAACCCCTCCATTTTACTTGGCCCCCTTGGACGATCACCCTGGAACTTCCAGGCAGCAGCCGATGGGACTGGCACATGTTTTTGAAAAGTTTTTGGAAGATTCGTCAAGTCACGCCAAAGATATAGGCAAGTAAATAAACATTTTTTATATAGAAACTAGGTCCTAACTATAACTATCTAGTGGCAACCACTAGGTAATCTGTATATATATATATATATATATATACATATATATATATATATATATATATATATATATACACTCTCTTCTTCACACATGCAAAGAAGTACAGCACTCAGGGATCACGGTGAAACAAAAAATGTAATGGTAGTGATAGACAGAACATGTTTTGGCAGTAACGCCTTTGTCAACAAAACACATTCTGTCTATCACTACAATTAAATTTTTGGTTTCACCGTGCTGTCCTTCTTGGTATGTATGAAGAAGAGAGTATTGATATAAATGACACACTAGCGATGTGTCCGAGCAGCATCATCGACGATCTGGCTACTCCACGGTAACGCTGTTGTACAAAGTTTGGGTAAATGTATATATATATATATATATATATATGAGAAACCATGACTATTTATTTTCTACCTGATGGGGCAGCCTCAAGCCTTTCTTGAAATTTCCTTCAAGACATTTCACTTTCACTTTCAGGGGACAATGATATTTCAGGGCAAGAAAAGAACACAAAAATGCATGAAACCATGTGTCAGAAGGAGACACACCCTACTTCCATTAGTTTGGCCAGAGCTCCCGTATGGTACAGAGTTGGAAGGGAGCACCTTTACTTCAATTCAAGCAGAGCTCTTCTCTAAAAGATGCAGTCTGCCAATTTTGAAAAAAGATTTCAAGAATATCAGTGCTCTGTTATCTCTCCTGTTAAGTTTTGTTTTCAGTCTTTCCTCCCAAGCCTCTCACTCTGCACAAATATTAAGCCCCCTCTCAAAAGGCCTTTTATCCTGACAACAGTAGACAAATTTGTGCTATTCATAGTGTCAGTTTGAAATTTCAAACAACAAAACTGCTAGATTGAACCTCCACCAATCCCCCTCTGGAAGAGGGAGTCTTTGCAAATTTAGTTAATCCAAAACTGTCACTTTAGAGATATTTCTGACCTTTTGGGACTTTTGTGGGACAAAACAAAGTACCTACTACTACTATGAGAGTGGTCCTATTGACTCTAACGCGCTTTCCTCATTCTGAAGCACCAGGCCCAATGTTGCAGCCCTTTATTGACAGCATGTTTTATACAAAATATTCCAAGGTTGAAGGTCTTGCCCAACCCAGCAAACTAAGAACTTGAGTGAGAAATGCTGTTGCTTGGTGACAGGTTTTGGTGTTTATTGCATGCATTTGTTGTGTGCCGGATGCCGAGTTCTTTATAAAGTTATGGAAATCCGTGGTGACGTGCAACATCCTTAATATGTACTGCAGGGAGTACTTTTTATCCCATATAATACAAGGTCACATCATTACCTTTCCCTTAAACCATGTAAAATCTTAGGTGCATGTTTACAAACCCCTAGCGCCACCGGAGCGTCACTTTTTGTGATGCTCTGTTGGCGCTGTGCCCTGCGCCTTATTTACTTTGTATTGCTTATCGCCAACCTTGTAAATATGGCCGTTAATGTGTAGCTCTTTCATATGAAAGAGATAGCATGTTTGCAAATATGAGGAACAAAAAGAGATCCTCTAGTGCAAAATTAAACACATCAAAACCCTGTTACATATTTGTTGTGAAAATACATTAGAAACAATTCCATACAAGCCTTTTTTTTAGAAAGAATAAAGCAGAAGCAGTAGAAATTGTGTTGCAACATGCAGAAAGATTCTTACTTTTCTATAAATTATTTTATTCTAGATGAGCTGAATTGTGAACCTGCGTGTGCTGTTGATGAGGTGTGCACTAACAATGCAGGGATTACGGAGTGCATTTGTGATCCAGACACATATCTACATGCGAGTAAGTTTCAGTAGCTTTCACTTCGCATTTCGTCTTTGATTACAGTATATGGATAAACTCATTTTAAAATATTAGTGTGTAAACTGAACAAGGCATTCGAATACTATCACTCTAGGCTTTCCAAAACAGGTTAAACCTTCATACTTTACTAATGTGTATTTACATTATGCATGAAGGCACGTTTAAATGTCTGTCAACAGGCAGCTTTAGCTCCCTGTCGACGCAACAATTCTCACTACTACACAACACACAACATACACATATGCTTACAGTAAGGGACCTTTGCCCCAACCCTCTTCAGCCGTCGGTTTGGGCGACCCCCCATCAAGCGTTGGCCGACTGGCTGTTCTGTCCGTCGCGTTTTGGGACCACCACACGCACATCGAGGATGTATATTCCACCGAAGTAGTTCCTTTCCATCGCTGACCCATGCCTTGATTGAGGAGAGCCTCGCGCAGGGGATGCAGGCCATAGGGACCGGCCTGTTTTTGACTGTGCGGCACAAATCTTGATATGTATGACAATGAATTCATCAGCTAGTGTGTACATCACAGCAGAAATCTCTGATGTGATTATTGCTTCACAGTGTAGACTTTTCTTTAACTGAATTGCTTTTTCGACTCAGAACGTGAATGCGGGATTTGTTGTCTCGCAGAGGGCAAGTCCAGCGTTCAGCTCATACGTTGTGGCATTTTTACTTTAAATATCCAATTTCCCTTAAATTCTGTGACTGAATATCTTCATGTCACAGTCAACCTTATTGTGTCCTTACTATCGCCTTTCTGGTATGCCTTGTGTGGCAACGATATACATTCTTGCAAACGGCAACCTTTTGCTGAATGGCGTTTATAATAAACATGTGTAGGCGTATGTCATCGGTTTGGTTCTAGGACATCGCAGGAAACTCCCATGTGAGATTCATGTGGTGAATACGTAGCTCCATTGGTCCATCTCCTTCTTACTCCTTTTACCATGTTTTTCTATGCGTTGACCTTCTAAGGAACTGTACATGTTATTCTATTTTTTTTAAATTATTTCGCAAGGGTTGTAGCCTCATTTGGGGTTTGTGGAGGTGGTCCCTGAAACGGAACTGAAACTGCTTTTAAGGTCTTCCTCCGCATTTTCTTGATTTTACGTGGAGTTCCACATTATGCCCCGCCCATCCATTTTTAATAATTACTTGGGCCCCATTCCACTGCACTATGACATCCTGTAGTGAAGTACAGATAGGGATGTGGGCTGGACAGCGAAACTCAGAAACTACACTTACACCAGTTCTGCGTGTGAAAAAGACCGTTTTTAGTGAACAGGTGTACATCACAAGTACACAGACGTTTGTTCATTCTATCGTACCTGCTACCACTCCAATGCCTCATTAGACATTAAACAAACCTAACAAGAACCCCCACCCTAAAACCTGGCCATCAAGAATTACTGTTTTCAAACGCCCCAGCACTCCTCCCTCAAACCTTGCACCCAACATTAAGCAACATGCTAAGATCTACTTCAACTTTTTAAAATCCGTTCTGAACTTTCAACTCCCCCCTCTTTCCTCTCCACGGAATGCTTCACCAGACCATGAGTGTAACTGCACAGTCAAATAATGCAGCTGTTCATCAGCGACAAACCCTACTGTACACACAAATTGAACTACGCACCTATAATACACACTATACCTACAACACCACGGCACTCTCCAAAATCATATGTAAATAGTTGGGGAAAACTAGTGCTGTCACTGGTGCAACCCACATGCCCTGATTCACTGCTAAAAGAGGACGACACTTACGGTTCTAAGGCTTTTCCCCCTGCTGGTCCCGCTACCTAACCCTTCCAACCAAGCAACCTCACTGCACCATCTGGCTGAGAGGCCCACGAAGGGTAAGGCAGCAGCTTCACCCCGCCCCAAGTCCTCACTGGGTGAGATGGCACAACCCAGAAACCACACTAACATCAATTCTGTGTGTGAAGAAGGCCACTGTAAATGAATAGGTGAGCCTTAGAGGTATTCGAACCTTGGCCCTAATGCCATACTTGCTATCAAGAATGCCTCACTAGACATTAAGAAAACTCAACCACAACGCATCACCCTCCCCTAAAACAACCCCTCAGCAAGTACCATGTTCAAACATCACATCACACCTCCCTCAAACCTTGCATGCATCATTAATACATGTGCTAAGATATCCTTCATCTTTCTTAAATCAACTCAGCTCTTCACTCTCCTACCTTCTCCCTGCGCCCCATACTGGACCATGAACCTACTCAAACTTCCTTATGGCCTGCTTACTCTCCAAACCAGCCACCAGGAAAACCTTTCTGAGGAGTTTTTCTCCCTTCATTATCACTACGACATTCCTACTCACAACAGTTTTGCCAAAGACTCTCTTAGTTGAGTATTTTTAACTCCATATTCCTCCCAGACAAATGCACACCGTTATCCCTGGGAAACCGTCTTTTCTCAAACCAAATATCCAGATGCGTAATCCTACCCACCCCTTCTCTGGTATAAACATTTCATAACTCTTTATCATCATGCCTTACCTACTGCTGTTGGCCTCTTAGCCCCTCACCATTCTCTTCTCAAGAACAGTTCATTCCAGAGCAATGCCATCCCAGACCATAACCTCTTAAGTCTCAGTATATCTTTCTTTCATTTCAACAGTGCCAGTCCTTATAATTGCACAAAATCAATTCCTCACAAATTAATTATTTCTGTATCAGGACAGATACTTTGCTCATACCATAGTGATCAAACTGTTCTTGTTAATTTAATACACACACATAATGTATAAGACCCCTCAATTTTGGGTGTGAGTTAGAAGGCTTTCCTGCTCCCCTAAAGCTTCTGTCTGCTATTGTCCCAATTATGCTGTCCACTTGGATCATCAAATAATTTTTAATTTTGCATTCTTTGTATAGCCTTTCTTTGAGAGCCTTCACTGCATTGACTCTGTACAACTTTATTTCATGAATTTTGTAATAAAACACTGTTAGAAATGGGGTCTTTGGTTGGCAGTCAGGTTACCCCCTGTCCAAGCAAGGACCCTCACTCTAGTCAGGGTAAGTCACACACAATCCAAATTATCCTGTGCCCACCCTCTGGTAGCTTGGCACTGAGCAATCAGGCTTAACTTAGAAGTCAATGTGTAAAGTATTTGTGCAATAAATCATACAATAACACAATATAGCACCACAAAAATACAGCACACAGTGTTTAGAAAAATATATCATATTTATCTGGGTATTTGCAGGTCAAAACGATAAAAGAGGCAATAAGAAATTGTAGAGATATCACTGAAAAGTGATATGAAGTGTGTTAAGTCTTCAAAAAGCAAACAAAGTCTCTTTCAAGCACAAAGTACCTGGTTTGGAGCCGCAAAGGGCCGCAGAGGAGGAGATGCGTGGAAAAATGGTGTGTGCGTCGGTTTCGCCCCTTCACACGCGGACTTGCGTCGTTATTTTTCACGGGGGGAAGACGTGCATCGATTTCTGGTGCGCGGTCAGGTCCCCTCTGTGGTTCGCAGGGTTTTCAGACCCCCCAGGGTCTGTGCATGGAATCCTGCACGTCGTTCCGGTGGGCTGTGCGTGGAATTTTCTTCCTCACGGCAGGCGCTGCATCAATTTCCTCTCTGGAAGTCGGTCGGCGTTGTCCAGACGGGCCGTGCGTCGAAGTTCCGGTCACACAGCAGGCGTCGCATCGATCTTTTCATTGCGGGGTCGAGCGGCGTCTTTCCGGATCGGCGTGCAGTGAATTTTTCACCGCGGAGCAGGCTGTGCGTCAAACTTTTCGACGCCCAAGGAGTCCAGTTGAAAGATAGAAGTCTTTTTGGCCCTGAGACTTCAGGGAACAGGAGGCAAGCTCTATCCAAGCCCTTGGAGAGCACTTCTGCAGCAAGGCAAGAGTTCAGTAAGGCAGCAGGCCAACAGCAAGGCAGCAGTCCTTTGTAGAAAGCAGTCAGGTGAGTCCTTTGGGCAGCCAGGCAGTTCTTCTTGGCAGGGTGCAGGTTCTGGTTCAGGTTTCTTCTCCAGCAAGTGTCTGAGGTGGTAGGGCAGAGGCCCTGTTTTATACCCAAATGTGCCTTTGAAGTGGGGAGACTTCAAAGAGTGGCTTAGAAGTGCACCAGATCCCCTTTCAGTTCAATCTTGTCTGCCAGGGTCCCAGTAGGGGGTGTGGCAGTCCTTTGTGTCAGAGCAGGCCTTGCACCCTCCCAGCGCAGGAAGACCTATTCAAAATGCAGATGTATGCAAGTGAGACTGAGTACCCTGTGTTTGGGGTGTGTCGGAGTGAATGCACAAGGAGCTGTCAACTAAACCCAGCCAGACGTGGATTGTAAGGCACAGAAAGATTTAAGTGCAGAGAAATGCTCACTTTCTAAAAGTGCCATTTCTAGAATAGTAATATTAAATCCAACTTCACCAGTCAGCAGGATTTTGTATTACGATTCTGGCCATACTAAATATGACCTTCCTACTTCTTTCAGATCAGCAGCTACCACTTCAACAATGTATGAGGGCATCCCCAATGTTACCCCATGAAGGAAGCAGGCCTCACAGTAGTGTAAAAACGAATTTAGGAGTTTTACACTACTAGGACATGTAAACCACACAGGTACATGTCCTGCCTTTTACCCACACAGTACCCTGCTCTAGGGGTTACCTAGGGCACACATTAGAGGTGACTTATATGTAGAAAAAGGGGAGTTTTAGGCTTGGCAAGTACTTTTAAATGCCAAGTCGAAGTGACAGTGAAACTGCACGCACAGGCCTTGCAATAGCAGGCCTGAGACAAGGTTAAGGGGCTACTTAAGTGGGTGGCACAACCAGTGGTGCAGGCCCACTAGTAGCATTCAATCTACAGGCCCTAGGCACATATAGTGCACTTTACTAGGGTCTTATAAGTAAATTAAATAGTCCAATTGGGTATGATCCAACATTACCATGTTTAAAGGGAGAGAGCATATGCACTTTAGCACTGGTTAGCAGTGGTAAAGTGTGCAGAGTCTAAAAGCCAGCAAAAACAGTGTCCAGAAAGTGGAGGGTGGCAGGCAAAAAGTTAGGGGTGACCACTCTAAGGCATGTCAGGTCTAACAAACACTTTAACTTTTTATTTGATCTAGAACTCAGTAATTGATTGGGTCCACTTACTAAGTTGATTGTATATGTCTGATTTTAATGCTTTAGAAGGTGCCTTAACTTGGGGAAACCTTACCTCATGAATTTGAAGTTTAACACAGTTTTTGATCCAATGAACGTGGATATTGCTGATTAAGGTAAATTATTGGGGCCCACAAAATCCATTTGACTTCCTCCTCCCTCATCTCTTAATCCGCTTCTGATAAAATCCCCTCATTTCTGCCTCGGTCACCAGGTCTTTATAAACTGAATATATGCCATATTCTGCTGCTAGGAGACTTAGGGGGTCATTCTGACCCTGGCGGCCGGTGACCGCCAGGGTCACCGACCACGGGAGCACCGCCAACAGGCTGGCGGTGCTCCCAAGGGCATTCTGACCGTGGCGGTTCAGCCGCGGTCAGAAAGGGTAAACCAGCGGTGTCCCGCCGGTTTACCGCTGCCCCATTGAATCCTCCATGGCGGCGGAGCGCGCTCCGCCGCCATGGGGATTCAGACACCCCCTACCGCCATCCTGTTCATGGCGGTAAACCCGCCATGAACAGGATGGCGGTAGGGGGTGCCGCGGGGCCCCTGGGGGCCCCTGCAGTGCCCATGCCAATGGCATGGGCACTGCAGGGGCCCCCGTAAGAGGGCCCCACAAAGTATTTCAGTGTCTGCTTTGCAGACACTGAAATACGCGACGGGTGCAACTGCACCCGTCGCACCCCTGCAACTACGCCGGCTCAATTCTGAGCCGGCGTCCTCGTTGCAGGGGCATTTCCGCTGGGCCGGCGGGCGCTCTTTTGGAGAGCGCCCGCCGGCCCAGCGGAAATGTTTGAATGGCCGCCGCGGTCTTTTGTCGGCGGTGCGGTCATTTGTCGGCGATACCTTGGCGGACAGGTCTGAATGACCCCCTTAATATTTACAGTATCTTGTGTAGCACTGCAAGCAACAGCAAGGACTATAAGTCCAACTGCATTCCTGAAAACCTATTCCTTATCACCCAGGTCCTCAAGCCCTTACCTCATCCCTGGTTTCACAGGGCAACCTCTATGTGTGGTTAAGGCATCAATACAACCTTTTTTCCATTACTCCACTAGTGAGTCTTAGACCTCCATAACCAGACTTCAACAGTTTCCATTCAATCAAATATATCTGATAAGTCCAACTCATACCTTTTCTTTACCACCATAGTCTCAGACACCCGCAAGGTCCTAAAAAAAACCAAACCATCAGCAGTGAGAGAAGCAATTCTTCCACAGTGCCCATAACACCACCAAAACTCCAATAGGTCTCATCTATGAAAGAGCTATTGGCTTTGCCAATGTGTTTCAGCCCTGTTGTACACCAGCATGGCTGCTGTCCAGCATAGCTAAACGCTAGTGCCATGGAGTGTTGTAGAGTGGAATGGCAAAGAGACGAGTAGAGTGTTGTAGAGTGGAGTGGCAGAGAGTGTTGTGTATTGGAGTGGTATAGTATGCAATGGCATATAGTAGATTGGACTGGTGAAGAGTGCATTGGCATAGAGTGTTGTGAAGTATAGTGGCGTAGAGTGAAGTGGCATTGAGTGCAGTTGTATTGAATTCATTAGCGTACAATGCAGTTTTGTGGAGTGAGCTGTGCAGAGCGAAGTGGTGCGGAGTGGAGTGGAGCAGGGTAGAGTGGCGCAGAGTAGAGTGGAGCAGACTGGAGTGGTGCAGAGTGTACTGGCATAGGTTAGAATAGAGTGGCATAGAGTGCAGTATCAAAAAGTGCAGTGTTGCAGAGTACACTGTCAGAGTTCAGGGAAGAAGCGTGGAGTAGAGTGGCATAGAGAGTAGTAGCATAGAATATAGTGATGCAGAATAGAGTGTAGTGGCGTAGAGTGCAGTGACATAGAGTGCAGTTTTGGAGAGTAGAAAGTGCATTGGCATAGAGTGCAGTGGTTAAGAGTAGAGTGGTACAGAGTGGGTTTAAAACACGTAGAATGCAGTGTCACAGAGTAAATTGTTTCAGAGAAGAGTGAAGTGGTGTAGAGAGGAGTGGTGCAGGGTAGACTGCAGTTGCATCGAGTGGCATAGAGGGTAATGTCATGGAGTAAAATGGTTTAGAGTGCAGGGGCATAAAGCACAGTGGTGCAGAGTAGATTAGAGTGGCATACCATGGATTGACGTAGAGTGCAGGGGCATATAGTTGAGTGTTACAGAGTAAAGTGCATTGCGTAGAGTGTATTAGCATAGAGTGCAGTGGAAATGTGTTTTGGAGTGTTGTAAAGTACAGTTGCATTGAGTGGACTGGGGTGGAGCAGAGTAGATTGGTGTGGCCTAGAATGGAGTGCTATCGAGTGCAGTGTAAAAAGTGCAGTGGTGTGGAATAGAGTGGCGAAGAGTGCATTGACATAGAGAACAGTGGTACAGGGTACAGTAGAGAAGCATAGTGTGAGGTGGCATAGAGTGCAGGTTCATAGAGTGGAGTGGTTCAGAGTGCAATGGCGTGGGTGCAGTCATGTGGAGTGGTGTAGCGTAGAGTCGAGTGACGTAGAGTGGAGTATTTATTGTGTAGTAGCACACTGCCATTACAGACAACAATTTAAATGAGCATTACATTTGGTCAGGCATACAGTTTTACTAATAAAACTATACAGTGCACAACCTAGCTTTATGATTCACAGTGATCATATTAAATAATTTGTTTCAGAAATAGCAAACAATGTGCTTCATTTGTGCACTGATAATTCTGCTATATTCTGTAATATTCACACAGTTCTTTTAAATGTTGTTATGTGCTAGAAAAAGCAATCTTTCCTCCTCCCACTATCCAGCAAGATTGCCACATAAATCCTCTCACTTTGAAGCCAGAGAAAGAAAAGTAAACAAGAGCCCTCAGAACACAGCCCTGGCATTTTATCTCGGTCTTTGAATGCACAGCAGATGTGTCGAGATAAGAACAAGATTTACAGGTCAGTCTACAGAAAGGGAGCAGTTGGAAACATATTGTAAATAACGTTTTACAAAAGAAGGACTGAAGTCAAACTGGACAGCCTAAAACAAATAAAGTCAGCAAATGGAAGCTAGAAAATGTGAGTTACAAACCACAAAGTTAATGGAAATTAACGGGTAGGTCAGCTTTCTGAATTTTCCCAAGATGTCTTTAGCAAATCAGAGCTGTCTGGTAGGCTGCGACCAAAAAAGGGCCAGTCCTTCTAATTTCCTAGTGATGGTCACTGAAGACAGGTCATTTTATATCATTAGTGTCAGAACCACTTTCAGAGGGCAATGTGGCAAGCAGAAGCTATGGGGCTAAGCTTGGGGTTTTTGGCCTTTTTAAATTAGCACAGACTGAGAAGTCCAAGGCTTCCTGGGGGGAGGTACGTGCAAGGTGTACACAGGTTGGTAACTCAATAGTATGCTCAGCATTCCTCGAAAAATGAATGCTAGGCACATACTTGCTTTTATGAAAACAGTAGTATTTATAAATGAACACACAGTGAAAGAGAGCACTCTAGCATTGTTTAAGTGAGTCCCTTACTCACACTCCCTTATCTAAGGACAATGGTTAATCTCAATTCATGTGAGGCAACATTCATGTTAAGTCCCACTGTTTAAAACAAGTATTAGAAGTTCCACAAAGGCTTCTTAAAGATCAAAGTTTCCCAGTGCCAGAGCACTTTTAGTCAGAGCAGGATCCTCCAGAGGCCTTGTTGCCCAGAAATCAGTCTTATTCTATCTTGCTGGAGATGTGGTTTGGCAGGCATGGAAGCCCACCAGTGGCCGATAGTGAGCTGAATTCTGGATGCAGTGGGTGAGGGAGCAGGCCTCCACGACGCTTCTCCAATCACCTGGTAAGTCTTCCTGAGTCTAGAGGCTTATCCCAGGTGCTTCTCGGCTCAGGTGGCTGAATTGATGTTCTGCTTCCAGAGTTCGCAACCCCCTACTGTTCACTGTAGCATGCTGCTCCAGGGCTGTGATCCTCTCTCTTCACCACAGCACCCACCTGGCATATGGGGGTTGCAAACAGGGCATGTGAGGCTACTCCCCTTCGAGGCTACAGCATGGAAAGGAAGATATCCTGATTTATGTTATAGCAATGCATCCAGGTAATAGACCTTAATCATCACTGTGGCCTACACCTGGCATACAGGGGTCACTAGCAGCAGGACATCTGTAGACAGCCCGATCGTGCAACGGCCTTCAGCAGTGACCTAAATCTCACACTCTTTTACATGGAACCAAACAGCAGGATCCTCACTGGAAATCACTCCCTCCAGGCACTCTTCTCCTGTTCTCATGGTCCTCAGGTCTCGACACACAGACACTGGTATTCAAAGTTTCAGGGCAAGTGGTTTTGATTTTTCTGGGTGATGTCCAATCACCCAACTGGGACACTAGCAAACCTTCAAGCCCAGTCCTGGTTCCAACAGGCTTAAGTCATGATTAGCTTCTCCACACTGATGTATAGGTCCAGTTTGGCTATTTGTGGAGCCTTTAGCCCCCCTTTTTATAATCTGTATACAGACACAGATATGATTTTGTGTTTTAGGGGCTGATTTAATATTTGGCAGACGGATTGTGCTCCACTCTGACAGAGTGCCTGCCTACCAAATTTAGAAATGTCCATCAGCCCTTTGGATATTTCTACCATTCACAGGAACCTCCACCTAGGTGGTTCCAGTAAATGTATTGAAAAATTATGGAGTTGTATGTTAAAGTTTCAAAACTTTGTTTTATTTTCAAAAATAAAACCTCAAAGGTGGCTTTTATTTTTTAAATAAAAAAAACAACAGTGCCCTCCTCACCTTGGGAGTCATCTCCCCAGGTGAAGCTGGCATTTTTAGTTTCTTTGCTGTCCTTATCCCTAGGGTTTTCTTGGCTGTGGCAGGCAGGAAAACATTTCTATATATCCCCCTTTCTACCTTGCTCTTGCCTTGCATGTTCCATTGAAGTGCTACTACCCCTCTTTCCTATCCTTCATAGTCGGTTGTGCTTCCATTACCCCTTCCACATATCCTGTGTGGTCAGATTGCAGCCTCCGTTCCCTCCTCCCTGTCATCTGTTCTCCAAGTCCATGCCTCTACCACCTCTCGCCTGCCTTCCATGGCCTGATTGTTGCCACTGCACCTCCCTTGTGCCCTCCATGAAGCACTGTGCTGTCACTCCCTCTTCCTTTACTCCTACATGGTCCATTGTGCTGCTATTGCTACTCCTGATTGCCCTGCATGGTCAGCTTGTTTCCCATGCTCCCTCCCCCTTGTCCTCTATTGTCCAAGTCCATGCCCCTATCTCATTCCTCCTACACTCCATGATGCATTTGTATGCCCCTCTCTCTGCCACCATGGTTTGTTGTGCTGTCAATACTCCTTCTTCCTGCCCTGCATGGTCTGCTTGCTGTCCTTGGCTCAATTCTCCTCCCCACCATTGTACATGTGCACACCGTCCTGCTGTCCATGGTCCGTGTGCGACCACTGTCCCTCCCACTGCTCTGCGTTGTCTGCTTCCTGCCTCTGCCCCATCAACCTGCAACCCATTGTCCATTTACATAACTCTCCCCCTTCCCTCTTGTGCACCATTGCTTACTGTGCTGCCACTGCTCTCCCACCTGCCCTGTGTGGTCTAATGCCCTGCCACTACCCTTCTGGCCTGCCCTATGGGGCCAACTTGCAGTCCTGCTTCCTCCCTCCTGCCGTCTATTGTCTGAGTCTGTACCCCTTCCAAATCTCTCCTACCTTCCATGATCTGTTGTGCTGCCACTGCCCCTTCCTGCTGCTCTTCATGGTTTGTTGTGCAGCCACAACCTTTCTCACCTGTCTTGCATGGTTGGTTTGCTGTCCTAGATCCCCTCCACCCCACTCTCCATGGTCCTTTTTTTCTGCCACTGACCCTTTGTCTGGTCTGCTTGGTCTGCTGCGTTTGCACTGCCTCTTCCTCGTACTCTGTGTGGTCAGTTTGCTGCTCCTGTTCCCTATTCCCTACTGTCCGTTGTCTGAGTGTGTGCCCCTGCCCCTCCATCCTCACAGTGTTCTAATGAACTACTAGTGCGTAATATTCTGTATTCATGACAAATGTGTGGTACACTTGAAGTCATCGTGATCCAATCAAAGCTGTAAAACCTAAATAATTTCTCTTAGAAATGAATAAAATAAATCTTTTCTCATTGAAACTATGGTTAGTGCTACAGAAAGCTAAAACGAAGACACACTTGTTGAGTTCTCAAATAGAAACAGAGGGCTTTTAAACTAAGTATTCCTATGTTTTTATCCAAATAACACTTATTTCTTGCACAAGTAACCTAATATTTTGCACACTTCTATCATTGCTCTACATTTGAGTGACATCTTGGCTCTTTTTGCTTGGGCCCCATCTTTGGAGACTTTTTTGTTATTATGCTCCCTAATTTCTTAATTTAACTGCAGTATCCTCTGTGTGAAATGCTTTCTGTTTACAGCTTTGATTCCATCAAGATAACTCGAGTGTGCCACACCTTTATCATAACTGCAGAATGTTAGCAACACTCTAGTTGCTCATTAGGACACCATACATGCCAGCAATTTAAAACTAGGAAGAGAGAGACTTTGAAAAAAAGTCAGAGGAACTTTGTTTTTCACACTGACCTACATTGAAGCAAATGCAATTTTAGGCAGGAGACAGCTAAAATAAAGCTATTTTAAGTATGAACAATCAGGAGTCCCCCTCCTGCATCAGATCTGTTGGCCTGTAGGAAACATCATGGTAAAGATGCAGCTGATCACAAGAGGAGTACCTGGCAGGCTGCTGTGGATGTTGAAAATACTTGTTTCAGTGTGCATGTCAGAATGATTCAACTGAAATGGACGAAGAAGATATTTGGCAACTCATACAAAATATGTCCTAATTTGCTTTCTACTGTACTAACCATAATTTCTAAGACACAACAAAACTCCTCATTTTGTTCATTTCATTTTTTTGACATGTCTGTTTATTGTTTTAAGAATGCAGGAAACAATCATAATATAACCAAGAAAGCATTGATTACAACATGAAGCAACATTGCACAAATACACACTGGCTTGAACATGGTGCATATAGCAGAAGTACAAGAGTATACCTTAAGAAAATCATTGAACAGTGCAGAGGGAACTGGAAAGCCATAGGCCTCAAATTTTCTGGTGTTTGTTGGGGCAACCTTTCCACTTGTAATTTTCCTTCACCACTTTGCAGCAGAAGTCTATTCCTCGAATCCACACAGAGAGTACATGGGGTTCGGGTGATCTCCAATGTCTAGTGATGTTCCTCTTGGCATCCAGGTAGCCAATGCCAACCAATAATCTATGGTATTGTGAGGTCACTAAACCCTCCATGACCTCCGCAAGCATTATTTTATGGCTCAAGGTGGTGGGGATATCCATTAGGTCAGCATGGTGACTAGATCCCTCTGCCAGTAAGAGGAGACAACCGGGCATGACCAAATAGTGTGATAAAAGTTGATAAATCACCATAGTGTACGTATTCAGTGCTAGGGGATCTCCCCATTTCCCACAACTTATCTGGACTGTAGAATATTCATGGAAGTAGTAAAATTGTATCATTTAGAGGTTAGATGGAATGGTGAGCATGTGCAAAGCCATCTTGGTCTCCCACCAGTCATCATCGTCAGACTCTCCCAAATCCTTTACCCAATCAGATCATAGCTTTTCGGTGTAAGCCCAGGTGGTTAAAGAGGGTAGACTAGTAAAGTCGGGATATACCCTAACATTACAGCGGGCCCAGATTCCAATCAGGTCCCACCCATGGAATCCCACAAGGCTAGTGACTTGCTTGAGTCACGTTCCTGGGCACAAGGAGGCCTGTGATGGGGATTTACCAAGCCATTTTATGTGAACAAGAAATGTGTCCTCAATACTGCAGGATTGAAGCCAGGGGACGATCTCCTATATAAGAAATCCAGTATCCCCTGCCTCTCAAGGATGACCAACTCCAGCCTCTGAGAGGAATTTTGCCTGTCCCCAAAAAGCCAAAGCCCAAGTAGTATCTACTGTGCCTCCCAGTGGTAAAATCAAATAATTGGGGCTTCCAAACCAACCACATGTACTGGGGTGGCACATTTTGCATACAAGACTCTAGGGAACCTGCCCCCTCACAAGAACCTTGAGATTGTTGGTTGTAGGTCTTGAAAGAAGGTTAGGGGCGGTACTTGGAGTTAATTTTCTAGCAGTATAGGAAGCAAAGGACAACCACCATTCCCTTGAGATTGAATCCAAGTGAAGCCCAAGAGCCTAGGTCCGTGCATGTTTGTCTCAGAATTGGGACAATGTTTGCATCCCAAGCGGTTTACTGTTCACAATTTATGTAATTACCCAAGTATAGGTATAGACCTTGCGTGATCCAATACTGTGTCCCTACTGTCAATTCGGGGGTGTACCACTCAAATGTTTGTAGGCTGTTTTCCTTCAATTAACCATCAGTCCTGAAGCATCACCATATATCTCCAGCTTTGTATCAGATGTGGTGGTGATGCCCAAGGGTGCTGAAGGTGCAGAAGCATATAATCAGCATACAGTGTCTTTCTGGCTCCTGGCCATTCGCCCACCTGAACCCACATATATGCATGTCCCCCTTGATCCACTCAGCCCAGGGTTCAACCTGCAACCCATTGTCCATTTACATAACTCTCCCCCTTCCCTCTTGTGCACCATTGCTTACTGTGCTGCCACTGCTCTCCCACCTGCCCTGTGTGGTCTAATGCCCTGCCACTACCCTTCTGGCCTGCCCTATGGGGCCAACTTGCAGTCCTGCTTCCTCCCTCCTGCCGTCTATTGTCTGAGTCTGTACCCCTTCCAAATCTCTCCTACCTTCCATGATCTGTTGTGCTGCCACTGCCCCTTCCTGCTGCTCTTCATGGTTTGTTGTGCAGCCACAACCTTTCTCACCTGTCTTGCATGGTTGGTTTGCTGTCCTAGATCCCCTCCACCCCACTCTCCATGGTCCTTTTTTTCTGCCACTGACCCTTTGTCTGGTCTGCTTGGTCTGCTGCGTTTGCACTGCCTCTTCCTCGTACTCTGTGTGGTCAGTTTGCTGCTCCTGTTCCCTATTCCCTACTGTCCGTTGTCTGAGTGTGTGCCCCTGCCCCTCCATCCTCACAGTGTTCTAATGAACTACTAGTGCGTAATATTCTGTATTCATGACAAATGTGTGGTACACTTGAAGTCATCGTGATCCAATCAAAGCTGTAAAACCTAAATAATTTCTCTTAGAAATGAATAAAATAAATCTTTTCTCATTGAAACTATGGTTAGTGCTACAGAAAGCTAAAACGAAGACACACTTGTTGAGTTCTCAAATAGAAACAGAGGGCTTTTAAACTAAGTATTCCTATGTTTTTATCCAAATAACACTTATTTCTTGCACAAGTAACCTAATATTTTGCACACTTCTATCATTGCTCTACATTTGAGTGACATCTTGGCTCTTTTTGCTTGGGCCCCATCTTTGGAGACTTTTTTGTTATTATGCTCCCTAATTTCTTAATTTAACTGCAGTATCCTCTGTGTGAAATGCTTTCTGTTTACAGCTTTGATTCCATCAAGATAACTCGAGTGTGCCACACCTTTATCATAACTGCAGAATGTTAGCAACACTCTAGTTGCTCATTAGGACACCATACATGCCAGCAATTTAAAACTAGGAAGAGAGAGACTTTGAAAAAAAGTCAGAGGAACTTTGTTTTTCACACTGACCTACATTGAAGCAAATGCAATTTTAGGCAGGAGACAGCTAAAATAAAGCTATTTTAAGTATGAACAATCAGGAGTCCCCCTCCTGCATCAGATCTGTTGGCCTGTAGGAAACATCATGGTAAAGATGCAGCTGATCACAAGAGGAGTACCTGGCAGGCTGCTGTGGATGTTGAAAATACTTGTTTCAGTGTGCATGTCAGAATGATTCAACTGAAATGGACGAAGAAGATATTTGGCAACTCATACAAAATATGTCCTAATTTGCTTTCTACTGTACTAACCATAATTTCTAAGACACAACAAAACTCCTCATTTTGTTCATTTCATTTTTTTGACATGTCTGTTTATTGTTTTAAGAATGCAGGAAACAATCATAATATAACCAAGAAAGCATTGATTACAACATGAAGCAACATTGCACAAATACACACTGGCTTGAACATGGTGCATATAGCAGAAGTACAAGAGTATACCTTAAGAAAATCATTGAACAGTGCAGAGGGAACTGGAAAGCCATAGGCCTCAAATTTTCTGGTGTTTGTTGGGGCAACCTTTCCACTTGTAATTTTCCTTCACCACTTTGCAGCAGAAGTCTATTCCTCGAATCCACACAGAGAGTACATGGGGTTCGGGTGATCTCCAATGTCTAGTGATGTTCCTCTTGGCATCCAGGTAGCCAATGCCAACCAATAATCTATGGTATTGTGAGGTCACTAAACCCTCCATGACCTCCGCAAGCATTATTTTATGGCTCAAGGTGGTGGGGATATCCATTAGGTCAGCATGGTGACTAGATCCCTCTGCCAGTAAGAGGAGACAACCGGGCATGACCAAATAGTGTGATAAAAGTTGATAAATCACCATAGTGTACGTATTCAGTGCTAGGGGATCTCCCCATTTCCCACAACTTATCTGGACTGTAGAATATTCATGGAAGTAGTAAAATTGTATCATTTAGAGGTTAGATGGAATGGTGAGCATGTGCAAAGCCATCTTGGTCTCCCACCAGTCATCATCGTCAGACTCTCCCAAATCCTTTACCCAATCAGATCATAGCTTTTCGGTGTAAGCCCAGGTGGTTAAAGAGGGTAGACTAGTAAAGTCGGGATATACCCTAACATTACAGCGGGCCCAGATTCCAATCAGGTCCCACCCATGGAATCCCACAAGGCTAGTGACTTGCTTGAGTCACGTTCCTGGGCACAAGGAGGCCTGTGATGGGGATTTACCAAGCCATTTTATGTGAACAAGAAATGTGTCCTCAATACTGCAGGATTGAAGCCAGGGGACGATCTCCTATATAAGAAATCCAGTATCCCCTGCCTCTCAAGGATGACCAACTCCAGCCTCTGAGAGGAATTTTGCCTGTCCCCAAAAAGCCAAAGCCCAAGTAGTATCTACTGTGCCTCCCAGTGGTAAAATCAAATAATTGGGGCTTCCAAACCAACCACATGTACTGGGGTGGCACATTTTGCATACAAGACTCTAGGGAACCTGCCCCCTCACAAGAACCTTGAGATTGTTGGTTGTAGGTCTTGAAAGAAGGTTAGGGGCGGTACTTGGAGTTAATTTTCTAGCAGTATAGGAAGCAAAGGACAACCACCATTCCCTTGAGATTGAATCCAAGTGAAGCCCAAGAGCCTAGGTCCGTGCATGTTTGTCTCAGAATTGGGACAATGTTTGCATCCCAAGCGGTTTACTGTTCACAATTTATGTAATTACCCAAGTATAGGTATAGACCTTGCGTGATCCAATACTGTGTCCCTACTGTCAATTCGGGGGTGTACCACTCAAATGTTTGTAGGCTGTTTTCCTTCAATTAACCATCAGTCCTGAAGCATCACCATATATCTCCAGCTTTGTATCAGATGTGGTGGTGATGCCCAAGGGTGCTGAAGGTGCAGAAGCATATAATCAGCATACAGTGTCTTTCTGGCTCCTGGCCATTCGCCCACCTGAACCCACATATATGCATGTCCCCCTTGATCCACTCAGCCCAGGGTTCTATTACTGTTGTGAAGGGAAAAGGAGAAAGGTGGCATCCCTGTCATGCAACTTGTTCAATAGGGAAAGAAGAGAAAAATATCCTGTTAATCCATACTCTTGCTCTTGGGGAATCATAGAGGGCCTCCACCAGGGTGATGAATCTCAGGCCGAAATTCAGTCATTGCGGTATCTGTATCAGGAAGAGCCAGTGGATTGTGCTGAAGTGCTTTTCCTAATCTCGCATTAAGAAGGCTGCCAGGCCCTGCACGTTGTCAAACATGGCGACTCCCACTTGCAATGTTTTAGGTTTTACATTCTTGATTCAACCAAAATGGCCTTGAGTGTGCCACACTTATGTCATAAATAAGAATGTTAGCGCTGTAGTTGTTCATTAGAACACTGTGCACTGTGGAAGGAAGAAGTAAAACACTGGGGAATCACCTGACGAGCTGCTACTGTTGGAAGTGCATGTTTTACTCAGTATGCTAGACTTTATAGTTATGCGGCTGAGAAAGATAGTATGAAGTTGCAGAACATGTGTTCCCATTTTTTCTGAAGCACCTTCCACAACCTCTATGAGACAATTATGAAAGAAAACAGTTTTCTCTGAGACATGGCTCACCAAATTCCAGCAGGGGAGTAAAATCTCATGTAGGGTAAAATCACCCAAAGAGGGTTCAATGTCATCAGATGCTGATCAGTGTTGAGTCCACTGACTGAGATTTGATGCTGCAGAGAAGAGCATGTTTGTCCCGAAACACAATGGCTCTCTAGGCAAAATGTCTTGTAAAAGTTTTTAAGTTCTAGCTTTTAGGGTTATACAGCAGGAATACACTTTGATACTAGCCAGTGGTTCAAGGACCTCAGGTGCAGCACATAGGGAATCAGGACTCACTCCAACAGAAACCATCAGCAGGCTCCAAGCCAGGTATTGTTGAAGTTGGCCAGCTGGGTTCCTTCAGGAATGTGAGTTTCTTGCAGCTTTTGTGTCCCTCTAGCTTAACTGAATATCAGCCAACTAACCCTTCAAGTTCATGTATTTGTACGTGTTAAAGGTTAAAGAAACTCCTCCCCTTAAGGTTCTCCTCACAGGTCTCAACAGGAGGTGTAGTCCTCATTCTGCCTTCAAAAGATCGGGTACTGGTCTGAAGAAGGCACCCACTGGTGTCATATTAAAGCTTGGCACTGGCCTGTGGGTGAGGTGACTCCTGTCCCTTCCCTAACCAATGGAGAAAAAGTACCCAGGGCTAGCCTTATCCACATTTTCAGGAGTTCCTCTATGTCCTACTGCAAACAAACCCAGAGTGCCCCTCACTACCTTAATGCAACATGGCAGAACCTCTCTTCCCCTGTGCAGAGCTCCTGCCCTCACCCGAGAGATGTGGCCAGGGAAACGAGCAACCCCTCATCTCTTGTCACTCTAAACCAGTTCTGGGGACAGCTCCTCTTCCAAGTGGGTTCAATCTTGGCTGTCTAGGAAGACAAAAGGGAGCCTGGCCCAGGTCTAAGCTACATCTGACAGGTTAGACATCCTTTGAAGTTAATTAAGTTCCAGGCGCAGCCCATATGGTCATCCTTTCAGAGGAGCAAAATACCTCCCCTCACCCATGGCCTTAGTCTCAACCTTGAAAGACAATTCACACCTCAAGGAACTATTCAGCTCCTGGGTAACACCTAGAAGCTCAGGCAAATGGTCTTTTAGAGGATTTAAAGGTGGTCTTTTAATAGTATCTTTTGTAATATATTTGGAACAAATCTGACTTTACCAATGAATTCGATTTGTAATAAATATTTCAAAACGCCCTATATTTAACATTTTATCTGCTTCCTTTCTGGAGATAAGTTCATTAATGTTAATAATCTATCCCATTACTATATAGAAGAGTTAACCCTCCAGGGCATTATCGCTGTAAGGACATGTTTTACTTTAAACATTTGCATGTCTTACTATTAAATATCATGCACCTTAAGTTATAGGCATTTAAGGCTTATGTAGGAGTGCTTACTGATATTTAAAAGGAGAGGTTAGAGTCGTCAAAAGGACTTATTTTGACAGGTTTAATTTGCAGTTTAAACCTGCACAGCCATGTTGCTGATGGCAGGCCTGCAGTCATGTTTTGCCATGTCACTTCAGTGGTGGCACAATACCTGCTGCTGTCACCTTGAAATATTTACCTAACAGGCCCTATGTACACTGTGTAGCATATACTAGGGCAGGGGTCTTCAAACCGGGGGGCAGTTCCCCTTACGGGGGCCTCAAGTGATCCCAGGGGGTGGTGGGGGGGCGCAACAGGTTCTAGCCAATACAAGCATTATGCTGATAATAGGGCTTTGTTTTAAGTTAAAAAAATGAGCAGCAGAAAACAACTCATGGGCCATCCCTAACATGTTTTGTCATTTACATCCAAGCTGGGAGTCTCTGTCAAAAGGGAAAGGGCTTCAAATGCTCTTCAAAAACACCTCAGTTCTAATAATCACACTGTGGATATTTTTACATGTTAGTAAGGCTTGCCTGACCTGGATAGTACATTTGGCATCATGACTGCACTTTTAAAATAGTATCAGAACTTAACTGTAATGTTTAATAAGTGTAGATATATTTAAACATTGCTGATTTAATAGAATAATTGTGAAAAATACGGAAAGGGACCCAGTGATTTTATTTCACTAACGGAGGGGAACTCAGCATTAACAAGTTTGAAGACCTCTGTACTAGGGAAAAAGGGTTTGTGGTGCTAAAATCACCCTCTTCCCAGCTTTTAGGAACAGGCAGACTTGAATCAGTAAACCACATTTTTCAACACAATTTTGGAATTCTACTGGGACATACCCCATTTTTAAAAAATTTTGTGCTCTCAGCCTCCTTCTAGTTAGCGACAGGAATGGGTGTGAAACCAATGCAGGATCCCGGAAAACTAAACATTTCTACAAAGTAGACAGAATTCTGAATTCATCAGGGGGTCATTTGTGTAGATCCTACAAGGTTTTCCTACAGAAAATAACACCTGAAATAAAATAATATTGAAAGTGAGCTGAAAAACAGCCATTTTTTTCCACGTTTTACTCTGTAACTTTTTCCTACGATTTCAGATTTTTGATAGCAATATACGGTTACGTCTGCTGGACTCTTCTGGTTGCGGGGATATACAGGGCTTGTAGGTTCATCAAGATCCCTAGGTACCCAGAGCCAATAAATGAGCTGCACCTTGCAATGGGTTTTCATTCTATACCGGATATACAGCAATTAATTTACTGAAATATATAGAGTGAAAAATAGGTATCAAGAAAACCTTTGTATTTACAAAATGGGCATAAGATAAGGTGTTGAGAAGCAGTGGTTATTTGCACATCTCTGAATTCCGGGGTGCCCATGCTAGCATGTGAATTACAGGCCATTTCTCAAATGGACGTCATTTTTACACATTGTCTTACATTTGGAAGGAAACAATGTAAAGAAAGACAAGGGGCAATAACACTTGTTTTGCTATCCTGTATTCCCTCAAGCCTCCCGATAAAAATGGTACCTCACTTGTGTGGGTACACCTAATGCTCACTACAGGAAACACAACATGGACGCATCACATTTTTACATTGAAATCTGACGTGTTTTTTGCAAAGTGCCTAGCTGTAAATTTTGTCCTCTAGCTCAGCCAGCACCTAGGGAAACCTACCAAACCTGAGCATTTGTGAAAACTAGACACCTAGGGGAATCCAAAATGGGGTGACTTGTGGGGCACTCCCCAGGTTCTGTTACCCAGATCCTTTGCAAACCTCAAACGTTAGCCAAAAAAACACTTTTTCCTCACATTTTGGTGACGGAAAGTTCTGGAATTCGAGAGGAGCCACAAATTTCCTTCCACCCAGCGTTCCCCTACGTCTCCGGATAAAAATGGTACCTCACTTGTGTGGGTAGGCCTTGTGCCCCATGACAGGAAAAGCCCCAAAACACAACGTGGACACATCACATTCTCCCAAAGAAAACAGACCTGTTTTTTGCAAAGTGCCTAGCTGTGGATTTTGGCCTCTAGCTCAGCCGGCACCTAGGGAAACCTACCAAACCTGTGCATTTTTTAAAACTAGAGACCTAGGGAAATCCAAGGTGGGGTGACTTTTGGGGCTCTCAACAGGTTCTGTTACCCAGAATCCTTTGCAAACCTCAAAATTTGGCCCAAAAACACTTTTTCCTCACATTTCGGTGACAGAAAGTTCTGGAATCTGAGGAGCCACAAAATTCCTTCCACCCAGCATTCCTCGAAGTCTCCCAATAAAAATGGTACCTCACTTGTGTGGGTAGTCCTAGCGCCTGCAACAGGAAATGCCCCAAAACACAACGTGGACACATCACATTTTCCCAAAGAAAACAGACCTGTTTTTTGCAAAGTGCCTAGCTTCCTTATAATTACTGCAAGAGAAGTTATCGAATGGTACTCCTCTGACTGAAAAATCACTCCCAGAGTCTGGGTCTTTGTCCTATTCCTCAGATGCTGCCTCAATATCTGCTGTCTCAGTCTCTGATCCTATGTCAGAGCTGTCCTCTATAACCCGAGTGAGGGCTTGAGCAGAAGTCATCCAATGAGATGCCATCTCTGCTACTGGCTAAACTGTTGCTCTAAAACACTAGCCTACGTAGTCAGTCACAAAATTTCTGGTGTGTGTGTGTGATACGTGCAACAGTAGAGGTCGCCTTACCTTCGCTTTTCCCCTCAACCAGCACATTCTTTCAAGACACTCAAAAAACACCTTGTGACATACCAGTCGTCACAGTCTTTAGCACCTCTAGCGCCCAGTCCAACAATCATTATTGGTGCTCCCACTCCCATGTCCTCTTCCTCGGATTCCCTCACTACCACCCAGCAAAAGCACCCTTCATCTCTCCATAGCCGCCCACCCTGCACATATATTTAATTTGTATTATAGCGCAGGTAATGGCTGACTTTACTAATGTAGTCAGCTATTTACATAAAATACAGATTTGCTTTTTGTAGTAGGCATATAAACCTTCTGTGCTTCTTTGTGGCACCAAAACTGCCTCTAGACAAAAGTCTGATCCTTTTGTAGCAGAAACATAATCACAAGACTTGCTTGACTTTTTTATTGCTGCCTAAAAACTACAGTTGAAACGCGTCAGTTGAAGTATGTGCATTGCTTTGAATACGCAAGCTGCAACTGCAAGATAACTGGTGGCAAAAATAAATAAATATATATATATATATATATATATATATTCACATTTACATATATATATATATATATATATCACTTTTATATGTGGGTCTGTTTTTCCTGGTGGCCGATAGCAGCCCCCAGGGAAACCACACATGCATTGACAAAAGTGATATATATATATATATATATATATATATATATATATATATATATATATATATATATATATATATATATATATATATATATATATATAGATCTATATATTTTTTTAGTAGTTTGTATTGTTTCCATGGGGGCCATAATGGCCCCCAGGGAAACCATACATCTACCAAAAAAAATTATTGCCCCCACAGGGGATCACCCTGCCCACGGGCGTCCCCCTGTCAATTTCTTTTTTTTTTTTTTCATTTAGCTGGGAGGGGGCAGGAAACCTGTTCAGGAAGGCCTTGTTTGAAAGGGGAGAGTCTCCCCTTTCAAACAAGGCCTTCCTGAATGTCGGGAAGGCCGTTCGAGGATGTTTTCCCCATCAGAGCAGGAAACGGCCGCTTCCCGCTCCGATGGGGAAACCAAAACAGTGACGTCAGCACGCCACGTGGCGCGCTGATGTCACAAAGGGGTGGGTTGGTGGGGGGATTATGAGGGAGACAAGGAATATCTACAGTGTTCGAAAGCACCTAAGATTTTTTAACCCCTTCCCTGGTGTCAACCACTGGTTGTGACCCGCACCAGGGAGGTAGTGTGGGCATCAGCCAGTGGCCGACGCCCGCAGTCCAGGGGTTAAGATCCTAGGCCAAGAAAGAGAGAGATGGACCCCTTCACTTTCCAAAGTCCTTTTCTTTGTGCTGCAGTGTCATAGTAAGAACTTCCATCCCCGTTATCTGCCATATTTTATGTAGCCACTGATTGAGGTTGATAAACCTATTCCTACATTATGCTCCCAGAATCACCTGCTTGGCCGCACACAATAAAATCATAATGAGCTTTCCCCAAGGTTATTTCAGAGGAAATGTAAGTTCTTTATCTACTTCTTGAATTATGTATGGTGGAATTCTCAGAATCATAAAGTCCAACATCTCATCTATATTGTTCAGTATCGATTCTCAATGTCTGCTGAGTTTGAGACAGTGCCATGGCAAATGCAAAAGGGAGACAGTCGCAATATAATCATGCCAATAGGCTTTGGAACTTATATTGTTCCATGTGCACTCTTTGTAGGGCAAAATACTATTATGACACTAGTTTGATCAGTGTTTCTTGTACTGCTGTGCTAGATGTTGTTAGTCTGGACCCTGGGGTCCAAGGTCCTACCCAGCGCCCTCCCCCATGTTTTCTGTCCGGCTGTTTCTCCCATTTTGTCCCACGCGTGAGCACTTTGTAAAACTCACAAAGTATGCTCTTCTCACCTATCTTAGTGAGGACCCACTTTTCAAACGGCAACAGAGGTCTTCTTGCCACTTGCCTAATTGTGTGTGGTGTCACCCAGTGTCTTTCCTGTCCATAGCTAAATCTTCCCCCTCCGGTAGACCGTAGTCTTTCTTTACTTGCTTGAAGGATTTCCCAGATGTTTAGGACTTCTATTTTTTTTACATCCTGCTTTAAGGCCTATTCTGTAATGGGTGGAGTGAAGTAACTGTTATCAATTATTGGGGTTATAGGCAAAGGTACTTGTGGTAAAGCTTGCATCCCATGCCATCTTTTTGGCCTTTTTGGCCTTTGTGACCGGAGAGGACTCCAAACCCCAGACTTCAGGTTTCTTAGGGACCGAACTATTGCTGACTGATCCATAAAACACAAGTGCTTTTCACTCTCCTCTCTGTGCCACTCAACTACTTATACAAGCTGGGCTACATAGAAATACTGTGTTATGTTCGGGATACCTAGTCCATCCTTCCCAGTTGGTCGAAATATTTGCTTAACTGCAAGCCTTGATCACTCCCATATGAAATCCTTGAAAAATCGTTGGGGATTTGGGAGAATGTCACTAGGAGGTAGGAGGGGAGCATATTGTGAGGTAAATTGGAAATGCTAGCAGCTTTGTCATTTTGGCAAGAGCTTTTTGGCTGAGCTAATATTGGCCTGCTCTCTGCCTCTGTTTGTATTCTCGCTTGTGCAGCCTCACGCAGAGAAATGGGGTGTATTGGTGATTTGTGGATGTTTATTTTAAAACCAGAATCAAATGCAAAATCTTTGCAGTTATGCAACCACTTCTTTGAGAGAGTGTTTTCTGCAGATAAGCGGATTTTGTGCTTTCTGTGGCAGATCACTCCCCCTTGATACAACCTATAGATTTGAGGAAATGTACACGTTTGGCAGGTTTTCTGCGTTTTGGTATTCACAAACTCCGAGTGTAAGTTACTATTGAAAAAAAGCAGTAGTAAGTTTAGCACTTCACATGGCCAACCACTGATACTGGAAAACCCTCCCACAGAAAACAATAAAGCTATGGGCTTAAAATAAAAACCCTATAGGAAATAAAGTTAAATTAAATTATGTTATTTAAAATAGATCACAATAGAAATAGCCAACATTTTTTCATTTTCTTCTACATTCAAGGTAAATTATTAAAATTAATTTACATTATTATTAAACACAAAAAATATTTTTTTATTTTCATGCCATATAAATTCTTTTATTTTTCCTTATACTTTACCATGCAGAGATCTCCATCCAACTGCAGAGTCTTCCTATGGCAAAGTATGGGAAATATTAGGAAAAGTGTACTGATTGTCAATAACGCATGCTCAACAATATTAAGAAGGAGGCTCAGGCCAAGCAATTAACTTTCTTTGAAAAAAGTGAGGAAATGGGCTGAGTACTTTCTTTTCAGGTTAGGAGTAGAGCTAATCCATTAATTATTTATATAACTCTCAAGGTGATATAGTGGCCAATCTAGTTCTTGTAATGGAGTTGGAGTGGAGATGGAGTGATGGAGTTTCACAGTTAATATCAGAAGCTCTATGATGAGGAAGCATTTCCACTCTACCGAACTAACTGCTCAGTTTCTTCTGGTTTACCATCACCGGAAACTGTCTATTGCACAACAGCATATGCTAGCATATGCTAGATGGTCCAGTACAGGGTTCTGAAGTAGAAGCCGTTATTGGCAACTGGCATGAGGCAAGGCCTGTGGCCCTAATCAACTTCCCTAGCAACTTTACTCTAGATTATCTCATCTTGTGGTCCCGGTTCTCTATGATTTATTTAACTATTTTGAACTACTTGGGAACGTTCCGGGATCATGGACGGAGACCAATATTGTTATCTTTCCTAAGAAAGGGAAGGATCCCCTACATCGTGGCTCTTTTCGGCCTATATCTTTGATCAAGGCTGACGCCAAGATTTACACTTGGATCTTGGCTAATAGGCTTGCTATGGTTATTTCAGATCTCGTAGATGAGAATCAACACAGCTTTGCTCCAAGGCGGGATATCACAGCGCATGTTAATACTATGATTTCTGCCTTGGAGGTAGGTTGTGCTCAGGGGTAATGTTGGATACCAAAGAGGTTTTCGACTGGGTATGGTGGCTGTTTCTTTTGGGCCAGTATGGCTGCATCAGGGTTTCGGACTTCGTTTAATCACTTGGGTTCAACAGCTATCAGAATCTTACGGCTTGAGTGTTATGTTTAGGCTCATCTACTGATCTAATTCAGATAAATCATGGTACCCCATCAGGGATGTCCTTTCCTCCTCTGCTCTTTTTGGTCTACTTCAATCCTTACATCCAAGCCTTGAAGAGTTCGAGGGACATCTCTCCACTGCAGATTCATCAACTTGAATTTAAATTGCTCACCTTCGCAGATGATCTTAGTATCTTGTCCCCTGCCCTGGAGGATTCATTAGTGGCTACTGAGAAAGTGGCTAGTGAATGTGGGGCTATCTCTGGGTACAAACTCAGCCTTGACAAGACCCAGGTCTTAGCTAATATAGGTCCTTCAAGAGATAACAGACAATGGGTCAAATGGGCAACTTATTTGGGGGTGAAAGTCTCCCTGAAAATAGAGGATGTAATTGAGTTTAACTTTGGAGAACTCTCTAGAAGAACTCTTGAGATACTTAGTAAGTGGAAACGTTTACATAGCAGGATGATGCAGTTTAATTAAAATAATCATCCTTCCTCGCTACTTATATTTCTTTCAGTGTATACACCTGTATATACCTAAAGTCTTTTTTACAAAGGTGGAGGCAGTTTGGCAAAAAATCATTTGGGGGCATAAAAAGCCCAGGGCTAACATACGAATGTTGCAGAGGCCAAGATTGGAGGGTGGAATCTCGTTAACCGATTTATGAACATATTTTCTAGCGGCATTCGTATCCCCATTAGTCAAAGTGTTGGGGTGTGAACCATGGGGGCTAGGACATCTGTTTCTGGAATATTTCCCTGGGGGGAGATATCACTCCACATATCGGCATCATTGACACGTTCTATTTCATGTGGACTTGGTTCAAGACATTCAGGTTCTTTCAATTCTCTGGGCATCTCTGAAAATGAAAATTGTGGGGATCACATTATTTAAAAATAATTGTATTGTGCACAATATCTTTAGACCAAACACAACATGTAAGTAATATCCTGCTACCTAAGCAGTTGTCCGAACATTACACAGTACTGTTACTCTGCAAAAACCAGCAGTAGTCACATATAACACGCAGGTTACTCATAATTTTGCAACATAAGCAGTAGTCAGGAAAGTATTACTAACGTAATGCACACCACACTACACTTAAATGCCCATAGAAGGAACATTAACACATAATGGCAATTATAAAAAGGAATATGTCATCATAATTGTGCATGGTACAGTAAATACATAATTGGAAAAAAAATACATTGATCACAACTACACCGGTCACGCTGACTGCACTACCCTGAATGCTTATGCGACATTATGAAAGCTACACGAGGGGAAAACATCCATCTGTAGACCTAGTGAAGGAATGCACTAATCATAATGTGATTATGGGGTCAAAACGGCACCTGTGCTTACTTCCTACGTGGGCTCCTAATACGGTGACAGTGTAGAGACGGGCCATCTCGGGGTGGATGTACGCATCATAGTGGCAGCGCTCCGATCAGGAGATGCTCACCTGTGACACGTTACAGCGGATCTGGAGTCTTTCCGGACTGCTGGGTGCAAGGACCAGCCTCGCCTCTAGGCAGGCGCCCGGCCGTGCAGAGCAACTGCTCCTCTTCTGAAGTGGCCCTGGGACCTCGGGGAGTACCAGGAGAGTCGGCTTCGAGTGTCAGGTTCCTGTGTCTGCCATGCCAGACAAGGGACCTGCGCGGCACGACATCCCAGGCCGCTGTGGTAACTTCCACCTAGAAAGCAGTACCTGATGGTACCCCGGAGGCACTGCTATAAGCGCTCCTGTGCCCCAGGGTGTACTACCCCAGAGCATGCTAGTTCCTGCCTTCCCTCGGTCGTGCCCCAGGGGCACCTCACTGGGCACACCTTGGAGGTGCTCCAACATCACCGCTGGCTTGGGTCGCAGCAGAGCTGGTTTCCTTAGGGAGACACAAAGAAAAACACAGTGCTCTCGAAGCACGATCCAGGCAGGAAATACAGCACTACTCCACATGCTTCTTGTGCTCTTTAGAGACTAAAGCAAAGCGCTTAGGCTCCGGTGCAGGGGCTTCACCAGCCAGCGCTGTCCTCACGCTGGGAAGCCAAAGGTTACAGGGGGGCAGGTGACACAGCACCCAGCCCCTGGGGACACAAGTGGCGCACAGGGCAGTAGGGCCAGCAGGAGGCCAGCACAAGAAAGGTGCAGTCAGGCAGTTCCCTCTAGTGACCCAGCAGGTCACAGGTCAGCACAGCAGCAGCAGTCCAAGGTGGTTCCTGGTAAGTACCTCCAGCAGCATTCTGTGTCCAGTTTCCAGTATGCTTCTTGTGCACACCTTTTTCATGGGGAAACCCTCTGTACTTATACTCAGTTTTGCAAAGCACTAACAAAGAGAGGGAGAGGAGGTTCCAACCACTTACAACTGCTTCTAGGAGTGTACCCTTTCTCCTCCAGCACAGGCTCCAAACATCAGTTGGGGGTAAACAAGCTCTTTGTGTCAGGCCTGGGCACAGCCTTTACAGATGCAAGTGTGCCCCAGCTCTCCTTCTCTCAGCCCAGTAAGACCATTCAAAATATAGATGTACATCTGTGACACCTTCACCCTCTCTGTGTACAGGCTATCTGAAAAGTATGCACAAAACCCAACTATCACTCTGCCCAGACATGGATTGGTGTCAAGCTGCAAAACGCTAGAGTCATAAGCACAGAGAAATGCTCACGTTCTAGAAGTGGCATTTCTATAATGGTAATAAAAAATCCACCTACACCAGTAAGCAGCATTTCTCACTACCATTACACCTATACCAAACATGCCTACGCTGCCCCTCATAAATCAGACAATGCCCCCTAGACATAAGGCAGAGCATTTCCATTGCAATCCTATGAGCAAGGCAGCTCTCACAGCAGTGAGAAACCAAATAGACTGTTTGTCACTACCAGGACAGGACACGCAACCAGGCACATGTCCTGCCTTCTACATCCATAGCACCCTGCCCATAGGGCTAGCAGGGCCTACCTTAGGGGTGACTTAGGGGAGTTCTGGGCCTGGCAAGTGAAATTAGATGCCAGGTTTCTTTGGCAGAAAACTGCGCACACAGGCCCTGCGCTAGTAGGCCTGAGACAGGTTTGAAAGGCTACTTCTGTGGGTGGCGCAAGCAGTGCTGCAGACCCACTAGTACCATTTAATTTACAAGCCCTGGGTATAGGGACACCACTGTACAAGGTACTTATAGGTCATTTTAAATGAGCCAATTAGGTATAAGCCAATCATACCAACTTTAGAAGGGAGAGCAAGTGCGCTTTCGAACTGATCAGTAGTGATAAAGTGCTCAGAGTTCTAGAGCCAACAGCAAGAGGTCAGAAAAAATAAGAGGAAGGAGGCAAAAAGATTGGGGATGACCCTGCAAAAAGGGCCAGGTGCAACAGTCCTCTAATACTTTTCTTGACTATCTGTGGGGGGCCCAACAAAGAAGGACATCAGTCGGGCTTATAGACTGATTCTGGCAGTGGAGGTCCAACAACGTCCTGATATTTTGCAGACTATGGCTGAACAATGAAGCTGCATCTTGACGTCCTAGTTACCCCTGATGAAATGAGGCACACTAATGTCTTCTCATACAGTTCTGAATGTTTCTCGGGTCAAAGTTTATCAGTTTAAATTTATTACTGATCTCTCTTACACTCCTTACCATCTATTTATTATGAATTTGAGGCCGGACTCTAAGTGCTTCACAGTCAGTAGTGTAGTGGACTGCCAGTGTCTCAGGATACAGATTGTGAACACTGCCAGAGAGGAGTCGAGCCAGTATTTTTAATGAGACTAAATGCCATCCATGCTATGCCCTTAATGTAAGCATGCAAGGTCCAGTGGTAGCTATGGATGCAGATCAGTAGCACTTTGAAGAGAATCCCAGACTGCCTCCCAGTAGTGCTGGATTATTGGGTATCCCCATAGCGAACCGTGTCCCCTCTGACATGACTGTATTTCCAGCAGTGGGTGAGAAGCAGATAGTTTTGCCCTGAAGTTTAAAGTGTGACCACTGCCAATCATGGTGACTATTGAAATATCTTAAATTCAATCAAGTTTTCCTAAGACTTTTCTAATACAAATAAGGGAGATATATCCAGTTAGTATCATCCAGGGAGTATGATAGGTGGGGGTGCCCATCATTTATACAGGAAGCTCACAGTGGCTTTAGAGCATAAGTGATCAATAAGGATTTCATAAAGGCCTAAGATATGCCTCTTATATGTTCTCCACCTGGGCAGTTACCAATGCAGTGAGGAATTGCCAAGGGCCTAAGAATTGCCATCTAACCTCAGAAGAAGAATATATTTCAGTTGGCAATATTGAAGCAATTGCTCCACTTTGAGATGGAATTTTTGTTTGAGTTCTGTGAAAGTGTCAAATTGCCCAATATGTAAGAGGTGGTACAGAGTCAACAATGTATTATCTCCATTGTTCCAGAGGGGAGCTGTATAGTGGAAAAGCCCTCCTGTTTCAAAAAATGTATGGCCCAACTACCAAAACTTCAATGTGACCTGAAGGATAGGGTTGTATGTGCGGAATTCATTCTGGCCTTCTTATACAGTACTGAAATGTCCGATGTTTGCTAAATATTTTTCTACAGGAAACCTGTTCAGGAAGGCCTTGTTTGAAAGGGGAGAGTCTCCCCTTTCAAACAAGGCCTTCCTGAATGTCGGGAAGGCCGTTCGAGGATGTTTTCCCCATCAGAGCAGGAAACGGCCGCTTCCTGCTCCGATGGGGAAACCAAAACAGTGACGTCAGCACGCCACGTGGCGCGCTGATGTCACAAAGGGGTGGGTTGGTGGGGGGATTATGAGGGAGACAAGGAATATCTACAGTGTTCGAAAGCACCTAAGATTTTTTAACCCCTTCCCTGGTGTCAACCACTGGTTGTGACCCGCACCAGGGAGGTAGTGTGGGCATCAGCCAGTGGCCGACGCCCGCAGTCCAGGGGTTAAGATCCTAGGCCAAGAAAGAGAGAGATGGACCCCTTCACTTTCCAAAGTCCTTTTCTTTGTGCTGCAGTGTCATAGTAAGAACTTCCATCCCCGTTATCTGCCATATTTTATGTAGCCACTGATTGAGGTTGATAAACCTATTCCTACATTATGCTCCCAGAATCACCTGCTTGGCCGCACACAATAAAATCATAATGAGCTTTCCCCAAGGTTATTTCAGAGGAAATGTAAGTTCTTTATCTACTTCTTGAATTATGTATGGTGGAATTCTCAGAATCATAAAGTCCAACATCTCATCTATATTGTTCAGTATCGATTCTCAATGTCTGCTGAGTTTGAGACAGTGCCATGGCAAATGCAAAAGGGAGACAGTCGCAATATAATCATGCCAATAGGCTTTGGAACTTATATTGTTCCATGTGCACTCTTTGTAGGGCAAAATACTATTATGACACTAGTTTGATCAGTGTTTCTTGTACTGCTGTGCTAGATGTTGTTAGTCTGGACCCTGGGGTCCAAGGTCCTACCCAGCGCCCTCCCCCATGTTTTCTGTCCGGCTGTTTCTCCCATTTTGTCCCACGCGTGAGCACTTTGTAAAACTCACAAAGTATGCTCTTCTCACCTATCTTAGTGAGGACCCACTTTTCAAACGGCAACAGAGGTCTTCTTGCCACTTGCCTAATTGTGTGTGGTGTCACCCAGTGTCTTTCCTGTCCATAGCTAAATCTTCCCCCTCCGGTAGACCGTAGTCTTTCTTTACTTGCTTGAAGGATTTCCCAGATGTTTAGGACTTCTATTTTTTTTACATCCTGCTTTAAGGCCTATTCTGTAATGGGTGGAGTGAAGTAACTGTTATCAATTATTGGGGTTATAGGCAAAGGTACTTGTGGTAAAGCTTGCATCCCATGCCATCTTTTTGGCCTTTTTGGCCTTTGTGACCGGAGAGGACTCCAAACCCCAGACTTCAGGTTTCTTAGGGACCGAACTATTGCTGACTGATCCATAAAACACAAGTGCTTTTCACTCTCCTCTCTGTGCCACTCAACTACTTATACAAGCTGGGCTACATAGAAATACTGTGTTATGTTCGGGATACCTAGTCCATCCTTCCCAGTTGGTCGAAATATTTGCTTAACTGCAAGCCTTGATCACTCCCATATGAAATCCTTGAAAAATCGTTGGGGATTTGGGAGAATGTCACTAGGAGGTAGGAGGGGAGCATATTGTGAGGTAAATTGGAAATGCTAGCAGCTTTGTCATTTTGGCAAGAGCTTTTTGGCTGAGCTAATATTGGCCTGCTCTCTGCCTCTGTTTGTATTCTCGCTTGTGCAGCCTCACACAGAGAAATGGGGTGTATTGGTGATTTGTGGATGTTTATTTTAAAACCAGAATCAAATGCAAAATCTTTGCAGTTATGCAACCACTTCTTTGAGAGAGTGTTTTCTGCAGATAAGCGGATTTTGTGCTTTCTGTGGCAGATCACTCCCCCTTGATACAACCTATAGATTTGAGGAAATGTACACGTTTGGCAGGTTTTCTGCGTTTTGGTATTCACAAACTCCGAGTGTAAGTTACTATTGAAAAAAAGCAGTAGTAAGTTTAGCACTTCACATGGCCAACCACTGATACTGGAAAACCCTCCCACAGAAAACAATAAAGCTATGGGCTTAAAATAAAAACCCTATAGGAAATAAAGTTAAATTAAATTATGTTATTTAAAATAGATCACAATAGAAATAGCCAACATTTTTTCATTTTCTTCTACATTCAAGGTAAATTATTAAAATTAATTTACATTATTATTAAACACAAAAAATATTTTTTTATTTTCATGCCATATAAATTCTTTTATTTTTCCTTATACTTTACCATGCAGAGATCTCCATCCAACTGCAGAGTCTTCCTATGGCAAAGTATGGGAAATATTAGGAAAAGTGTACTGATTGTCAATAACGCATGCTCAACAATATTAAGAAGGAGGCTCAGGCCAAGCAATTAACTTTCTTTGAAAAAAGTGAGGAAATGGGCTGAGTACTTTCTTTTCAGGTTAGGAGTAGAGCTAATCCATTAATTATTTATATAACTCTCAAGGTGATATAGTGGCCAATCTAGTTCTTGTAATGGAGTTGGAGTGGAGATGGAGTGATGGAGTTTCACAGTTAATATCAGAAGCTCTATGATGAGGAAGCATTTCCACTCTACCGAACTAACTGCTCAGTTTCTTCTGGTTTACCATCACCGGAAACTGTCTATTGCACAACAGCATATGCTAGCATATGCTAGATGGTCCAGTACAGGGTTCTGAAGTAGAAGCCGTTATTGGCAACTGGCATGAGGCAAGGCCTGTGGCCCTAATCAACTTCCCTAGCAACTTTACTCTAGATTATCTCATCTTGTGGTCCCGGTTCTCTATGATTTATTTAACTATTTTGAACTACTTGGGAACGTTCCGGGATCATGGACGGAGACCAATATTGTTATCTTTCCTAAGAAAGGGAAGGATCCCCTACATCGTGGCTCTTTTCGGCCTATATCTTTGATCAAGGCTGACGCCAAGATTTACACTTGGATCTTGGCTAATAGGCTTGCAATGGTTATTTCAGATCTCGTAGATGAGAATCAACACAGCTTTGCTCCAAGGCGGGATATCACAGCGCATGTTAATACTATGATTTCTGCCTTGGAGGTAGGTTGTGCTCAGGGGTAATGTTGGATACCAAAGAGGTTTTCGACTGGGTATGGTGGCTGTTTCTTTTGGGCCAGTATGGCTGCATCAGGGTTTCGGACTTCGTTTAATCACTTGGGTTCAACAGCTATCAGAATCTTACGGCTTGAGTGTTATGTTTAGGCTCATCTACTGATCTAATTCAGATAAATCATGGTACCCCATCAGGGATGTCCTTTCCTCCTCTGCTCTTTTTGGTCTACTTCAATCCTTACATCCAAGCCTTGAAGAGTTCGAGGGACATCTCTCCACTGCAGATTCATCAACTTGAATTTAAATTGCTCACCTTCGCAGATGATCTTAGTATCTTGTCCCCTGCCCTGGAGGATTCATTAGTGGCTACTGAGAAAGTGGCTAGTGAATGTGGGGCTATCTCTGGGTACAAACTCAGCCTTGACAAGACCCAGGTCTTAGCTAATATAGGTCCTTCAAGAGATAACAGACAATGGGTCAAATGGGCAACTTATTTGGGGGTGAAAGTCTCCCTGAAAATAGAGGATGTAATTGAGTTTAACTTTGGAGAACTCTCTAGAAGAACTCTTGAGATACTTAGTAAGTGGAAACGTTTACATAGCAGGATGATGCAGTTTAATTAAAATAATCATCCTTCCTCGCTACTTATATTTCTTTCAGTGTATACACCTGTATATACCTAAAGTCTTTTTTACAAAGGTGGAGGCAGTTTGGCAAAAAATCATTTGGGGGCATAAAAAGCCCAGGGCTAACATACGAATGTTGCAGAGGCCAAGATTGGAGGGTGGAATCTCGTTAACCGATTTATGAACATATTTTCTAGCGGCATTCGTATCCCCATTAGTCAAAGTGTTGGGGTGTGAACCATGGGGGCTAGGACATCTGTTTCTGGAATATTTCCCTGGGGGGAGATATCACTCCACATATCGGCATCATTGACACGTTCTATTTCATGTGGACTTGGTTCAAGACATTCAGGTTCTTTCAATTCTCTGGGCATCTCTGAAAATGAAAATTGTGGGGATCACATTATTTAAAAATAATTGTATTGTGCACAATATCTTTAGACCAAACACAACATGTAAGTAATATCCTGCTACCTAAGCAGTTGTCCGAACATTACACAGTACTGTTACTCTGCAAAAACCAGCAGTAGTCACATATAACACGCAGGTTACTCATAATTTTGCAACATAAGCAGTAGTCAGGAAAGTATTACTAACGTAATGCACACCACACTACACTTAAATGCCCATAGAAGGAACATTAACACATAATGGCAATTATAAAAAGGAATATGTCATCATAATTGTGCATGGTACAGTAAATACATAATTGGAAAAAAAATACATTGATCACAACTACACCGGTCACGCTGACTGCACTACCCTGAATGCTTATGCGACATTATGAAAGCTACACGAGGGGAAAACATCCATCTGTAGACCTAGTGAAGGAATGCACTAATCATAATGTGATTATGGGGTCAAAACGGCACCTGCGCTTACTTCCTACGTGGGCTCCTAATACGGTGACAGTGTAGAGACGGGCCATCTCGGGGTGGATGTACGCATCATAGTGGCAGCGCTCCGATCAGGAGATGCTCACCTGTGACACGTTACAGCGGATCTGGAGTCTTTCCGGACTGCTGGGTGCAAGGACCAGCCTCGCCTCTAGGCAGGCGCCCGGCCGTGCAGAGCAACTGCTCCTCTTCTGAAGTGGCCCTGGGACCTCGGGGAGTACCAGGAGAGTCGGCTTCGAGTGTCAGGTTCCTGTGTCTGCCATGCCAGACAAGGGACCTGCGCGGCACGACATCCCAGGCCGCTGTGGTAACTTCCACCTAGAAAGCAGTACCTGATGGTACCCCGGAGGCACTGCTATAAGCGCTCCTGTGCCCCAGGGTGTACTACCCCAGAGCATGCTAGTTCCTGCCTTCCCTCGGTCGTGCCCCAGGGGCACCTCACTGGGCACACCTTGGAGGTGCTCCAACATCACCGCTGGCTTGGGTCGCAGCAGAGCTGGTTTCCTTAGGGAGACACAAAGAAAAACACAGTGCTCTCGAAGCACGATCCAGGCAGGAAATACAGCACTACTCCACATGCTTCTTGTGCTCTTTAGAGACTAAAGCAAAGCGCTTAGGCTCCGGTGCAGGGGCTTCACCAGCCAGCGCTGTCCTCACGCTGGGAAGCCAAAGGTTACAGGGGGGCAGGTGACACAGCACCCAGCCCCTGGGGACACAAGTGGCGCACAGGGCAGTAGGGCCAGCAGGAGGCCAGCACAAGAAAGGTGCAGTCAGGCAGTTCCCTCTAGTGACCCAGCAGGTCACAGGTCAGCACAGCAGCAGCAGTCCAAGGTGGTTCCTGGTAAGTACCTCCAGCAGCATTCTGTGTCCAGTTTCCAGTATGCTTCTTGTGCACACCTTTTTCATGGGGAAACCCTCTGTACTTATACTCAGTTTTGCAAAGCACTAACAAAGAGAGGGAGAGGAGGTTCCAACCACTTACAACTGCTTCTAGGAGTGTACCCTTTCTCCTCCAGCACAGGCTCCAAACATCAGTTGGGGGTAAACAAGCTCTTTGTGTCAGGCCTGGGCACAGCCTTTACAGATGCAAGTGTGCCCCAGCTCTCCTTCTCTCAGCCCAGTAAGACCATTCAAAATATAGATGTACATCTGTGACACCTTCACCCTCTCTGTGTACAGGCTATCTGAAAAGTATGCACAAAACCCAACTATCACTCTGCCCAGACATGGATTGGTGTCAAGCTGCAAAACGCTAGAGTCATAAGCACAGAGAAATGCTCACGTTCTAGAAGTGGCATTTCTATAATGGTAATAAAAAATCCACCTACACCAGTAAGCAGCATTTCTCACTACCATTACACCTATACCAAACATGCCTACGCTGCCCCTCATAAATCAGACAATGCCCCCTAGACATAAGGCAGAGCATTTCCATTGCAATCCTATGAGCAAGGCAGCTCTCACAGCAGTGAGAAACCAAATAGACTGTTTGTCACTACCAGGACAGGACACGCAACCAGGCACATGTCCTGCCTTCTACATCCATAGCACCCTGCCCATAGGGCTAGCAGGGCCTACCTTAGGGGTGACTTAGGGGAGTTCTGGGCCTGGCAAGTGAAATTAGATGCCAGGTTTCTTTGGCAGAAAACTGCGCACACAGGCCCTGCGCTAGTAGGCCTGAGACAGGTTTGAAAGGCTACTTCTGTGGGTGGCGCAAGCAGTGCTGCAGACCCACTAGTACCATTTAATTTACAAGCCCTGGGTATAGGGACACCACTGTACAAGGTACTTATAGGTCATTTTAAATGAGCCAATTAGGTATAAGCCAATCATACCAACTTTAGAAGGGAGAGCAAGTGCGCTTTCGAACTGATCAGTAGTGATAAAGTGCTCAGAGTTCTAGAGCCAACAGCAAGAGGTCAGAAAAAATAAGAGGAAGGAGGCAAAAAGATTGGGGATGACCCTGCAAAAAGGGCCAGGTGCAACAGTCCTCTAATACTTTTCTTGACTATCTGTGGGGGGCCCAACAAAGAAGGACATCAGTCGGGCTTATAGACTGATTCTGGCAGTGGAGGTCCAACAACGTCCTGATATTTTGCAGACTATGGCTGAACAATGAAGCTGCATCTTGACGTCCTAGTTACCCCTGATGAAATGAGGCACACTAATGTCTTCTCATACAGTTCTGAATGTTTCTCGGGTCAAAGTTTATCAGTTTAAATTTATTACTGATCTCTCTTACACTCCTTACCATCTATTTATTATGAATTTGAGGCCGGACTCTAAGTGCTTCACAGTCAGTAGTGTAGTGGACTGCCAGTGTCTCAGGATACAGATTGTGAACACTGCCAGAGAGGAGTCGAGCCAGTATTTTTAATGAGACTAAATGCCATCCATGCTATGCCCTTAATGTAAGCATGCAAGGTCCAGTGGTAGCTATGGATGCAGATCAGTAGCACTTTGAAGAGAATCCCAGACTGCCTCCCAGTAGTGCTGGATTATTGGGTATCCCCATAGCGAACCGTGTCCCCTCTGACATGACTGTATTTCCAGCAGTGGGTGAGAAGCAGATAGTTTTGCCCTGAAGTTTAAAGTGTGACCACTGCCAATCATGGTGACTATTGAAATATCTTAAATTCAATCAAGTTTTCCTAAGACTTTTCTAATACAAATAAGGGAGATATATCCAGTTAGTATCATCCAGGGAGTATGATAGGTGGGGGTGCCCATCATTTATACAGGAAGCTCACAGTGGCTTTAGAGCATAAGTGATCAATAAGGATTTCATAAAGGCCTAAGATATGCCTCTTATATGTTCTCCACCTGGGCAGTTACCAATGCAGTGAGGAATTGCCAAGGGCCTAAGAATTGCCATCTAACCTCAGAAGAAGAATATATTTCAGTTGGCAATATTGAAGCAATTGCTCCACTTTGAGATGGAATTTTTGTTTGAGTTCTGTGAAAGTGTCAAATTGCCCAATATGTAAGAGGTGGTACAGAGTCAACAATGTATTATCTCCATTGTTCCAGAGGGGAGCTGTATAGTGGAAAAGCCCTCCTGTTTCAAAAAATGTATGGCCCAACTACCAAAACTTCAATGTGACCTGAAGGATAGGGTTGTATGTGCGGAATTCATTCTGGCCTTCTTATACAGTACTGAAATGTCCGATGTTTGCTAAATATTTTTCTCCACAGTCAGCAAATCAGGGGCTTCAAGGGTGGTCTGGATGTTCTAGGTGAACTGGGAATGGTGTATTGCCGCATGGTACAACTCAAGGCAAGGAAGGTATAGTCATCTGGATGTCGTGCTGGCATATCCCTTGGCCAATGAGGTTTGGAGCTTACCCTTGCCAAACTTTGGGGGTCATTACAACATTGGCGGGCGGCAAGCGGTGCCCATTATGACATGCCCGCTAGGCCGGCAGGCGGAAACAGAGTTTCCGCCCGCCGGCCCAGCGGGGATGTGGGCCGCAACAGGGGAGCCGGCTCCAAATGGAGCCGGCGGTGTTGCAGCCGTGCGACGGGTGCAGTTGCACCTGTCCCGCTTTTCACTGTCTGCTAAGCAGACAGTGAAAAGCTGCACAGGGCCCTGTCAGGGGGCCCCTGTGCTGCCCATGCCAGTGGCATGGGTAGTGCTCGGGCCCCCAGGGGCCCTGCGACACCCCGTACTGCCAGCCTTTTCCTGGCGGTTCAAACCACCAGGAAAAGGCTGGCGGTAGGGGGACTCGTAATCCCCTGGGCAGTGCTGCAAGCAGCGCTGCCCTGGCGGATTATCACCGCCGGGGCAAATGTGGCGGGAAACCACCGGCCCCGGCGGTGCGACCGCGGCACTACCGCTGCAGTCGTAATCCCCTCTGAAGCACCGCCAGCCTGTTGGCGGTGCTTCAGCCACAACAGCCCTGGCAGTCTTGAACCGCCAGGGTTGTAATGAGGGCCATAGTGTTGAATATGGGAGTCAGTTTTGCAGAGCTGTGATAAAAATGAGGGGCAAACACCAATTTTGCCATTTGGACTCTACCCAAAGGGAGACCTGTAAATGCCGCTATTTTGCAAAGTCTTTCTGCATTTGGTCAATGAGAACTTTGATACTGTAGGTCAACATATGATGAGTGTTGGCCTCAGTCAGAATGCCCAGGCATTTCATTGTCATCAGCATCCATCTGAAATTTAAACCATTTATACTACATATGATTGTGGCCAATGTCATGGAAAGAGCTTCACTTTTAGACCAGTTGATCACGTAACTGCTAAAGTTTGAGAAACAACTGACAATCTCCATCACCGCAGGAATCAAAACAATAGGTGAGGCTAGGACCAGCAGTATATCGTCTGCATAAAGCATCAACTTCAGATCCCTTACTGGTGTTGGTATTCTTTCCACAATAGATGCCCTGCAGATGGGTACTGGTGAGCCAAAGCTGTCGCCGCTGATCAAGGCCTGTGTCCCCCCGTCCCTGCATTGTATTGTATGGTTGTTATTAATTATTGTCTGCTCGTTCCGGTTCCATATTTCTTATTTTCCCTTCCCTCGTTTTGTCACATATTGTATAGTATTTGTTCAGTACTTGTCTCCAAGTCTTCCTATATTGTCCCTCCTCCTCTGTTTCTGTATTGATTGTTTATTGCCACTTTTTTCCTGCAGCTGCCACATTGTTCCATAGTGATCCAGCCCCAGCCTCCTTTTCCTGCCTTTTCCCTCTCCAACTTGCCTCTCCTGCCCACCTCACACTGCGCCCTGCTCCCAGGACCTACTCAATGGCAGTCTCTGTGTGACCCCGCTGAGCAGGTCCTGACTCCTGCTCCCCACGCTGCCTGTGCCCCATCTGTGCTCATCTGCCAGTGCAGACTTCTTTGACATCCTCTCTGCAGCAGCATTGCCTTAGCGCTGTTCCTGGTCTTACGCTTTCTGTTGTCCCCACTCCATGTCCACACTGAGCAGGTCCTGACTCGTGCTCCCCATGCTGCCCACTCTCTGTCTGTGCTCATCTGCCAGTGCAGACTCCTTCGGCATTCCCTCCACAGCAGCCCTGTCTTATCGATGTTCCTGGTCAAGCGATGTCTGCTGCCCCCACGGCGTGCCCCCATCCTTGCATTGTATTGTACGATTGTTATTAATTATTGGTTTCTCCGTCCATCCTTGTATTTGCCCCTTCTTATTCTAGTTTCATATTACTTGTTTGTCCTTGCCACTTATTGTAAAGTATTTGTTCAGAACTTGTTTCCAAGTCTTCCTGTGTTGCCTTTCCTCCTCTGTTTCTGTGTTGATTGTTTTTTGCCATGTTTTGCCCGCTGTCACACTGTCTTGTAGTGCCCCTGGCCCCTTTTCCCACCGTTTCCCTCTACTGCGCACCTCTCCTGCCCGCCTCCCACCCGTCCAGAGCCTACCTAATGGCGGTCGCTGCATGACCCCACTGAGCAGGTCCTGGCCCCTGCTTCCCCCGCTGCTCGTGCTCCATCTGTGCTCGTCTGCCAGTGAAAACTCCTTTGGTACCACTTCTGCAGCAGTGATGCCTTAGCGCTGTTAATGGTCAAGTGCTTTCTGTTGTCCCCACTGCGTGTCCCTGCATTGTATTGTTTTGTTGTTAATAATTATTGTCTTCTTAGTTCATCCTTGTATTTGCCCCTGCTTGTTCTGGTTCATTTTGCTTGTTTGTGTGATTGTGTGGTGGGCGTGCCACAGGCAAGCCTATCTGCCCACATCCATGCCTGGCCCGTGCCCAGTGCCAGAACCCCTGGATCTCCGGCCCGCTGCCACTACGCCCCCGGCAAGATCCCAAACCTCTGACCAAAAACTCCTAAAACAGACTGCAGCATCGCCGCACCTTGAACCAGGAAAGGCCCCTTCTCCTGCCTCAACTGCCGTTCTCCTGTGACATAGCAACATCCGCTACCCCCACTCAATGGACCTCCAGCCCCAAACCACAAATCCACTGTGCCTTACACAACATCTGATCGCTTAGAAATCTGGGACACCATCACCACCTTCTCCAGACGTAATGTTCATCACCAAAACCTGCCTCAACTCCACATCCACCCCAGACAGCACCACCACAACTCCCCCGGATGCAAAATGATCCACCATAACCGCTCCAACCGAAATGCCAGAGGCATTGCTGTCCTATATAAGGGCTCACTCCACTGCCCTGCCTTGGAATGACGATGCCACACCGATCATGGAACACCTCAACTTCCAGATCAAACCTGACGCCAACACCACCATAAGAGATCCCTGTCCTACAGACCTGCAGGCCCCCCCAACTTCTGCAACACCATACCAGACTACATTGCCCACCGGCAATCAACACTGACCTCTACATATTCCTAAGGATCCTGAACTTCCTCATAGAAGAGTTGAACAACCCCAACTCCACCTCACTCCTTGATGCCATGAATATCATTGGCCTTACTTAACTAGTCACTGCCCCCACACACAGTGCAAAGCACACACTAGACCCAATCTTCTCCACCAGTGACAGAATCAAGCTCTCCCACACCACAGAAGTAACATGGACAGACTACAACATCATAGACTTCACTATCGATCGCCCACATGATGGCCCAACAGGACTCCCCACGGTCCCCCGCCACAGCTGGGGAAAAGTCACTGAAACCCAGTGGATCACTCAAGAAATCCAGACTCAGTTTGGCAGGCACCCTCGAACAACATGTCTAGAACATCTTCAACTGGATTTCAACCACTGCCGACACAGTAGCTCCCCTGAAAGCACCACCAACAAGAGACCTGTCGAACAGGCCTCTTGGTTGACCTCAGAACTCCAGGACTCTAAAACAACACTGCAGGAACCTAGAAAGAAACTGGTGCACCAAGACCCCCACAACCCTCCACTCCTTCAGGACTGCCCTCAAGGTATATCACCTCTGAGAAACCAAGAAAGAAGCTCTCACCACCCGCATCAAAGTCAGCACCAACCACGCCATCGTCATCAGAGAATTCTCCTGCCCCTCAGCCACTACGAACACAATCCACCCCTATCAATCTCTCTGCGTCAAGCTAACGGACTACTTCTACCACAAGAACACCATCGTCAACAGCAACTTTGAAACCAAGGCCACCAACCTCCACCCCCCCAGCCCCTACCTCACACTAGAACCCACACCTCAGTTCCCCAGATCTTTGAATGGAAACAGCTCTCCACTGAGGGCATCATTAACATCATGACCTCCACCCACTCCGGAGCCCTCGCAGACCCCTGTCCCCACCACTTCTACAACCTAGGAAAAAAAGTAATCAGTACTCCTCTTACGGAAAACCTGAAAGCCTCAATCACCGGGGTCACCCTCCCCAATGCCTGAATACACACTGAGATGAAGCCACTGCTAAAGAAACCCTCTTCCGACCCCAATGAGGTAAATAATTACCGCCCGATTTTGCTCCTCCCATTCTCCACTAAAGTCCTGGAAAAAGCTATCAATCGACAGCCCAGGCACTTCCTCGAACACAACAACCTACTTTACCCTTCTCAATCTAGGCTCAGCCTAATCACAGTACCAAGACTGCCTGATCGCAGCGACCAATGACATCAGACACCTCCTAGACCTTGGTGGTACTGTGGCTCCCAGCCTCCTAGGTCTATGTGCAGCATTCAACACTGTCTTCCACCGGACCCTGATCAACAGACTCTTCACCCTCGGATCCAAGACAAAGCACTTGATTGGGTCTCCTCCTTCCTTACCGGTTGATCGCAGAGGATCCTCCTCCCCCCTTCACCTCCACACCCAAAGACATTATCTGCAGCATCCCCCAGGGCTCCTCCCTCAGCCCTACCCTCTTCAATGCCTACATGTCTCAGCTAGCTGACCTTGCCCGCATCCATAGACTCAACGTCATCTCTTATGCCGCCGACACTCAGCTCATCCTCTCCCTCACAGAATACGTCACCTCCACACAAACAAACTTCCAGAACACCACGACAGACATCGCCAACTGGATGAGGTCCAACTGCCTCAAGCTTGCTCTTCATCTTTGGAAATAAACCCTCTCCCTGAGACAATACATGGTGGCCCACCACCCTTGGACCCCGACCCACACCCATGACCATGCATATAACCTTGGGATCCTCCTGGACACCCATCTAACCATGTAGCAACAGATCAACACTGTCTCCTCAGCCTGCTTCACCACCCTCAGCATGCTCTGCAAAGTCTTCCACTGGATTCCCAGATCCACAAGGAAGACAGTCACCCACCAAACAGGCCTTCATGAAGGAAATAGGCAACTTGGTTCAAGCAAACATCCTGGATGCTAATTTTACTGTACTAGGCAATTTTAACTTTTATCCTGAGACCAGTGAGGATAAGGAGACGGCCTCCCTTCTGGAGACTATGTTAGGGCTAGGTCTCCCTCAGCTGATAGAGGGCCCTACTCATTCAGCCAGACACACATTAGATGCCATATTTACTAATAATAATACCTTAGGTAATATAGGACTTTTCCTGTGGCTTGGACTGGTCATAGGGCTTTTTTACTCGATCTAATTGCCATCTCTACCAGGTTGGCATCAAAGGGTCCTACCAGGGCAATGAGGCCCTGATTTATACTTTTTTTGCGCTGCATTACCGTCATTTATTGACCTTATTTTATAAGTTAGCGCCACTTTTGCATCCAAAAACTACGGTAATGCAGCGCAAAAAAAGTATAAATCCAGGTCTTAGTGTGTGCACCTGGAGCAAACTTTAACCTGTAGCTTTCAATAACGCTCTAATTAGCTCTCGTCCTCCCATCTCAGACATCATAAAGACAACTGTGTCCAATTATACAAATTGGCTCAATGCCATTACCATGGCTCAAGCTCCAGCTAGAATGGTTATACCAAGAAGAGGAGCAGGACAGCTCCTTGGTTTTCAGAACACCAAGGGAGAAAGTGGAGAGCTCAATATAACAAACCTGAGAAAATGAAGGATAAAGGCTGCCGTTAAGCCTATAAAGCAGCAATAATCACAGCGAAAATTGTATATTTTACCAACAAAGTAGAGTCAGTAAAAAATTCAACCAAATAATTATTTCAAACAGTCTCTTCACTAACGACTTTACCACCTATCAGTCATTCCAATATCAGCCAAGATTTCTGCAACTCCTTGGCCATTTTCTTCAAACATAAACTAGAAGCCATATATAATAATTTTTCTTCCTCTAAAACAATCCGTACCACTGAGGCATGCAGCCGAATAAGGGCAAAATTCTGACCCACATCTCAGTGACTTCTCTCCTCCTTCCATCCAGGAAAACACAGGTCTACTATCTTGCACCAAATCTGGGTCCCCTAAAGGCCCCTCTCCTCCTAGAGTGGCTAGACTGGCAGCTACGGCTAATGACTCCAGTATTGTAGAGTATTTTCCAACTCATGTTTAAGACAGGGCAGTTCCCAGGAATTTGGGAGAAAGCTTCTGTACTCCCACTTATAAAAAAGCCCAATTTAGATCCTAGTAACACTAACAACTATAACCCGATATCACAGCTTCCCCTGCCTGCTAAAATTGTTGAGAAAATCATAAACAAGGAACTAATGAATTTTGTCAATCCAAACAATATGCTAGATTATACGCAGTTTGGCTTCTGTAGCGGACACAGTACTGAAACAGCCCTGAAGAAATCAGGCAATCCCTTGCCTGGGGGAAGTGGGGGTGGGGGAGCTATCATAATCTTACTAGACCTGTCAGTGGCGTTTGACACGGTCAATCATGGGCTGCTAATGGGTCGCTTGGCCAAAATTGGGATCAGAGATGTTGCCGGGGACTTACTGAACTCTTTTCTCATGGAAATGGAGCAGGAGGTTAGTCTGGGCAATTTTGTCTCTCCGCCTTTCCCTCTCCCTCATGGGGTTTCTCAGAGATCCTCACTTAGTCCCATTCTTCTATTGTTTACATCAGGCCTCTTGTGAATGTTATCAAATCCTATGGCTTTTCCATCACAAAATATGCGGACGACACGCAGACCGTTGTGACCCTAGCCAATAATGACACAGGAATTGATTCTGTCACAGCATGTGGTCTGTCCATAACTGGATGAAAGAAAATTGTCTGAGTTTAAATGCAGAGAAGACAGAGGTGGTTTTCTTTGGCCACCAGACCTCCTTTTGGTCTGACTACTAGTAGCCACAGGAGCTGGGCCCACTCCCGGGACCGGTCTCCACAGCACATAGTTTAGGTGTTCTTATAGACAGCAAACTGTCCTACGTTGATCATGCAGGTCATTTTCACTCTCAAATGTTTAAAAAAGATCCTGATCTTTATTCCATATCATTTGAAAAAATTATTGGTGACCTCTTTGATCATGGCTAAACTGGATTACTGCAGTGGTCTGTTCCTCATGGCTCATCAGTATCTATTAAATAAGCTCAAAATCTTACAAAATGCTGCAGCCCAACTGCTGCTAAAGATACCTAAAGAAGCATCAGTTTCCAGCCGTATAAGAACACTACACTGGCTTCCTAATAAGCATAGAACCACTTTTAAAGCCCTCTACCTTGTATACAAAGCACTCAATAATGAGGGCTCAGCGTTTCCCAAACAGAACTTTCTCAAACAGAACATTCCAACGAGGACTCTTCGCTCAACTTCAGAAAGGTTTACCGTAGTCCCCACATTTAAACGTATGTCTTTGGGAGCAAGAGTTTTTTCAGGGGGGCTGCATGTGCTTGGAACTCTTTGCCCCTTGATGAAAAAAGCGCCCCTAACCAGGAAGCTTTCAGGAAAACAGTTAACACATGACTATTCAACAGAATGTAGGACTAGTATTGTGCTTTTCGGTTTTCTAGCTCTTCAAATAATGAACTACACACACATCTTCTAGCACCAAGATACCTCCGTGTATATGATGCACTCTATAAATTGATTTAACATGACATAACATATCCCAGGCCCTCATCCCCACCCACCTCGACTACGGCAATGCACTCTACATCAGGATCACCAAACAACTCCTGAACTGTCTGCAGCTCATCCAGAATGCCACTGCAAGACTTGTCCTCAACCTTCCCAGAAGGACAAGCATCACCATCCATCTCAAGACCCTACACTGGCTCCCAGTACAGCAAATATGCATCTTCAAACTCCTCATGCACATATACAAGGACTTCCACGGTGCCAGACCTGCCTACCTAAACAACCGCCTCACTTTCCACCAACCAACCAGAGAACTCCGATCAACTATCCTCGCCCTGGCTTAAACCCCTGCAACCGCCGCAAATGCCTTGGAGGACGCTCCTTCTTCTACCATGCCACCAAATCCTGGAACAACCTACCCCTCCACCTCCTCATTGCCATCTCCCTGAAGGACTTCAGAAAACTGCTCAAGACCTGGCACGTCCACCACCACCACCGTCAACAAGACCAGCCCCCCAGCACCAAACCAATGCCTGGAGACTCCTTTAGAGTGACAAGTCCACACTATACAAAAACCTCCTGATTGATTGACTGAATGCCTGGTTCCTCTGACGCTATTTAAGGGAAGTGAGCTGAAGCTGTTGCAGCTGCTCAATGCCATTTGAGTATGATATAGCCAGCAAAATCTTGTCAGGAATGGTTATCCTATGCCCATTCTTTTCAGAATCCTGTGTGCGCAGACAGGCCCACTCCAAATAAAGAAAAGCCTTTGCGGCATCAAGGGAAAAGGCTGTTTGTTCCGTGTTGTCATTTATAGCAGTCCAAAGAAGATAGGACAGCGTCCGTAGCTGATTGCATGAAGATCAGCCTGGGATGAATCCCACTTGATTGTTGTGGACCAAAGATGGGAGTCTATTAGCCAAAACGTAGGCTAGGATCTTCACATTTGGAGTAATGAGGGAGATAGGATGGTAGTTCTCACAGTTCAAATGATCCCTACTTGGTTCTGGGATCAACTATATTGAAGCTGAGGTAAATCCTGTGAGGTGGCATCATCTCAGAGTAGCTTGTCCAGCAGTGGGGCTAAGTGTTTGCCCATGATTTTGTAGAATTCTATAGGAATCTGTCCAATCCTGGTTCCTTACCAGTGAACATAGCTTTAATTGCCTCCACTATTTCTCCAAATCCAATCTCTCTGTCAAGGTCTTTCTGTCTGTCTTGTGTCAGGCGTGGCATAGGAAGGTCTCTGAAAAATGTAAGTTCCTGATCAACATCAATCAGGGCCTCTGAGGTATAGAGCGTAGTATAGTAGTCTGTAAATTCCACAACACTGTTTCTTGGGTGATTGATGAGCCTACCATGTTGCATGCACAGTGCAGTCACAGTGGATTGCATGGACTGTTGCTTCAATTGGAAGGGGAGTAGTCTTATATATTTTTTTTTTTTAGTTTTATATAGAGTGAACATGACCATTTTGGGTATCAGTGCTCTGTACATCAGGAAATCAAAAGGTAAACAGGCAAGAGTATACAAATGTGGAGTAACAAGAAATGGACTATAAAAACGTAAGATGACATTCGTAGAGTCCTGATTCGGAATGGTCACATAGATAATATATAGAGGGGCATCACTGAAAAAAATATGATGGGTATGTATTAGGACCAGATAGTCTTGCGGAAGGGCAACCCATAGAAGTTAAAGTCTGAGAAGTTTGCATCTTCGTTTGGGAGCAAATCTGTTCATTAGGAGCTGCTTTACTTCTTGTTTGAAGAGGGCAGTTGAGTGGTAGGATCTGGTCTCAGGAAGAAAAGATTTCCCAATTTTAGGGGCAATTCCAGAGAAAAAAACTCTTACAGGTTTTCTTTTTGTTGAATTTGTAGGGCCTCAGTAGAAAGGAGCCTGTGCTATGTAAAGTTCTATTCACGCCTGATAGGACAAGATTATTGGCCACGTAAATTGGATTGTTGTGGTGAAGAGCTTTATGAGTCATGCAAGCAATTTTTAGATGGATCTTTGCCTCATAGTGTGGCCAGTTAAGAGCTTTGAGGTCTGGGGTGATACAATCACTTTTTTTAACTTGTGATGAGTCGAACCGTCGAGTAAAGGTTGCCTTCAGAGGTGCCAGCTTTGCTTTAGATAGTCTCACGGAGTTGGCACTACATAATCTAGTGTCAAGATCACTAGTGCTTAAACCACTGTCTTGAAATCTGCAGTCACAATGTAAGGTTTTAATTTCCTTAGTGGGTGCATTTGGTCGTTGGCACCCATGCTGATGTGATCATGCTTAGAAAGGGGATTGTCCAAGATTATTCCTAGAGATTTTGATGAGATTATGATGTGTGGGGTACAGTTCAAGGCTGTTAGGTGTGACAGCCAATCTTTGATATTAAAAGTGTGGTTGGTTGGAGAGATTAGGAGGAATACATTTTTCAGAAAGTTCAGTTTGAGGTGGTTACAAGTCAGTCAATGTTGAGTGCTTGTTAGTGTGTTGTTGAGGGTGGTGATGTCTTCTGGAGAGACAATTTTCATGTAGAGTTGAGCATCATCAGCATACATATGGTATGAGATGTTAATGAGTTGGAGGATTTCAGTCAAGGGGTCTATGAGCAGGTTGAATAGGGTGAGGAAGAGTGAAAAGCCTTGAGGGATGCCAATTGTGAGTGGCGTCCTGATTGGACAGATTGTGATTGATCATAACTCTTTGAGATCTGTTGTATAGGAATTAGGAGAACACTTTGAACACAGTACAGGAGAGACTCATCCTGCATTCTAGGAGGTTCATGAAGTTCGGATGTTTAATCATGTCAAACACAGCTGACAGATCAAGCATGATTAATAAGGAGGAATCATTCTGGTCGAGAAATCTCAGGGCATCATCGGCAATATGGACCAGCCCAGTTATGGTACTGTGACTGGGCCTGAAACCAGATTGGCATTGGTCAAAGATTTGGAATTGCTCTAATTGGTTGCATAGTTGTCGATGTAGGCATTTTTTCAGGCGCTTGGACAGAGTTGGGATATTGGAGGTTTGGTGTAGTTCGTAGGATCTGACTTTCTGGTGTTGGGCGTTTGTAATATAGGGGTACCCTGACCACTTTTTAGAAAATCTAGAATGAAGCCTTGTGTTAGAGAAGCATTGATAATCAATCCTAGTCCATAAGAGGAGCAGGCTGTGTTTGATCTTGTTGAGAAGTTTGGAGGGTAAGCGGTAGTTGAAGTGGTTATAGTGTTTCAGAGAAGATAATAGTTTTGTGATATCATATTCATCAAGTCTTAAAGATGGACCAGGAAGCAGTGTTTGTTGGTTTAAGGGAGGGGCTTTCAGGGCACTGTCCCTGAAATATGGGGGAGTGAGGTGGAGATAAGAGCTTCACAGAAATTTGGAGATCATTGTCAATTATCCTAGTTTTCTCAATAAAGAAGGAAGCAAATACATTGCAATTGGGTGGAGTTAAATTCTCAGAAGAAAAGGGGTTACATTTCCTACTTGTTCAATTTCTGACAATTTCAAACAATTGTTTGGCATGGTTTGTGGCCTATTGAAGTTGTTGTTTGAAGAGTAATGCTTTTTAGCTTCTGATACACCTGTTGTAGGCTTTCCTGTTTTTGTCTTAGTAGTTTGAGGTTAGTTGGACATGGAGATAATCTAGTGAACAATGTTTTTCATTAAGGCTGCTATCAAACCATGGCTTACATTTTTTGATCTGGACCCTTTTTAGTTGTTTGGGAGCACTGGCACCCATGATGTCGGACACAGAGTTGATATAATGTCAGTGAGTTCTTGTGTGTCTGAGATGTTATTGGCTGGAGATAAAATGTTACTGAGACCAGATAATGTGAGTGGTTATTTCTGGTATCTCTGACCCAGCGTTTGGCTTTTGACTGTTTGACCTTTGGAGATAACTATCCTTTCTGCCATGATGAGCATGATGTAATGGTGGTCTGTCCAATCACATAGTAGGATAGCTTCAATTTGGATGGTCTTATCTTTTGCTAATATTAGGTCAAATGTGGCTCCTTTATTATGCATCAGGCTGTTTCAGACTTGAACCAAGTTGAGGTTGTAATGGAAGGATTCAAAGCTATTCTCCAAAGGTCATTTGTGTCATTCCAATGGATACTGAAATTGTCAAGAAAATCTGATTGTTTTGTGATCCATTGTTGGTAGAGATGACTTCCATGATTTGTTTGATGAATGTGTCGTTATCACCAGGAGGGTGATAAATCATGTGCAGAGTACAAAATGTGCTGTTTTTAATTGAACATTTATCCCCAGATATCTGCAGGAGGACACTGATTGAGTGAGTTTGTTTAATTGAGAGATTGGTCCGATGGATATAGGCAGTGACACCACCAAGATGGCCTGAATGGTCCATAAAAATGATATCACGGCTGGGAGGGACTAGAATGTCCAGTATGGGGGACAAGGTTTCACTAAGCCATCTTTCAGTGAGTAGTAGGAGCTCCAGGTTAAGAGTAAGGATAAGGTCAGCAATATCGTCAGGATGTTTCACTACAGGCTGGCAATTGAGTAAAATTAATTTTAGGTTAGTTTTCATAACACTTTTGGATGAATGAGATATGGGGACTAGTTTGAGGTTAGATTTAGTAATAGGCCTAAAAACGAGATAAGGATCCATATGTGGGTGAGCGATAACTGTCTCATTTTTTCCCACAAGAATAGTGTGCTTAATAGGTGTGTGGTTGTTGGAGGGAAGAAGGGAGAGGATGTTGTTGTTAGACAAGTGACTAGGCAATCTGCTGGGTTGAGAGGAGAGGTCTAGATTTGGTTTAAAGCTCCATTTAAATAGAGGGTCCCTAGTGTTAGCAAGGCTGTCGGCAATAGGTTGTTTGAGGATGGGAGTGTTCTGATTCCAGTAATGCTTTTTTTGATTCACACCCTTATGCTCCAGTAGTAGGTTCTGGATTTCAGCCTTCATCAGATGTAATTTTGATTTTAGCTCGTTGAGCAGTGACCAGAGGGTGGAAGTACTGCTGAACTGATTTGGAGGAGATGTGTGAAACCTTGTGGGTATATTAACAGTTTCAAGTGGCCCTAGGATATGGAGATCGGTAGTTGGTCAATGACTGAGCAATGCTGTATGGCTTGGGGATTTGGTGGAAGGGGATTTGGAGAGTGGATGAAGTGTGGTGAGTCTGATTTAGATCCTGACTGGGGAGTGCATTATTGTGGACGGATCTTGTTTTATCTAAAAAAAGTGGGGATTTGTGAAACGGCTTCACAATTTTAGACATGATCATGAAAAGAGTCGTGGCTGTCACTTCAAGGACCAACATTGATATTCGGTTTGCCTATATATTGGAGAGAGGAGTTGATGGGGAGATAGTGACTTGTGGAGGGGTCAGCACTCTCATGTGAGGAGGTAATGTTCAGTACTGCGGTGATGTGGCAACTTTGGTTAGGGTCATCGCTCTCTCGCGAGAGAGAGGAGGGAGCAATCTGGGTGTAATGATGCCATGGGTGGGAGAATGGGTAGAAGGCACAGGAGAGTGGTGGGATAAGGTGAGGGATGGAGTGGATGGGATGTGGTGATCACTGAGTACGATGGTAGTTGGGAGTGGGGGTGAGTGGGTGGGGGTTAAATATTTGCCTATCTTATCTTTAATGTAGGACAAGAAATCGTCAAAGAGCTCCAGATGGTGATTAGAGGATTTGAAAACTACAGTGCTGTTATTGTAAATGGTAATGGTGATTGCAGCACTGTACACAGATGAGGGCGCAATAGTAAGTTTGAGGCCATGTAGAATCTTCTTGGGGAGGTGAACTTGAGTACGGAGGATAAAGCTTTGCTCCATGGAGCCCGTTGGTTGGTGAAAAATGTTAGATCATCTGTCTGCTTTTTCTACTCATTCATAATGGTGACTCCAGAGGTTCTGGAGGGACTTGTCAATGGCAGAAGTTTAGAGGTGAATTGAGTTTGCATTTTTTGGCTGTGAGTATATGAAGATTCACTGTTGTAGGACTGCACGGGTATGTACGAGTCAGATCCCTGATTTCTTCCTTTCAGGCAAGTTTACATTGCAGCTTCTGTTTACTGGCTGCTGTTGAGTCCTGAATCATCAGGGCCCTCACAAAGGCTTTACCCACAGCCCACAGGACTTGTGGGGAGGTTGCAGAGCCCTCGCTGTGCTCCACATAGACTTGAAGATAACTTGACAATTTCTGTTTTTCCTCTGGGGGTTTAGATCTGAGTGTCTTTTCTCCAGATCATGTCCCAAGGAGTTTGTAGTTGTTAATCAAGTTTTTGAAAAATTGGTGTATGGTTAAAACATGTTGAACTTCTATTGATCAGGAGGCAACCTCCAGGAGGATGGAGGTACTGAGTAAGTAGTTAATGCAGGATTCTGTTATGAGAGCATGAAAAGGAACTATAGTCCCTGTCTGTCAGGTGGGTGAGTCTCCAGGGGTCTACTGGTCTGTGAGCAACTAGTCAGTTATGGAGGGTAGCACGCTGGGTGTCATGTCTTGGATCCAGGCAGCCAAAGTCGTCCAATATGGGGTCTGGGATGAGTTTCCAGTCCCCTCTCACTATGAGCACTCGGTCACCAATTGCTTTCAAGCTGAGTTTGGAGGCAAAGACCTTTTCCCCCAGGTGGCGCATAGATAGAGCCCACCACACACACTTGAGATTGGAACCTGAGATTTGAGAACACATAATGACCCTGTGGATCAATCGAAGTTTTTCACAACATTGCTGCAAAGCACTGATATAAAAGAATTGCATACCTTCCCTTACAGTAGTGATGAGGAAGCAGATTGCGGCAATAGGTGGCCCAATGTTTGAAGCAGTGATCACCACTCCTACCCAGTCACTCTTCAGCCTGTCTGTTTCCACAGTGTACATGTGTGTTTCCTCTAGAAGCGCAATGTCCAGATTTTGAAAACCTCGACATTTCAGAATTTTCTTGCTTCGCACATAGCCAGAGATGCTGTAGATAATGAAGGGCCACAGAGATAGGGGTTTAATCATGTGACTTGCCATTGTCCCTCCTCAAGGGAGACCACAGGGCACTGAATATGATCAAGGGGAGAAGGCAGGTGCTGAATGGGTCGACACCCAGTGAAGAGGAACAGAGGTAGACACGGGAACTATTTGGAAAGGTTCACGTTCTTAAGCTAAGAACAATGTGATCAAGGGGCAATAAGATCGCCCAGTGGAAAGGATATGGTGTCATTTGCTACCTGTTGAATATTTTATAAGGGTGAGCAAGCCCTGTTGATGCCAATGCCTCATTCAATACCAACATGTATGAACTGGGGGATATGGGAGGGGAGTGACTGTTGATGCATGAGGATTCGAAGTTCGAATGTAGACAAGGCACGGACACAGCTGGTAAGAGATGGTGGTTAAGACATCTAGGGCTTGAGGGAGGACCTTGGTTAAGCCCTCACTCTGACAGTGTGTTGTTTGTTGTGGGCAGAACATCTTTCAGTGAGTGTCCGGAGCCTCTTGATTCCTGATGCATATTATCCTGAAGTGTGCTGGCCGTTCCAAAGTGTGAGAAGGTCCTTCAGTATTTTCTGTAGGGAGGGACACCAACGTCTTCTTAGGTATGTGGTCAGGTGTGTCCAGAAATTCCTCCAGGAGAACTCTTGTGTTGATCCATTAATGGTCGAAATCATTGTAGCTGGTTTTAAGATTCCATAAGGAATCCCTTTCTGTTTCAGGATAGGACAAAGAGAAAATAACTTTATATGGAACACGTGTACCATGTGAAACATCTGCAGACAAAGCTAAAGAGCCCCCATTGTAGTCAGAGTGGCCATGTTGTCAAGCCAACCGTAGAATCTGTCTAGTTTGTGCATGAAGCAGGAGACGCATTATGATCGACTGGGAGTGGTTGAATGTGCCTGGTCGGCATTGTGTTATCAAGTGTGCCCTTTCAACTTCCAAGGGTATCAGAAACTCTGCGCTGATAAGGCAAGGAATGAAGTCTAGTGAATAGCCCTGGACATCATGGCCTTCCTCATTTTCCAGCGGACCACACAGTTGGCATTATTTCACCTACTACCATCTTGCAAATCTGTTAACTTTCATTGGAGGGTTCACAACTGATGTCCCCAGTCTGGGACATTGTACCATTTATTCTCCAAGCAGTGATCCTGCCATCTTTCATGTTAAATATTAATGTACATTTGTTGTAGATACTTATTTTAAATGAAGAACAAAAAAATGCTACAGTGCTATTAGATACGTTTGGAATTTAAACTCTAATAAATGGAAATATGTTAAATTACATTTATTTTTCTGAAGTTTAATTGAAAACATAAGTTTCCACGAAAGAAAAAAAATGGGTATTAATACTAAAAGTGATGTATACAATTCATTTTATGCCCCTACCTCCATAATTTTTTATGTGAGAGTTTTGCAGTACTATTGGTTGGTAATGTGTAGTGTCAAACTTACTTTTGCTTTGTCTTTAGTAGTAACTTACACTGTTTGTTTGTGAATACTGAAATGTAATACAGTTACTCAAAAGTGTAAACTTCCTCAAAAGTGAATGTTATCATTGGGAATCAGGCCCAATATCCATTGTGGGTTGCTCCTTGTATGCATTACGTTTTGCAGTGGTTGGCTATGTGCAATGCTGCACTTACTACTGTTTTTTTCTTTAGTAGTATCTCACACTCTGTGTTTGTGTATACCGAAAAGTAGTGAGCGTAATCAAAAGTGTAAACTCACCCAAGGGTGTAAGTTACCTTAGTAATTTGTACCAAGTATATTTTTTTGGGGTTGTGCCTTTCTTTGTGTTAAATTTGTGAGTCCACTCAATCAATCTTACTAATGTGTCTGAATGTAGTTCTATAGATAGTTTGCAGCATTTGCATCTAACAAGTTCTTGGCCTCCTGAATTAAGCCATCAATGCTGTTAGCAAATTATCTAGGAGAGTTGACGATGATTTTGCTATACGTACAGAAGAGAGTTTTGTTCCCACTTTGCATTTCCTGACTGTGGTAATTTCATCCACAGTAGCACATTACATTCATTAAGGTGTTATGTTAAGTAGCACCAAAAACAAATGAAAAAATATTATAACTCACAAAATAATCAGTCCAGTGGCTTAAATAAACACATTTCGATGGACAGAGAAAAAGACAAACACTATAAATAAAAATTATAGGAAACCAAACTAAAATACTAATATCTTCATCAATGAATCCCAACAAAGAGAATAGGCCCATTAGAGTCGTTTCTGGTCCCTCATTTCACCCTAGAACACTTAGCTTATCAGGCTCACGGTCACCTGTCTTCATACAGACCGATTAGCAGCAAATTAAAATCATAAATAGGAATCATCTTTAAAGACGTTAAGCTCTTTCTGTTTCTGGGCTTGGCTAGAATGTTCTAGTGTGACTCATTGATGTGCTAGGGCAAGCTACATGATGCCAAATAAATAACACTTTGATGGCTGATAGAACATCGACTATCTCCCAACCACATACATTTATAAGTGAAGGGATCACTGTAATTCAGAATTTAAAGGTTAATGTGTAGGTTTTATGGCAATGAAAATGTCTTTGTGAAACATCTAAAATGGGAAATGGATCATTACCTAGGAAACGGCTATTAATTCAATGGATTAATAAAGGATGGAGCGTTTTCTACTGCCTATCCAACCTTCCCTATTTAACATGAAAGTAGTTGAGAAAACATTACGAAAAACATGATGTCTGTTTTATAGGTTTATGGGTGCCCTGTGAAACGCTTGGATGTTCTCCGGTGTGTTGTAAGATCTACCAGATTGACATAGATATAGATCCTGGTCTTATTAACCATGTACAAGCACATAGTCTAGTGCGAAAGTCAAAGGGGCAGAGCATTGAACTCGATGATTTTCAAAAGGCCTTCGACTAGGAAGTGCCTTTGTACTTATTTTTTATGATTTCCTAGGTTTTCTTTATGTTGCTTGCATCTTTCTATAAAAAAGGGTAACATTTTCATAAACATGATAATGTACGATGAAGATTGTGACCTTTTAGACACATGACCTTCAAGTGTATGATAAAGTTACATTTTGCACTTGCCATGGGACATATTTCTCATCATTGTATGGCCTTAGAAACAGATAGGGTTGGGGCTAATACCTAAAAGATTTGTAAGTTTCCTTTAACACTATTCTGCACCCTGGTCTCGTCCTACAGCTTCAAACTACTGAAGCCCTCAACAATGCCTGTGGCTAGATGTCCTATTTCATTTCAAATCATGTCCACATAATCTCAACTCATTCTTCCTACTCTTTTCTGCATCTTATTTCTTTAGCTTTCTGCAAGGCTCTGTCATTGCTGTGGCATTATTTAATATTTAATTGACCCTTGTCCTCTCTAAATAAATTAATGTGCCTAACCTACTGTAATTCTGCTTTTGACTTGTAGATAACCCACAAACTAGAACCTCAAGAGTGCATTGACTGCCCAGTGTTTCAAAAACATCTCGTCGCTATTCTCAAATGGATGACCTGTGACCTGTGGGTCTTTGTCATTCAAGTGGTGCTCATTTTAGGTGCGGGTCTGCTGAGTTGATCATACCACCCGGTCCAGTATCTTCAGCAAAGCATGTAGGAGTCATCTTGGATGTAAAGCGTATCCTTGGGTTTCAGATCAACATAGTTCTCAAGAAGTCATTCACTTATCTGGGATTCTTCACACCAAACATTGCTTCTCCTTTGATTTCCTCACATGGTGCAGGACTCCATCACATTAGTCCCCTTTCGTTTGGGTTATGTCAATGTTATTTAACTAGGTGTATCTGAGTATTTCCTGCCTAGACAATTATTTGGCCCAGAATATTATGGCAAGACTGCTTCTCCCCCTTCACTCAAGTGACCTCTGTTCTCATGTACAGAATGTTGGGGACTAGTTCCTAAGGCCAGAAATTCTTAAGGGCATTGTCTTCGCTCTCTGGTACACCTTTCGAAGTCCCGGTTGCAAAGTAGTAGAAATCACTTCTTGCTTCCATCGGAAATGTGTGTGAAATTTGCGTTCAATACCCAGTACTGGCATTTAGCATGTGCCAGTTCCAACTAATGCTGACATGAAGCAAAATATTCCCACCGCCTCCCACCATGCCACAGCTAGAGAACATCCCTGTACCTCACAAACATCATACACTGATAAACATAACCCCTCCTTGGAACTTTAACAGCTCTGTAATTGTTCCTAAGAGTGTCTCCTACTGGACTCCAGACTTTGCTTGGCGTGTCTTCAAAAACATTTTCTAGCACTTTTTCCAGCACTTTCTCTTCTAGTTCTTGTGCTCATTAGAGCAAGCACTGCCTTGGCAAGGGCCCCCCCTCTCGGTGTAACTGACCAAAACCCTATTCTCAATGTGCTGTAAATTAAGCAATCATACACTGATTGCCCTGCATGCCTTTGTAGGTAGAAGCAGCAGTGCTTCAAAGCCACATCACCAGTAGGAGTGTGCTAAACAAATGCCAAAGATAATAACACTACTTTAACACACGGCAGCCACAGGAATTTATAAATAGTGAGACTTTGCTTTTAAATTGTGCCTGAAATGTAAAGTAATTTCAATTGTGGAGATAACATTTTTCGAAATAGATTTATTATCGTAATTATGAGTTTTGATACTTTGTATTGCAAGGAGTGTAGTTGTGCTTCAAGCAATAAAAGCGCGTATTTGATTAAAATACAGTACACAATACCTAGGTTTTAGTCGTTTTTTTAATTTATGCATTAATGCATGAAAAGTAACTTTTTTTGCCATTGAAGCACTGGCTAGAATGAATGAAACCTCTCCTTTCACTCTCAATAGTTGTACCGACCTAAGAAAAATGTTGGAGACCTTCCAGTATACCGCAATTTAAAGGAAGCGGCTGGCTGCACCAGCCATATCTTGCCTAATGACTGGTGTGGATAATGATGCAGACTGCTTTTCAGGGGCGTGTGGACACTGGAGGACACAGACTAACAGTTTAGTAGGTTTTGTGGAGCATCTCATTCCTAACCGTTTCTGGGCCATATGCTGCCTTTGATTTCCTGTCTGTCTGTCAAAGGGTGCATGACAGTGTTTCATGGCTACAGGCTTAAGTTGCCTGATTTGTTTTCTCACCTTTAATTAGGTGTGGGAGGAATGATGGAATTGGCCGAGTCTTTGCCACTCTGTGCTACTCTTTAACATGGAGTTCTGGCCAAATTTCACCAATTGCAGTATATCGGAATATTTCTCCAGTGAGGCTCTAGAAAATGAAAGCTGAAGAGCGTCAGCAACCTTTTGTGTCCCCTGTCGTGATTTTTTTTAACGTGGGTGATCACAGGAAATCATGAGTGGTCACAGTCAGAGAGCTGCGACTCGAGTACAGTTGCAACCACTTGAGTAGATCAACTCAAATGGTCACAGCTTTTGTATAAAGCATGGTGCCAATTGAGCTGCTTTTTCATCTTTGCAAGCACTACTGGTGCTAAACTGCAGCGCAAGTTATATATTTTCTGTCTAGTGGCAGAGCTTCACTGAATCTCACAGTTTTTATGTACCTCTGCACAATTCCTCAGTTCCACCAACCCGTACCTTTCATATCTTCATACAATTGTCCCTTCCACTCCTCAACCTGACATATCCCCATGCATCCCCATTCACCAGTCTATCTATCCTTCTACTTTCTCCTCATTCTCTACTATTACTATCTTCCTTAATCCATTCACTTTCCTTAATCATTTCTCCATGCCTTTTCTACATTGCCTCCCTCCTCCTATTCACATCTCCTCACATCCTTCCTCCTTTTGTAATTCACATTTCACTCAGTTCCCCCCTGTGTCCTTTTTGTTTTCTCTTCCCTCCGTTACCCCTCCTTAAATTGTCAGCTTTCTTTGCCTTCCTCTGCCTTTCACTACTCCCTCTCATTACTTTACTATCATTCTTTTCGCTATTCTCTTCATTCTTCTTTTTTTTGAGGTGTTGCTGCTACACTTCATTTACCCACCCCAGACCTCCACTGTTCCCTTAATCACTGCCAAGTAAAGAAGCGTCCTCCTCGCCGTAAGGATGAACTGTACCAGAGGGAGGGTCTAGGTACTGAGGTGGCAGAGAATGAGTCTATTCTATATTTTTCATGTAGTTCTGTGGTCACAACGCATGCCAACTTTAAAATAAAAATAGATTCCCCGACAGCAATAAGAAGCGTAATGGAACTCTGTCCCTAATAGTTCCCACTCTCTTCGACCTCTGACTTCATTGTCCCATATTTAGGGGCAATGGTTGTAATGGGCAGCATGCGTAGAAGCCAGCCTCTCAATTAAAAGCTGTACTCACTGCAAGTATGTTGAAATGACAAACCAGGAAAATCAATCTGCGTTTGTGATTGTTGTGTTTCCATGTTTGCGCCCATCTTGAATATGATGTGCCCGGCTGACCAGACGCAGTTTTAAATAACCAGTACCTGCATTCGATCATTAATCAGCTTTTTTCTGTGGGACTGCCCCAAAATCCACACATTTTGGGAGGAGGGTGCGAACCTGGTCTTTAAGAAGCCATTGGACTTCTCATAGAGTGCCATGCCTCGTTGATGTTGCTTCGGATGTGGGGAGCCCCTGGTCTTACATCCCATCAGAAGATTTTGGGAAATCCTGACTTTCTGCTGGCGAAAAGTGAACTTACACGTAGATGGGGGAGCGTGGCGAGCCTGCAGCTGTGAGACTTGACCTTGGAGATGTACGTGTGTTGTGTCAGGGAGAAGTTGGTGTACGAGGGATGGGATGCCCCAAGAAGACTGAGAGAGTGTGGTTGGTTGGTCTGTGGGTTGGTATGGAGTGGGAACTGTGACAGTTACTTTAGCACCTGGGGTGGGTCATGCACGGTGATGATGCAGTAGTGACAGAGAATCGGTCAGCTGGAATGGACTCCATAGCGCATGAGGCTCTTGTGTGGGACTGTAACCTGGCCCGAATATGGAACCCTGTATCCGAGGTCAGGGTTGAGGGGAGAGACTAAGGGATGAGGGGAATGGAGGCAGCCGGATTGGGCATCACTTCTTTCTTTTATTTTTGCCTGAGTTGACCACGGGCCTAGTTCAGGGTTACACCTGATAAAATATGTATCTTGTGATAAATAGTTGGGTACAGTGGTTTTTAGTCGGGTATGGTGAGGTGTCTGGTGGATTTCACAGGAATTTTACACACACAAACAAAAACGCTCACTGTTTGGGGACACTTAAAAAATGTTGGCTACTTCACAAAATACCTGCTTTCTCTCACTTAGTGCCTCTACCAATTTGCATTTCTCTCCCTTCATGCTGCCCCTTAAGCCCCTCTTCTACACCCTGCTTGTCGTATAATGTATTTCAACATTCATTCAGCTTTTCATCCATCATTCTTTTGTGTTCCTAAAGTTGTCCTAAGTGGGAACAGTCTGCCTAGATGTGGGTCTCTTGCTCGCTGTGCCACTGGATTCAAGCTAGCCTGGCTGATAAAGGGTGATACCCTGAAACTGGTCCCAGGATGCTTGTTTCCAGTCCAGGGAGGATCTGGCCTGCCAGAGCTGGGTTAAGACTGATTTGCTTATGGCTGGGTCAAACTGGGGTGGCATGGTGAGCAAAAGAATGATCAATCAAACCCAGGTCTGTGTCTGGGGTGAATGTTTGCATTGTTTAGCATTCCACCGATCATCCTTTTGCGTTGCTAAAGTTGCCTACGTGGGAATGGTATGCCCAGACCTGGGTCCCTTGCTCGCTATACCACTGGATTCAAGGTAGTTTGGCTGTTGAAGGGTGATACCCTGAAACCGGTCCCAGGATGCTTGTTTCCAGTCCAGGGAGGACCTGGCCTGGCAGTTCGGACTAGACTGATTCAGTTGGGAACAGGGTCAAGCTGATTTGCATATGGCTTGGTCCAAACTGGGGTGGCATGGTGAGCAAAAGAACAATGGGTTGAACCCAGATCTGAGATTGGGGGTGAATGTTTGCATTGTTCAGCATTCCATCCATCATCTTTTTGTGTTGCTAAATTTGCCCTGAGTGGGAAGGGTATGCCCAGACGTGATTCCCTTGCTAGCTGTGCCACTGGATTCAAGCTAGCCTGGCTGATGAAGGGTGATACCCTGATACCAGTTCCAGGATGCTTGTTTCCGGTCCAGGAGGTACCTGGCCTGGCATTTAGGGTTGGACTGTTCCCGTGGGGAACCGGGTCAAGACTGATTTGCACAGGGCTGGGTCCAAACTGGGGTGGCATGGTGAGCAAAAGAATGATTGATTAAACCCAGATCTGTGACTGGGGGTGAATGTTTGCATTGTTCAGCATTCCATCCATCATCCTTTTGTGTTTCAACATTATGTGCCAACGTGATTGTTGGGAAATCAGAAGCTCACCCCCTCGCCACCCCCATATTGATCTTACTGAAGTTGACCTGTGTATGTTTTATAATTACCAATATAATATGTTATTAAAAAATAATAAGCTGGCTCTGTTTTGTTGCAGATCGCAGTGAGATCGTCCCCACTATTGAATGTGCAGGTTCAGCAATGACCGTGTCTCTCAAAAAGTGCCTGCTGACGCGGTTCAACTATAACATCACAGGCATGCATTTTGCAAATGATTCTGAGGTGTATTGCAGAGACACATCTTATCCGGAGGTTGTGGCAAATGCAAGTATGGTCAAAGCTCAAGCCATACCACTGACAGGATGGTGCGGAAACGAGAGAACGGTAAGAAAGATCACACGATCTGCATTGTTCTATAAATGTCAATATATGTATTTGATATTGTTCAAATCAAGAGAGCTCAGAGAAAGAATACTAACTAGTACTCAGATCTTCAGCCAAGAAATATTACAGCAACAGACCCTTTTGAATCTAGCAGCTGCTAGATGATGACTATAAAAATCAAATACTGTAATTAATGGGGAGGCTGTGGTATGGGAAAGTAGTGATCGCACATGGAATGTTGGAACTACAATTTAGTAGCAGAACAACAATCCTTATCCTCGGAAACAGAACCAGATAAAAGTGGCCCAAGCAATGTTCGGAAGGTACCATTACACAGCATGGATGGAAATAATGCTCACCCCACCTCTTTTTCTAAAGGTATATAGGTTTCTGAACTGAAGCAAATTATGCATTGTAAAGCACACTTTGACAAAAATATGTGGTTTAGAGACAGTTGGGAAGTGGCACTCGAAAATGTAATTTACTTTAACAATACCACAATGGACAAGAGTATTCATCTGCAACAAAAAGTACCACATCTACCTATCAGACGCATTCGTTGATGTTCCTAAAGCAATAACTGCTTACCTGTCCGAGCCACAGAAACACTGTGTAAACGGAAAAATCTGTCCTGATATTATTAACCATCGGTAAATATGTCAGGACAAAAAAGCATCATCATAATCCTTGGGACCCGAAACATAATAGCCAACTAAATATTCCGCTCAAAATTCACGTAATGTAAAACAAGGTAGTGAGGTTCCCCATGTCACACAAAGCACATCAGAGTAACTATGAAATTAATAAACAATCCAATGATTTGCTGGTGATAGTGATATGCATACATTTAAATGTATGTACAGCTACATAAATACAAATTTCCATGTGATTCTCTTTGCGGCACGTTGTTTTTTTGTGCTGCTCCATTAACCACAGTGCCCCCAGAATACCCGACAAGAATTATCCTGTACTAAATGCTCAGTGCATCATCTGCTGTACCACATAATACATTGTATGGAAGGTATGCCCTGCCAGTTTCTGGCCATGGAACGCCTCCGCAGTCACTAGGCTGCTGCATGCTGCCTGTTAGATACATAACCCAGTGCCGGATAGGCCTTTTATTCCACCAGGCATTCCCCTAATGGACTGGGGCCCTTGAAAGCTGGGTTTGAAAGGCCACGGCCTCTCCTGCCTGGTTCCTCTTTCATTTTCTCCAACTCCTCGAGGTTAACTGCAGATTGTGCAAAAAGGCTTCAAAAGAGAAAGCAGTCAGAGAGGGAAAGAGGCAGGAGAGGAGAGAGAGAATGGAAAGATAGAAAGAGAGTGGGAAGAGATACAGAATGGAGGCCAGTTTGAGCATTTTTGCTGGGCTTGTTTTGGTTGCCTAGTCCGGCCCTGTCTGTACCACACAATGCCTATCATTTACTAGTACACATATTGCCTATATGTTTCGTGACCATATTGTGGCTGACCATGATGTGAAAATCTAGGGGGAAATGTAGAATTATAGGAGGGGATTAGAGCCAGAAATACTGATTCTGCAATTAGGTCCTCATTTCCAAGGGAACCCAGAGTCTCACTTGTAATAACTTGAATCTTCCTCACTCCTGGTGTTACAAATACTCCTGCCCTCAGAGCAGTGCTTAATTTGTAAATAAAAACGTGCCGTGCCCAAATCTCTCCTCTTAAACATGCGGCTGCTGCATTTAAATGTGCGAGTGCGGAACACTGAGGTAGCGTAATCCTGAAGCCATCTCAGGCCTTTTCAATCCATTTAAAGGCAATCCCTGCCCCTTCAGCTCACTCCTGCAGCTTTCTGCTTCCTCCATTTGTGACACTTTTTCATTTTTCTCTTCCTCCGTCTTTCCCATATGACTCGCAGCAAATTTTTGAGGCAGAAGACTAAGCGCCGGCCGTCATAAATAAGTGCCTGTGCTCAGCACCGGAAACAACAAGCACAAATTAAGCACTGGCTCAGAGTTATAAATACTCGAAGTATTGGTTACTCCAAAGGTGGGGAAAATCTGCAACGTTTTATGACCTACTCATACTTAGGGCCTTTGTTTCCTTTCTTTCTCTGTGAATTTCCTCTTCTTCGCCTTCCTTCCCCACACTCATCAACTTTTATGCTCACTGCTTCATTCTCATGCTTCAGCTATCTTTCAGACATAAACTCACTCCCTCTCACTATCCAAGTTATTCTCTCATTTGTTCTCTTATACCTACTCATAAATTTCCACTGTCACACACTGTCACTCACATGCAGTCTCCCTTTGACATACTCCCACCAGCATCTGTATGACTGACACACTTTTTTGCAGTAGCAAAGAAAGGTACCATGGACTTTGTTCAAGTAAGTTAATTGGCCCCCTATTTCCCTCAGTGACTAGTGAAAATCCACTCGTGGGTAGAGAGGGCACCTCACATGCCTAGGCCTTAGTGGCACAGCCCCTGCAATAATATTGACAGCTATGCCCCTGCTAGCTCATTTCTACATCTAGGTTGTTGAAAGACATATTGAATTCAGTATTAATACTTGCAGTGGGCTTTGGTCACTGCCTGTTTTTTAATTAATGTTTAGTTTTCATGTCAATCTCATTTGCTTGCTTTTGATTTGATGGCTTTCTGGTTTCTTCTTGTCTTTGTATCTTCCCTAGAGCATAACATCTAAACCTTATATTTTGAATGGATGACTTCTATGCTTCCACTGCTTCAACTGTGTTGGACCTGGCTCTCACCCCCTCATTTTTTCTGTATTTGTTTTTGCTAGTATTAAGACTGTCTGCACCTAACCAGTGTGAAAGTGCTTGTACTTTGGCGCTTAAATGTGGTGAAATTAACCTAAACTTGACACACTTTCTTTACTTGTAAGCCCTTAGTAAAATGGTACTACATGTACCCAGGGCCTGTACATTGAATGGACCTAGAGAGCCTACAGCACTTATTGTGCAACCCACTAAAGTAGCCATTTAAACATGTCTTAGGCCTGTCATTGCAGCCTGTAGTGCAGTCAGTTTTAAACAGCAATTTTGGCCAGGCAAAGTAAACATTTTGCTAGGCCTAAACCGTCCTTTTAAGTACACATGTCATCTTCCTGGTAAGCTTTAGAGGCCTGTACAACTGAATGTATTGTATTTAAAAAGTAGGCCATATGGGTTTCAGTTTTACATGCCCTGGTAGTGAAAAACACCTAAATTTGTTTTTCATTACTGTGAGGCCTATCTCTCCCATTGGATAATATCGGGTTACTGTATTACATTTAACAAGGACTATCTTTGGATCGTGAGCAAATAGAAATATCATATTTGGACTCAAACTAATTTTATTTTAAAATTCTCTTTAATGGTAAAACCGGCTTATAATTCACAATTTTGAAAATGCCACTTTTAGAAAGTTGGAATTTTCTTGCCCTAACAGTTTGATGCCTGTTGCCAGTGTCCTGGGTCACATGACTGTCACTGGCTCTGCGTTTGGGGTTTGTGTATTCTTGCCAGACAGTGAGACAAAGGGGATTGGGTGTGGGAGGATGTGCCATCCTGCCAGGATGCCTGGAGACAGAACTGCTCCCTGCCCCACTTACCCTTAAAATTGAATGCCTTCAACACACACAAACCTGATGCCGACTTTTTTCATCCCAGGCTTTTTAGGCCTTGATAGGGGAAGGGAAGGACTTTCCATAGCCAAATGTGGCGGTAGCCCGGGATGTTCTCCCACTTCAAAGGGTGACACCAGGTATAAATATTGGACCCTCAGATCACCTCTTCAGTGCACTCCTGCACCTGGGGAAAGCTTCAGAAGGACTGCCGGAAACCTCAGAGGACTGCCTTCTGCTACCAGAACACCGCCCTCCTGTTTGAAGGCCTACCTTACTGCTCGAAAGGAGGACTGGACCTTCTCTTTAAACCTAGGATCTCCAGAAGCAACTTTAAGGGATAGTTGGCTGGCTTCCTGTGTGAGATACAGAGGATATACAAGCTCCTGGGCCTTGAACCCTGTGCTTGGCCTTTTGCTGGAGTGATCACAAACCCTCCAAGTAATGTCCCCATGCGCTGGGCCTTTGGGAGTGGTGGTAGTTGTACTCCTCCAAAAACACTGGACTTAAAAGTTTTTCACCAAAACGTGCCCTGCGGACTAACAGAAGACTTTGAGCTACCTTCCTTCACGATAGCCCTTCCTATATTCTGCTGCTACCAGAGGATTGCCCTGCTGCTTGAAGGTCTTTCTTGATGCTTGAATGAGTACTGGACCATCTCTTTGAACCCAGGGCCACAGGAAGTGACTCCAATGGATAGCTGTCAGGCTTCCTGTGTGAGCTACAGGTACACAACAAGCTCCCGTATCTTGAACACTGCCCCACTGTTGATGTGAGTATTAACCCTCCAAGCAGCACCCCAGGCCATTAACCCTTAGTAGTTGTGTTGATTGTACTCCTCCAAACACCTGGGACTTAGAAACATTTCCACCAATATGTGCCCTGAGAACCAACAGAAGACCGTGACCTACCTACCTACCTGCCAGACAATCTACATTAAGCTGCATCGCCAATTGCCTTGAGTTTGCAATAGCTCCTGCTACGTTCTTCTCTGCAGCAGCTACTCCTGTTCAGCAGGACCTCTCCTGAAAGGTATCCAGACTTGTGGATACCATGTTTTCTACAGCCTGCAGTTTTATCCCGCTGGAAGTTTTTGACTTCCAAAAAAGTAGGTCCAGAGGTATAAATCTTCACCATGACCATATCCGGCGGCTCTCCAATGACAACGTCTCCTTCTTGGACACGGTCTGCTGCCTTGCCCCACTGAACCTTCTGATACATTTTTCTTCCAAATGTCTTCTAAGTCTAAAGGTAGGCTGAGGCCGGGCCCACACTTTCGCATGTATTCAGCCCACGTTCCATTGCGGTTGGCCTTAACTTTTGACTTTGAACCGGTCTCGCTCAACCTAATACCCGTGGTTGCCGCTTCGATCTTCATTCACTATTTTGCACTAAAAATATTCAAAATTCATACTTCTAGTTCTACTGATTGGATTTAATTACTTTTGGGCTTATATGATTTATGACAATTTTCTCTATTTTTCTAAACTGGTTTGAGATTTGTTTTGTGTTGTGTTTTCACTTTAATATTGTTTGTGTGCTGCATAAATACTTTCCATCAAAGTTAAGCCTGTTTGCTTTTTGTGCCAAGCTACCCAACTCAACCAATATCCCAATATCGCACAGACTGCTTACTATGTGATTTTCTTTCTGTGCGTAAGTTCCTAATGACTGTCAATTGTTTTCTGAAGAAAACGAGCAGCACTCTAATGCAATTGCATGCATTTTAAACCATTTGCACACCTTTAATCTCCTTTATTTCATAATTTTTGGCATGGCTGCAGAGCATGACACAGTTAAAGGATCATGCTGGCTCCTCTGTTACTGAATAGCATCTGCAAAGGCATTGGCAAAGTAAAAAGGTAAGACCTGCTGGCTTTGCCATTGCTTGTTCACACTGTGTCTTTTACTGTAACTAGTCACTGCTGCACAGACGCTGTGTCTATTGCAGCTTGAGTTTGCTTGTTTGGTGAGACATTATGAACAGTATGAAGCAGTACACACTCAGGGTTGATCTGTGTGTGTGAGAGAGAGAGACAGAATGAGGGAAGGAGGATGAAAGAGGGAGGGTGTGAGGGAGAGCACAAAACACACTCTGGATCTTTTTTGATGCCTTCTAAGTGCCTAGAATTGACAACAAATTTTGCATTTTAATTTTATGTCTGGATTTCAGAAGGAGCAAAGATCAGCTACTAGCAGTATGTAACCCCTTAACTGCTGGGCCTTTTGCCCCCAGTGCTGATCCCTTTTTTGGCTATTTGGAGTAATTAACGGTTAGGGCTCCATAACTATTTTTCCAAATAAGCTATCCAAGCCCAATTTCCATTTTTATTTTCCAACATCCTGGGGATTATAAAGGGATCCAGGCTTTCTGGATTTCCCTGGTAGGAACTGAGAAATTAGCCAAAATAGAGCTAAAATTTGGGGGGAAAATGGGAAAAAAGTGCAGCAGGAGAAAACATCTGTTTTTTTCCCTGCCAATGGTATCAATGAAGGGTTTGAGGTACTAAAATCACCATCTTCCCAGCTTTCAGGAACAGGCAGACTAGATTCAGAAATTACATTTTTCAACACCGTTTTGGCATTTTACTAGGACATATCCTATTATTCCTATTTTTTTGTGCTTTCAACCTCCTTCCAGTTAGTGACAGAAATGGGTGTAAAACCAATGGTGGATCCTGGAAAGCTATACATTTCTGAAACGTAGACAAAGTTCCAAATTCATCAAGGGGTCCTTTGTGTATATCCTTCAAGGTTTTCCTATAGAAAGTAACAGTTGAATTAAAAAAATATTGAAATTGAGTAATGTTTTCATCTGTAAGTTTTTCCAGCAATGGCAGATTTTCAAAAGCAACACCGTTATGTCTGCTGTACAGTTCTGGTTGTGGGGATATATAGAGCTTGTAAGTTCACCAAGAACCCAAGGTACAGGGAGCCAATAAGTGAGCTGCACCTTGCAATGGGTTTTTATTGTGTCCTCGATATACAGCTATTTGTGTGGTAAAATATAAAGAGTGAAAAATAGGTATCAAGGAAACCTATGTATTTCCAAAATGAGGACAAGATATGGAGTTTGGAAGCAGTGGTTATTTGTACATCTCTGAATTTGGTGGTCCCCATACTAACTTGTGAATTACAGGGCATTTCTCAAAATGACTTCTTTCTTACACACTGTCTTACAATTAAAAGGCACACATGCAGAGAAAGACAATTAGTAATACCACTTGCTCCGCTATTCTGTGTTTTCCAAGTCTCCCAATAAAAATGATACCTCACTTGTGAGGTGAGGCCTAGTGCCTCCAACAGAAAATGACCCAAAATTCAATGTAGACACATCACACTTTTCCACTGAAAACTGATGTTTTTTGCAAAGTGTCTAGCTGTGGATTTTGGGCTTTAGCTCAGTCAGCACTTAGGGAAACCTAGCAATCCTATCCGTTTTTATAAACTAGACACATAGGGAAATCCAGAATAGGGTAACTTGTGGGGCTCTCACTAGATTCTGTCACCCAAAATCATTGGCAAACCTCAAAATTTGTCTAAAAAACACATTTTCCTCAAATTTTGGTGATGCAAAGTTCTGGAATCTGAGGGGATCCACAAACATTTTTCCATCCAGCATTTCTTCGAGTATCCTGATAAAAATGGTACCTCACTTCTGTGGGTATGCATAGTGCCCTTAACAGGAAACAACCCAAAACGCAATATGTACACGTCCCATTTTTTCACTGAAAACTGATGCCTTTTTTGAAAAGTGCCCTGCTGTGGATTTTAGGCTCTAGCTCAGCCAGCACACATGGAAACCCATCAAACCTGTAAATTTTTTAAAACTAGATACCTTGGGGAATCCAGGTTGGGGTGACCTGGTGGGCTCTCGACAGGTTCTGTCACCTAGAATCCTTTGCAAACCTCCAAAAATATTTTTATTTAAACATAGTTTCCTCACATTTTGGTTAAGAAAAGCTCTGGAATCTGAGGGGAACCACAAACTTCCTTCCATCCAGCACTCTCCCAAGTCTCCAGATAAAAATGGCAGCTCACTTGCATGGGTAGGCCTACTGCCCGTGACAGGAAATGCCCCAAAACACAGCGTGGACACATCACATTCGTCCACTGTAAACTGCTGCTTATTTTGCAATATGCCTAGGTGCAGATTTTGGGCTCTATCTCAGCCGGCACCTACGGAAACCTATCAAACCTGTCCTTTTTTATAAACTATAACATAGGGAAATCCAGAATAGGACAACTTGTGGGGCTCTCACCAGATTCTGTCACCCAAAATCCTTTGCAAGCCTCAAACTTTGTCTAAAAAAACACATTTTCCTCACATTTCGGTGATCCAAAGTTCTGGAATCTGAGGGGATCCACAAACTTTCTTCCATCCAGCATTCCTCTGAGTCTCCCGATAAAAACTGTACCTCACTTGTGTGGGCAGGTATAGTGCCCCCAACAGGAAACAACCCAAAGGCAATGTGGACACATAACATTTTTCCATTGAAAACTGATGCCTTTTATGCAAATTGCCTAGCTGTGGATTTTGGGCTCTAGCTCAACCAGCTCATAGGGAAACCTAGCAAATCTGTACATGTTTTAAAACTAGACACCTATGGAAATCAAGGATGGGGTAACTTGTGGGGCTCTCGCCAGGCTCTGTCACCCAGAATCCTTTGCAAACGTCAAACGTTATCTAAAACACATTTTTCTCATATTTCTGTGATGCAAAGTTCTGGAATCTGAGGGGATTCACAAACTTCTTTACACTCAGCATCCCCCAAGACTCTTGATAAAAATAGTACCTCTCTTGTGTGGGTGGGGCTAGTGCCCGCGACAGGAAACGCCCCAAAACACAGTGTGGACACATCATATTTGTCCACTGAAAACAGATTGATTTTTTGCAAAGTGCCTAGCTGTAAACTTTGGGCTCTAGCTGAGCAGGCACCTAGGGAAACCTAGCAAACCTGTACATTTTGGAAAACTGGACACCTAGGGAAATCCAGGATGGGGTGACTTGTTGGGCTCTCACCAGTTTCTCTCACCCAGAATCCTTTGCAAACCTCAAAATGTATGTAAAAAACACACTTTCCTCACATTTTGGTGAAGTAAAGTTCTAGAATATGAGGAGAGCAACAAACTTCCTTCCATCTGGCATTTCCCCAGGTCCCCCGATAAAAAGGTACCACACTGATGTGGGTAGGCTAAGTTCCCACAACAGGGAAGGGCCCAAAACATATGTTGGTGATAATGATAACTAAGGTGAGTGTACTAATTAGTCCTGGGATTGTGAACCATTTAGGGAAACCTATGAAACCCAAACATTTCTGAAAAGTAGACATCAAGTGAAGTCCAGGTAGGTATCACTTGTGTAGATTTCCCAAAGCTTTTTTTCCCCAGAATACCCTGCAAAAGTAAAACATTGAATAAAAATACTGGCTTTCCTTGCATTTCTGTGTCGTAAACTGCAGAAATAAGCAGTGATCCACAAACTTTATACCACCCAGTGTTTCCCAACTTGTCCTGATAAAAACACTACCCCACTGGTGTGCCTGTGCCTAGAGCCAGTGACAGGAAGGATCACACAAGGGTCAATGGTAGTCCTTGCATGAGGGCTATTGTTGACCCTGTGGTGATCCATTCCTGACGTGAGCACTAGTCACAGACACACAAGTGGGGTAGGCTTTTATCAGGACAAGTGGAGAAACTCTGGGTGGAAGGATTTTTGTGATTTCTTGCACATTCCTGGAGTTTTCGTGACAGAAATGCAAGGAAAAATAGTGTTTTTATTCAATGTTTCACCTTTGACGGGTATTCTGGGTAAGAGCACTGTAGAGAATCCACACAAGCCACACCTCTGTGGACTCCCCGAGGGTGTTTAGTTTTGATGTTTCCACAATATGTTTTGCAACCTTCCCTGTCGTGGCCACTTGTCCACCCACACAAGTGAGGCAACGTTTTTTCAGGAGACTTAGGGGAACGCTGAGTGGTAGGAAGTTTGCGCCTGCCTGCAGATTCCAGGACTTTCCCTCACAGAAATGGAGGAAAAATATGTTTTTTAAGCAAAGTTTTTGATTTGCAGCGGATCATGGGTGAAGAAAAACTGATGAGAGCTGCGTAAGTCCTGCACCCTTGGACTCCCCTGGTACTAGTATGTTAAAGTTAATCCACCACTCACACAGGTTGGTTTTAGCAATTCTAGAAATTCTGGTTTCAAAGCATAAATACTTATCAAAGTATCTGAATATTGAAACCAAGCCTTCTGATGGTGAACCATAAAGGCCTTCACGGCACCAACCGCTTTATGGTCTGTTCACGCACCATTCATGCACAACGCAAAACACTTTCAGACCGCCTACCACAGGCACAATCCAAACAATCATTGCACACAGGGTGGTCCGTGAGAACGTAGCATATGTCCCAGCCACAGTAATGTGCAGTGCTGTGACTGTAATGCACTTATCATACAGCAAATCTGCTAAATTCTGATGAAGGATGAACATTGCAAGCAGGTCAAACACTGACCCATACATGTCCTAATAGGTCAGCATGAGTGCAGCACCAGTAGGTTTGAATCCATACGTGTAGATGATTTGTATCTGTACTACCTTTATTTATTATCAGCCTTCTACTTATGCAATATACATAGGAAAGCACACCTACCATAAGCTTTTCTTATCCATTCATGTCTCTGTCCTCATCAGAGTCTTGACGAATCCTGTATAATTGCCAAGTGAACCAATACTAATGCCTTCAATCCCTAAATACTTGAAGCTCCAGAAAACATCTTTTTTATACTCCATCAGCACACTTACTGTGCTAAATCCAACTCCTTCCAGTTTGTGGATGCAGGTTGGGGGTGTCTGAGTATGCCTTGGGGGCCTATTCCTCAAACTAAGCAAGCATATCTACCATTGAAACTAAGGAAGATATGATGGTGATGCTACCTAAGGTCTATAAAGTAAAAAGCCAAACAAATATCCGGTGAGACTCATTCACCAACACTTTTACTTTTGCTTTGAAATTGAAAGTGAAGCTACAAATTGAATTTGCACACTTTCAAAGTAGAAATGTTGGTGAATATGTCCCACAGGACATTTGTTTGACTTATTACACTTACTGTAGTTCTCGTTGGCAAATAGGGTGGTCGTTATGTAGCATACATAGGTTCCCTAACAAACACTTCAAAATTCTGTCATGCCTTTAACATTTTGCCACACAGGGTACTCCATGACAGCATGGCATATGTTCTGTCCAATAGTATGTACTGTGTTGGGACTATAATGCATGTCAATCATCGAACAGAACACGTGCCACTTTCTGATGGCAAATAAAGGTGTTGAACGGGCCATAAGGAACTCTATGATTTCCTGAAGTAGATTAACTAAAATTCTGTGACTGCTTACCTAATGAAGTAGTAGCCCATGAAAGTTAGGTATCCATGCACAGCCATTAAAAAGTTTACCTGACGGCTGCTCCACCTCAATCAATTTCCAAGATGTTTGCTTTAGTATGATACAATATAAAGCAAGTAGCAAAACACAGGCCTGGCTGAGATGGGCACTTGTGACAGTAAACACAACTCTCCTGTCTCTTTCCCTGCTTCAAGCACACTTTACATCTATGACATGGTCGATCCTTTTTTGGTGTTTTAGGAATGCGATCAGCAAAGTGTCACTCCTGCAGCCTTGCCACATCCTCCATAATACATTAAGTGGAAGCTGATGCTTCTCTAGCAGCAGTGAGGCATTAAATCACAGACAACTGAAGGTTAAGGAAAGATATGAGTCTTCCTGTGCTTGTCTGACAATAAACATGTGCATTGTATGTTGCCATCTGGATCAGGTGGGTAAACAGTTTCTTGTACCAAGTGCAAGTTTTACGACTTGCATTGTATGGTTGAAGAACCTGGTCGTTCTTGTCCACTCTGCCGATGTACTTATTGTAATCAAGTATACAGGTGGGCTTGTGGACTTCAGCCATCTCACCCCAAATCGTGATGGGGAAATGCTCTCATCATGAATTGTAGTGAGCACGTACATATCACGCCTATCTGAGAACTTGACGGCGAGTAGTTCATTGGAACGCAATGCAGTACTCTGGAATTTCTGGACCTTCTTACAAACAAGCTTCTGCAGTAATCTTTTGCAGTGACAACGAATTGTACTAAAGGCCATAGTGCCTGCTTTGTAGAGCTCACTGAACAGCTCTACTCCTGTATAGAAATTGTCCACATAAAGGTTATAACCTTTGTGAAGGAGTGGCTGGACATGCTCCAATACAATCTTTCTTGTGACCCCTAATGTGGGAGGGCAAACCACAGGGTTTAGTGTGGAGTCCTTACCTGCATATACCCTCAAGCAGTACACATGGTTAGTAGAGCTCTCACACAGCATGTATATCTTGATGCCCTAGCAAGCTCTTTTGCTCACAATGTACTGTCTGAACAGCAGCCGCCCTTAGTACAGATTCAAGGACTCATCTACTACTATATTCTTTCCAGGAGAATATATCTGTGAAACCTGGCAGAAAAATGTTCCACGGCAGGCCGAATTTTTAACAATCTGTCATGGTATGGTTAGTCCCGGGGCAATGCAGCAGAATTATCATTGAAATGCAACATGCAGCGCAATAGCAAAAAATGTTTTCTGATCATGTACATTGCAAAGAAGGGGGTTACCCAAACTGTGCGAATCAACCGGTAGGACCACAAGGTTGGTTTCTGCACTAACCCTATTTTGAGCATAATGCCCAAAAATATCTTCAACTACTCCAGTGAAGTGGGAGTCCTCTGTCGTGTCCTAGGGACCTAAAGTGCCTCCATGCTCCCTCAGAAAATTGTTCGCCATGCACATTTGTTTGCTCACAATTTTCTGAAGGAAGTCAACATCCAAAAACAGATTGATGTAGTCAGTTGGCCATAAGTTGGCTGTATCTACTTTACATCCAGCACCACCAGTAAAAGGTGGAATTTAGGGCTAAACTAAATGGGGGGCTGCCAAGAGAACACTCTGTGCTTGCTGCCACACACACCTGTTCTCTGGGTTGAGCTTACCCACTGTTGTCCCACTGCACAGACTGTGGTTGCGAAGAGACAGCACAACTGTCCATATCGTCTCCCTCAGAATCAGTGGAACAGAAGTCATCAGATGGGACTCTAATATTAATTATTATAAACATTCAAATAATTTAAATATTACATATTAAATATCAAATATTAAATATTATCAATATCCAAAGTGGTCCAAACAGATAAAAGCATAATATACATTAGATAACATTGTATTCATGAACATAAAGGTTCCCTAAAGTTGGTATTAAAAAATTCTGTATATGTGTATGTGGATATGTGCACCTTGCTGTCTGCCAAATAACAACACCCCCCCACATGTGTCACCTCTAGCATAAAGTATACCATAAAACCCACTAAATACAGTTAAAATAAAATGAAATAAACTGACAAAGATACATATCCAGCAACTTCAATTAACCTAAATGTACATTCATCTCCTCACTTGAATTCAGACCCCTAGGGCTCAGGGTGTCTAGTCTAATAATCATTTTAGATTCTAAAATCCTCATCATCTTCTCTCTGTTGCCTCCCCTTATATTGGGTTTAATCTGATCAATAACTGCAAAACTTAACAGCCTCTCATCCCCATTGTGTTTTTCATGGAAATGTCTTGCCACTGGGTATATTCGATCAAAATTACGAATCGCGCGAATGTGCTCAAGAACCCTCTTTTTAGCCTTGTGTATTGTGCTGCCCACATATAGTTTCCCGCAGGGGCACATCAGACAATAGACACAAAAATCTGTGTTACAGTTGAAATGACTTTGGATTTGATGAGTCCAGTGACCATAATCCCCAAACACTTTAAGGCAATTGCTACTGTATTGACATGCCTTGCATTGTCTACAACAAAAGAAGCCCACAGATTGAACTAAGGACAAAGCTGTAACACTGTCCCCAGTTATTCTATTTCGGCTGAGATCATCTCTTAATGATCTACCTTTACGAAAGGTGATCGCAGGTACCTCGGGAATGACACCTAAGGTGGAGTCAGTCTGTAGTATATGCCAACTCCTATTCAAAATCTTTCTCAAAACCTGTGACTGGTTGGAATATGTTGTGATGAATCTCACCTTTTGATCATCTACATTTAAGTCCATCCTCGGGTATATCAGATTCTGTTGCGCCGCACCGCGCGGCGCGAGCGTTCGGCACAAGCCGCACGTTCGGCTCGGGCCGCGCTTCGCGTCTTTAAGACGCGGCGCGCACCGAGCCTTTCCTGCACCCTACGAGGCCCCAGGGCTTCCTTGGGGCCTCGCTCTTCTCTCCCCCTCCGTTTTGTTGGGGTCTCCTGACCCCTCTTACCTGTTTGGGCTCCTTTTCTTCTTTCTTCTGTCTTCTTTCTTTTTGGGTCCGCTTCTTGCACTTTCCTTTATGTCTTTTCCCCTTTCCCAGGTTACCCTTGTCTTCCCAGCATTCCTCCTTCCCTATCTTCTATGGTTTCTACTCCATTCTATTCTATCTACTTTTCCCTATTTAAGATGGTGTCCTTTTTCTTCCTGTGGGTCACTTCCTGTTTTATGGTATTTAAGGGTGGTGTTTTCTTTTCCTCATTGCGCTGCAACACTCAGTGTTCAGATAGTGTCCTCGCTCCTGATTTCCTAGCCTTTGGTTCTGGATTTCGCCATTTCTGTGTTATTACGTCAGTTCTTTTTGATTCCTGCTCTTCTGTTCTTGTTTTAGGAATCCTCTGTGATTTTCCTTTGGAGGTTTTTTCCTCTTCTTCTGAAGGGGTTTTTTCCCTCTGGCGCTACTTTCTTACGGTCATGGTCTGTTCTTGGCGTTCCATTGCCTACAGCACCGTGGCTACCAGAAAGAGTCGCCCCTTTTTGGGCCAAAGTCGAACTCTCAAGATCCACGCCTCAAGATCTGCAAACTCCAGGCGCACGCAGCACGTGAGTCGTGACAGATTGCAGCGCCAAACCATCCCGACGTCTTCTAACACCATGGAAGACACTGTGGTAGCTGCTGCAGATCTGGATCAAGCGCTTCTGACGACAATTCAGCAACAAGCTCAAGAATTACAGCAACTACGTAGTGAGAATGCTGCGTTGCGACAGGCCTTGGCTTTCCGTAGTGGTGATGTTCCGACGCTCTCCGCCTCTACCCATCGTTTTTCTGGTGAGCCAACCAAGCTGCGTGAGTTCCTTGATTCCTTAACAGTGTACTTCGCCTTCCGACCCACCCAATTCTCCCATGACAGAACAAAAGTGGGTTATCTCATCAGTGCCTTATCCGGTCCTGCCTTGGCCTGGGCAACCCCGATGGTATCATCTAACGATCCGGTATTGTCGGATTATTCCGCCTTCGTGAACCGCTTCAAGCAGATGTTTAGTCGTCCGGGATTGGAGGCTTCAGCAGAAGAAGCCTTATGCGATATTCATCAAGGCTCACAAGATGTCCTTCAATACATTACACGCTTTCGTCAGCTAGCGGCAGAGACCACCTGGGTGGAACGTACTTTGGTGACTTTGTTTCGTAGAGGACTCAAAGAAGAAATAAAAGACAAACTAGTACATTCCAGCAGAGTGGAAGATCTTCGTGGTCTGATGGATCAAGCCCTTTCTATCGAGTATCGCCTTCAGGAACGGAGAGCTGAGAAGAGAAAGAGTAGAGGGTCTTTCCAACCAAGCACCTCACGAGTTTTTCCGCATCGTTCTGAGGAACCTCGCCCTCCTGTCAGAGACATCGAAGGAGAACCCATGCAGGTGGATACAACTCGAGGCCCTCTCTCCGCTAGCGAGCGAGAAGATAGACGAAAGAAGGGTTTGTGTTTGTACTGCGGTTCTGCCGGCCACATACTGCGTACCTGTCCAGTACGTCCATCAAGGCCATCGGGAAACGCTGCTTCCCGTCCTCTGTAAGAAGGGAGGGGACGGGATTAGCAGCCATACCTTCCATCAGTTCTTTTAATGACAATACCACATCCTTGTTCATTATACCAGTCATGTTACAATTACCTGATGGGCGTCAAGAGAAGACTATGGCACTACTAGATTGTGGAGCTAGTGGTATTTATATGGATAAGAAGTGGGCCACTACTCAACAAGTTCCCACACAACCTAAGGAGATTCCCGAACAAGTACACACGGTGGACGGATCCTTGATATCATCGGGTCCAGTTGATACAACTACCCTGATGCTGAGTTTACAGATCGGTAACCATCAGGAACAAATCTCCTTTGATCTTATAACTTCCCCCAACCATACCATCATTCTTGGAATTCCATGGTTCATCAGACATAATCCATATGTGAACTGGGCTACCCGGACTGTTTCCTTGTCTTCACAGTTCTGTCACGAGCACTGTTTTGTTTCTGACAAGTATTGGTCACCTAAGAGATCAATAGTCACGGAAGATACTACCGGTTCGACCATTAATACAGTCCAAGGAGTTCCTGAACACTATTTGGATTTTCAAGATGTATTCCAAAAACCCTCCAAACCTGTGTTACCTCCACATCGAGATTACGATTGTGCTATTCCCTTGGAACCTGGTACAATCGTTCCTTTTGGACGGATGTATTCCCTCTCGGAAACTGAAAAGGAAGTACTAAAGGAGTATTTGGATGAAAATATTCAAAGTGGTCTTATTGTTCCATCGTCTTCTCCGGCCGGGGCTCCTCTCTTTTTCGTATCCAAGAAGACAAAGGATCTTCGCCCTTGCCTGGATTTTCGAGGCCTGAATAAGATAACTATTAAAGATCGTTATCCTTTGCCTCTCATAAGGGACATTTTAGAGGCAGTCAGAGGGGCCCAACGGTTTACCAAACTAGATCTACGGGGAGCCTACCATCTTTTACGCATTAAAGAAGGAGATGAGTGGAAAACAGCCTTTTGGACTCCATTTGGTCACTTTGAATACAGGGTAATGCCTTTCGGTCTTACTAATGCCCCCGCAATCTTTCAGAGATTTATGGACTCAGTATTTTCTGATCTCCTGAATCAGTCAGTTGTAATCTACCTTGATGATATTCTTATTTATTCTAGAAATCCCGAACTCCATTCTTCCCATGTGAAACAAGTACTTCAACGACTCCGGGCACATCAACTATTTTTCAAACCCGAGAAGTGTGAGTTTGACAAGACGGAAGTCAAATATCTGGGTTATCATTTAAGTCCCACAGGTGTAGCTATGGATCAAGAAAAGGTACAAGCTATTCTAGATTGGCCTTCTCCATCTTCTATTAAAGAAACACAATGCTTTCTAGGATTAGCGAACTTCTATCGACAATTCATCGCAGACTTTGCAATACAAACTAGCCATATAACTCACACTTTAAAGAAGGAAAATCTAATTAAAGGGTTTATCTGGACTAAAGCTGCCGAAACAGCCTTTCAGGATTTAAAGAAGGCATTTACGCAAGCTCCCATCTTAAGACATCCAGATACCAACAAACAATTTATTGTCGTCACCGATGCTTCTGAAAAGGCCATTGGAGCCGTCCTACTTCAACAACAAGAGGATGATGGTCTTGAACATCCTGTTTTCTATTTGTCTCATATACTCTCTATTGCAGAACAACATTACTCAGTACTGGAAAGAGAATTGTTGGCTCTGAAAACAGCTTGTATTGAATGGAGACAGTTTCTGATGGGTTCCAAGGAGCCTTTTGAAGTGAGAACAGACCATCGAAACTTACAATGTTTACGAAATTTCGTATGCCAGAATAGTCGTCAAGCTCGTTGGGCCTTCTTCTTCAGCCAGTATGATTTCTACATTACACATATTCCTGGCTCCCAAAACATTCTGGCTGATGCTCTGTCGCGTCGTTATCCAGATTGTACTCCTGCCCCAGCTCAACATCTACTAGAACCTAATAAGATCATAGGGGTAGCTCAGTCTTTTCTGGAGGAGGTACAGCTGGAATATTCCAATCTATCTGATGACGAAGTAGAGAACTTAAGGCCTCTTTTACATAAGAGACAAGGATACTATTATTATCACGATCTGTTATTCATCCCTACTAACAGAGTTAGAGAAAAGGCATTACAAATGTGTCATGATTCACCGGTTGCTGGTCATAGAGGCATCAAGGCCACACAAGAACTGCTATCACGATTTTTTTGGTGGCCTACTTGGAAACTGGATATTGAAACATACGTTCAGGCTTGTCCCACATGCGCTCAAGTCAAGACTCCCCGGACCAGACCTGCAGGATTACTCCAGCCTTTGCCGGTTCCGCCAACTCCATGGCACACCATCTCTACTGACTTTATGTGTTCGTTACCACTTTCAGCAGGAAACCGGGTAATCATGGTCACTGTGGACTCCTTTACTAAAATGGCTCATTTCACTGCCTTGAAAAAGCTACCTACATCCCAAGAACTAAGTCAGATATTCATCGACCATATCTTCCGTCTTCATGGACTTCCTATACCATTATATCTGATAGAGGACCTCAGTACATATCTCGGTTTTGGAGGTATTTTTGTAAGACACTTAATATCAATAGAGCTCTGTCATCGGGCTTCCATCCTCAGACCAATGGACAGACCGAGCGTCTGAATCAAGGCTTAGAACAATACCTTTGTTGTTTTTGCAACTCTACTCAAAGCAACTGGAACACTTATCTCCCTATTGCTGAATTCTCTTACAATAATTCAGTCCATAGTGCCTCCAAGACCACTCCTTTTTTCTGTTCTTATGGTTTTCATCCTACCTCTTTTCCTACTTCTTCTCGGTCTCCCACTCCCTTGCCCGCTATTACTTATTTTTCCAAACGTCTGCTACAAATCCATAGACTGATTCGTTCCAATCTCTTACACACCAAAAGATATATGAAGAAAGTAGCAGACAAGAAACGTAGGGCCACTCCGGACTACCATCCACAAGATAAAGTTTGGCTTTCTTCTAAATTCTTACCCTCCCGTCTTTCTCAGAACAAGTTCACACCTCGCTACTACGGGCCTTTCCGTATTCTCCAGTTGCTTAATCCTGTCACTGTCCGTCTTCACTTGCCTCACACGTGGAAGATTCATCCAGTCTTCCATGTCTCCCAACTCAAACCTTATGTACCAGATCCTTATTCTCGTCAGTTTTCCTGTCCTCCTCCTGTCTTAGTGGATGATGTTCCTGAATATGAGGTTCAGGAAATTTGTGACTCTCGATTTTTTCACAAACGTCTGCAGTATCTGATTCATTGGAAGGGTTATCCTCTCAGTGAATGTTCTTGGGAAGATGCATCTTCTGTTCATGCTCCTCTTCTGATTCAGCGCTTTCACCGTTTATTTCCTTTCAAACCAGGGCCTTCGGGAGGGGGCCTACTGTTGCGCCGCACCGCGCGGCGCGAGCGAGCGTTCGGCACAAGCAGCGCGTTCGGCTCGGGCCGCGCTTCGCGTCTTTAAGACGCGGTGCGCACCGAGCCTTTCCTGCACCCTACGAGGCCCCAGGGCTTCCTTGGGGCCTCGCTCTTCTCTCCCCCTCCGTTTTGTTGGGGTCTCCTGACCCCTCTTACCTGTTTGGGCTCCTTTTCTTCTTTCTTCTGTCTTCTTTCTTTTTGGGTCTGTTTCTTGCACTTTCCTTTATGTCTTTTCCCCTTTCCCAGGTTACCCTTGTCTTCCCAGCATTCCTCCTTCCCTATCTTCTATGGTTTCTACTCCATTCTATTCTATCTACTTTTCCCTATCTAAGATGGTGTCCTTTTTCTTCCTGTGGGTCACTTCCTGTTTTATGGTATTTAAGGGTGGTGTTTTCTTTTCCTCATTGCGCTGCAACACTCTCTGTTCAGATAGTGTCCTCGCTCCTGATTTCCTAGCCTTTGGTTCTGGATTTCGCCATTTCTGTGTTATTACGTCAGTTCTTTTTGATTCCTGCTCTTCTGTTCTTGTTTTAGGAATCCTCTGCGATTTTCCTTTGGAGGTTTTTTCCTCTTCTTCTGAAGGGGTTTTTTCCCTCTGGCGCTACTTTCTTACGGTCACGGTCTGTTCTTGGCGTTCCATTGCCTACAGCACCGTGGCTACCAGAAAGAGTCGCCCCTTTTTGGGCCAAAGTCGAACTCTCAAGATCCACGCCTCAAGATCTGCAAACTCCAGGCGTACGCAGCACGTGAGTCGTGACAGATTCTCTCTCTTTATATTATCAGCCTTTCTTTTGGCTTGAAGAATCAATTTGCTCCTATACCCTCTCTCTTGAAAACGTAGGAGCATATTGTCACTTTATTTCTGATAGTCCTCCCAAGTGTTACAATATCCTGCGAGCTCTCCAAAATTCACCAAAGGGGATACTAGCAATGAGATTAGGTGGATGGGCACTGTTCGCATTTATTATGCTGTTACCAGCCGTCAATTTCCTATGGAGTTTGGTCCTTAATGATTGGTCTTGGACCATAACTTCCACATCCAGGAATGCAATCTGTTGCTTAATACTCTGGTCACTCAAATGTAAGTTCTAATCATTACTGTTTAGAAAGGCTACGAAACTTCTTGCCGATTTCTCATCTCCTTTCCAAATCACAAAAATGTCGTCTATATAACGGCACCATAGAATGACCCTTTCGTCAAAATCAGGTGAGCTTGTAGATATTTGCTCCTCCCACCAACCCATAACTAGATTCGCATAACTCGGTGCAAAGCAAGTCCTCATAGCCGTACCCTGTGTTTGTCTGTATATTTTGTCATCAAAAAGAAAAAAGTTGTTATTAAGGCAAAAACTGATCATATCACAAATCATCTCAGTATGCATCAGTAATGAAAGCGATCTTGCCCTTAGAAAATGGCGAATTGCTATTAACCCTAAGTCATGTTGGATGCACGTGTACAAGCTAGTGACATCCATAGTTAGAAGGAGATAATCATCTTCCCATTGGATTCCATCAATTGTCCTTAGAAACTGTGTTGTGTCTTTTATATAAGATGGAAGGCTTTCAACAAAGGGTCTCAAAAAGTAGTCAATGTACCTAGACGTGTTCGCCAGGAGAGACCCTATAGCCGACACAATGGGTCTCCCCGGGGGACTCACAATGCTCTTATGTATTTTTGGCAATAGGTACATGTACATATATATTTCTTATAGAGATACCCCTCTCTATATATACATATATAGAGTCTCTCTCTCTCTCTCTCTCTCTCTCTCTCTCTTTATATATATATATATATATATATAATTATATATATATATATATCACTTTTTATATATGTGTGGTTTCCCTGGGGGCCAATTGAGGCCCCCAGGAAAACCACACATGTATAAAACAAAATTATATCTATATATATATATATATAGATAGATATATATATTTATCCTCCATCAACCGGTCCACCTATATATATATATATATATATATATATATATATATATATATATATATAGCGAGAGAGAGAGAGAGAGATTTAACTGTCTCTCTATACATATGTATATATAGAGAGAGTCAGTCTCTATATGTATCACTTTTTTTAAAACATGCGTGGTTTCCCTGGGGGCGATCATGACCCCAAGACCAATTTTTATTTTATTTTTTATTTTTATTTTTTAATATGTTTTTTTAATCCAGGGGAAACCATGCTTTTTTATAAAGAAGAATGCCCTGGAAGGGTGGGGGCACTTACACGAGGGCTGACCCCCCCCATTTTGTATCCCTTGTATCCTAGTGCCATTTCCTGGCCATGGATCCTGGCTGGGCCACGATCTACCACCAGGAAACGCTGCCAGGAAGGCATTGATGGAAAGAGGAGGCTCTCCCCTTTCCATTGATGCATCTCTGGCATCTGGGAGGCCGTTTTAGCCTTTTTTCTCCACCAGAGTGGGAAAAGGACTCTCACCTGCTCCTCCGATCGTCCAGTGGGGAAAAGTGTGACATCAGCACACCTTGCGGCGCGCTGTGATCACAGATGGGCGGGAAGGATGGAGGGGGAAGACCCAGAAGCTCTCCCGCATCGCCCCAGTGTTTTTTATTATAAAACAAATCCTCTGGTGCTTTGAACTGGAGAATTTCTCAAACCCCTCCTGGTGACGGCCAATCGGTAGCCCGCACCAGGGAGGGTGTGCGTGTGATGGCCATTGGCTGTCACAGGCACTAAAGGGGTTAATTTGTAAAATAATGAGTGCAAGTGCCTAAAGTTCTGCTCAAAAATCCAGCGTCCAGTGAAAGTAACTGTTGTTGACCCAATACCAAGGGTGAATTGCGTTATTCCACCTTCTACCTCCTCTACCAGACACTTGCTGAACCTTTATTTCACTCTTGCAAACTCATACTCCCTCCCTTTATGAAGTTTTTCCATCTTTCTCTACCTCCATTTTTCAGTTTGTTCGTTTTTCTCTCCTGTCCTCTAGGTAATTGTCTATTACAGAATAAAAAGAGCTGATGCGTCCAACCACCCCACTTTCAGCCATCGGCTCAAATTAAGCACTGGCTACTGATCAATTTTTCCTATTTCTGCAATTCAGACACAGAAGAAAGTTGTGTACATTTACATCTGGCACCTTCCAAAGAGTCTTGGGCAGTGGCATAGGCCATCTACGGAGAGTGGCGGAGTGGGCAAATGGGTGGTGGGTGAGTTCATGCAATATTGGGGTGTGCAAATAAAATAAAGAAAAATTCACTTACCTTACTTGCTACATGCATGACACGTCCTCCTCCTTCTCCCTCCAATCCAGTGTTCAGTGCACGCACCAGCCAACTCCCTTAATCAATCTTGGCACTGCTTTCATGCTGTTACCTAGCATGAGATAAGCACCAGGATTTGAGGGAGAAGCCTCTTTCGGTGCTCTGTAGGGACCTGGTGGCCTGTGCTTGCTCTCAACCCAGCTGACTTAGGACCCTGAGTTTGAGATGTTTAAAGTGCGTACGTCTGGCTGGCCATCGCAAAACAGCTGACCTAAGGGACATGTGCTCTTTAAACTTAAGTGCACAGGCAGCCCCCCACTCCTCCCTGTTCCTGCCACTCAGCAGGCCCCACCCCATCCTGACACTCGGTTCAGGGTGGGTTGATGAAAAATAAAATGCTAATAAGTTAACTTTATTACCATTTTATTTGTAGTCTCTGGGATTTTTGGGTGCATTTTAGTTGGCAGCGTGACACTCCTCTACTCTAATGGAGGAGCAGTTCCTGGTCTTGGGAAGACGAGAGGACCAGTGAGTGAAAGGCAGGCAAAGGACAGGGCACAGCCAGAAAAGACAGGGAGAGCTTTGGAGAGCAGGAGGTGTCTTTCCACATGCTGTTTTGTTTTGATGGGATTGTTGTGAAGGAAGTGATTCAACATTACGAGTTGACTTTTAAATTGCAGTGGAGTCAGTAACTGGTTCCATTGGAATTATGAGATAAGTTGGAATAATAGAGATCTCCTATGAAATCTCCATGTGAAAATGTGAGGGTAAAATGAGGAATCAATATCGAAGTTACCAATTCCACAAGTCGATACTCATTTTTAGTGACCCTCAGGGTCCAACTCATTATGGGTTGGATTTTCCTCATTCCTTGAACCACCAGTATCTCAAAACTCCAGGTGTAAAAAATACCAACCCGTTTTCCAAGGCTCTCATAATGAGGGCTTTAGACTGTATAGTACAAACTCCCTGAAATAAAACAAATAACATTATTGATTATGAGCATTTCAATCTTAGGAAAGTTTGACAAGTTCTTTGTGCAGTTAACCAGAAACATATCCCCCTCTGACCCAAACTTACCCCACCACAATGTGTTTGGTTTCCCTCAGGGATGGTACCTATGCATAGGAAACCATACAAAATAATACGTAATAAAATAATGGACAAAAACAAAGTTTGAAAATTAAAATTAACCTGAGGTATTAAATAAGCAGGGCGTTAATTGTTTTATGGAGTATTGTCAGAGTATTCTTCAATGTCAATACTGTTGCCAAACAACTCCACACCATTGTGGCCGAACTGATCAAGAATGTTTCATTGCTGTAGGCAATTTAATCTGGAACGCTCTAGCCCGCAAACTGGCCCCACTTCTGGTGCTGTGAGTCTGCAGTGTTATTTTGTGTTTTACAGAAAAATATCAATGTTGGGTCCATAACTAAAGGAGTTATGTGGTGAAGCCACCCATCCCAGGTAATTAGACTTCTGCAAGTGATGCTACAATCAGTGTTGCATGAGAATTCTTAGGTAGAGGCATTAGCATATTGTTACCAGTCTCCACATCAGATAAAACCGAAGCCTTTTTGTAGGAAAGTACCATCTTCCTTGGCATGTTACCTTCATTTTTTACCTGTATATCAGTATGTTTTTGCCTGTCTCACTGGGATCCTGCTGGTCAGGACCCCAGTGCTCATAGTTTATGGCCTAATGTGTGTGTCTGTATAGTGCTTGACTGTGTCACTGAGGCCCTGCTAATCAGAACCTCAGTGCTTATGCTCTCTTTGCTTTTAAATATGTCACTGTAGGCCAGTGACTTCATTTACCAATTTCCATTGGCACACTGGACCCCCCCTTATACGTTCCTAGTATAAGGTACCTAGGTACCCAGGGCATTGGGGTTCCAGGAGATCCATATGGGCTGCAGCATTTCTTTTGCTACCCATAGGGAGCTCAGACACACCTTTCACAGACCTGCCATTGCAGCCTGCGTGAAATAACGCACACGTTATTTCACAGCCATTTTCACTGCACTTAGGTAACTTATGAGTCACCCGTATGTCTAACCTTCACTTGCTGAAGGTTAGGTGCAAAGTTACTAAGTGTGAGGGCACCCTTGCCCTAGCAAAGGTGCCCCCACATAGTTCAGGGCCATTTCCTGGGACTTTGTGAGTGCAGGGACGCCATTACACGCGTGCACTACATATAGGTCAATACCTATATGTAGCTTCGCAATGGTAACTTCGAATAAGGCCATGTAACATGTCTAAGATCATGGAATTGTCCCCCCGTTCCAAATCTGGGATTGGGGAGCCAATTCCATGCATCCTGGAGGCCCTACTATGGACCCCAGTACTGCCAAACCAGCTCTCTGAGGATTGCACTGCAGCTACAGATGCTGCCACCTCAAAGACAGGGTTTTGCCCTTCTGGGGTCTGAGCAGCTCAGTCTCAGGAAGGCAGAACAAAGCATTTGCTCTGAGAGCAGGGTGTTGCACCCTCTCCCTTTGGAAATAGGTGTTACAGGCTGGGGAGGAGTAGCCCCCCCAGCCTCTGGAAATGCTTTGAAGGGCACAGATGGTGCCCTCCTTGCATAAGCCAGTCTACACCAGTTCAGGGACCCCTTGTCCCCTGCTCTGGCATAAAACTGGACAAAGGAAAGGGGAATGACCACTCCCCTGTCCATCACCACCCTAGGGGTGGTGCCCAGAGCTCCTCCGGTGTGTCCCAGACTTCAGCCATCTTGCTTTGCAAGGCGTGGGGGCACTCTGGAGGGCTCTGAGTGGCCAGTGCCAGCAGGTGATGTCAGAGACCCCTCCTGATAGGTCCTGATAAGTTCTTACCTGACAAGGTAACCAATCCCCCTCTCAGGGCTATTTAGGGTCTCTCCTGTGGGTTCTCTTCAGATTCTGCTTGCAAGTTTCCTTCAGGAATCCTCTGCAACTACTACTTAATCCTCTGACCTCAGCTCATCCGCAGCCTGCTCCAGGAACTGCTGTAACAGCAACAAAGTATCCACAAGGGCTACTTTTCTTCTGCAACTTCAGCTCCAGCCAGCAGTTCCCTGGGATGGGTCCCTCCATCCTTGGGCGACCTCCTGGGGTGGGCAAGGGTGGCAGGGGGAGTCCCTGGGGGCATGGGAGGGCACCTCTGGGCTCCTTCCGAGCCCACAGGTCCCTTAACGCCTGCCCTGACCAGGCGTTAAAAAATCACGCAAAAGCGGTTGGACGTCATTTTTTTTGACCCGCCCACTCCCGTGCATCATTTTTGCACAGGAGTTTAAATAAGGCGCACATGCCTTAGAGTCATTTTTTAGAAGGGAACGCCTACCTTGCATATCATTAACGCAAGGTAGGTGTCCACGCTAAAAAATGCCGCAAACTCCAAGATCTTTGGCGCTAGACGGGTCTAACGCCAAAGTATAAATATGGAGTTAGCTTTGCGTCGGATTTGCGTAAAAAAACAAACAACGCAAATCCGGCGCAAAGAGAGTATAAATATGCCCCTTAGATTCCTTGTCCGATGCAAATGAAGTATTTTAAAACTCACCTATGGTCTGTCAATACATGGACAATCATTTTTTTTCCAAACTCTGGCCCCAAGGCAATTTGTCATTAGACATGCACAGCAGGGGATAGCCAGGCACAACCCACCGAATACTCAACACTCACTGAGCATAACAGAATCCATGAGCAGCAGCCGTTTGCAGCTCTAGTCAGGCCATGTTTCCAGCCTCTGTTGTGCATGGAAGAAGCCCGGGGCCCATCCTCCAGTACAGACAAGTTGCACAGGAGGATTTGGTAGCTAGGCTTAGTATTTGACCAGGCCTTGTGCGTATATCACCTCGCAGATAACCTCTGCTGTGCACTATCGAAGCCCTGTGCTAATTCAGATGCAGAAAAATAATCCTGAATAAAGACTTTAGCCATGTACAGCATGGGCTTTCTGTCTTTGGCAACCCAAGCGAAAACGCATGGTCCTTTGCTGTATACAGCTGGCTTTGTATGTTGGGCCGAGGTGGAAGCCATTTACATGGGGTTCTAGTGGGCTTCCCTATCCCAGTGTTTCGTAGAATATTCACATTTGTAGCCAGAAAAAAGTTATAGATAAAAATTACGTTTTTACATTCAGGCTTTTCAATTTTTTACAAAATGCCTGCTTGCAGGTTTCGCAATTCCAGGGATCTTGTAGTAATAACTCTTCTTTATTTTTGGGGGCAAGGTCTGCCTCTTTGGTTCCATTTCCCACCTACCAACGGAGGTCAGGTGATGCTCCCAGTACTACCCCTATGCTCCTTCTCACACTTGTTCTTCTGGACATACACCTCGATGTCTGCCATATTGCCAGTGTAGCATATATTTTCAGTTAAAACCAGCCAATCAGAGCATCGAGATTCAACAATACTCCAAGCATCTTTTGTATCATTCAATGACTGAGGGGAAAATTACCCTTCACCTAATAGGATTGTTTAATTTTCAGATTTTTGATCTGTGAATGCTCTGTGAATGTAAATTTGGAGGGCCTCTGCCACTTAACAGGCACGCTATACAAATGATAAATCCTTTGTAACCCTCCTGACTCCTTATTGTAACACAGAAATCTCAAAAGCTACAACTGGATTTACACTATACCACAAAAAACCTATTCCGAATAAAATTCTAAATTATTGCCAACATAGCTGTAATTCCATTTAGCAGTATTTTGCCGTTGTGTTGAGCAAACGTTTTAAGTGAACATTGAATGGAAACAACTTTTATTGCGTTTTCCAAATTATCTGCCGTTGATCTGCATGAAACGTAACATGCCAAAATGTAGCCAAATTCATCAAGCAAGTGTGAACTTTCATGCCGACTTGTCAAACGGTGTAAAAGTTATAATCAGATCAAAAAAATATTTTCACCGGAAACTAACACTTAACCTATGAATACTTATTCACTGTCACTGACATTTAAGCCGTAAACTTGGGGTTCTGGCTGGAAGACAAACTGTCTATTAGACATCAGAACAGTAAAGTTGCAGCCACTTGCTTTGGCATTCTGAAATGGCTTTAAAAAATCATTGACTGCCTTTGCCCTCAGCTCAGAGGACTGTAGTCCAAGCTCTCGTGACTTTCTGATTAGACTATGGTAATGTCCTTTATTTAGGAGTATGGAAAGTCATGATAGGACGCATTCAGGCAGTGCAAAATGCAGCCACTTAACTGTTACTTCACCCTCCCAAATACACTTCCTCAATCAGCCTGCTCCACAAATTGCATTGGCTTCCTGTGGCCCGGCATGTACAGTTTAAAGCTTAGTTCTATCTGCATACATGTCTTTCTGGCAATGGACCTCTGTATCTGAGATCTTTGGTGACCTGATACATTACCAAGTGTCCACTTTGCTCTAGTAATCTTGAGTTAGCGTCAGTACCCAAAATCATGAAAATTCGCTAAGGAGGTTGGTCATTTACATACCTGGGCCCTAAGCTCTGGGACGCCATGCATCTGGAACTAAGAGCTTGTCGCTCTTTGGCGGCTTTTCATAAATGGCTTAAAACATGGCTGTTTAAATCATCTTAATTTTTATTGACCGGATTTGCTCCAGAAACACCTGTTCGGTTATTGCTTACGAGAGGTGTCTAGAGCTGGGAAACCTTGTCTAGGTAGCCATGCGCCTTATAAAACATTTTTTCTTAGAATAATAATAATACTGATAATAATAAGCATTTGACCACTTACAAGGTTAGAGGTGCTTAGGCTAACACATTCTGTGTGCAGTCAAAATCCATGACCTGTAGATGTTTGCCACAGAGAGGGTAGGCTATATTCAGGTCCTGAGCCCCCCCTTCTGTGCACAGCCAAAGACCATGTGCAGTGTTGGTTTGACGAGGTGGAGATGAATGAAGGTCCATGATGTAGGTTTGAGAAGGACTGTGCTGTGCATTCAGCGGTTTGGCTACACAGGAGGTATTATGAAGAGTTGGATGTAGTATATCATAAAAAACACAGGAAAAAGTTTTTTTTTAAAGAAAAGTATGGTTATTTTGGTCCATAAGCCATTTACAAAAGATATGAAAAAAATCCTGAACAAAAACGGTTGAAGTGACATCATCTTTAAAAATAAAATAAAACAGATACATCAGCCAGCTGAGTTCAGTAGAGCAACAAATCACTCTCTGCACAGTGCACTGCTCATGACCACGAAGCAGTACCTCACAGAAGTAACAGTATGGAACTTAAAGTCACAAATCAGTTGTAGGAGCAAAACGGGTTTGTCGTTTTTAACAGGCACTTTTTTCTTATTTGGGATTTTATCATTTTTGGTTGTGAATCAAACTCATTTCGATAATAGTGATACCCTTATTTTCTTCTAAATCAAATGCACATCTGTCAGTTTTGTCGGGCCTGGCAATTAAAGGATGAACACATTGTGCGAGGAAAGATTGTTTAAACTGAGTAGTAAAGTGAAGAAAATGGACCAATAGGGTGTATAAGGGCCCAGAAAGAGGCCCGACCAGCAAAGATTACATCAGTGGAGTCTGAGAAAAAAGGACAACAGCACGACAAGCCCAAAAAAGTGAAGGAGCAAGAGAGGCAAGTTCAGACGTTCTGCAGGAAAAAGCTCTTTTATCTGGTCTACCAAAGGCTGGGAGCTGCATTTCCATACCCACAGTTTGCTCCCTTTGTAGCAGAACAGTTACCAATTGGAAAACAAGACAAAGACTGAGACGATATGAAGTTGTAGATATCTAGGTTGGCCCTTGGGGATAAGACAATTGCTGTGCACAGGCTAATGATCAGAGAAAGATGGGCATTTTGGGCCAAATTGCCTCAGAGGTGAATGTTCGTGGTAACAGCAACAAAGTGGTCCATGATGTATTAGCTGTAGGGATTTCAAAATCTTACTATGTGGTATTTGTCTTTGTGGTGATGACATAGGGAATTGGTTTATTTCTTTTAAGTTGGCTTTGGAGATGCAAAAAAAGAAGCATTAGGAGTCCATACCATTTTGAATGTTACCTACCCAGAGGAGGGATGGAGTTCTTACCTTGGATGAGACACAACAAAAACAGAGCTCTCATAAAAGCATCAACATAAGAGGTACTCTATAATTTGATGATAAAGGAGCACCTCTTGAATAACAATTTTAGTTGTGTCATCGACTAGAGGACACCAGGCTCAGTCACTCCAGTGCTCTGCATTGATTGATAGTTGTACCAGACACAGTGGGATAGTTAATGCCTCTAGAATAGTTACTGGAGGGACAGAGCTGCAGAGTAAGGAATGTTCATGGTGGGAACTAGGCAGATGCCCAGGCTCAGCGTATGTAACCTGAGATAAACTATCACACACTTGGTTGAACCCGTCCAAGAAATGTCAGAAGTACTGGCTGAATAGTGTCTGTGCTTCAGTGGTGTACACCCCCAACAGAAGAACACTAGGAAACCTGAAAGGACTCAGAACTTCATCTAGTATCTCAGGGCCAAAACGTTTTCCTGAGTGAGGGATGTCAAAAGTTGCCTGAATTGCCATCTAGGAATACTTAATTGGACCCCATCTGGCTAAGTAGACCTAAGGCAGTAACACAATACCATAAATTAGAGGTGTGGTTGACAAGGGATGGATGCCTTAAGGGTTGCTACTCAAGGGGGTGCATTGACAGGACCTACAAGTCCTCCTGACATAGCAACCTAGCCTGAGATGCCATTAGACAGGGTTAATGGTTGAGGCAGAGACAGGGAGAGGGGGACTGGTAGGTCCAGGAGGGTCTATAACTATCCTCTACAAAGTCAGTTATATAGATTTGACACATCTACATGGGCAATTTTAAAAGAAGGAAGTGGTTGTTTATCTTGCTATCCAGCCAAACAGAGACCTTTTTCACAGTATCCGATCACTGGGCTAAATAGTGCATAATCTATGCTATTTACCCAGAGGCTGGCAAAATTGTACATAATCTCTGCTCTTTTGCCACCTACTGGCTGAGTACCTGAAACTTCCCTAATTAGCTGGCAACTGACTAAATAGAGTTGATGTACTATTTCACCAGAGATTGGAAACATAGTTTGAAGGAGGACTTTACTTACCCGAATAAGAAGAAAAAAAGCACTCCAAGGAATGGTAGGGTGGCAACTGCTTGTAATGGGTATGCAGCATCTCTGAAGCATTTCAAAGTAAGTGCATATACAAATATGCAATAACATGAATATCTTCAAGGGTATGCATTAAACTAAAGTTTTCAATTTTGAATAAAACATTTATTTTATTTAATGTCGAAATAAGAAATGTATGAATCAAACTTTTGTTTAAAGAGATCAGTCATGCCAACTGTCAGTCAGTCCAAATCTTTATTTAGATTTTTTTTAAATATCCATAAACGAATACACATACAAAAGTACACAAATTAGTTAAAAAGGAGTAAATCCAGATAAATCAACAACGAGATTACACAAATTTTAAACCATTGAGTTTAAAATCAAATATTGTATCTATTAAGATTATTCAGTGGGTCAAAGTTAAGTTTAGCTCAGTACTATAAACTGTGCAATTAACCAGCAAGAAATTTCATACAGTTAAAAGTTAATTCCCCACCTTTTTCCTCTCTTTTCCTACTGAGGCAACAAAACAATAAATAGTGACACAAACTATGTCAGATTGTAATAACTGTAAATACAAATTGTTCATTGTACATCCTAATATTTAATAACCTGATAACTGGAATTAAAAAAGTCCTTCTCTGCTCTTTATGTAAGTCACAGAATAATAACATTTGTGATTGCACCGAGCCAGCATCTCCTGGAGAAGGTGATAAATCCCTGGGGCAATATATCTTTGGTGGATAACCCACCAAAAAGTGGACCAGCCCCAGACGAAACCTCATCAGATAAAATCTATGGTGTCTTGGGACAACTAACAGGCAGGGTTCAATTTTCGTGGTAGTACAGAGTGGGAGATACGCTGCCACCATACCTTTCCCCAAGTTACACCTTCATCTGTCCTCAACCATTGTGTCATAAGTTTCATGTTTAACCACTGTAGCATCCTGTTTAGTTATAGACCTGGGATTGAAAAACAGGTCTAATCTATTAACTCTGCCCAGTTTTTCCTTACTATACGTAACCTATGTGCACCTCGGCATTCCTTCCAGTCTCATACAATCCATAATCAGTGACTGGGAAAGGGACGCTTCTGGTCTAATCCATAAGGCCATCCAGAGAGATAAGGAGATTAACTTGATCAAATCTTCAAAAAAAGGAAGTCCCAATTCCTCTTGTGGAACAACGGCAGGTACACTTGAGGGAAGTGAGAGTAAACTTCTCCAAAATTATTGTCATTTATTTGCAAAGATGGTGCACCCATGTATCCCCAAATCCCAAGTCACTCACCTGGGGTTATACTGATGGATCATAAAGTAATTTACCACATCATAGCAAGTGCACGCAGTTATCATGCATTATTAAATTGATTTGCATCATATCTTTCTCTGATTCAATACTGTTGGCTCATTTCTAGTAGTTGGAAAATAACTCACTTCCCTGACAGATGGGGTTGAGTATAATTTTAACTAGTAAGATTGCAGCTTCTATGTACTATCTTCATTGCGATGTGTATCATCACGAGGCTAAAACTAAAAGGTTCCTGATTGACTAATCATCAGTGATATGAGACACATTGTAGTGCACTATGAAGTCAGTGGCCCTCCTGTAACATGATGATTGATTCCAGTGGAAAATGTGCTGGTGCATGAAGTGAACCTGACCACCTTTCTGTCACAATGTAATGATTCTGCCTTTGCAGGTGTATGTGGCTTACTTTATGCCTTGTGAAAGTGACAGCTCCATTCTTTGCCCAGTGGTGGGAGACTTGTATAACTTTGGCGCACTTGAACCCTCCCATTGGCCTACTACTCCAAGAAGGGCCACGCACTGCGACAGGAAAGCATGAACTTCAGATTCGGAATTTACCTGTGTCTGTCCTGTCCCCCTTTCTGGTGCAAAGACACCAGACTGCCCCTGCTGCTGGCTTCTCACTTACTGAACTACAGTGAAGGTGAGCACTAGACCAGGGTGCACAAAGACATTGTGAGACATGCTGCTAGTGCTAACAGGTGTTACAAGATAAACAAAACTTTTCTCATGTTGCACTTCACTGCGCCAAAGGTTTCATGCACACAGTCAGCCTCCAGATTACAAATGTCCACCCAAAATAGGAGGAAAGAGTGCAGATGAGACAGATAAAACACAGGAAGAAAAGGAAGGGTAGACCAGTAGAATGAGAGACTTGTGAAACTGCCTATACCACATAGCCAGAACCACAGAGTGCCTTTCCCACGCAAGCAATACAACAAACGTGTTGTTACCATGTGTTCCTTTACCATGCAAGTCATTACAACGATTTGCTTTAACAAATGCATTGTTGGAATGATGTTGGATTTTAAGCCCAACACCTTCCCTACTGTTGCGAAGACTGGATTTTAAAGAGTAAGTTATGCTATTCCAAGGTCCAGCGCTTCCCTAAGGCAACGACTTGCGTGGTAAAGGAACACGTGGTTATGACGCTTTCATTGTATTGCCTGCATTGTAAAGGCATGCGTGTTAAACGCAAGCTGGGCTCTGTCATACAACCCGAGAGATAGCTGAAAAAATTAAAGGCGAGAGTTAGAGAAGAGGGAGAGAACAGAGAAGAGATATCAAGAAAGGTGAAAAAGGTATAAAGTAGGAAAAAGGAGAGAAAGCTATAGAGAAAAGAGTATGGGAAGTAGTGGTAGATAGAGGAGGTGAGAAGAATGTGAGAGAATATAGAGAGGAGCATAGGAAGGAAAAAAGAGATCGAAATTTACAATGAGAGGAACGAGATAAGAAGAGGGATGGTGAGGAAACAGATAAAAGCGAATGAGAGACTAAATCTAGGCCCCTGGAGCAATGATGACATGACCTAGCAGCCTGAGACTGTTTGTGTCTAATGTTGTAGCCTAGCTGGTATAACTCACATAGTTGTCTGCTATGAGGGATGGTAAGTGGAACTAAAAAGAGTGGATGGGGAGTGCGGCACCAAGGTAAGTTTTTACAATCCGTTATGTCTCATTGTTCATTACAATGGCTTTGTAATAGATAGTACATAGTTATAAAATAGTAAACAGCTTCACCTAGTCTTGCAAAGGTTTTCATCATCTTTATTATTAGCACCACTGCAGGACAGCTTAAGGGAGTAGGAGCATTTGGGGAGCACAAGACAGCTCCATAAAGACAGCTCCATAAAGGGCCTCACAAGTTGCTATGTGTTGGCCCATGTGGTAGTGGAGTTGCATTTTGTGCCATGTGTGTCAAAGTAACTTCGAAACATTCAAACATTTGGGAACTTTAGACTTATGAATTAGTGTTTCCATGTAAGCCAGTTTTAGCACTAAGTTCCTCATGTCACAAAATCACAGGTTTTGTGACCACAAAAGCACTTAGCATCATGTACTAAAGCTTTCTAGTGATTAGGAAAGCCTTTTCAACTTGTAAACTAATTTCTGCAGTTGTTTCCAAAATACAAAAAAGAGGCGGTCTTAAAAAGGGTTTCCCTCTCCCATTTCCAATTTGGAAGGGATTTTATCAATAGTTAACCACTACAATTGGAGTTGAAAGTCATTAATGAGCTGCAAATCCTTGAGTTGTATGGTAATTCATTTCGCAAAGGGGAAGGTATCTCCTTAGGAACACTTTCCCTTTGGAAATCATGTTGACAGTGTCAGGCAGGAGTAGGCAGTATTCTAAAGAAGAAGCACTAGTTCCTTTAAGGAACACAGGCTGATATATATATATATATATATATATATATATATATATATATATATATATATATATATATATATATATATATATATATATATATATTTCAGTTTTCCGTTTTGGAAGGTTGTCATAGGAATATAGGAATACTGATGTGCCGTCTCTTGCAAGCCAACATCCTTGTGATTACAGGCAATGGTAGAGGGTTGCAGATTGACGCTTGCCTAATGAATATATTTAGGCAGGCCATTCTGCGATCCATATGCAATTGTGTATTTTGTGAACTGACCTAGTAGTCTGCAAAATACTAATACATGTGCAGAAAAACCTGTGCATAATTTGCAACCACTTTTGCAAGTGAAATAATAGTACATCAGGAGCCTAACTTGCATAAAGAGATGAGTGCCAATTGTATTCACTCTTGGTTTGCAGTTCTGCCTGGTAGTAAGTACCTGTTAAAATCTGTATATGGCATAATAACTCAAAATTCAAGCTTTTGTGCACTACTACTGAACAAGTGTGCTATTTAGCTACCCACCAGGTGAGTAATGAATTTTCTTTTCTATTTGCAAGGCCACCAGCCAAACAGTACATAAGTTCTGCTATTTAGACAGCAGCCTAGTAAATGCTTTATCTACGACTAACTGTTGACCTATAAACCCAAAAATGTCAGTTTGTCTGGTTGAACCAATAGCGAGAAAATGTTGATGTTATGTTGCTTTTTCGAATTCTGTCTCCTGACTATTCTTCTTCATTATCTTTGACTTATCATCAATGTATTAGAGATGAAATCATTAACTCAACATCTTTCCAGCCAAGAGAAATAGTGTATCAGCCTACACTGATTTGAGCCTTTCTTAGGTGCCACACCCAAACAGGAAATAATCAATATGTCTCATTACCAATAATCAAAAAAGGCCAATCAATCTGTCCTTAATGTGCTTGCACAGTTTGTCTCTAACCTCTTACATTTTATTCTTTGTGGATTTTGAATTCACTGCCCAACATACTTCCCTGAGCATGTTTTAATTTAATCTGTATCTAGTCCTGAAACCGTTCTCCAGTATCTCAGTGAACCATGAACAGCCTATTCATTCAGTGTAACTTGTGTAACAATTCTTTCTCATGCTCTCATATGGCCAGTTTTCACTTCCCGACTGTCCCTGCCATCCAGTGCCAGCGGTACACACTGGGTTGCTGGTTAAATATCAGCTCTTTCCTAGCCATCCCAACGGAGGGTGGGTTGAAAGTATAATGCATGGGCAAGAGACAAATTGTGGTGCATGTTGGCCATTAACAGAGGTTTCTGTAGCGGGCCTGCTGAAAGTTTATGCATCATGCCTAAACTGATGTCCAATTATTGATAGTAACTAGTTCCTTTATTCTCCATGGCAATACCAGTTCCTCCTACTTGGACCCTTCCTGTGGCGCAGACTGCCTATGCAGTTATTTATATACATCCACAAATCCCACTTTTATAATCTTCTTAGTTGTAAACATCATGTGTGCCTGAAATTGTTTGGTGATGTCTATGTGATGGCAATGTAATGGTTCCCAATGCATAAAATGAAATGCTGTCACTCTAAAAAGAGCATCCTGCCACCTATGCAGATATCCAACTAGTTGCTAAACCTACTGGGAAAAGGAACATTAGGATTCAAAGACCAGGTCAAAACCAACCATGAGGTCATTCGATCAGCCATTTACAAATATCATCAGGTAAAGAGAATAGCAAGGATTTTAAACATTTCTTAAACACTGATTCATTTCCCCCCTTTTCACCCCATCCTCTGCGCCTTGAGACCCTCACGGGTGAGTAGTGCGCTTTACAAATTCCCGAGTGATTGAGTGACACTCAATGATCTCGGAAGCTGGTTCCTGGCTTTAGAGTCCAATACAGCGAAGGACTTACCATCTCTTGTTTTAATCCTCTAGGAAGTAATTGTTAACAAATTAACATTAGAGGATCTCAAGGTCTTCTGAGTCCTGTAATGTGTGAACCTGTCAGATAGGTACTTGGGACCTCTAAGAAAAAATGCTCTAAAAACCAAGGTCAGAGTTTTAAAAAGAATGTGCTTATGAACAGGAAGCTAGTGCACTTTTTTGAGTACATGTGAGACCAAACAGTTCTGATGAAGGTTAAGAGCAAGCCTGACTGCAGCATTCTGCATGTCTTGGAGCTTATGTAGAAGATCTTTAGTAATCCAGAAGTAAAGCCTTTTGAAATAATCAAGCCTTAAAGTAATGAGAACCAGAGCCACTGTTCTTCTTGCTGCCAAAGGGAGAAAATCACAACGTTTCAATGACTTAATTAAAGAGAAACAGGTACCTGATACAGATAAAACCTGAGAAAGTAGGGAAAGAGAGCAGTTAAAATTGACACAAAGGTTCCAAGCCGCCTTAACAGGCAGAGAAGGATGGGTAAGACTGTTATGTCCCCTCATAAGAGGGGAAAACAAATTGTTGGAACAGATTAGAAATATCTCAGTAATATTAGTGTTGCACTTTAGGGTATTATGATCCATCCAACAGATGATAGACTTGAAATGAGGTTCTCAAAATTAAGTTCAAAGTCAAATGAGTTCTTGGTGAGTGACAAGATCAAGAGGGCATCATCTGAGTAAGAAGTGGCAGAAATACAGAGCAAGCCAATCAGTGAAATAAGAAGGGAAATATAAATGATAAATATTGTTGGGCCAAGTGATGAGCCCTCTGGTATCCCATAACCTAAGGTTTTTTTTCCTTTGAGGAGAACTGGCCTAGGGAGATCACCTGCCTCCGGTTGGTAAGGGAGTGAATCCTGGTCCAAGCCTAGCTACAGATGCCAATCTACTTTAGACGCTGAAGAAGTACCCGATGGGACACTGTATTGAACACAGCTGACAAATCGAAGAGAATTAACACTGCATTCAATACTTTATCTAGTGTCACTTTTGTAATTTCTGATACTTCTAAAAGGGCAGATTCCGTGGAGTGCCTGGTTGATAAAATTTGAGAACATAAGGAAAGAGAGCAGCCAAATTTGACACCAAGGTTCCGAGCCTTCTTAACAGGGATGAAGAATGAAGGAATCTTTGAGAAAATCCATAAGTTGCTAGATGACTCGGATTTTCAACATTCTGTTGGGGGCTGGGAGGAGGGAGATAAGCCTGAAATTAGAGAGAACATTAGGGTCCGCTGATGACTTTTGCAATGCCAGTTTTACCACCGCCAACTTCCATCTCTCAGGCACCAATGCTTAAGAAAGTAAGGCATTGAGTATGCCATTAACCATCTGATTAATGACTCCCATAGCTTTCCTCAAGATAGCCAGAGGATATGGGTTCAAAGGGTAACCAGGTTTGCAAAGTAATAAGGAACATTTAGGTTACTGAAGAGAAATCTGTTGAAAAGCAGCCAATTTGGGCTTAGGATAAGCAGTATCCTGATGGAGGCAGTGAGAATTATCAAACCCTTTACCAATACAATTAAAGTTTCTATGCACAGCAATCATTTTCTCCTAAAAAAATAGGAACGATTGTCACACAGAATTTGAGAAGGAGCAATATTTCTCCCAGAGGCTTTGGGTAGAAGAAATGACTTGGAAATCTGAAAGATCTTCTGGGGTTATTATTGCCAATTCAATTTGTGAAGTGGAAAATATTTTTTTGCCTCTATCAACTTGATACATGTAAGGCAGGTTTGTATTTGAGTTTGTCTTCCACCCTTCCCGACCTTTTCATCTATCTACCTATCTAATAACAGGATTTATGAATATGATATCGGTACATTATGCGCACAACTGTGTCAATCCTAGTGTAATGATTGCACTGACATATTGGTAATTTTTGTCATTTCTTAAAACTGTTACAACTGGTTTCTGAGGTCACAGGCAGTAAGATTGTTGTAACATACCTGTGTCATTTATGCACTCACTAATTAATCCATTCATCTATCCAGAAACTCACTCAACCATTGTTATCCGTGCAGCTAGTCAGTCATTTTCTGTCCATGCACCCTATTATTATCACATTCACCCACTCACTGATCCACACCACCACACACATGCAAAGTCATCAATCAATGAAGAATAGCTTACCCTTGTTAAATAGCCTGAACTATTTTCTTTACGAGTGCTTGTTATTGCTGACAACAGGACTGACATGCATGCTGCAGCATTACCAGACTTTCAAACAGAGGAAAGTTTAGCTTATTCTTGTAGAAAAGCTATAATAAATGGTCACTAGGAGCCACACCGTCAGAGGAACACTACATTCTCTGTAAAGTAAACCAGGAAATGTTGCCCTCCTTTGACATGTGGCAAAACGTAAGGGCTTGGTCTTTTTAATTAGATTGTCAAGGTACATTTTCATGGCTGTGAATTTCATCTACTCTAGTATTCTTAAAGTCTGCTGCTCCCGAATTTTACCCTTTTCCCTCTTCTACTATTGACTGATGGTGTGTATTTTCTTAAAGGTCGTTTAATGAGGTGTTTTCTATTATTAAAACTCTACTTTCACATAATGCTGTGCGATGCATGAAAATGAGAGTAACAGATGTAGATATTTGGGAGATATTTTTACGGCATTCGTTTTTAATTTCTCTGTTTTTAAAGCGTGACTATAATTTCTTCTCCAGATAAATACAGTTGATAAGAAAATGACCTTCTCAAATGTCCTCTACGTTCCTCCGGCTACTTCAGGTGGCCTTATAATCAGCAGTATCCTGAAGATCAACTTCTCCTGCACATATAACATGACAATGCAGACGAGCCTGCAGACGGCCCTGCGTCCCATTCTCGGGTAGGTGGCTGTGGAAAGGGCTGAAAGCTCAAAGGAAACGATTCCACTTAAATACCCATAACTACTTTCTCATGTATTTGTTTATCCTGTGCTTCTTATTACCCAAAGTTGTTCTTACTCTTTCAATTGTGCTGTATCACACATTCTCTGTGGCAATGCGTGTCTTCTTAAAGTCAGCACAAATCACCGAGAGAGAAAGGGCAGAAGGGGATACAGATTCAACATGAGGAAATAAAGATAGCAAAGGGGAGGCATCATTTTACAGAAAAGTGGAGTATTAGTTGATGGGGGTGAGAACTCATTTAAAAAAAATAATCACAATTCTTGTCAGGGCGAACTACTAGCCTCATGAAATAAACCTGTTCTTAGCCCTCTTGTTCCATGACTCAAAGCATCCAGGCTTATTTAGAGGCAAAGTTATAGTGTTTATGCAACACCCAGAAAGTAATGAAGTGAAAACACAACTCAAGAAACAGATAATGCTCAGCGTCGAGCTGGGTGAAACCGTTGGCAAATGTTGTCAGTGTCACTCCAATGCTGTTCAGTGTCTAGTGAAGCTGTCGATTGGGTGCTATTGTGTCAATGTTTGGTTCAGCCACAGATCAGTTGTTTTTTGGTGTTGATGCTCATTGTTGAAGCTGGCGAAGCTTGCACTTAGGCAGGGAGGAGTATACTCTGACTACAACCATAGGTCTAGAACCAAGGGGACAATACTTTTGGGTCAGACCTCATTCCCACAGAACCCAACAGAGGAGACCATGTCAGATCAAGTTGTCACTGGATTGGTCAGCCTCAAAGCAGGAAAAGACCTCTAGAAGCTTGTTGCATCCACGTAGCTTGAAAAGGAGGCCAGCCTACTCACCCTTGGAGTCATGTCTGGAGTCTTGGGTTCAAGGCAAGCAGGTTCCAACATCCTTCATGTTCTTCAGGCAGCAGGGCAGCCCTTCTTCTGATTTTTCTCAGGTCCATGTTCTTAGGAGAGGTTTGTGGAGTCTATTTTTATGTGAGCCTGTGGGTGGATGGCAAGTCTTTGTACACCCCTAAACCAGTTCTGGTCAGATTGTCCCAACCCACTGATTTTGGTGCCAGCCTGAATATAGAGACAAAATGGAGACAAGCATAGGTGTGTACTTCATCTACCAGTGACAAGGTAGGCATTGTTTGAAGCTCATTAAGGAACTACACTTCCCGGTAAAACTGAAAAAAGTACTACAAACTGTGAAATTGTAATAGAACAACCGATGAGACATGGAGTTAGCCCAACACTTATCTAGACTGAAAGCAACAAATCCTCTTTTCTTGAAGCGAGTAAATCAAAAAGTTATAGAAAGAAACCATAACACTGAATGGAAGGTAATGAGCATAGTCAATAAGTCTGAAAAACAATACAAAATATGATGAGGAAAGTGGTTGTGATACAGAAGAATTCGATGGAGACGTTCAGAGGGTTGCATCCGCGGGGATATTTCATCCAATTTAGGTGGAATTAGCAGAGGTGGAAGAAGGTGTAGACACTGCAGAACAAGCAACCAGGTAGGGCTAATAAGAGTGGTGGGATAATACGCGCCTCTGTGTCTTTAATAAAATCTACCCTTTCTGACACCAAGGCTAAGAAAATTTCAATTTTATTACAAGACCAGAGGCTCATATTATGCATGTTCCAAGCATTTTAATAAAAGAATCAGAGACATGAGAAATAGGTTTGCAATAAAAAGGTCTGAAAGTATTGGCATTTCACCAGTCTGCTGATTTGAGAATATTGTGCAAACTAGCACGGCCCAAAAATCCCTAGAGGTCGTAGCCCCTCTGACGGAATGGGTGCCAAATATATCAGTATCAATACCAGCTAAGGAAATGATTCATTTCACCCAGCGGACTAAAGTGGGGCAAGAAACAAGTTTGTGGGGTTTCTGAAAAGAAATGAGTAACTGAGTAGAGGAGAGAGATCTAAAATCTGCAGTTTGTGAAACATAGATTTTAAATCAATCCTCTATGTATAGTTTTGGTTTGCAAGGGAAAAAGGGATATTGAATTGTCGATTAGCGAGTTTTGGTGCACCTGGCACCTGAAAGAAAATTCCAAGGGGTGAAAAGTGAAAAGGAGACACATCTTAAGCGTTAACATCTGACACACATTTTAATAAAATTAAACATATTAGCATTGCCAATTTAGCAGGCAAATACTTGAGAAAAAGAGAAACATTATCTTGCCATAAAATAAACATTTTTAACACCAAATTAACATCCCACGTTGTGTTACATTTGGGAACCGGAGGTTTTGAAGATTTTACTCTCTTTAAAAGTCGACAAACCAAGGGTTGTTTTCCAATGGGTTTTCCATCCACTCGGAGGTATTCAGCTGAAATAGCGGATCTGTAAGTATTGATTGTATGGTAGGCTTTTCCTTGAAAAGCTACAGAGGCTGAGAAATTAACACCAGCTTTACATCTGCTGAAAGTGTATCTGAATTCCTGTCCATACACCAGCTATGTCAGGCCAACCAAGCTTATTTTTTAAAGTTTTGAGGTGCCCTTTGCCTAAGATTGTTGGATGAGGTTGAGAGCTTCATCTGCAATTCCTGGGGTTTTCCAGGAAGACTGGATATTCTCCAAGCGGTCACAGAGAGAATGAACCTTCTTGAACCATGTTGTGTCGAAGACACTGCGGGACTCCTGCTGAGACCATGTACTTCCAGTCGAGAATTGTCCACATCCTGCTCTCCAACCTGTCCGACTTGCATCAGATTCTAAGATAGGATTTGGGGCAGCAGAGAAAATTTGGACTCTGGATCTAAAGGAATGGGGCCTGAGTGGGCTGGTCCTTTGTGGAGATGTTGGATTTTTAATATTTAACGAGCTTGATAATGTAGAGGACTCAGAAAGATTGTTTGAATACAGGAAGTTAGAAGTCCCACAAGACGTGTTAGGGATCATATTGAAAAATGAGTGAGTGATATGAAATGGGGTATCTATTTCTTTATAAGATTTACTTTGTGTTGAGGAAGTTGAAGAAATAGAGCATGGGGTGTCTATGAGAAAACCTAGAAATCCTAGTTGTTGAGAAGGAATTAGAGATTGCTTTTGTACACTGATTAAATACCCTAGATGAAGAAGATTTTGGCAAAGTTGTAAGTGAAAAAGAAGTATCAATTTTTCCTGTGCCATAATCAGAAAATAGATAAATGATTACTCTGATTCCCTGAGCTCAACTAGTTTGAGAATCTTGGTGAAACACCAAGGAGCCAAAGAAAGGCCAAAGGGAAGAGCTTTGAATTGGAAAAACAAGGTCTCCCACTGAAATTGTAGAAATTTCCTGTGAGAAGGATGCATTGGAATAGAAGATAAGCATCTTGAAGATCTAATCTGACTAACCAATCACCGTGAAGTAAAATGTCTCTGAGGTGGAGAACAATTTCCATTTTGAATGGTAATACACTAAAAATATTGTTGAAGACTTTGAGATTTACAACAAGCAGAATGTTTTGTTGTTTTTCTGTACTAAAAAGATGGTTCTGAGAAAACCTGTGGGATTTAACTGGATTTGTTTGATAGCCTGTTTGGAAATAAGAGACTGAATTTCTTCTTGAACCAGATTGGATTGATCTTGCGAAAACAGAAGCAGACAAGGACGTAACAATTGCATTGGGGTTTGCTAGAGTTTTATGTAATAACCTTGAACTGTTTGTAATATCCAGGAATCTGTGGTGAGATAAACCATGCCTTTGGACACAATGCCAATCTGCCTCTTACGGGAGGAGGGCCAAAACTGGAAACTCTTACCTGAGTATCGTTCTCCTTTGTTCCTATACCCTCTTGAGTGGAAACATCTGGAACGATGGGGATGGGGTTTGTAGCCAGGTGTCAAAGGTGTCAAATTTGGGGTTGTTGATCAAAGGAGTTCCTGTTGAGGGATTGACCTCTTGTGGAGTAGCAGCCTGCACTGGTCGTACAAAAAAACATAATCCGTTCATGATCATTTTAATATAGAACAAAGAATATATTTTTTAGAAACATTAAGATTTCATGTCATCAATAACACAGTGGCCCTCATTACGACTCTGGCGGTCTTTTCCAAAGACCACAGAAGCCGCCGCAGCCAGCAGACCATCAGTGCTGGAGGTCTGCTGACCACCATATTTGGAGTTGGCGGAGGAAGTCCGACTCCATCGGCCTGGCCGATGGGGTTGAAGAGGTGGATGCGTGGCCAGTACCGCCACGCCAGCAAGACTCCGCCTGCCATATTATGAGCTATAATACGGCTTGCCAGAGTTTTGCTGGTGTGGTGGTGCTGGCGGTGCAAAACTGCCAGGACCCATCCCCTCCCAGACAACCAGCTCACCGAAAAAGGTAAGGTGATCATCCAAAAGTGGGGGGGGGGTAGTTTTGGGTGCATGGGTGTGGTGTATGCATGTATGTGTGCGAATGGGAGTGTATGAGTCTGTGTTTGTGAGCGAGTCAGTGGGGGTGTCTGTGTGCAAGTGTGCTGATGAGGGGGGTGCGTATGTGTGAGTGCGGGTGTGTGAATGGATGTGTATGGTTGGGGGGTTGTTTGTGGGTGTATGTATGTTGTGCAGGGGGTGTCTGTGTGTGCGTGTCTGCATATGTGAGTGTGTGAGTGTGAGCATGCATGGGGAAAAGGGGCTGTGAATCCGTGCGTGTATGAGATTGAATGTGAACGTTTGTGTGCATGTGTGCACATGAATGGGGGTTCATGTGTGCATTTGCATGGGTGTGCCTGAGTTCGTGTCAGTGTGTGAATGCATGTTTACGTGTGCGTCTCCAAGTGAATGAGGGTGTATGTAGCGAGTGCGCGGGTGAGTGTGGTGTGTGTTTGTAAGAGTGTGGACGTGTGTGGGTGCATGTGTGCATGTGTGTGGATGTGTGGGGGTGCGTGTGTTGGCAACAGGAATGGGGATTCCTGTCACTGGGTGCGTTCACGCTAGGGTTTTCGTGGTGGGGTGACTGCCACAGAAAACCTGGTAGTCTGCAGCCACGTCAGTGTGGAGGTTTGGTTTCTGCCAAATCCGGCAACTTGTAATGCGGTGGTCTTTACCACCGGCTTTGCAGCAGTAAGACGGCCACAGCAAGGCTGGCAGTCTAATGACAACCAGCCTCGTAATGAGGGCCTGAGTTTTTAGTTTGTGTTTTACAATTCCTATACATTAGTAATAGTATGGAAGACTCATCGAGGGGCAAGTAGTCTAGAGACCTTGAACACACTCTAAACATGAGAGCTTTGCTGGGGCGCTTCTGCTATATTTTGTAGCTACTACATAATGCACTTTAACTACCGCTGTTGTGGTGGGGAGGAAAGCACCAGTGTTGGACCTGGCTTTTTGACAGGGACATCCCCAAACTTTTTGCCTCCTTCCTCCTATTTTTTCTGACCTGCTGTTGTTGGCTTTTGACCTCTGAGCACTTTACCACTGCTAACCAGTGCTAAAGTGCATATGCTCTCTGTGTAAATTGTACTATTGATTGGTTTATCCATGATTGACTATTTAATCTACCTGTAAGTCCCTATTAGAGTGCACTACATGTGCCTAGGGCCTGTAGATTAAATGCTACTAGTGGGCCTGCAGCACTGGTTGTGCCACCCACCTCAGTAGCCCCTTAACCTTGTCTCAGGCCTGCCATTGCAAGGCCTGTGTGTGCAGTTTCACTGCCACTTCACTTGGCATTTAAAAGTACTTGCCAAGCCTAGAACTCCCCTTTTTCTACATATAAGTCATCCCTAATGTGTGCCCTAGGTATCCCCTAGAGCAGGGTGCTGTGTAGGTAAAAGGCAGGACATGTACCTGTGTAGTTATGTGTCCTGGTAGTGTAAAACTCCTAAATTCGTTTGAACACTACTGTGAGGCCTGCTCCCTTCATAGGCTAACATTGGGGCTGCCCTCATACACTGTTGAAGTGGCAGCTGCTGATCTGAAAGGAGCAGGAAGGTCATATTTAGTATGGCCAGAATGGTAATACAAAATCCTGCTGACTGGTGAAGTCGGATTTAATATTACTATTCTAGAAATGCCACTTTTAGAAAGTGAGCATTTCTTTGCACTAAAATCTTGTTGTGCCCTTCAATCCACGTCTGGCTAGGTTTAGTTGACAGCTCCTTGTGCATTCACTCAGACACACCCCAAACACAGGGTACTCAGCCTCACTTGCATACATCTGCATTTTGAATGGGTCTTCCTGGGCTGGGAGGGTGGAGGGCCTGCCCTCACACAAAGGACTGCCACACCCCCTACTGGGACTCTGGCAGACAGGATTGAGCTGAAAGGGAACTTGGTGCATTTCTTAGAGACTCTTTGAAGTCACCCCCACTTCAAAGGCACAACTTAGTATAAAACAGGGCCTCTGCCCTACCTCATCAGACACTTGCTGGAGAAGAAACCGGAACCAGAAACTACATCCTGCCAAGAAGAACTGCCTGGCTGCTCAAAGGACTCACCTGTCTGCTTTCTACAAAGGACTGCTGTCTTGCTGTTGCCCTGCTGCCTTGCTGAACTCTTGTCTGGCTGTGAAAGTGCTCTCCAAGGGCTTGGATAGAGCTTGCCTCCTGTTCCTTGAAGTCTCAGGACCAAAAAGACTTCTTCCTTTCACGTGGACGCTCCGTGCGCCGAAAATTTCGACGCACAGCTTGTTTCGCGGCGAGAAAAACGCCGCACACCGACGCTGATCAACGCGACGCCCTCAGGACGATCGAGACTTCGACGCACAACCTCGCAAGGACAAAGCCGCCCGACTTCCAAGGAGAAATCGACGCGACGCCTACCGTGAGTGCGAAACTTTGACGCACGGCCTCGCAAGGACAACGCCGCCCGACTTCCAAGGAGAAATCGACGCGACGCCTGCCGTGAGACCAAAATTTAGACACACGGCCTCGCAAGGACAACGCCGCCCGACTTCCAAGGAGAAATCGACGCGACGCCTACCGTGAGATCGAAACTTCGACGCGCAGCCCCGCAGAACGACGCGCAGCCGGAAAATAAGCAGGAGAATCCACGCACAGACCCGGGACATCTGGTAATCCTCGCGATCCACAAAAAGAGACTGTCTGCGCGCCGGAAAACGACGCCCGACTTCCCCGCGTGGAAAAGAACGACGCAAGTCTGTGTGTGCTGAGCGGAAATCGACGCACACACCCCTTTTTCCACGCATCTCTTCTCCTGTGGCCCTCGGAGGAGATTTCCCACCAGAAACCAGGTACTCTGTGCTTGAAAGACACTTTATCGCTTTTTAAAGACTTAAAGACTCTTAATATCACTTTTCAGTGATATCTTTACAAATTCGTATTGCAACTTTGATCGTTTTGACCTACAATTACCCAGATAAATATTCTATATTTTTCTAAACACTGTGTGGTGTATTTTTGTGGTGTTATACTATGGTGTTGTATGATTTATTGCACAAATGCTTTACACATTGCCTTCTAAGTTAAGCCTGACTGCTCGTGCCAAGCTACCGGAGGGTGAGCACAGGCTGATTTTGGATTGTGTGTGACTTACCCTGACTAGAGTGAGGGTTCTTGCTTGGACAGAGGGCAACCTGACTGCCAACCAAAAACCCCATTTCTAACATTGGTGGCAGCGGTGAGGATAGGACTTGTGTTTGTGCAGTGACATACAGTAGCTAAGTATTTCACTACCTACCCACAGTTGAAGGTCAACTTGATTTTTCATCTCTTTTGACTTTTGGTCTCTGATGTCCTCCTGGATATACTATTGATATTTTGGACTTTGGATTTTGGTTTTTGCTGGTAAGATCCTATCAGAATGGGATCGCTTACCTACTTATTCTTTTTGCCTACTGACCACCTCACTAAGGCTGACCTAAGGAAGCTTTGCAGAGAATGTGGCCTTCCTGTAGCAAAGAGATCTACTAAAGCAGAGATGCTACATGCCTACATAGTCTGGGAGGAAGACAGATGGGCAGAGAGAGAGGCAGCAAGAAACCAAATGACTAAGTACCCCTCAGAGGAGGAGGAGGACTACTCACATGAGGAGGAAGACGACTCAGATGAGGAAAGAGACCCAGTGAAAAAAGAATGGCTCATGGCTCAAGCACGGTGGATGGAAGAGCTAGATGAGTTTCTTGAAAAGGCTGAGGCAGCAAGTCTCTTAGCCCTGGAAGAAGAAAAGATTGCAGCTCAAGAGCTGAGCTGTAAAGAGCTGAAACTGGAGGCCGGAAGGGCTGAGTCCAGTTCAGATGGTGGCAGCAAAAATCTTGCATCTAGTACTGCTGAAGAAGGGCACAAGCCCAGAGATGTGGTGCCCAACTTGAAGAAGGGAGTTGACACACCCCAGGCAGTTCAAGGGTATGAGGTAGTTCCCGTTATGCACAGGGTCCCTGAGAAGAATTGGGGAACGGTCACAGGGAGTCATATTCCTACTGGGGGGAGGGACACTTTACTGACTCTAGCAGAGAGTGACAGAGAAAAGGGTTCCCCCCTGGTGGACGTCCTGGATATAGAGTGTAGAGACATCCCAGAAGAGTTTGGGTTGAGTGTCAGGGACAGACAGAAACTGTCTCACCAGTCTCAAGAGGGTGATGTAGAGTGCTTTTCCAAGGCTGAGTTACTAGGTGGTTGGGTGAAGGGTACTGTGGTTAATACATGAGAAGGGCAGAGTGATGTAATTGCTGGAGAGCATATGTCTGGTCCTTATTTTCCAGAGCTACGCCAACACCAGGTGGAGTGTGAGTTCTCTGACCCCAGGGAACTTACAGTGGAGGCAGACTTTTGGGTGAGTACCAGAGAGTCTGAAGAGGCATTTGGGGGTGCTCCTGAAGGGAGTGGTCTAGGTGGTTCCCGACCAAGTGAGGTGGGAGAGGATTGTAGTGTCCCAGGTAGGTCGCAGATCCTAACCTGTACCGTAGGGCCACCTTTTGAGGGAAGCCCCGCAGTGTCAGAAGAACTTGGGGGGATGACTGTAGACAGCATCCCAACAGTTCTGGTGTCTGGCAGTACCACTCCTAGTGAGGGGGTGCAGAAGTCCAGACATAGGGTTGAGAGGGGGTGGCAGACCCCAGTGGAGGATCTTGAAAGTCAGGGGTCAGCTCTGAGAGCAGAGCCCCCCAGGAATGACCCAGGTGAGACCGTTTCTGGTTTGGGGGAAACCCAGACTCTGCCGGATGGGCAGAGGTCGGGAGACCTGCGCCAACCAGACTCTTGTGTGGCCCTTGGGGACGGCGTGTCCCTTGTGGGGGGTGAGAGTGCCCCCCAGGAAGTCCTGGCATGCCAGGCAAAGATTCAACCTCAGGGTGGTGACTCTGGGTTGGATAACCGGGTTCAGAGGTTAAACTTTGACCTGGTGGGGGGTAGATGTGCCCCCCAGAAAGTCCTGGAATGCCAGGCAATGGCTCAACCTCAGGGTGGTGACTCTGGGTTGGCTTACCAGGTGAAGAGGTCAAACTCTGACCTGGTGGGAGGTAGGTGTGCCTCCCTGAAAGTCCTGGCCTGCCAGGCAATGGTTCAACCTCAGGGTGGTGACTCTGGGTTGGATATCCAGGTTCAGAGGTTAACCTCTGACCTGGTGGGGGGTAGGTGTGCCCCCCAGAAAGCCCTGGTGTACCAGGCAGTTGTCCAACCTCAGGATGGTGACCCTAGGTTGGAGAACCAGGTTCAGAGGTTAAACTCTGACCTGGTGGAGGGTCAGTGTGCCCTCCAGGAAGTCCTGGCGTGCCAGGCGATTGTTCTACTTCAGGGTGGTAACTCTGAGTTGAATGGCCCAGTTCAGAGGTTAAACTCTGACCTGGTGGAGGGTCAGTGTGCCCTCCAGAAAGTCCTGGCGTGCCAGGCAATTGTTCAACCTCAGAGTGCTGACTCTGGGTTGGATACCCAGGTTCAGAGGTTAAACTCTGACCTGGTGGGAGGTAGGTGTGCCTCCCAAGAAGCCCTGCTGTGCCAGGCAATTGTCCAACCTCAGGGTGTTGACTCTGGGTTGGATGACCAGGTTCAGAGGTTAAACTCTGACCTGGTGGGGGGTAGGTGTGCCCCCCAGAAAGTCCTGGCGTGCCAGGCAATTGCCCAACCTCAGGGTGGTGACCCTGGGTTGGGGAACCAGGCTCAGAGGTTAAACTCTGACCTGGTGGGAGGTAGGTGTGCCTCCCAGAAAGTCCTGGTGCGCCAGGCAATTGTTCAACTTCAGGGTGGTGACTCTGAGTTGAATGGTCAGGTGCAGAGGTTAAACTCTGACCTGGTGGAGGGTCAGTGTGCCCTCCAGGAAGTCCTGGTGTGCCAGGCAATTGTTCAACTTCAGGGTGGTGACTCTGAGTTGAATGGTCAGGTGCAGAGGTTAAACTCTGACCTGGTGGAGGGTCAGTGTGCCCTCCAGGAAGTCCTGGCGTGCCAGGCAATTGTTCAACTTCAGGGTGGTGACTCTGAGTTGAATGGGCAGGTGCAGAGGTTAAACTCTGACCTGGTGGGGGGTAGGTGTGCCTCCCAGGAAGTCCTGGTTTGCCAGGCGGTGATCCAGTCTGAGGGTACAGACCCTGGGCTGGAAGACCAGGTTCAGGGTGTCCCCCCGGACCTGGAGGGAGGGGCTACTGATAACAGTGCCCCTACCATGTTGTCTTCTGAGGAGGCCACTCCTAGTTGGAGGGTGCTGGACCCCAGAAGGGAGGGCAGGGGGAGGGAAGCCTCACCCCGGGCCCTAGTCCAACCTGAAGGTACAGACCCCAGGTTGGAGGGCCAGTGGCAGGTTAACAGCCCTGCACTGGTGGAGGAATGGTACAGGGCGACTTCTGTAAGCCCCCTGGCCATGTTGGACTCTGGGGGTACCGCTCCAGGAGGGAGGGTACAAAGCCCCAGAGGGGAGGACCAGGTTCAGACTGTCATCCCTGACCTGGTGGAAGGGAGAGTGGTTAAAGGGTGCCCAGCACCTGGGGCTACCGCCCCCCACTCTCCACAGCCACAGTGGTTGGAGAGCTTTGAGAGGCCTGGGGCCTGGCTCTCATCCCTGGCAGCTGTCAGTAATCACTGTGGCTTGCTGTCCGGGTGGACAGAGTTATCCCTGGGGAGGGGACAAGTGTCACACCCCAGGGGTAGAGTGGGCAACACCACTATGTTGGTCATGGGGGTACTATCCTGCTCCTGGGATACATCTGTGAGCAAAGTAAGGTTAGGTGCTGCACAGATGGGATCCGCAGGAAAGGAGAAAGGTTCCCCATGGATGGGCTTAGTGGGCCCCGAGAGTATGGACAGAGGGATCCAATGGGAGTCAGGAAGGCGAAGAACTGGAGCATGCCCCTGCTGTTGTGGGCCTGGGTCCTTGTTCTGTCGCCTCAAACAGGGAAGTACATCAGGATAGTGATTGTTCTCCCCTGGCTTTAGGCTGGTGGGGGGTCATGTTGGACCTGGCTTTTTGACAGGGACATCCCCAAACTTTTTGCCTCCTTCCTCCTATTTTTTCTGACCTGCTGTTGTTGGCTTTTGACCTCTGAGCACTTTACCACTGCTAACCAGTGCTAAAGTGCATATGCTCTCTGTGTAAATTGTACTATTGATTGGTTTATCCATGATTGACTATTTAATCTACCTGTAAGTCCCTATTAGAGTGCACTACATGTGCCTAGGGCCTGTAGATTAAATGCTACTAGTGGGCCTGCAGCACTGGTTGTGCCACCCACCTCAGTAGCCCCTTAACCTTGTCTCAGGCCTGCCATTGCAAGGCCTGTGTGTGCAGTTTCACTGCCACTTCGACTTGGCATTTAAAAGTACTTGCCAAGCCTAGAACTCCCCTTTTTCTACATATAAGTCATCCCTAATGTGTGCCCTAGGTATCCCCTAGAGCAGGGTGCTGTGTAGGTAAAAGGCAGGACATGTACCTGTGTAGTTATGTGTCCTGGTAGTGTAAAACTCCTAAATTCGTTTTTACACTACTGTGAGGCCTGCTCCCTTCATAGGCTAACATTGGGGCTGCCCTCATACACTGTTGAAGTGGCAGCTGCTGATCTGAAAGGAGCAGGAAGGTCATATTTAGTATGGCCAGAATGGTAATACAAAATCCTGCTGACTGGTGAAGTCGGATTTAATATTACTATTCTAGAAATGCCACTTTTAGAAAGTGAGCATTTCTTTGCACTAAAATCTTGTTGTGCCCTTCAATCCACGTCTGGCTAGGTTTAGTTGACAGCTCCTTGTGCATTCACTCAGACACACCCCAAACACAGGGTACTCAGCCTCACTTGCATACATCTGCATTTTGAATGGGTCTTCCTGGGCTGGGAGGGTGGAGGGCCTGCCCTCACACAAAGGACTGCCACACCCCCTACTGGGACTCTGGCAGACAGGATTGAGCTGAAAGGGAACTTGGTGCATTTCTTAGAGACTCTTTGAAGTCACCCCCACTTCAAAGGCACAACTTAGTATAAAACAGGGCCTCTGCCCTACCTCATCAGACACTTGCTGGAGAAGAAACCGGAACCAGAAACTACATCCTGCCAAGAAGAACTGCCTGGCTGCTCAAAGGACTCACCTGTCTGCTTTCTACAAAGGACTGCTGTCTTGCTGTTGCCCTGCTGCCTTGCTGAACTCTTGTCTGGCTGTGAAAGTGCTCTCCAAGGGCTTGGATAGAGCTTGCCTCCTGTTCCTTGAAGTCTCAGGACCAAAAAGACTTCTTCCTTTCACGTGGACGCTCCGTGCGCCGAAAATTTCGACGCACAGCTTGTTTCGCGGCGAGAAAAACGCCGCACACCGACGCTGATCAACGCGACGCCCTCGGGACGATCGAGACTTCGACGCACAACCTCGCAAGGACAAAGCCGCCCGACTTCCAAGGAGAAATCGACGCGACGCCTACCGTGAGTGCGAAACTTTGACGCACGGCCTCGCAAGGACAACGCCGCCCGACTTCCAAGGAGAAATCGACGCGACGCCTGCCGTGAGACCAAAATTTCGACGCACGGCCTCGCAAGGACAACGCCGCCCGACTTCCAAGGAGAAATCGACGCGACGCCTACCGTGAGATCGAAACTTCGACGCGCAGCCCCGCAGAACGACGCGCAGCCGGAAAATAAGCAGGAGAATCCACGCACAGACCCGGGACATCTGGTAATCCTCGCGATCCACAAAAAGAGACTGTCTGCGCGCCGGAAAACGACGCCCGACTTCCCCACGTGGAAAAGAACGACGCAAGTCTGTGTGTGCTGAGCGGAAATCGACGCACACACCCCTTTTTCCACGCATCTCTTCTCCTGTGGCCCTCGGAGGAGATTTCCCACCAGAAACCAGGTACTCTGTGCTTGAAAGACACTTTATCGCTTTTTAAAGACTTAAAGACTCTTAATATCACTTTTCAGTGATATCTTTACAAATTCGTATTGCAACTTTGATTGTTTTGACCTACAATTACCCAGATAAATATTCTATATTTTTCTAAACACTGTGTGGTGTATTTTTGTGGTGTTATACTATGGTGTTGTATGATTTATTGCACAAATGCTTTACACATTGCCTTCTAAGTTAAGCCTGACTGCTCGTGCCAAGCTACCGGAGGGTGAGCACAGGCTGATTTTGGATTGTGTGTGACTTACCCTGACTAGAGTGAGGGTTCTTGCTTGGACAGAGGGCAACCTGACTGCCAACCAAAAACCCCATTTCTAACAACCAGTCTATAGGCCCTCATGTCCTGGATCAGATTTTGAAGTTCCCCCTTCCCCCTAGCTCTGCTTCAGTTGTTTGCTTACTTTATGTAGCACTAGGGCCTAAGCAGTTTCACGCAGGCACCCAAACAGTGACAAACAGACGAACACAGCAGTTTGGGTATTTGGCTGGTTGACCGAGATCTGGGCTGCAGTTTATGGGACTAATTTACAAAAGGTAAACTTACACTTTTGTGTAAGTTTATGATTGTTTGCTATTCACAAATGTTCTTTACAATTAGTAGTGTTACGACGGTGGAGTCTCCGCACATAAAAATATAGGACAGTTCTATTTTTTATTTGGAAAGACTCAGCAGTCGTAAAGATACTTCCTTTGTGAATAGCAAGCAATCATAAACTTACACGGAAGGCTAAATTTACATGTGTGAATCAGGCCCAAAATTGTAAATTTAGTCTGATACTTCAGTGATTCAAGCACCATGAGGAATTCCAGTTTAAAAGTAAAATCGCAATTCTAGTTTCCAGTCATTAATTTTCTAAGACTGACAGGCAGTTTTTCTACTGCTGAACATTAAAAACTGCTTTTCACAATCACTCTTAAACTGACAACATTTTAACACATTTTGAGTCCAATATCAGTCCTCTGCTTTTCACTTCCACTGTGGTCATTAAGAACCAAGGCCACTTAGCTGTATCCTGCAATGTGTTGGTCCTTAAAGACCACCCAACCTATACCGCAGCAGAATCAGAAGATCGATTGATTGATTTGGAATTTATAAAGTGCACAATAACCTGAAGGAGAGTTCTGACACTAATATTGAATTCACTGAGGTGAACGCTCAATTTGACCAACTAACTGTTTCAACTTTCAAAATTCCACTTTTGAAGATTAACAATCGTAACGCACGGACCCTGCTTATGGTGTAATATTTCTACATTATCCACTGAGAATAATGTGTGCCCAAGTTGGTCCTGTGATGATTATCCTGGTACGAGAGTTACGACCTAGGTACGATAAAGCGTTTCAAGCATGGTATTACATGAACTCTGTGGCCTATATTGAGAAGTGTAGTGTAGAAATGGAAAGAATAGACCTGTGGTTGCTGGGTGTTTAGGGGGTGAGGGGGGGGGGGAGGAGGGGCTCCATGGCATTCGTGTCCTAAAGCAGTGCTTTGAATCAGAAAATCCGACACGTTTTTCTCTGCGATCATTTACATTAAGCGTACACATGTATTTTACCTTTATCTGATTACAGTAATTATTTTTGCATTTGCCATGTGGTATAAAGTAACCACTTTTTCAAGGTGTCTAATATGTTTTTCCCAGTAGTAGGGGGACTCATTTTGAAGACAGTGGGTCGGGTTGAATCTTGGGAATATGTTAAAAGATGTGGTTGGTCTCGCTATGCCAATGACAAACTTCTTCTCCTGTGAGCCCCTTCTAAATTTGTAGTACTTCAAATGATTGTGAGCAGCAGTTCAGGTGCGAGCCAGTCTTGCCTCACATGGGAATTGAAAATTTGCTGCTAATTTTTACATTATTTCTAAATCTGAATGTATCCTATAATCGTGAACTTAAGCAGCCCAAACGTCATCATATTTTGCCTTATTCCTCTTCAGACTGTTGGCCACTTAGGGCAGTATATTAAACACAAAAGGTGATGGGAGGACGCTTGAAATAAGTCTAACCACTGCCAATCGCTCTGGATAGCCTTTCAACCTATTGTTCTTTTGCCGACCATGCCACCTCACACTAGACAGTCCAGGCCAAACTACTAAACCAAATCCTCTCTGACCCGAACACAAGCAACATAAGACCAGTTCCACCCTGATAGGGGCTCTTCAGTCATGTACAGCGTTGTCCAGTGGTACAGTAAACATGGGACAAACATCTGGGCATACTCATGCCCACTTAGGGAGGTACAACAAGCACAAAAGGTGAGGGGAAGATGGTTGCAATAAGTCTAACCACTTGCAATTGTTTGGGGTAGCCTTCCCAGGTGGGAGCAAATAAATTAATCTGGCTCCAGCTGCACCCAGGATGCGGGCTGGGTGGGCTGCTGGGTGGAGAGCTTGCAGTAGTAGTAGGGGCCTTGGCCTTTCCCCGTTCCCACCAACCATATCTATGTTTTGGGTAACCCAGGTGGGCACCCACTGTAAAAAAAAAGAATTGCTTTCTCTCATCTGCACCAACTATGGAGTCTGGATGGGGACCCTGGAAGGTCCCACCGAGGTCTTAGGGCTCCCCCTGCACCCTTCCAACCATGGTCATGTTATACCCTGAGTGGACACCCATAAAAAGAAGAAAAAAAAGAAGAAGCCCTCAGCCCCAGCCTCCCCTCAATGCACATATGAAAGGATCCTTCACCTGCACTCTGCTTCTCCTCTCCTGCATCACCACACCATCTACTCCAGAACCCACTACAAACACATCAAGAGCACCCAACACCTACCAGTGAAAAAACACTCACATGCAAGCCCACTCCTCGCTAGCATACATGCTCCTCAACATCCACTCTCTCAGCAAAAACACCCCAGAGATTTGGGACCTGCTGGGAGACAACACCCCTTATATGCTTTTCTCACCATAAAATGACTGACCGCAACATCAACACCAGACATCACTTGAGCCATCCACTCCAGCTACAAAATCATTTGACTAGATTGCCAACACAGACCTGGAGAAGTAATCGAAATCAGCAGCAGTACCAACTCATAAACCAACATGGAACACCTCAACTTCAAACAACAAGCCATAGACAATTTCACCCTAAGCAGAACCTTGATCTACCAACCCCTGGAGCCCTGAGGCAACTTCATCAGCAACATCATGGACATTGTCACCCCACTAGCTATTGATTCCACTGCCTACATTTGCATTGGAATCCATAACTTTCACCTAGAAGATCTGACCAACCCCAATTCAACTGCTCTCCTTGAAAACCTCTGAAACCTCAGGCTCACCCAAAACCAATGCAGACAGACACATCCTAGACCCAGTTGTCAACTCATTCAACAGCACTATTAATACACCCACTCCCACCACTTGGACTGACCATGCCAGTGTCAGTTCTCAATCAACATCCCCCACCACAGAAGAACCATCATGACTGCCCATGACTGCTGACACTGGAACAAACTGTTTGAGGTGGACTGGGTTTCCATCCTGCAGAAAAACTAACCAGAGCCCACATGCCACCTATGAAGTAACATCAACAACATTAACAAATGGGTCCCCGCATGCGTGGATATCCTGGCCCCTCGGGAAAAAATAGAGCTCAGAATGACCAAATAACACTGCAAACAACTGGAAGAGAGATGACAAGCGATACATGAAGTATCAGACAAGGAAACATTAAAATCTGCTCAGAGACACTACCATCAGCAAATCCAGGAAACCTAAAGGAAGACTCTAGCAGAGAGCATCAACAACAGCTCGAACAACAGCAAAGACATTTTTGCTCTAATCAAAGTCTTCGCCCACAAGCAACACCTACCAGAAGCTTCACCTCAACCCAAGAACTGGTCAACAACCTCTCAGACTTCTTCTGCAATAAAATTACAGCCACCTCCATCAGCTTTGACCAACAAGACCCCATCAACACTGCAGTAAATCTTCCTTTATCAGAATAAAAGTGCCATCCTACAAACACTGAAGCCCATCACCACAGAGGAAACCATGGCTATCATGAAGGTCACTCACCACGTGTCTCTGTCTGACCCTTGCCCCTAACCAGGCATGGCTCGCGGGAGAGAAAGGGGGTGGGGTAGCACGGCGCGTGGCAGGGGGAGAACCTTAAAAAATATTTAATAAAAAACAAATAAAGCTTATCTTTTTTTTGTGCCGCACCGCTCCATCTTTGCATTGCAGGCACAGGCTCCCAGCCTGCCATGGAGTCAATCCTGACACTGCATGAAAGCAGCGTTAGGATTGGCAGGAGCGCACAGACAGGGCACTCCCAGGCAGACTGGGAGCCTGTGCCTGCTTTCTCCAGCCCTGCAACACATTGCCAGAATTGGAGAGAGTACAGTGTACATGTGTGTTTGGCCAGCCTGAGACGGCACTCCCCATCTGTCCCTGTTACGCCCGTGGCCCCACCCCTTTTATAGTAAAAACATAATAAACAGGGTTTATTATGTTTTTACTATAAATGTTTTGCAGTTGCTGCTGCTGGCGGGGTGGGGAGTGATGCCCCTGTCCCTAACACACTTTCAGCAAAGGTTTTACCTCATCAGCAAAGCTCTGACTCCCATCCTCTACACCTCCATCAACACAGCCAGCTTCTCAATAGTCTGGAAGCATGCAGCTGTCAATGCTCTCCTGAAGAAGCCCTCAGCAGACCCAGCCAAACTCACAAACTACCAACCAAACTCCCTTCTTCCATACCCATCCAAGGTCCTAGAGAAGGCCATTAATACACACCTCTCCAAACATATCCCAAACCGCCAGCTCTTCAACACCACACAATCAGGTTTTAGACCTAACCACAGTACAGAGATGGCTCTCATAGCAGAACAGATGAGATTGGATGGTCCTCGAAAAAGGAGAAACAGCAGTACTCATCCTTCTCAAACTCTCTGTAGCTTTCAACACAGTCTGCTACCCAATTGTGATCAGATGACTTCATGAGGCAGGCATTCAAGGGCCTGCCCTGCAATAGATATGCATCTTTCTTACCCCAAAAAGAAATGTCATTTTGGGACTCCTCCTGGTGACCTATGGACCTAGGACACACTCTACACAGACAAGCAAGAAACCTCAGAATCATTATCAACAACACGCTGGACATGATCCCCCAGGTCCACATCATCACCATAAGCTCCTTCCACACTTTGAAGTTGCTGAATAAGGTATTCAAGTGACTATCCAACAGCACCATGAAAACCATCACTCAAACCCTCATCACCAGCAGATTGGAATACATTAATACATAAGAATCACAAGCCAACTCCCAAAAAGGCTTCAGACTGTTCAGAACACACCTGCCAGACTGGTTTTCAACCTCACTCACTGGTCTCATGTCACACCACATGTAAGGGAACCACACTGGCTCCGAATGCATCAGCACTCACAGTTCAAGATCCTCACCCGCACATACAAACCACTACACAACATTGATCCTGCCTACCTGAACAACCACATATACGTACACCAACCCAATGGGCACTCAGCCATTCTCTCACTAACATACATATCATGCATACACAAAAGTGAGCAGGAGTCTGGTCCTTCTTACATATTACTCCTAAGACATGGAATGACCTTCCTTGTCACAGAGGCTTTTCATCACTTCTTGGATTCTGTAAGAAACTGAAGACCTGCCTTATAAGGCCCCTCAAGGCAAGCTCCACATACCTACAGATGCCAGGATACCGTTACGGGTAATATGGTGCCATCAAAATCACCATAACATAACACAAATGAGAGCCCTGGAGATGAGTTTGAAGGCAGTCACTTTGAACATGCAATATAGGCTACTAAAAGGCTTGCTCTGTCTGCCCATCCTAATCCTGGTCTGCTGACATTAGCTCTGGGCTTATGCTAGCCTGCTCTCCTGGGCCTCTCTGCACTACATTGCTCAGAGGAGACTCTGGACTAGAGAGGATAACATAGTTTAGACTATCCCTACACTGATTGGCCTTGCATTTCCAAATAACTGAATACTAATGCCCCTCACACTATCCATTACCACCTTCAGTTGCCCAAGACCATCCTATCCTTATTAAGTGGATACTCCTCATTTCTTTCTACAAACTCTCAGCCTCACACTCCATAACATTATTGACTAAGCTACACCTCTTAGAAGAGTACGCACTGGTGAGCAGTGCAATGATTTCACACCAATGCCAAGTGCATCATGCTCCAGTTCTTTCAATAAGACACTTTTGACAAGCACTAAGGGGCATATTTATACTTTTTGGTGCAAAACTGCACTAACCCAGTTTTCTATCAAGAGGTTTTGCACCGGCTTGCACCATTCTTTAGCACCAGCAGGGCACCATATTAAGGAATGGTGCAAGTTGGCAAAAGGGTAGGCTAGCGTTAAAAACAATGCTGTTAGCTGGATTGGGTGGCAGTATGAGAGAAAGGGGGTTTGCACCAAAAAATCACGTTAGGCAGGTTAGAGTAAAAAAAAAGACAATAGCCAGCCCAGCGTCATTTTCTGACGTAAAACCATCCATACCACATGACTCCCGTCTTAGAAAAAACAGGAGTCATGCCCACCACCCCAATGGCCAGCACAGGGGACCAGGGTCCCATGGGCATGGCCATTGAACCCAGTGGCATGTGGGGGGGCAGGTATTACAGGGTCCCCAATGGCACTTAAAGAAAAAAAAAATACTTACCTGTACTTACCTGGGATGAGATCCCCCATCCTCTGCTGTCCCTCTGGTGTCGGTGGGGGTATCCCTGGGGCCTGGAGAGGGCACCTGCGGGCTTATTCCAGGGTGTTCCACCATGGAAATGGGCTCACAGGTCTCCAAACGCCTGCCCTGACCCAGGCGTTAAGTAATGGTTCAAAGCAAGTTTTGCACCATTATTTGACCCCTCCCCCCCCGTGCGTGATTTTAGCACAGGAGGATAAATATGGCGCTAAGGCCATAGAGTCATTTTTTGCATGGGAATGCCTACCTTGTATCTCATTGACGCAAGGTAGGTTTACACATCAAAAAAATGACTTTACATCCATAACTTTGGCGCTTGACGGGTCTAGCGCCAAAGTAGAAATATGGAGTTAGTTTTGCACCAAATTTGCATTAAAAAAGATGCTCATTTGGCGCAAAACAAGTATAAATATGCCTCTTAATTCACTCCTACTATTCATGCAAACGACGCATTGAGCTTCACAGGAAGATACTAGCGATCAAAGCGCACAAATTTGGACCCTATACGACCAGTAAATTACCTTCCTTATGACTACAGAGCAGCATGTGGTATAAAACACTCAAAGCCAGGGCACTTTATTTTAGTGTTTAATCGATGGTAACCTCTGCACCCTGGCAGTAGTAGAAATCCTCTTCCTCCAGGTCAGTAGCTTGCATCAGTGTTTTCGTATGCATATTTTTTAAATGTTACATTTAAAGATGCAGGTGAGCGGTTGTCACTACACTTTTGTATGTCTGTGGAGAATGATGACAGACACAGTCGCTTCTTCTCCTGAAAATTGTTTATTCTAGTAGGATGCCAAAGTAAAGCTTTCTATATTTCTTTCAGCATGTATTAGCATAAAACAAAATTGGCACCAATTCCATTATTAGATCGAAGTTCGTTGCAAGGAAACACTTTTCTTCAAATGTGGAGAGTCAGTTCTTGCAATGCAAATGTTTGCTCCTAGTTGCACTAATAGAACTAATTGAATACAAAAAAGAATTATGTGTAATGTTACTTTGCAGAACTTTCGTTATGAAGGTTTGTTTACGCATTATTCTGTCAAACGGTGATATTTTACTTAGACCGCTGGGTGTTGGTTCAACCTCAAGAAGATACCTAAATGACAGACGATAAGTTTGATAAATTCTGTTTAGTAGAACGAAATCCCTTTATTCCGTAGATGTGTGGCGTTCTCTCCCCTTCAGTTAAACTCGATACCCCCATCTGTTTAGAACACTTCGCATTTCTCAAGTGTGCCTGAATCCCTTCCACAGTCTTTGTCGTCGCTGGACTCCTGTAAATAATTCTCAAGCTCCTGAAAACTTAAAGCGAATTATGTTTCGAGTTTATCCATTAAGATTTCAAATAAAGAAAGCGAAAATATATTTATGAAGTGTGCACTTACTGTCTTGTGCTTACTTACCCTTATCTTTTTTTGGCATCTGCAGCACAGTTACTCTTCCATCAGTGAATGGCTCAGGAACCATCTCCGCCACTATGGCTGCCTACATGTCTAATTCCTACACTGATCCGTACACAGTGGATAAAACACTGACGGTGGGAGACCCGCTCTACATTGGCATCTCCACTACTTTCCAGGATGGAGACACGTTCAGATTGAGAGCAGACAAGTGCGTTGCCTCCCCCACCAACAACCCCACTCAATCCGATGTGGTGTTAATTTCAGGCGGGTAAGTGGATCATAGTAAACTTGATCTGTCTTTCCTACACTTCTTTTCATATCTCAGACTCAGTGGAATGTGGGCACTAAAACATTCCTGAAGCAAATAAAAGGACACTATGATCACTGGCAGCAAATGTGGGTGAATAAAAGAGCAAAGGCCATTCACGAGTAAAACTGTAGAAATGAAATGCCAATACAATGCAGACACAAAACAGCAGAAATGTGCCCGCAAATATTATCTTAAAGAGATGTTGTTAGTCTGATGTACGAAACTTACATTCGCAAAAAGTGGTTTCAAACTGTGCACTGACTTTTGCAAACTGAAAAGAATTTTGAGAACCGACCTATATACTGTGATTGAATTTAAATGTTTTTAATGCAAACAGTTTTCTATAAAGTAAACAGGACTGAAAAGCATATTTTTATCTTTTTGTAGACTTGTTTGAGAGTAGGCACTTCCTACTCCCCAAAACCTGTTTTTTCTTACATTCACAAATGATCCGCTCCTACTCAAGAGGCAGTAACTTTTCGATGTGTTGCGGCTGGATTTCAGTCTCACAATGTGATACATGCCATAATTAATCACAAGTTGGAAGGCACAACCCATACACGCCCCTTCTACACCGCGATTCATTATACATTTCTAAGCCAATTTTACGATTCACTGAAGTTACTGAATTACAAAATGAGTTTGTACTTTTACACAAACCTGTGATTTTGTCAATTGAAGGCTTTGCAACATCAAACTGGCTTTCTACATCAGGCACGCTGTTTCTTGAAACGGTAGTAAAGCACTTTTGAAAAAAACAATGCATAGTTTCTGGGAGAGTGAGTGAACGAGTAAGTGTTTTTTATAATGTAGAGCACAGAGGACTACACTTGATGTAGCTTTTCTCTTTAAAGTTCTGTAAAGATAGACATTAAAAGGACACATTCCACACTGAAAGAAGCACATTTATGAAAAAGAAAAAGCCTGAGAAGGCAGTAGGTCTGTATATTTACCATTGGCCGATATGGCTACGTGACACAGCGGACCCAGGATACTGCCCGAAGCTGTTCCACAAGGGAAGGGTGCTCGAGACCCTTAGTTCTCCCAGGCAACCATGCATCAATCACTGCTGCAGGAGATGAGCCATCTGTGAGCTATTCACCTAACATCATTGGTGTTGATAGTGGGAAGCTTTTTCAGGCAGTGTGGCCAGTTCAAGAAACAATTAACCAGCCCCCTAGAGAGTAATATGTAGCTAAAGTGATTTCTCATGTGGGAGTGGAGAGTCTCACAAAGAGGATGTACTACTGAATATCAACTCCCAGAATATTATTGCATAGGAATACTGAGGACAGAATATCGAGGCAAGAATATCAAGGGACAAAATATCGAAAGGTTGTGCATATTACGAAGTATAGATGTATTATACCAAATTTCACATCTACATGCTTTGAAGCTATATATCATCGAGATACATATATGAGGAACTAGGTATAGGAAATCTAGACTTGCCTGTCAATATTTTATTTTTTATATTTTGTCCTTGATATGTCGTGGCACCGATATTGCGGTGTTAATATTCAGGTTGCACACCTAATGAAGACACGGCTTCATAGAACAATCATATAAACAAACACAAAACACACTGAATTTGTTGTCCTTCAATAGTCTGGTCAAGAGTTGACTGAAATTTTCCAGTTGTGTGAGACGTATTCTGGCTCACATACGCAGAACCTTTTAATGTGACATAATTACTTAAGGGTGTAGTTCAGCAGGTGGTGTAGATAAAGGGGTGAAGGCAATTGGAAGGTGGAACCCCAAGCTACATTTAAGTGTTACTCCTCATTACGATTGAGTTTAGCACCTCAGAGCACTGTCTCACTCACTAAAGTTAAGCTCACTCCTTGACACACAGCCTTTCTGGTTGTGTGTGAGTCACAACTTAGAATACAGTCTCACTTGTTTGTGAATCTCACTTCTTAGAGTGTGGTCTCACTGGTGATCAGTCTTGATTTAAATGGTGTTTCAGACATATGTGTTATTTTTTTTATTTATTCTAAAAACTGTTCCAAATTAATCAGATGTCGCTTTCGTGGCTTAAGGATCACTGAGGGTGGCTGACTGGAAGGAAAAAATTGAGGATGAAATATTCAAGAACTGGTTTCACTCACTGGCACAATAAGTACATCTCACCAGGCTGGTACTCTTGGTGGGCCCCAACACATACAGCGAGACAGTGAGGCTTTAGTGGTGACTTATCTGTGACATTAAAAGCAATATTTGAAATCTAACTCTAGGACCTCTTCTCTTCATAGTTGTGCAGTGACGGATGATACCGACGTACAGATTATCCACAACGGCGATTCCTTGGAAGTTATGTTTAAGATAGAAACCTTTGCTTTTGCAGACCTGTCTGAAGTGTACATGTCGTGTGAAATATCCCTGTGCAAGAATACAACACTAGATGACTGCAAGGTAAGTGATGGCCGTTGATACAGAAAAGGAATTTAAATAAGTTCCTTAATCAACTATTGGGGGAGTGCCACAATGAGCAATTGTAAGTACAGCAAGGAACTAGCCGGAGAAGAAGAATCAACAGTTTACTTCTTTTGCAAACAATGCAAAGGAAAGGTGCAGCACAAGAAGCAGCAATGCATCCATAAACAGGTACATCACATGCAGCACCAGCAGTGCAAGTTTACATCACCGTCAACACAGGTTTAAAAAATGCAACAGAAAGGAACATTTGGGGCCAGGAATGTCGGGTCCACCAGTCCCAAAAATTGCATATAGGCTGGGTGTGCGACCTGACCCTTTTGTCCCTGACAATGTATCCTGGAAAGAGGGTGCCACAAGGGTGCTCTGTCTCTTCTGTCCCTGACAATGTGTGCTGGAAAGAAGGTGCCATAAGGGAGTTCCTCTTGAGACCTCCTGATTCAATAGTGTACGCAGGAGGAAGAAGAATGGGAACAGTGGCCGGTGCAGAGTCTTAGGGTACAGCCAGGGCCGTCTTTAGGACTCGTGGTGCCCTGTGCAACAGTTTATTGTGGCACCCCCATCCCATTACCTCCTCCTTGATTTCACTCACTACCACCCTGCAAATGTGCCCCTCATCTCTCCATCGCTCCCCTTTCACATACATTCATGTGTTTTAAAGCACTTGTGAAGGCTGGCTTCACTAATCCACTCAGCTAGCCACATAAAATATAAGGGCATATTTAAGAGCCCCTAGCACCATTCTAACGCCACATGAGCGTCATTATTTTATGCTAACGTGGCGTTAGAAGGCCAAAAATGCTGTGCCATATTTACAAAGTGGCGCAATGCATGCATTGCATCACTTTGTATCCCTTTGTGCTACATTATGCCTGTGCCAGGTATAATGTATGCAAAGGGGGCATTCCCCGTTAGGCGGGCCAACAAAATGGCACAAAGAAATCTCCTTTTTTTATGGCATTTTAACGCCTGCTCAGAGTAGGCGTTAAAAGGAGGCGTCTGTTGGTTACAATGGGCCTCTGGGTACTTTGCAGGATTAGCATCAACATTTTTTACGTGAATCCTGCAAAGTGCCGGACTAGCGTAAAAAATTCTGACACTAGTCCCCTAACTATTGTCATGTTGCGCCATTTTAAATACAGCGCACACATGGTGGCGTCAGGGGAACACTAAGAGACGTAAGAAAAGTGGTGCAGCACTGTGTGTAGCGCCACTTTTTTCAAATATGCTCAATAGGGGCATATTTAAGAGCCCCTAGTGCCATTCTAACGGCACATTAGTATAATTTATTTAAAGCTAATGTCGCGTTAGAAGGCCATAAACACTGTGCCATATTTACAAAGTGGCACAATGCATGCATTGCGCTACTATGTAACCCTTAGCGCTACATTATGCCTGTGCCAGGCATAATGTATGCAAAGGGGGCATCCCCCATTAGGGGGGCCAACAAAATGGTGCAAAGAAATCTGTCAGATTTCTTTGCGTCATTTCTTTCCAGCACTTTTAATGCATGCTCAGAGCAGGCAATAAAAGGAGGCTTCCATTGGTTACAATGGGCCTCTGGGTGGTTTGCAGGATTAGCGTCAACATTTTTGATGCTAATCCTGCAAAGCGCTGGACTACCATACAAAATTCTGACACTAGTCCCCTAACTACTGCGATAGTGCACTGTATTTAAATATGATGCACACATGGTGGCGTTAGGAGGGTGCTAAAGGGTACAAGAAAAGTGTTACAGCACTGTGTGCAGCGCCACTTTTTTCAAATATGCCCCATAGAGAAATGCTTAATTGGTAAATAAAAAGGTGCTGGTGCCCAAAGCCCTCCTCTTAAACACATGGCTACAGCAATTAAATGTGTGAACACGGAATACAGAGGTAGGTTAATGCTGAAGCCATGTCGAGCCTCCTCAATCCATTTACAGGCACTCCCTGCCCCTTCAGCTCACTCTTGCGGATTTCTGCTTTTTCCCATTGTGATGCTTTTTCATTTTCTCTTCCCCCGTCTTTCCCATATGTGTCTTTTTCTCACAGGCAGAAAAATAAGCGCCGGCCCTAAAAAATAAGGGCTGGTACTCCCCGCTGGAAACAACAAGCACAATTAAAGCACTGCCATAGGGGCATATTTAGGACCCCCTTGTGCCATTCTAACGCCACATAACTGTAATTTTTTTACACTAATGTTTTTTTAGAAGGCCAAAAACACTGTACCATATTTGCAAAGAGGCGCAATGCATGTATTGTGCCACTTTGTAACCCTTTGCGCTACATTATGCCTGCACCAGGCATAATGTAAGCAAAGGGGGCATCCCCCGTTAGTGGGAGCCCAAAAAATGACGCAAAGAAATCTGTTAGATTTCTTTGCTTCATTTTTTCCGACACTTTTAACGACTGCTCAGAGCAGGCATTAAATGGAGGCTTCCATTGTTTACAATGGGCCTCTGGGTGCTTTGCAAGATTAGTGTAAATTTTTTTTTACGTTAATCCTGCAAAGCGCCGGACCAGTGCAAACATGTTTTACTCTAGTCCCCTAACTACCGCCATGGCGCACCGAATTTGAAAAATTACACACACATGGTGGCGCTAAGGGGTGCAAGAAAAGTGTTGCTGCAACGTGTGCAGTGCCACTTTTTGTAAATATACACCATAGTTCTGTTTTTTGCACCAAGCATATTAACCCTCTATGCTACTTTATGTGGAGTCAAAGCTGCCACAACTCAAAACTCCCATCCCTCTCTCTAGCAGGAACATTAATCACAAGAGGTATCTTGACATTTTAATTGTTATTTGAAGGTTAAACACACAAGGAACTTTTCAGCAGGTGCTTTTAAATCGCAAGTTTCGGTAGCTGTTGATAAACACAGCGCCCCCCTGAGGTCAGCGCCTGGTGCGGTTGCACCACTCGCACTGCCCAAAAGCCGGCCCTGGGTACAGCTTTCCTGATAGGATCACTGCCCTCCCTCATTACCTCACTGCAGTTTACTGAGTAACTTAAACTTCTGCAGTCTCCTGACAGTCGTCTAGCTTGCTCTCATTCACTCTAAACCATCCTAGCCTTGATCTTGTCATCACAGATGAGCAGTAGTCTGTCAAGGACTACAGGCTAACTCTCACCTTACATCAGCTAGGCCTCACAGATCCATATTTGGCTATCACGGTCTCTTGGGCAGCCATTAAAGACCATCAGCCAACCTTAGAAGACCACAAGCTTGGTCCCAGCCAACCATAGTATTTTTCTCAGCAACCTGTCCTGGCATAGTTTTCAAATATTTCTACCAGGCTTGACATACCATCAGCAAGCTTTGAGACAGTCCTCAGAGACAAACAGTAGTCCATCAGAAATGATCACCTGTCAGGCATCCTCACCTAATATTCATCTTCTCTATTGGCCCCAGTGTCCCTAATGTGAATTCATTCGACTGCACCAGAGCTCACACCCACTCTGACAATACTCAAAGTCTGTCAGACTCCCTCTATTGAATATCTTGCTATCTACAGAAAACCATAAACTGCACTCATCCCACAATATGACACCTTCTGCTGATCATAAGGGAACCCAAGAGATCACACACTAGTCCCAAGTGGACTGTTCATAACCCTCAGAAGCCATGATGAGGAACTCACATTCCCTCAGGTTTCCTTTACACTCCTTCACCTGGTCCACACAGACCTTGGGCTAGCCCTCAGAGGCCCTCAGTCCCACTATTCCAGCCACCAGAGACCCTGAATACCCATCTACTGGACCTAAGGCACGCTTACTTAAATCTCAGACCCTCCCTGATAAACCCAAAATATCCTCAAAGCAACTTGGGTGTCCCTGAAACTCTTCATTTAAGCTTTCAGATACTCCGAGGTCCTCCTTTGTAGCGCTTAAATGCTTTAGACATCCTCATTTAAGTCCCACTGCCTAATTTCTCAGCCCATGTTACTCTTTGCCACCCTTTCCTCAGTTCCCAATGTAACACAGCACCTATATCTAAGCTTATAGACAGGAGTGTATGAGTGGGAAGCACGGGCATGGCCTCTATAAACAACAACATAAAAGTATCCTTGGGGGAAGGGGAGGATGGAGGATTTATGCCCACAGTTTTGTAAAAGTTACTGGCACATTATTATGAGATATTAAAAAACCCCAATGTATTTCTCTTAACATATTTCTATTATTCCAGCCCAAATAATATTTTGTCAAATTATATTATTATTATTATAATTATAAGACAATTGTATATTGAAAACTACATTGGTCCTTCACTGTTAGCTAAAGCTAAATAGAATGTTATTGAGGTGATCAATATATTTAAATACACTAGGGTCAGAGGCAGCCTTTATTTTTAAGTGCGGAGTTCGACTCTGGAATCTCTGCACTCATAAAATTACTATTAACTCCAAGTTTGTGAACACAAAAGATAGTAAACTTACACAAAAGTGTAAGATTACCTTTGTAAAAGAAGCCCACAGTTTCATATTTGTTTGAAATCTCCGGAAGACATTAGTATAGAGAGTGCTGAATAATCATGCATAAAATTAGTGCTGAGGCGCTAAGGCAATGCACATTTTTTTTTCTATGTGCTTAGACCCAGTTTATTTTGCATGTGCTCTGATTTGCTGAAGAAACTATACATTTGCTCACACCTTAATGAAACTGTAGGACACTTGATTTAATAGGGACAAATTGTGTATAAACCCCTTGATTCTAGGAGTCAGACAGATTTTTGAAGAATTTTCTATTCTAGTCTAGATGCTGCCCAATTTTTTACTGATTTTGCTGCCCATTGGGACTTTAAATATTTTCTGACGTTCAACATACCTTGTATAACTCTGCATGTGAGAGCCTTTATGGGATTGACTCTGTACCACTTATTTTTTTAACTTTTGTAATAAAACCCTAAAATGTGTGGGGAGATGCTGTGATGTTAGGAAGCATTGGCTCATGAAGTTGAGGTTTAACACAGTGTCTGATCCAGTAAATGTGGGAGGTTTGGGTCAGATACAATTTTGGGGAGGGAGGTCTACATTTTGGGGCACACTTTTCTCCCATAGTTGCATAAGTGCAGGTGGTGAACATTGTCAAACACCTCTTTCATATTGCTTCATGATATTCCCATTTCTTACCCCAGTAATTTGTTATTCTCACAGATCCACATTGTACCACTGCCAGTGTGAAATAAACCTGGAGCCATTTTCTGTGAAAGATGTCTCCTTAGTTTACAGGCAACTAATTATTATCAATGGGCAAATGTTCCATTCTGCCTGCAGAATTAGTGGACTTTGGCCACTCCACATTACTCTTTAACATGGAATGCTGGGCAAATTCCACCAACCACTGTGTGGCAGAATTTTTCTCCTGCGAGACTCCAGAATATGCAACCTAGTCATTGCTAGCAAGATTTGGCATCCCGTAGAGTGATTTTCTGGTGCAGGTGGTCACCTGTGCTCGTAAGCGGCTAGGGGCAGAGGGATGACCTTTGAGTAGGTTTGCTGCAGCTCAAGTAGATTTTCTTTAGCTCTTTTGCAACACATGGTGTTGTTTCTGCTGATTTTCAGCACTGCTCACATTCTGGTGCTAAATTCCAGTGTGGGCTGTGCAAGCAGCATAATTTCCACCTGTTGGTGGAATTCCATAGAATCTCACACAGTTTTTCAGTAACTTCACAGAACTCTGCAGAGTGAAACTCCACAAATTCCACCCAGTCCTACCACTTATAATATTAATGATGGTGTGAGTCAAGAACTCATTTATCTAAGCATTCTTTGAATAACAACTGAGGACTATCTGTTGAACATCATGTATTCCTGTACCCTTAACAGATAACAGATGTTTATTGAACTCATTTTATCAATCTCAGAAAGATGAAAGGCTGAGTAGATCTGCTGGGATTCCACCGAGTGACCATGGTGTCCAAGACTTATTCTTGAGAGGATGTATAAGTTCACTAAGCCACTAGACCCAGTCATCACTACTTATGTGTGTTTATACTAGTAATATTTGGAAAACAATGTTCCTTCATCATAGAGGAGACATCCACAAGCTGTAGAGTATCTTTTAAGATTCAGAAAAGAGTAGTATAGGCATCAAAAAGCCTGCTGCGGATGTCATGTTTCTCAGTAACTACCACCCTATTTCTCTTCTCTCCTGCCCAGTCACATTCCTTGAAAAGTAAACACATTCTCAGAACTCTTCTTTTCTGGATGCTAATTTAATCTTTGAACCTGGCCAGTCACGCTTTCATTATTTTCGCTGTACTGAGACTGCCCTAATTTCCATTCTGGAATTCATATGACTTCAAATGACTATTGGTTGACTTCTCAGCGCATAAAATTCTGATCTCACATCTTCATTAGGTAGGAGCACAGGGTAAGGCTTTTTCCTCGAACTGTTCCTATTACCATGACTCTGGCCATCTACTTACCTGCTTTCATTCCAGCTCCAGAGAATCCACACAAATGGTCCATCAATGCTCTTCTTCAAGCCCTACACTGTTTAATGTTAGGGTTCCCACTTAGCACAACTCATTTCATACCATGGTCTATTATTCATGACAACTCAGACAACCTCAAATTCTGTTCAATCAACTGAATTTTCAGAACTGTGTTTTGGTTATAGTTATTTTAAACTCAGCACAGATAGTACTCACATTCATCTTTTGGGAAAACGGACCATACTTGTGTGCACTACCTGGTGACCCGAGAATCTTGGCTCGTCACCTATCCCAGTTTTGAAAGTATCTAATCTTGGATTTTAGATTGGCAAAGATCTTTCGCTACTTACTAAGGTTCAGCAAAATCTCTTTCATTTTTCCACCAACCATACCTCGTTTAACAAATTCTTCCATTCTTCCCTGTCACCGGGAGTTCTAGACCTTAATTCTGCCCAGAAGTACCTACTGAAATGCCCTTTAAAGCATCTTTCTAGAAATCAAATGATTCAGAACATGGCCCTACATCCATTTTTTATTCTTCATCGTAGTTCGGCAATTTTTCTTTACATGGCTTTACTTCACTTGCTTCTCATCTCTAACAGTATTCATTGAAGCTTCTGTAATTCTTGTCGTCTTTAACTTTCCGCCAAATTGGCCCGTTCTGCTTCTGCTAAAGCTCCTAGTTCAGTCGCTCTTAGGCCCATGTTTATACTTTTTTATCGTCGCATTTGGGTCATTTTTTTACGCTAAAGCGGCGCAAACTTACAAAGTACAATTATATTTTGTAAGTTTGCGCCGTTTTTGCGTCAAAAAGCTGCGCAAATGCGGTGCTAAAAAAGTATAAATATGGGCCTTAGTTTATTATGCCGCACTTTCCCTGTCAGAGATTGGGATTACGAGCTATTCCCTAATTTGCTGTCAAACAATAACATTCTAGTTACGTACTGACTCATCTCCTATGACCTTGCCAACAGAATAGTCTGAAAACATGGCTTTCCCTGTTTAAATCCGTTTGTCATAGCCTTCTGCATTCTCATTTATGGATCCCTAGTGCCAGTATAGCCTTCTGAGTGGTTATCATGCTACATGAATTAATGGAATAGAATACAAAAAAAATATAATAGAATAGACAATCACACAATATACCCCCAAGACTACGCTATGGAAAGTTCCCCATATCATAAGGTGCTATTAAATAGGCAAATATGTAGAGTGATTGGGTCAACCCCAGACATCTTTTCAGGCAGTGAGTTGGTTGACAGTATTGCCAAAAATAATTTTGCTCCAGCGCAAATTCCATTCGATCTGGATGCGATACCCATTTAGTAGACCCTGGCATCTAGCATACTTGTATGTCAACTACCGTTTCTTTCTGTTGTTCTGTATTAACTTTTCTGTTTTGAAACCGAATAATACAATCAGATTACAGCACATCCTAAATTATCTTGTATCACCTACATGGCGGTCAATATGTACTGTACAGCAAACAACTTTTAGGATCACCTCTCCACTCATTTAGTAGCAGCATTTAACTTTAACTATCTGGTCTTAGTATAACAAATCAAGTAAAAAAGTCTAGCTTACATTTGCCCTGCACAAATCACAATAATCATTTGACCTCATAAACTTTCAGTTAATAATCTGTGTATAAGAAGATTAGCATTTCTTCTCGCAAACACCTTGCCCGGGGGAGGTTGGGTGGCCCAAACAATACCTATAAGGGAAACCCAGAAGATACACAGACAGAGATGGGAGGAAAGTGTGTGGGGAGGGAGCGAAGAGGATGCTGCCTCTCCTCAGGCACCTCTCAGTGTAACACTTCACATTTAGTCATAACTCCAGGCCTCTCCCCCAAATGATCTTAAATTTCGCTGGCAACTGCAAATATTTTAGCCTGGTGCCCACATACGCACCCGATGGACAAAGTATAGGCCGCTCTCCTAATCACGCATAACAAGCATCACTGGGAATCTAGACTGACTCTCACTTTAATATACTTAATAGATGGCACTGGACTTCTCAGAAGTTGTCCTTGGCCTGGAATTACACCATCGAACAGCTGTTGAAGTTGGAGCCAGGATGTGAAATCATGTATCTACTGTGGTCATACAAACTCATTCAGGACTTCTTGGACAAGGTTTGGGAGACACTGACTCAGATTAGCGTCCTCGATCTTTGCCTTTCAGTAGAGTTAGCACTGCTCCACCATACCTAAACTTTTCCAGGTGTGGATAACCACACCTGATTGGCCTTTGTCAAAACTGCATACTGCACTGACGAAAATCACCCATACTTTCAGCCATATGACTTTTCCAAGGCCTCCTAAAAACGGTTAATTTACACACTTAGAGCCAGATTTACAAGGCCCTTGCACCCCTTATTGCCACATTTTTACCGCAAATGTGACACTAACGGGCCACTACCGTAGGGTCATATTTACAAGGTTGCGCCACCTTGTAAACCCTTTGCGCCACATCATGCATAATGTAGGCATGGTGGATGCAAAAGGAACATTCCCTCTTTAGGGGGCATCGCTAAAAATGGCGCAATGGAATCTACAAGATTCCATTGCGCCATTTCTAGCCTCATTTTTAATGCCTGCTTAAAGCAGGCGTTAAAATGAGGCTCCACTTAATTTCAATGGGCCTTTTAACACTATACTGGATTAGCATAATTTTTTTTTTTTGCGCTAATCCAGTATAGCGTTACAATAGTGTAAAAAAAATAACGCTATTGCCCCTAACATGCACTATGGTGCGCCACATTGTGAATATGGCACTACAATGGTGGCATTAGGGGATGCAAAGGGGTCACAAGAAAAGTAGCGCATCACTAGTGATGAGCCACTTTCTTGCAAAAATGGCCCTTAGTGATCAGCTACACATCTTAGAGACCACTTGAAATTCTTCCCTATTCTGAAAGTAAAATGAATACAGACTTGCCTCCATATAGAAGTTTAACCCTCTCTTTCTACCCACTGGAAAGATAGTTTCAGAGCCATGATTGTCATGAGAGGAAACCCTGATCTCTTTGTACCCAAGGATTGATTTTTTTAAGTTGAAATCTATTCCTTCACTCACAGTATTTGAGACTGCAGATGGTGACACGGTTATGTAGCCTGAATGCTTCACCCCTTCTTCATATTGTTAATTTTATCAGCTACTACCGAGTTACCTGTATCTCGGTGATTGTATCTGTTCAGAATTGACCACTGGATGACTTTTTAATGTACAACTAATAAAATATATGACAAAAAGTAAAAAAGAGACTACTAGAAAAGGGTTGTTAGAAATAGGGTCTTTGGTTGGCAGTCAGGTTACCCCCTGTCCAAGCAAGCACCCTCACTCTAGTCAGGGTAAAGGAGAATCACCCTTAGCTAACCCCCGCTCACCCCCTTGGTAGCTTGGCACGAGTAGGCAGACTTAAGTTCAGAGTGCTAGATGTAAAGTATTTGTACCAACACACACAGTAACTTAATGAAAACACTACAAAAGGACACCACACAGGTTTAGAAAAATAGAAAATATTTATCTAAACAAAACAAGACCATAACAAAAAAAATCCAACATACACAAGTCAAGTTATTAATTAAAAAGCAAAAAGAGTCTTAAATCCTTGAGAAAACAGGCAAAACACTGTTAGTGTTGAAAAGTACCTGGGTAGCATCAAACTGACACTCACAGGTGAGTATGCGTCGAAAAAGGGAAGCAGCTCGTTGATTTCTCACCCGCAAGCGAGACCGTGCATCGTATCTCCTTCTCCGGTTGGGTCGGCTTGCATCATTTTTCCTCCCCACAGAGGATCGACGTGTCGATCTAGGCAGCACTTGGGCCCGAGCAGGCGTTGCGTGGTTTTTCCGTGCCAAGCAAGGTTTGTGTCAAAAATCCACATCATCAGAACCTGCAATGTGGGTTGCAACATTAACAGCCTCTGTCAGCGCGTGTTGCACATCGTTCTTCCAGCTCCGTGCGTCAATTTTCCAGCCGTGAGCTGGTGGAGCGTCGATTTCTGCTGCGAAGCCAGCAGCACATTGTTTTTCAGCCACGTCTCGGAAGGTACTTCAAATGTTTCCCCACACAGCGGTCTGTGTGTGGATTTTCAGTCTTGGTCTGCTAGCTTCACCTTCCAAGGTCCCAGGAACTGGATAGGGCACCACTTGGCAGGGCAGAAGTCTCAGCAGAGAGTCCAGGTGCTGGCAGGAGAAGTCTTTGGTGGCCCTGATACTTCAACAACAGGATGCAAGTTCAGGACAAGCCCTTGGAGATTTCTTCACAAGCATGAAGGCACACAAAGTCCAGTCTTTGTACCTTTGCACAGGCAGAAGCAGCAACTGCAGGATAGCTCCACAAAGCACAGTCTCAGCAGGGCAGCACTTCTCCTCAGCTCTTCTCCAGGCAGAGGTTCCTCTTGATGTCCAGAAGTGATCTAAAGTCTGTGGTTTTGGGTGCCCTTCTTATACCCATTTTGGCCTCTGAAGTAGGGTTACTTCAAAGGAAATTCTCTCTTGTTTGTGAAATCCTGCCTTGCCCAGGCCAAGCCCCAGACACACACCAAGGGGTTGGAGACTGCATTGTGTGATGGAAGGCACAGCTCTTTCAGGTGTAAGTGACCACTCCTCCCCTCTCTCCTAGCACACATGGTTCCTCAGGATATGCAGGCTACACCCCAGCTCCCTTTTGTGTCACTGTCTAGAGAGAGGTGCAAACAGCCCAACTGTCAAATTGACCCAGGCAGAGAATCCACAAACAGGCAGAGTCACAGAATGGTTTAAGCAAGAAAATGGCCACTTTCTAAAAGTGGCATTTTCAAACACACAATCTCAAAACCAACTTTACTAAAAGATGTATTTTTAAATTGTGAGCTCAGAGACCCCAAGCTCCACATGTCAATCTGCTTCCAAAAGGAATCTACGCTTTAATCATATTTAAAGGCAGCCCCCATATTATCCTATGAGAGGGATGGGCCTTGCAACAGTGAAAACCTAATTTAGCAGTATTTCACTGTTAGGACATATAAAACACATTAGTATATGTCCTACCTTAAACATACACTGCACCCTGCCCATGGGGCTACCTAGGGCCTACCTTAGGGGTGTCTTACATGTAAGAAAACGGAAGGTTTAGGCCTTGCAAGTGGGTACATTTGCCAAGTTGGATTGGCAGTTACAATCTGCACACACAGACACTGCAGTGGCAGGTCTGGGCCATGTTTACAGAGCTACTAATGTGGGTGGCACAACCAGTGCTGCAGGCCCACTAGTAGCATTTGATTTACTGACCATGGGCACCTCTTGTGCACTATACTAGGGACTTACCAGTAAATCAAATATGCCAATCATGGAAATCCAATCAACAATAACATTTACAAAGAGAGCACATGCACTTTAGCACTGGATAGCAGTGGTAAACTGCTCAGAGTTCAAAAGCCAACAAAGACAGGTCAGAAAAAATAGGAGGCAGGAGTCAAAAAGATTGGAGATGACGCTGCATAAGGAAAAAAGTCCAACAAGAGTCAACGGTCACAGCAAGCAATGAGCTTGAACTTTAGGCAGACAGAAACCAGCAGCCCAGAGATTGGCACATTGTAGTAGGTCACACATACCTAAGAAGATTTTATAATGGCATGTGTGGAAGGGCTTTCCATTGATTGACCTTTTACATGACCTCTGATGTAACATAAATTATGCACATGAGAGGATTGCCATCTTAGTTGTTAGAAATGGAGTCTCTAGTTGGCTGTAGTTTGCACCCTGTCCAAGTAGGGACCCTCAGTCTTGTCAGGGTAAGGAAGCCACACAGCTAAAATAACCCCTGCTCACGCCATTGGTAACGTGGCACCAGCAGTCAGGCTTATCTCAGAGGCAGTGTGTAAAGTATTTGTACACTCACACACACACAGTAACACAGTGAAAACACTACAAAGGGACCCTACACCAGTTTAGAAAAATAGCCAAAATGTATCTGAATAAAACAAGACCTAAATAACACACATCCAACATACACAAGCTAAGATATGAATTTTTAAAGGTTAAATCTCAATAAAGTGCTTTGAAACACAATTGTAGTTGTCACAACATCATTGACGGAGTCGTTCCCAACAGCCCGGCGCTACTTGCACTGGAGTGCGGCCAGTCACAGATTCACACGTACCCCAGACACAGTACCTTTGGTAAACCAAGATGCTGCATGGAGTTGGCGAGTCGAGGCGTCGCTGGAGCTGTTGCAGCATCGGTTCCTTACTGGTACCAGGGAGGTGAGCTGTTGGTTCCTTACTGCCAGGCAGGTGAGGCATCAGTTCATTGCGGTTGCAGGGGGAGGTGATGCAACGTTGGTGCTGAGGTGTTGGTTCCTTATGATCAGGTGGAGTTGAAGAATCCGGCAGGTCAAGATGCGAGGCGTCAACTTCACTGTGTTGCTATCACACCATGGGGCCACGAGTGCTGCGACGGAGTAGGGTGTCCCAGACATCAGGGACACAGGACTCAGGATTCCAAGGACTCACGCTTTGTAGTACTCCGGATGCACTGCAGCAGCGTCGGGTCTGAGGCATAGGTCACGGTTGTTGCACTCAGTGAGGACCACGGCTCCTGGTGCAGGCAGCGGCGCCAAGTCAGATGGTGGCGCCGGGTCTAAAATTGCTCTGGAGTTGATGCACTTGGTTTCTTCTTGGTTAAACCAAAACTCATTCCCAAGGGCCCTAGAACTGGATTTAGCAACACTTGGTGAGTCAAGACTCTCAGCAAGAGAGCCCAGGTGCTGGCAGATGAAGTCTTTGCTATCCCTGAGACTTCTAACGGGAGGCAAGCTCAGTTCAAGCCCTTGAAGAACCTTGGAAAGTAGGATGTAGAAAGCAAAGTCCAGTCCGTTCACTCCCCAGACAGAAACAGCAAGCAACAGGCCAGCACAGCAAAGTAGCAGGCAGAGTGGCAGTGCCATCTCCATCATCTACCTCTCCTTCCTGGCAGAATGTCCTCAGTCCAGAAGTTTTCTGAAGATGTGGTCTCAGAGACCCAATACTGATACTGATTTCTGCCTTTGAAGTAGTCAAACTTCAAAAGAAAGTCTTTGTAGTGGACAAGACCCTGCCTTTCCTGATGTGGCCCCAGACATACTCCAGGGGGTGGGAGATTGCCTTGTGCAATGACAATAAAGTGATGTAATGACTCCTAATGAACGTTTCCTATGATTTAAGGGTGTTCAGTGGAAGCTCCATTATACCTCATTGACGTTTAAGGATAATGCACTGAAATATCTGATTATCAGGACATCAGTGTCTCCCGGTCTAACCACTGATAAGCTTTCAGGGCCCACACTCCATATATAGGTCCCCATTACAACTTTTGCGGTCTTTTCAACAGACCGCTGAAGTCACAGGCGCCAGATGAGCGCCAGTGTTGGCGGTCCGAAGACCACCATGTTACGACTTCATGTCTGTATGAGTGCATGTTTGTGAGCGAAGGGGGTGTCTGAGTGTGTGTTTGAGAGCGAATGGGGTGTCTGAGTGCATCTTTCCGAGTGAGTGGGGGTGTTCATGTGCATGCTTGTGTGTTCGAGTGAGTGGGGGTGTCTAGATGTATGCGTGCGGTTGGAGGTGTGTGTCTGCAACTGTGTAGATGGGTAGGAGGTGTCTGCAAGTGTGTGGATAGGTGGAGGGGTGTTTGCAGGTGTGTGGATGTGTTGGTGTGTGTGTGCCGGTGACAGGAATGGGGATTCCTGTCGCTTGGTTCCTTTTCTGCCAGGGTTTACGTGGCAGGGTGACCGCTGCAGAAAGCCTAGCGGTTTTCTGAGACGTAATACCACTGGTGGTCTTGCGGCTGCCGCCCAGCCGAAGGTGCTCACCTCCAGCCCTGCGGTCCAACTACCCTGGCGGTATTGGTGGCATTGTGGCAGTTTGGCTTCAGCCAAACCGCCAGACTCCTAATGCAGCGGTCTCTACCACCGGGTCTGTGGCAGAAAGACTGCCACTGCGAGGGTGGCGATCTTAAGACTGCCACACTCGTAATGAGGGCCATAATGTTGTATGGAACAGGGCCATATGGAGCAGGGCAGCCAGCCCCCCAAATCTGTCATAATACTATACAGACTCCTCAGGAACACATTCCAAGGCATTGAAAAGTAATTCTGTCCCTCCAGAGGGACTACCAGATAGCATTAACCACCAGCTCTACACCCACTTACCTGGTACTAACCAGTGTATCCCCTTTCAGACCCAGCCTTTGCCACCAGGCTCTAGCCTCGTCCTCTCTGTGCTCTTCTCTCTCCTCCTTCTTCCTCCTTTCTTCTCATCCAGCCACCTCTTTCCTCTTTAGCCACCTCTTTCATTTTTCTCTCACTCGCTCTTTCTCTATCATCTTCACTCTCATGCCTGTTCTCTGCTCTCTTTTACATTTTTACTTTTGATTCCTTCTCTCTTTTATGCCTTTTTTCCATTTGGTGCAACTTTCTCTTTGTGTCTTTTCCCCAGTTTTCTCTTTTGTGTCCCTTTCTTTTTTGTGCAGCTTTCTCTTTGTGCCTCTTTTTTTGTATGCAGGTTTCACTTTGTGCTGTTTTCTTCTTTTTGCTTTTTCTCTCCATTTCAGTTCCCCAAAGCTTCCTTCCCCCTCTCACATATGTTTCCACCTCCCACCTTCTCCCGCTCATTACCTGCTCCTCCTGTGTTGCCTTAGCACCTCTTCTTACCACTCGGAGAAGCCGCATGCTCCTCTCCCCTTTCAGGACCTGTCTGCGCCCGTCCACATCTGGACCGTATCCAGCGCCAGAATCCCTGATCTGATCAACCTCCAGCAATACTCCCCAGACTTTCTTTGGTTGATCAAGCCAGGATCCCTCTCGCCATGCTGCTGCCGAACACCGCCAAATACAGTAGGAGCTTGCACCTGCTTCTACTACCGATTCTCATGCAGCCTCCCACACCCCACACGCACAAGCCAATCATCCCACCTACACCCCACCCAAACCCCATGCCACCAAGATCCCAAATAACAACATTGACTTACGTGCATGCTTCTCAACACACTATCACTCAACAAACAGCATCAAAAATCTGGGTCCTACTAAATAGTGCCACACCAGAACTTTTCTTCGCCATGGAAGCTTGAATTAATTCCACATCAGCACCCAACATCGCCAAAATAATTCCTGCAGGCTACAAGATCACACAATAGGATAACAGCAACAAACTTGGACGAAGACTCACCATCATCTTCAAAGAATCTATCAAGTCCTTGACCTATGCAGAAATGCCCACCCCATTCTTGGAACATCCACACTTCAAACCACAAATCTCCAATACCTTTAACCTGCCTGGGACCCTTGCCTACCTACTACGCAGACCGGGGACCGCCTTTACTAACCTCATCATCAACTTTGTCGCCCCACTCACCATCAACTTTAGAGACTTTCTACCGCTTAACAACCCCAACTTCTACCTGGAAAAGAGAGCCAACCATTGCTCTACAGCACTCATCAAATGCTTGGGCAACATTGGCCTCATCCAGCTTATCACAAGTCCCTCACACAATATAAGACATACTCTGCAACCCACCTTTACCACTAGCGACAGCTTCAAATACATAGCCACCATGCCACTCACATGAACCCACTACTCCATCATCCACTTCAAAATCGACACACTACAAGTCAACACCACTACCACCCTCCTCAGTCCCTCTGGAAAAATCTCTGAAAAAGACTGGCTCAGGTCCCTCATCGCAGATCAACCCAGCCCCACAAATAACCCTGACAAGAATATCACAAACTTCAACCACTGGATCAGGGATTGCGCATACCCCTATGCAGCCCTCAAATCCAACAAACAAAGAAGATCCAACAAGCAAGCCAGCTGGTACACAGAGGACCTCTGTGAATCAAAACAATACTGCAATTAACTCGAAAGGAAATTGAGAACCAGCCACAAATCCACTGATAGATCAACACACAAGGCAGCTCTCAGACACTACCACCAGCAACTGCGAAACACCAAGAAACATGGAATAGCTAAAAGGATCGAAGGCAGCTCCAACATCAGCAAGGAGTTCTTCTCAATCATAAAGGACTTCACCACACCTTCAGCAACAGTCAACATCCTCCCTCACAAGAACTCTGCAATGACCTGTCAAACTTCTTCCACAGTGAAATCACTAATATGTGCAGCAGCTTCCCACACCATTCGGATCCTGCCCCAATCACTGCCAAATTACCAGCCACCAACCAAGATAGCCACCTGACCAAAGCAGATGTCCATAAAATATTACAAAGGTTCAAATAAATAAAGAGAAAATATTTCGCTCTTAATTGACATTATAGTAAAAAAAAATGTCTCAACATAATGGCAACATCAAAATACAGCATTTTCACTCACAAGTAGTTTTAGAGCGGCAGCCTCACTATTTTCTAGCTTATATTTGATAAACAGTGCACACAGAGGAAGACGTCGAGCTGTAGATAAAAGAGGGCAGTTCAATAAAAACCGTTAAAAGCCATAATGCATATTAAGCAAAAACATGTATCTTTATTGGGCTTTATTTGAGGCATAATAATCTGTTTTATATTCATGCACCGCGAATATACTCATCATAACAAACAAACTCCACATCCTCTAGAGAGCTCCACGTCAAACGTATGGAAGCTATGTATTGGAGGCTATTCATATATTATGTAAATTCAACAAGCTGATTCACAAAGGGAGTTTCATCCATAAACATATGTTTATAGCAAAAAAACGGTAGAATTTACACCTGCTCGGTAATCAGAAAAGCGTGCCTAGCAGATTATAAATCCATGTACTAGCACGGAAATGTGCGCCATTACTGCTTGAAATTATGTTGAAGATACTCCAGGCAAGGGGGTTGGAAGTGAGGCTTGTAAAGCATGATTACACTGCGAGATTTGGAGCAACCACAATTCTGCTCTCTGATCCTTTCCCTTCCTGGAAGTGTTCAGAGATGCGCTCATGGAAAGGCTGGAGTAAATCCCTTTGTTGTGTGAGAAGGGAAACGTAACTTTCCGAGACATAGGGGGTAATTCTGACCCTGGCGGCCGGTGACCGCCAGGGTCACCGACCACGGGAGCACCGCCAACAGGCTGGTGGTGCTCCCTCGAGCATTCTGACCGCGGCGGTTCAGCCGCGGTCAGAAGCGGAAAGTCGGCGGTCTCCCGCTGACTTTCCGCTGCTCGGGGGAATCCTCCATGGCGGCGGAGCGCGCTCCGCCGCCATGGGGATTCTGACACCCCCTACCGCCATCCTGTTCCTGGCGGGTCTCCCGCCAGGAACAGGATGGCAGTAGGGGGTGCCGCGGGGCCCCCGTAAGAGGGCCCCGCATAGTATTTCAGTGTCTGCAAAGCAGACACTGAAATACGCGACGGGTGCAGCTGCACCCGTCGCACCCCTGCAACTCCGCCGGCTCCATTCGGAGCCGGCATCCTCGTTGCAGGGGCATTTCCGCTGGGCCGGCGGGCGCTCTTTTGGAGAGCGCCCGCCGGCCCAGCGGAAATGTGAGAATGGCCGCCGCGGTCTTTTGACCGCGGTGCGGTCATTTGTCGGCGGGACTGTGGCGGTCATCCCCATAGTGTAGGTGTAGGAAAATGAGCTTTTTCATAGAAAAAATTGCACATTAAGAAAAAAAAGAAATTAAAGTCAGGATTTTATTGAAAGGAGGGAATGCTTTTACGCCATTTTCGAAAATCTTTAATCACAGACATTCTGAAGAAGGACATCTGGAAAGGGCTCTTTCTGTAATATGTTTTAGCAGCTGCTTTGGTAGCATGGAGGCCATCAGCTACGGTGAGTCCAGGACTTGCAGGGGGCCCAGGATTTGCAGAGGCAGCATGGGTGAGGTGGTGACCCAGGGTCTGAAGCGGAGTTAGCACCTGCTAGGGAGCCGCAGACCAGGAATTGCAGCAAGGTCTGATGCAGTGCAGAAGCCAGGAGTTATTTGTACCGGGAATTAAATACAGCTGTAATACTTCTTGACAATGTAATTAGTACTGTTGGATAGTAAAGGTTTATTTAGCACTCAAACTATAGGTAAAGTAATCCAAGTAACTTTGTGTAATCTGATGATGATGTAAGTGAAGATAATACATGACAACTTGCATACTTTCCAGACTGCTGTCAAGGTAATGTGAGGTAACGTGTTTCCTGCAGATTGGGGCTAAGGAAAGTAACATTGTTTGGTGTGTAATTATGATCAAGGTATTGTAAGCAACCATGCAGACTAAACAGCCTGTATTTATATTAGTGTAAATAAACTGTCTGTATTAATCAGCCTGTGGCTAGGGTAATGTAAGTAACCTCATGTTGTGAATACTTGGTGTGAGCGATTGGGAGGTTGCAGTGGGCGTGATGGGCTGCCTGGTGGAAAGCGGGAACCAGGTTCTAGAAGGTGTTGGTCGCCTGTGTAATGGGTGGGTATGTTTTGAGCTCGAAGAGGTTTCTTGATACCCTTTTGATTGGGGGCTTTTTTCTGAGAAGTTGTTGATTGTAAGAAGATGTTGGCTATAAAGGCTGCCCAATGAGATGAGTGTTCAGACATGACAAGAGCATCAGATAAGCTTGGTATGCAGATGTGAGGGGGGAGTGATGAGCGGAACGTGTGAATGGAGGGGTGGAGGGGTGTGCTGAATAAAAGTGTTGTGCGATGTGTCACGAATGATAAAGATGGTGGCAGAAAGGACGTGTGCCAGGTGTGAGTGGGGTATTGGATGATCTGGATGCAAGAGCTTTCCAGCTTTAGCAGACGCTCATGATGTGCAGTGGAAGCCTAAGGACTCTTCTGTTTAATTTCCTTTTAGTGCTCTTCAACGTCTCGTGCTGCTCGGGACACTGTAACTATTCAGATGGATCCAATCGGCATTTCAGGTATAAAACATTGCGTGTTGGCTGTGTTGTAGTAGACGCACACCAGTTGGCTACATTTTGTACATTTTCGAGTGTTGTGGTTTTTTTTGTGTTCTGTGCTAATTTGCATCAAGGTGTGGTTCTACACAACATTACATACTGTAAAATGTGCTAATTTGCTCCATTTCATTATGAGGTGGGCAGTGTTGTTTTGCAGCAACAGTCATCAGTGTGCATATTTTGCCTGCAACATGTTATATGTGTTTTTTTATTCGGGTACCCACAGGATGCCTTATGACTCTGGTACCTTAAGGTTTTGGTTTAGAGACACTGGAAATGGCAATAGATAACGTTTCCTAGAACCCACTGGTAGCAGTCAGGATTATCTTGTGCACGCAGGATGCCTTGGACTTTCGACACATCACAGTTAGAATTAGGAGCACTTTAAAGCTTTACAGTATTTTAATTCAGGTTTCACAAGTAAGAGTTATATTTTCCTTCTGCTTGAGTTTCTCTTGACCAAGTGGCGACTCTTGGAGGCGATTGTGAGGCTCAAGAGTCAAGTTTCAGTGACCAGAATAACTGGTAACTGGCTTCTGTCCAATGGTTACGAGTTCTGGATATGGGTATAGCGCTATATACTGTAGTGCTATAATTCCCACCCCAAGAAACATTTAAAACGTACAAACAGTCCACCCAAGAACGTACACACAATCCACCCAAGAACATTCCCACAATCCACCAAAGAAAGGGGGCTTTTTCCTTAATCAGATGCCGAAGGGTGGGTGCGTTATCACTCCATTCTTATCGACGACCTGTCAAAGGAAACAAGCATTTACAATGCAACGGGTCTCGTGTTTGCTCATGTTAGAGCTGATCGCGTTGTAAACTCCTAACCCGACTTTTCACCTATCGGGCAAAAGTGCATTTATGTACACAACCCGAAAAAGTGAAATCAAGTATGTAAAGCGCTCGACTTCTGCCAAGCGAGATCGCGCTCGGAAATTAGAGAAAAAAAAAGTCCACGAGCCCGATGGAAAACAGCAAGCCTCGCACGTTTTCTGTACTTGGTCGCTGCGCTCGAGGAGGGCTAGCCACCGGAAAAGGCATGACATATGCGTGCCTTCCACTAATGAAAGCAAGCAGATCTTATTAGGGAAGCCCACGAACCAATAAAAAACACTGACGTGAAGTTGACAGGGCTCCAAGCCCTTTTCTAAATACAAAAGAGTCTTGCTGTGATACGCATGCAACGCAGGCTCAACCCTAAAAAGGACTCCTCTCTGTAGTCACTTTTATAACATACAGTACATGTTCAGTGTAGTTACAGATTAGCTACAAGTAGATATTAGTTTTCAGAGTGTATTTTTGTTTTGCTAATAACTTTGGTGCCATTTGACCAATCTTCATAAGATGTTCAAAATAAATTCCATCCACCTCAGCACTTTGCTGGAAAACTTCAGGGTGAACAGCCAAATTGGGGCAAAGATAAAATAGGCCCCAAAACAATAATTTCCCATATTACATCCCATAGAAAACTTCGATTGCAAGTACAGAAAAAGCAACCGAACAGAAGTACACCGAATTCAGCAGAAAGTTGGAACTTTACTCTGACAGTGTTTTTTGATTATTTGATGTAAATCCGTTCAGTTGTTTTCTAGAACTGTATGTTCAATGTGGTGCTCAGGGTGGTGAAGAACGGATTAAAAAAATAGGTATACATCAGTGGTTGGTCCAGAGGGAATCCATCTAGAGTTCAGCAGGTGTCTGGTGGTTCCTTAAAAGTAAAGATAAAATAGGGCCCTCTGATTGACCTTTTTGGTGCTGCAGAACCTGTTGAGAGACTTGACAGCTTTGCTGCAACCCAGAGAAAAATGCACCCACCATTGCAGGACTTGGGATTCATTACACACAAAGTATAAAGAGACAGGGGTACCCTGAACCTCTGGCACTTGTGGTGGGTGTGGGCAGTTAAATGTCTCGGGGGCAAAAAGAAAAAACAGCTTCTGGCCCATTAGTTACTACAACACTCCCACAGGACCCAATGCATCCCTCCTGTGAGGTACTGCTATATTCCTGCTGGAGATTTCACTCAAGGTCCACCCCCATGGTACCATAGTACATTATAAGCTTCACCAAGGAAGTACCAGTTCCCCAGGAGTACTAGTGAAAAGTTGTTTAAAAAAGAAATGAATGAAACTATAACTTGTTGCCCAAAGTTACTTTCTTGCATGAGTTATAGTTTCTTCAGGTAAGTATATCTATAACTATAAATGCTGAGTTTCTATGGTTTTGTATGGGTAAAATGTCAACTGAACTAAACGTCTCTGTAACCTTTGGTTTTTCAGTGAAGTTCTATGGTTTTTGTAACACACACGTTAATATTTCTGTCTGGTTGCGGCCAGCCAAACAGGGCTTTGCGTTTCCCCTGGATTCGAGGAGGGTCAGAGGAGGATTTGAGGATCCAGGGATCGGCCCAAAAAAAGGGCACATTTTTGCCCATGAGGGGTCCCTAAAGGACCCCCGCCTGTGTCCTTTGGGGTCACAATACCTGAATCCTGACTCCCTACATGTTTTTACACTGTTTCACTCCCCAGGCAATGCAAGAAACAAAATGGCAGCTGCAACTTTTCTGTCAGGTTGTGGCCAGCCAATCAGGGCCTTGCTTTTCTTCTGAATCTCCAGAGGATCTGAGGAGGATCTGCATCCCTATTTATGCAAATTTGGTTTTCATTTAATAACTAGAAAACTACTGAATGGATTTTGCCAAATCACAAAAAGGGCTCTTTCTAGACCAAGAGCTAGCATTCTGCTAAATGTGGTGTAAATCCATGCAGTGGTTTAGTCTGTAGTTGTGTTCAAAATCCCTATGGAAATTAACATGGAGAAAACATGTTTTGGGATCCACCTTTTTTCTCATGCCCTGCTTGACAGATCACCCTGAAACTTTCCAGACAACAGCTGAAGTGAGCGTCAATTTTTTGGAGAATTTCTTGAAGATTCATCAACCAGTGCCAAAGATATAGGAAGGTCAAAAAATCCTTTTTTAATGGAAACTAGGTCCTATCTATAACTAGCTACTGCCGAATGACTGTAGGTGATAGATAGATAGATAGATAGATAGATAGATAGATAGATAGATAGATAGATAGATAGATAGATAGATAGATAGATAGATAGATAGATAGATAGATTGTGTTTGCAGTGAGATAGATAGATTGTGTTTGAAGTGAAAGGTTGTTGGGCAAATTCATTTGTATGTATGTATGTATGTTAGCTTTATAAAGCGCATTCCGGCTTACAAAGAGCATCGAAGCGCTAGCATAAAGGTGAGGAAACGCCGGATCCGTCAAGAGAAACACAGAATGGGTAAGAAAGGAAATACCCACAAAGACGCTAATGAGGAAAAAGCCATGTTTTGATAAGTTTCCTAAAACTTAAATAACTGGGTTCTTTCCTAATATTCAGAGGAAGCGAGTTTCAACATTTTGCTGCAGCCACGGTAAAAGCTTTATCACCCCATTTGGCTTTGTTGGTATGAGGAACCTGAATTCTATAGGCCTTAGATGACCTAAGATATCTCTTGGGTTCATACCAACAGAGTCTAGTGTTCAGGTATTGAGGACCAATACCGTGAGCCGCTTTGTAAGTCAGGCATAGCGATTTTAAAATAATTCTCTGAGCCACCGGGAGCCAATGTAATTGTTTAAGACTACCTCTAACTGAAACCCAGCGAGAAAGATTAAGGACAGCTCTAGCAGCCGAATTCTGGACCATTTGTAACTTATTCAACGAGGCTTTGTCCAAATTAAGAAAGAGGGCATTACAATAGTCTAATTTGGACATAACCAGAGCTAAGGTAGCAGAGACTCCCCATTCATATTGAAGGTAAGGAAAAACTTTCCTTAGCATTTTAATAAGCCATAGGCATGTCTTTACAGTGTGATTCACCTGACTTTTAAAAGATAAATGATCATCAAAAATAATTCCCAAATTCTTGCTAACAGTGGTGGGGATTGGAAGGGTACCACAATCTGTCGACCACCAGTGTAAATTCCATAGCTCGTTGCCCGGCCTGAAACAGAGAATTTCAGTTTTGGCAACATTCAATTTAAGCCAGTTACTCATCATCCAATTGCTGACTGCTTGCATACAGTTATTGAAATGGTCCACCACCTCCTCCCAGTTCTTATTTACTGGGCTGATTAGCTGTGTATCATCTGCATAGGACGTGGGGATAAATCCAAAGGACCTACTCAAATTAGCCAGCGGGGCAACATACAAATTAAACAGGGTGGGGCTCAATGAAGATCCCTGTGGAGTCCTGCAGGGTAATAAATTAGGTGTAGATCTAAAAATTACCACAACTAACAGTGGTCCATCTGTTAGTCAAAAAAGATTCCAAGAATTTAAGAGCCCGCTCTCTAATCCCTGCTTGATAAAGGCAGGTCAACACAAATTGCAGAGAGATGGTATCAAACGCCGCCGATAGATCCAGTAAAACTAAAAAAAACCTTGCCCTTCGTCTGCCAATCTCCGAATGGAGTCAGAGGATGAGATAAGAGCGGTCTCCGTACTATCCGCCTTTCTGAAACCATGTTGAGAGGAATCTAAGCCTCCCACTTCCACTAGAAATTCTACTAGTTTCTTATTCATGACGTTCTCCACAATCTTTGCCAGAAAAGGGAGAAAAGCGATTGGCCGTAGATTATCTAGCTCCTGGCTATCCCAATCTGGCTTCTTTTTCAGGGGGACAACTATAGTCTCCTTCCATAAAGCGGGATAAATCCCAGAATTAATGACCTCCTGAATAATAGGAACTAATGCCCGAGCCATAAGGTCTGGGGCCCGCTGAAAGATGAAAGGGGGGCAGGGGTCCAGAGGGGAACCTGACTTAATATCGAGAATCAATTTTCTAATGCTGTCCTGAGTCGGGATTTGGAAATCAGATAAAACTTAACAGCTAGCTTTAAGATCCGGTAGCACCATAAAAGATTGTTCCCTAAAAGCCTCATGAGGAATAAAATTGGCATGAATTTGAAGAATTTATTCTCAAAGTGCCTGGCTACCTTATCACAAAACTCCTGGGAGTTTTCCAATTTGGATGGCCTAGAGGGAGTAGATAATGCCTTAATCACTTTAAAAAGCTCTCTAGGGGCATTCAATGCCTCATTGACTTTAGCAGTGTAAAAATTAGACTTAGCCTTTGTGTGTCACAATACAACATCAGTTTTATAATACATCATTTTGTGCTACATTCAACAGCTCTCCTGGTGATGCAAAAGGGAAGGGAGAACCAGGGCACATAGAACTAGGCCATGACCCCATCTGCCCTCCCACTCGAGAGACTCCACTGTTTGCACTTTACTGCCAATCCTGCAGGAGCAAAAATCCTTACTAAGTTAGTTTGAAGGACCTTGTATTCCTTGAACCTGTTTTCACCTGTTCTTTATCATGAGTGACTCTTGTACGGGAAGCTTCTCCTTATTTAAAAAAAATCCCAGAATGTAGGTAAAATCAGCAGACAATAATAATAATGGCACTACAAAATCAGTGACAGCCTACGATGTCATTCCTTGATGCATCTGCAAGGCAGTGCTCGTACATTATAGCTCTACTGGCAGACTCGCAGTAGAGCTGTAAAACTATTGGTGCACTATTAGTACAATATCTCTATGACACTAGTTGTGCAGCAGCATTATAGTGCTGTAGAGGCAGAATAGCCATAGAATTCTGGGTGCAGCAACACTTCTGGAACTGAGGGTGAGGTACAACTTCTAAAGTTTGACAAATGTTGAAGGAAGGAAATGTAAAATAATGTTATGTTTCTTTTTGTTTCTTTTCAGGGTCCTTCACTTTTAACTCTGGATCACACACAGGTAATCAGCAAATTGTATTTTGCAACATTTGTCTATCATTATTCTGCCTGGTGTAAATATTATCTTAGTTCTGATACCAACCACATCCGGCATCTCTTATCCAAAGATTCAGGGCTCAGAGGGCAAGCACTTTCCACAGGAAAAAGGACTGAAACGCGGTTGCTTTGTTCAAATCACGGATTGTCTTCGGAGATTGCTGGGTCAGGGTTAGAGTTAGTGATTTACTCAACAACTGCTATGCTTTCACAGAGTTACCACCGACGAAAGTTAGGCCTGATCCAATTATAAAGAAAAATCCCCCTTAAATGAGTTGGAAAAAGGGCTGTGGCTCAAAATGGTCCAAGAGGAAGATGGGGAGATATGTGTGATATATTGCTGAGATATTTTTACTTTCTCATATTTTGAGGCATCACTTGAGCCTTATCTTATTTTCCTTTTTTAATTCCAGATATCTCCCTCTGGGCTGTGCTTGCGAGCTCCGTTCTGGCACTGCTCAGTCTCAAGATGATTTGAGAAACACTGACCACACCAAGGCCGGATGCAGACCCATTAGAGGACATACAATATTAACAATGTACAAACTCTCCTAGATCTATTCGTACATTTCTATTCTGCCTATGATGATGTGAACGGGAATCGGATGTTGTATGTGTATTTATTTTCTATATGGTTTAGGATTAGATAAGATTTAATTACCGATAACGTCTCCTCTTTCATCACTGATCTGAGCTCCATCTTTCTTACATAAGGCAGGATGGGAATTTATACTGATCTGTGAATGGAAGAATTTGTGAACCGACAGCATAATTATTGAACAAGCAGGGTGAAGATAATGTACACTTATCTGTAAATGGAAGAATTTGAGAACCGACAGCATAGTTAATGAACAAGCAGCGTGAAGATAATGTACATTGGTCTGTAAATGAAGGAAGAGGAAAACCAATTAAGTAACATAATAATGGAACAGGATTTAGGAATTAAGTTACTGTCATCTCAGTGCGGTCATCACTGGAACAGTAAACATGTCTCAATGTCTATAGCAACTGAAAAATTGGGAGTCTGAAACTACATCCTGAAGTCACTGAGTGCCTCAGAAGTCAGATGAAAGAGCTCCTGCCCATTGCACCCATTTACCACACGCTAAAGTCGGGTAGTTATAAAGTCAACTGTTGGCATTGATACAAGTTGCAGGTACCAATATGACATAGTGCTTTGTTTCTCTGTCAAAATGGGCACTATGTAATCCAGTATTATTTAAGGCAGCGCAAAATCTTCACACTGATGACCGATTTGTATATGCAACTGTTGTTTACATCTGGGCCACTGAGTTCAAAAGAGCCTGATCTGTGAAAGATTATGTCTGCTCTTTCTTCTTCATACTACGTACTTTCTTCCTCTAAATTCTGACATTTCTCTCCCATTGAATCAATGTACCTATCTCCCCTTCTTGTAGATTTCTTCTCCTTCCCATCTTTCACATTTCTTCTGATTCCCTTTCACCCCTTTTCCTTCCTACCACTTTGCCATCCTGCCACCTTGCCCCTTTCCCTTGCTTTGTTTCCTCCTTTCCCTCCTACTGCTACTGCCTTGTGCTTCACTGCAAAGTTTCTCACTCCTCACTGCCCCTGCACTCCTTTCACCAGCAAATTCTATAGCTCTCTCATTGTCCTGAACATCTGATTATATCCCCCTCTCATTCCTATGTATCTCTTATTTTCTCTGCAGTTTCTCACCCTGCGCAACTCTATTCTTTGGGTTTCACTTCAAACACTCAGGTATTCTTCCAGTCTGCATCTAATCACCACTGTTGCATGACCCTCTGGAAATTGGGCCAGTCTATTTGTCCTGGATAGTAGCTGTGGTCTTTCATCCATACCCCTACTGCCCCCGTTATTAAGTTTTCTTCTCAATATACTCCTTTGATGCTTACTCCCCCTCTACTCCTGCTCTCGTGCTTCTGCACTTCTCCTCCATTCACTGCTGCTTCTCACCACACCCCAACCAGTTCCCAACCATTGTTGGCCTTCACCAGAAACTCAATGGTTTCCCACTCATGGATGTTTATCCACATGCCTGTAATGCTGCCCCATTCTTTGCTGGGATCTGCATGCCCCACTGATTCTGCACCCTTTGCTGCTCCTCACTATAACAACAGTACTTCTTAATGCTTTGTTACCTCTTTTGACACCCCCACTGATTATCCACAAATATAATTCCCTTGTGCATACAGATTTCATATTGTTTTCGTATTTAACCTGTACCCCGTTCTTTTATTCAAAATTATCAGAGAATTTCTGTGTCACAGCACATAGTCACTCGGATTTCCCACCCTTTGCAACATTTCTCCCTGATCTCATACTGTTGCTCCACCGTTTTCAATTTTTTTCACACTCATTCCATTCTGACATGTTCTCCCTCATTATTTCTCCACTCTGTGCTGGCCACCACGTCTTCTTTCTTGAACTAGTTGTACCTGTGACCCCCCACTGCCACTCTCTCCCTGTACGTGTGTTCCCCCCTGTTCCCTGTTTCTCAATATTTCTGCTCCTTCCCATGCCTCCACAAAGCTTCATTTTTCCTTCTTCTGGGGCCTCCATGCTCACCCTCTACTCCATCCGTCTTTGGCTTCCATCCATGCACCCGCACTGCTTATCTCCTTCTTTAATCCTTTTTTTACTAACCACCTTTGCTTTTCCCTATTTCCTCAGAGACATCTCCCGTTGATATATGCTGATTTTCACTTTGACTGCCAACATTTCAACCTTCCACTTCAGCTTCTTCCGACCCTCACAGCCTCTTCTGCCTCTCTTAGGTGCTTCTCCCCATGCTCCTGTACAGCTTATCAGTAGCCACTGCAATCATCTTGACCCCCTGCTTCTCTTTCCAATTGCCTCCTTCTCCCTGTGCTTCTTGTTCCTTATGTTATAACCAGCACCTTACCCCTGTAGTTCCACCCCCTTCTCTTGAATCACATGCTTCTCTTGTGCTCCCATTCACCTTGGACTCCCACTCTCCTTGCAGCTTCTCTTATCATTCAGCTGCTTCTGCCCAAGCCTGCCCACTCCTGCTTCTCCTCCAGCGCTCCTTCTCTCTGCCTTCTTGTTTTCCCCTGAAGCTGTTTCTTTGCATTCCCACTACCATGAATACCCCATTCAGCTCTTTCTTGCAATGTTCCCACAATGCTTTTCTCCTCACTTTGACTAATTCTATGCAACGTTCCCCATGTCCCTGGCTACCCACTCTCTCATAAATGCCCCTGTTTCTGTTTTCATGGATTTTCCATAAACTCATATTCCCTAGCTTGCCCTGAACAGGATTTTCATCTGCCTGTATATCTTTAGGTAGTGTTCACAGGTTCGCCTACACATCTCTTTATCCCTGTACGGCATTCCACATACTTCCAACCTGCACAGCTCCTTTGCTGCCTTTTCCCTCACAACCTTTCTACCTCTTAAGTGTTTTTTCCACTTTCTGTCTTGTAGCTCATCTCCATGGTCTTCTCTCTTTCTGCTCTATCACTAATTGTGTCCTTTATGAATATTTATGTGTCTGCGCCCTGGCTATCCCTTTTCAACTCTTCCTGCCAGAATATTCTCTTTATGACCCAGGGCTGCTTCTCCCTACGGATTATTTCCCTTTGGACCCCTTCCCCACTCCCCCTTCATCTTCTTCCCATCTTGTTCTGCTGTTCTTTCAATGTCCCCTGCAGCTCACTTTCTGCTTCATTCTGCAGTGTCACCTATGCCCACACATTTTCTTCACCCCGCTATCTTCTCACCCACCTCTGCTTCTTCCCAACCGCTTAGTGAGACATGATATTATACTTTGATGTACTCTAGACCAGTCTATTAATGAACAGATCTTAAATCACTGGGACTCATTATTTTATATTCCAGGTTCTCCCTTATTCTACATCAATTGTACCCCTTGATATTAGTGACTCATCAGACCGAATTGGTCTTTGGTGCTGGTGATACATGATGTATGTGAGAGATTCTGCCTCTGAAGTTCCTGTGTATGTAATCATTTAATAAATGTATTAAATATATTTTCACTATCTGCAAGTGCTGCCATTACATTATTGTGTGATATTTGATCATCCTTGAGTCAAGAAGTACCAGGCGAAAGGTAGAATGAACAAGTGCTAAGGTCTCTATCTACCATCATATTTTCCTTAAATGAAAATGAATTATTAAACTACAGCTGGTGATTGAATGCATGACCTTGAAACCTCTATTATACCTCCAAAATATAGAGAACGTTCACACACATTTACATAGGCAAATAAAGCAGAGACACTCACAAATTTGAACAATTACCAACAATGACCCCTTTCTTTAATTGAAACAGTCGATTGAGTCAATTAGCTATTAGAAAAGAGAAGTATTGCATGCAAATAAACCTGTTAATGTTAGATTTGTTTACAAAATGCCTACAGTCAAAAACATAAAACTATCACACAGAACTATCACAAACAATGCAAAAGTAGCATAGTTAGATCTGGTTCATCTGACACAAACTGTGGGACAGGCCAAAACATGCATAACGAACTAACAAAAGAAGACTGCCCTCTTAGTCTGTGCCATTGAGCTCAAAGAAAAGCAGACATGTGCATTTGGACTCTCAAAGTGTCCACTAAGTTCGGGACTCAAAATACAAAGCAAAAGCAGTATTGTGTCATGGTTCCTTCCCAGGGATGACGTACAAGTGACAGCGGGAGGAAATCCTCTGATCTAAATTCTTCCTCAGCTTTTAAAGTGAAGTTTCTATCCACTTGCCCCATCCATCTCCTGTCTCTCTATTAAGATGGGAGGAATTAGTTTGAGAGCTTCCAGATGCTGAGAATGTGGTGAATTGAGAACAATTAAACACTGGCAAACACACAACCTCCCATGAGGGTGATCCATGATGCCCACGTATAACGCCTTCACCACCTCTTCAGGTTTCTTACACTAAAACAACAAGTATGACTCTAGTACACATCCTGTCATGTTATTCTGCAATTTACTATTTATAGCCTCTCTGTTAGTGTGTAATCCCCTCTTTCCTGACTTTGATCTCCTCGTATAGCATTAGAATTGACATCTCTTGAGGCTTGGTGAAGAATGCATGTATGTACGTATGCATGTGGAATTTCAACAACAAAGACCTAGCTGAAGAGCAGTGGAGTGCTGTACATAGTCAGTATGTGATTGTCGCTGGTTCCTTTTTATTGCTTCATGATGATGTGTTTTTGCTAGCGCGTCAGACCTTATTAAGTAAACTTACAAGGGAAACGTGATTTGGCCGATGAACCTTTTGTCTCACTTTGAGGTTTCCCCACCATATACCCCATACCAATACAGATCAACAACCTCAACAATCATTACCATCAATACTCATTAGGAGGCAGTGATTTACAGACACCATGAACTCTCGCGATGAATAACCACACCATTATGTAAAAGTTGAATGTTTATTTCTCTATTTTAACAATGCTAATGTCACATAGCTTAATCTCAAAATCAAATGATAAACATAAAGAAACAAAGTGTCGAAAGAATTGCAGTCTACTCAAGGCTTGAGCTACTATACATTCTAAGATTATTGTACAAATTAATAGCAAGAATAACTGCGCAAATTACATTACATACATTTAGATTCAGCAAAGAAAAAACATCAACTGTTTTTACAAGTAGCAATCTTTATCTGTGAGAAACCTAACTAACACCAGATTAGAATATCATGTTTAGACTTCATGCAAAACAATTTAGTCACACAAAATTTGGAAAACATCTAACTAATCAAAATAGCGGTTGGTACCTAGAAAAAAAAGCAAATAAACATAGCAGTCAGTAAAATCATGGTATTCCTGTCCTTATAAGGTTCAGCAAGCTGTGATAGTCTTCGTCAACAGGACATCAGTTTGGTCAGCAATACATCAGGATTCAGCATCAAAGTTCAGAAAAAGCAAAGTATCTCCAAGCAGTAAAGTTGAGCAAGTCTCTTCTCAAGACAGTCTAGAAAATAATGGTGGTATCTCCTCTCTGTGCAGTCTGGCTAAGTTTGATTTCCTAAAACTACTTCCCACATTCTAATTGGTCAGCAGATTGCATTTTCACACTTTGTCCAATAAAACTAAATCCTCAGATCTACAATTTTACTAGTACATGGTTCACATGTTGATTGGCTCCTCTTGTTCCATTCCCATCATTCAGCTAGGCAGGTATCAATATTGTTGCAGTTTATACTCCAGACAGTATGTTCATTGTCTTCTCCTGGGAAGGTCAGTCTTATACACATTACATTAAACATTGTTTCACTAGCAAGCATTTCATCTTCTAGCAAGCAGTTTCTCATGAGAACTAACTTCAGCTATGAGCACATGGACAGTACAGTGGAAAAACAGTATTTAATTCCCTAAGCAGACATTTTACTTAACGCCTAAGCAATGCAGCTTGACATGAGGCCGTGCAACTAGGCCAAGACCTCGCTAAGTTAAGGCCTACAATTAATAAAGCTAATACATAATGTATAACCTTTAATATGATATATTACTACATTAATAAAAACATAAGCTCAACATTTCATATTAGTAAGCCATTAATAAGTACACTTCGTGAACATTGGCAGCCACTCAGGTGGGCGCACCTTCAAATACGTGCATTATTTTTCTCTAAGTTAATACATTTTCTACGCAAATCTATCACTCAAAATGCATGAATATTCATTAATAATGTCATTAAAATTCAGCATTAACAATCCCTCCTCTGATGACTAAATGTGTCATCACTGTAAGCCTTCCCACACAAATGTTTGCTTCAGCTAAAATTCTGTCATCTCTAACCCATCAAATCGTCGTTCCCTTTTTGAATTTCCCCTAAACAATTTTTCTGTTTTCATCTCTTTCCTCCTCCGATCATTTTTCATATTCTTCTTTTTTATCATTTTACACAATTTACATATTACCCATGTTCCAATTATGCAAATCACAATAATCAATATTCCTTGTATTATTTTCAATAGTGTCCCTTTCCCTTGTTGCTGAGCCAATTTCCCACTGAAGCAAATTCTTTGCCAACTTTCTCCCAAACACCTGGTTCTTTCAACTCTTTCAAATCAGCACTTTCATTAGTCAGATCAGTAAGTAAGCTTTTAATTTATTTACTATTATCAGGAATGAACGAACGGCAATGCTTCAAATTAAGCATTTTGCAAACTCCGCAATCCTTTGCTAAAAGAATGTCTAACGCAAGGCGGTTTGGCAGAGTCATAGCTCTTTCCGCTGCCAATTCAGTATCTATCAGGATCATGGCTCCTAAAAAATTTGTCAGCATGATCTCCACAGTAGTAGACAACTTCTGAATCTTTATTGAATTCTGAATAACTCACTGAAGGAATCATTGCTCCAAATATATCTTCCACTATACCAGAAGGAGACTCTCTCCTTTCTCTAATTTGCTGCACAGTCAATTTTGGTTATCTCTTTAAGTCATCCAGTTGGAAAATCTTTGGCAAAAGTATCCCCAAATAACATGTTCCATACCATCCTCTTGAAAGATGGTAATAAGAATTAGGATATTCTATACCAGGAATCGCTGGATCATGTCCTTTCAACATAAGTGTTCATTTACTCTGAAACAAAAACACGTCTACATTCACTCGTTCCCACAAACTAAGTGTCAGTACTAGAATGAGGCCTATACACACACAAAGCTTCCCTACATGTTGCACATCTAAAGCTAATTTCCCTTGTGTTTTTCTTGCACTATAAGCATAATCATTCATAAAACTCCTTTTCTCTAAGCCCTTTTGTGATTTTTCCTTTAATGCCTTTCTCCTGTTATATGTATGATCTAAGAAACTCTTTTCTAAAGGTGTAAGCAAGCATGTCAGATTGTTTCTGTGACCGTAAGCTGTGCCAAAAGTTAATGTAGGCTCGGAGAAACCCTCACTAATACTATGTCATTATCCTTAGCTACTCTACTCAGGTACCTAGTGACGGGAACAACCGAAAACACAACATCATGATTGGAGAAGAAATACTGAATGTACTCCTGGTTATAGAATCTTGTTAGTAACCGACTACAACTTATCCCATAAGTAAGAGGCAAACTTAGATAGATAACTCCTTCTACTAATGAAGGAATCTGCGTACACACAAAACAAGTCTTTGCATCCATCATCTCAACATATGCATTCAATAAGCAATAGAAGACATTAGAAGAAGGTTCCCCTTGAGCGTTATCTATGTGCAGATACTTCTCATCTAACCTAAACTTCTTTATTGCTGTTAATGCAGTAGTCGTCTCTGAAGCTGAAGTATGGTTGGCTTTATCCTTGTCAAGAACAGTCATACCCACAATCAATATCACACACAATATCACACACACAATTGCCAAATCAACACTCATGTATTTACAGCACCTGTTCTTCCTGTCCTGATGGCTACTGTTAACCATGACCTGTAAAGAATCAGAAAGCAGCAAAAATACAAGACCAAAAGAATCTTCTTTCACCAGTTATTTACAGCATTCAGTCTCACTTAAAGGATCCTTTTTCTCAATAGTCGGTAAGTTTGTCAAAAATCGGTTTAGCAGCTTGTCGAATCAGGTTATCTTGCCAAATCAGGTTATCAAAGTCTTTTTCGGTTACTTTCAATAGTCTCTTTTCTCTTTGCACTTTTCTCAATTTGTCCCAACAGTTCAGTTCAGTTCACCAGCTTCCTTCAGGTGCCAAAATATTGACCTGGAATTTCTCGATCAAAACAAAAGAACAAAAACTCTCTTTGACATTTACTTGTAGTTGTATACGCCCATTCAGGACCTGCGCACCTTCGACTTGCTAATCTTTCTTTTCAACTTTTGATTTCCATTCAATCCTCCTTCACTTAGATCTTCTCTCCTTGTCGTATCTACTTCTTCCTTTTATTGTTGTCTCCACAACTGCTTCCTTTCTCTTTGCTTGTGACTCCGGCCACTTATCTCCTTTCGGTGGACCTTTGGACAATGCTCTTTTCAGTGCTGAACTTGAAACTTCCTCTTGCTCTGCAGAATTTTCTCCTGACAGACCTGCAACTGGTTCAGGAGGAGTCAGATCACATTGGCTTTGCTCCACCTCAACTCCTTCCCCCTCAAGGTTTGGCGTTTGCTCTGTTTGTCTCTCAATTTCATCTACTTTAGGGAAAGGCCTCCTCTGACTGGGCTCTCCTGCTGCCTCAGTTGAGATTGGCTCACTGTCACCCTCCTGGAGGTCTTCTCCTTGGTCTGTCACAGGAGTGATTGAACAGTCCTCAATGTGCTCAGATACGGTCTCAGTTCTTCTTTCTTCTGTTTCCGGTTCTGAGACTTGTCTGGTCATTGTTGGTACCCTCAACAACTCTTCTTCATCGTCCAAAGGACATGTCACTTTTTTCGTGTGGCTTGCATGTATCCGAGCAGAACTCCTGCACACTTCACAGCTGTGGTAGTGGTCAGAACCACCTGAAAAAGGCATTTCCACTGAGGCTCTAAGCACATCTTCCGTACGTGTTTCCGGACCACCACCCAGTCACCCGCCCTCCAGGTGTGCCCTTGATCTTGGATCTGTGGCAGTGTGGTTGCTTCCACCTGTTGACAGAAAGAGTGAACCACATCAGCCAGACCTTTGCAGTAGTCCAAAACCATATCATCTGTAATGCTCACAAGAGGATTTGCAGGGACCGCTGGCAACCTCATTGTTCAGCCCATAAGAATCTCGTGTGGTGACAATCCTGTCTTCCTGTCGGGTGTGTTTCTCATTGTTATCAGAACTAACGGCAGTGCGTCAGGCCATTTCAGATTCATGGATGCACACATCTTTACCATTCTTGATTTCAAGATACCATTCATCTGTTCCACTAGTCCTGATGCTTCAGGGCGGTAACTACAATGCAACTTCTACTCAATGTTCAATGCTGCACACAGTAATTTCATTGTTAAAGTGACTTCCCCTATCTGATTGTAAAAAGATCGAAAATCCAAAATATGGTATCAGTTCCCTAAGCAGTAATTTTGCTACTGTAAGGCTGTCCTTTCTTCGTGTAGGGTATGCTTCAATCCAGAGACTAAAGATGCAGACAATCACCAACACATATCTCAAACCTCCACACACAGGCATCTCAATAGAATCCATCTGCATTCTGCTGAATGGGCCTCCTGCTCTTCCAATGTGGCTCAAATTAACCACTGTCCCTTTTCATGCATTGATTTGTTGACAAATGACACAACAATGACAAACTGCTTCAGCAACTTGTCTAAACCTTGGATTGAACCAAGTATGTTTGAACAGGCAAATCAAGGCATCTCTCCCAACATGTGCTTTACCATGATAATACCTAGCCGTTTGAGACAACAGGCTGTTTGGCAAAACCAATTGTCCCTCTTCCGAAACCCACAATTCATCTTGATGCTGTACACATTTCATTTTACTCCATTAACGTTTTTCCTCCCTGTCAACATTATTCTGCAACATTTTCAATTCTTCTAATATTTCAATTACTTGTAATGCAAAACTTGGACATGTTTCATCTTCTTCAGGTAACAATTCCCACTTAGCTTTGAATGATATACAGTTCAATGCGCAAAACCTTGTGACTTAAACTATATATCCATTTCCCATTGACACAAAATCTTGTGATTTCAGATGTGCACTGCATTTCGCCACGGCAATCTTTTCAGGCAGCTGGATAGCTTGCAACAACTCTTTAATTCTCTCACCATTTCTCACTGGTGAACAAGAAGAGGTCATGAAACCTCTCTGTGACTACAACTGGCCTAAAGCATGGACTATGCCAAAAACATACTGGCTATCCGTATAGATGGTAACTTTTAGCTGAGCGGAAACATGGCATGCTCAAGTAAGGGCTACCAGTTCTGCTACCTGTGCTGAATATACTCCTCGAAGCCAAGACGCTTCCAGTATACTAGTGATTGTGCACACAGCATATCCTGCGCTCAGTACTCCTGTATTGTCTCTTAGACAAGAACCATCAACAAAGATAATTTGGGCATTTTCTTCCAATTGCGTATCTCCAATAACAGGTCTTGGTTTTGTACACATCCGTTATTTTGAGACAATCATGCTCAATGTCTTCCAACTTTTCAATTTCAACATTTTCATTTAGAAGCAAGGTTGCCAGGCTCAGCACTGTACATCTTTTCAATGACACATTTGGTGACCCTAGAGTACTCGTCTGAAATCTGGTCAATCTTGCACCTGTCAGGTATTGGGTCTTGGTGCGTCTAAGCAAACCTTCAACTGAGTGATGGACCATTACTGTTATGGGATGTCCCATCACAACTCCTTCACACTGTTCGAGGCTCTGTCCAACCGCAATGGCATGCAAACAGTCTGGTAAAGCAGCTGCAACTTGATACAAAGTAGCTGAAAAGTATGCTCCTGGGCGCTTTACACCTCCATGGACCAGTGTCAAGACAGACAAAGAACATGCATCACGCTCATGACAAAACAATGTGAAGGACTTTGTGTAGTCAGGCAGACCCAAAGCCGGAGCTTTTCACAGACTCCCTCTCAATTCAGAAAACGCTTTCATGCAAGCCTGTTCTAACACTAGGTGATCAGCGAGTTTTTTATGGATCAGCTTCGGTAATGGCTAAGAAATGACAGAAAAATTGGGTATCTATTGGCGGCAGTAGCCTACCATTCCTACAAACATCCTGACATCTCTCTGTGTGGCTGGGGGACTCATTTGCAATATGGCTGTGACCCTTTCTCTGGATATTTTCCTTGACCCCATCTAAATCTGGTGACCCAAGTACTTCACCTCTTTCTGACAGTATTACAGTTTTAGTGGAGACACTTTATGACCATTCTTTCCCAAATGGGTTAGTAATGCCATTGTATCATACTTGCATTCATATCTTGTTTTGGGCATAATCAATAAGTCATCAAAGTACTCTACCAAGGTCGATTGGAAAGGCAATTCCAATGACTCTAAATTGTTTTTCTAGATCTGATTGAATAGGGAAGGTGACTTTAAAAACCTTCGAGGAATTCCACACCAACAGTAAACTAGGTCTAAAAATTTGAAACAAAAGAGAAATTGACTGTCCTCATGAAGAGGCACAGAAAAGAAGGCTTGTGACAAGTCTATGACGGTGAACCATTCAGCATCACATGGAATCTGAAACATTATCACAGCTGGACCTGGCACCACGGGCACAATGTCATTTATTTTTCTCAAATTCTGGACAATTCATACTTTCCCACAGAGATTTTTCAATCCCAGTATCGGTGAATTACATGGGCGGCTCGATACTTCTTTCAAGACCCCTTATTTCACAAATACTGCAATTATTTGGGCAACCTTTATAAGAATATCCTGTAGCATGTGGTACTGGGGAATGTGAGGAAAAATCATGTTTGGCTTCACAGGAACTTTAACTGGCAGAAACTCCCTTTATCAGACCTATTTCTTTCCCTGGCAGAACCCACACCTTCTCCTTAACCGTACCCTGTAAATCAGGAGGAAGCTCCTTCACTGTGAATAGTGGAAATAAGTTAATCAGGGGGTACACCTCAGTTATCGGCTCACTCTCGATCTCTGGAGCTGGGTCATCCTCATCATCACGATTCGTCTGTATCTCAATTCCAACATTTGAGCAAGTAATTGAGCACCCAGTTTTACACAGCAAGTTTCTTCCCAATAGGGATACCGGACTTGAATCACAGACTACAAATTTGCGAAATCCTTTAAAGTTGCCAATTGTAACCTGAACTGATTCTGTAATTGAGTTAGCCAAATACTGATTCGCTACTCCTACAATCTGGACTCTCTTTCCTGAAAGGGGCAAATTGGGAACTTCTCACAGTAAAGCATGTAGCTCCTGTGTCAACCAAGAATGAAACCTTGTGACCCATTACCTTTCCATTCACATATTGGCCTTTGTGATCTACTTCTAGAGAAGAAGCAAGCACACATTCATCCTCATCTGAACTCTTGTTCACCCAATCATCATTTATTCTATTCTCACTGTGTAAAGGGAATTGGTGAACTGTGTTACTACTTTGGTTGGACCTCTGATCTGTGACCTATTGAGGAAGCATCACCTGCAGCTGTTGCATTGGGGCTTGAGGTATTTGAATTTGCTGTCTAGGTACCATTTGAGCCTGCTGTTGCATTGGCTGCAACTGTGTCATCTGTACACATGGCATTTTCACCTGCTGCATGGGTGTAAAATTCTGCATTTGATTCACATTATTATGAAAATTCGGATTATGACCTCTCATTCTCCATCCTCTCATGCTTTAGAAAGAATTGATGTCACTTGTTTGCTGAACGACACCTTCCTGCATCGTCATCGGACACTCCCACTTCCAATGTCCGACCACTCCGCAAGCGTGACAAGGCAACACTCTCCTCATTCCCTGCACATCATTCTGAACCACTACAGTATTAAAATCAGGACTACGATTTCCATTACCCATTCCTCTGCGACCTCTACCTCTCATCTGATTTTGAAACATCACATTTCCCTGCTGCTGCTGTTGTGGAAAATTTCCCTGCATCCCTGTTTGTGTCGACTTAATCTGCATCACCATCGCCTTTTCCTTCAACTTTCTCTGCTTCAACTAGATCTCATCACTACAGTACTTTGCATACTGCAACACCTCATCAATCAGTTTTGCTTGCCAGCAAATCAAATGACTCTTAATCATCTAGCTAATTTTAGGTATCAATCCTTCCACAAATCTGAACACAGAATGAATCATGTCTTTCAGCTCAATTGTCTCTATACCACTGTCATTCTTAAACGCCTGCATCAATCTCTCATAATACCCATGTATAGACTCTTTTGTTTCCTGAGCTGTCCTACCTATTCTCTGCCTGTCAATGTTTTTGGGCAAAATTCTCAGCTTAAAAAATTCAATCACTTTATAGTAATATTTCATTACCTCAGGCGATGGCGCACATGCAACGTGATCTCTCTGTGGTTTTTTGTTAGCCAATCTATACTTCTCTTACACTCCATCCATAGATCAGACGGAACTACTATCTCTAGTAGAGTTTTCAAGTCTTCCTGCAGGCACTTTGCAAGTTTCACAAACCTGTCTGTCTGCTGGTATCATTCTACTGGCTTCTCTCTCAAACTGGGATAATCATTGGTAAAAGACAAAATGTCACTTCTACTTTATGGGACATGAACAAAATTCCCTCCTGGAATCTCTCTCATTGGTAAGATTTTTACTGTGTCCTTGCACTGATGCACATTTCCGCAGAATCCCTTTTCCTTTTATCACTTTTCTTTGCCCATCTGCCTTCCCATTTGTCTAAGGCTCCCCCTGTTTGGACACTTTGGAGCAACTCCCTAGGATGTACCTTCCTCCCTGCAGATCTCATGTGCTCAAAGTCTTTTGTGTCAAAATTGAACCTGTAACTTCTTTTCAAATGCTTCGTTTTCTCTATTTCTATGCTGTACTTTTCTGCCAGATCTGCTAACTTCTGGTGCACATTGCTCACTTCCCCCTGACTTTTTGGGCACAGATATCTCAACTCTGCTTCTGTGTAGGACTCTAATCTGTTCACACCCATCGTCCAGTCAATGAGCTCACCCGCTTCCATTCCTAGTCTCGTGTAATTCAGGTACTCCTCTCCTTTAGGAGCACTTTGCGGGGTATTCAGCTTGTCTAACCATTCAGTCAATTGCTGGGCAGTCAAACCTTGCAACAAGATGTTATTGGCCCGGGCATGTGGCACCTGTTGTACCACTGTATTTGTAGACTGCGGAGTCATTAATTACAGGCTCTGACTAACATTCGACCCTATGATAGTATCTGGAGGAACTCTAAATGAACTAAGGTCTAGCAATGATCTCAATCCGTCAAATATCTGTCCCAGAGGAGAGACTACTCGGATATTCTCATTAAGTCCTCCCCTCATTGAATTCTCAGGACTTCCTGTCCATCTGCACTGGGTTTTCCCCTGTGCAAACAGAGGCACAATCGGACCAATGATAACAAGTACCGATACAGCATCTGGGCTTTGTCTAACATTTAAATTCTGTGGTTGCGTAGTTCCAATATTTTTGCTCATCAATGTAGACATATCTGTCTGCTTCCCTGTTTTTGGAGTGTACTTTGGCATTACTTGTGGCTGCACTTGAGGCAGTAAAAGTGGAGATGGACATGTCTGATCCAACATCGGTCTTGGAAAAACCTGTCCTGTAGGCACTAATAGATTTGTGGCTGGTTCCACTAAAGGTACATCAGGGTAAATTCTCGGGACATCCGGCTGTGGCACCTGATTTTGTGCTACCGGATTAATAGGTGCATTAAGGCTACTCTACATTGGGCTCTGTGTCATAGTAGGATTAACCTGCACTGTACTCGTAGTCATGTTAACCTGGGTCAGAGCTGAAGGATTTACACTGGTGCCCACACCACTCTCTTGTGCTGCATATGGTGAAGGACAATTTCTCAATAATTGCAAAATAAACTCATCATCCTCTGACTCTTCCTCAAATGTCAATGATCCTCTAGGCTCCTTTGATCCCCACTCCCTAGTCTCGGAAGGGCTTCTGTTTGTTATTCTAGTAGCTTTCCTTCCTTCTCCCTCGCTGTCTTGTGTAATTGCTGGGAATAACTCAATCCCATGCAAAGTCTTGGTTCTCCAAAATGTGTGAGCATGGTCCATCCAGCCTCCGCTAGTGTCTTTTCTGCTTTTCTCATCCTCCTTTCAAAATTCTGTTGCTGTCTGACTACTAACTCCCAGATCTCTAATGCCTCAAACTGTGCTGGTCTTGGAAGGGGTTTCAGGTCATACAGAACCCTCCTCAAATGCTCTAAGATCCTCAAATTAAATGTTCAGTTTTCTTGAAACGCTAATCTCCCATCTTTCTCTGTCACTTTGCACCATTGCTTCAACCAAAGACAGAGCTGGTGTATCCTCTGGCGGTGCAATATCCCCTATACTCGATGTAATGTACGCCCTTCCTCTTAAAGCACTCTTTAAAGCTTTGAAAAAATTAATTTTTGCGACTTTTATGTTATTCAAATCAAATCAGGAAGTGACTTTTAATCCCAGAATTCTCTTCACCCACCTTCTCGAACAATTGCACTTCACGGACAGCTGCCAATCCGTGTGCGACCCTTCTCACTAATCAACCGATCCTAGCACAGCTCCAATGACGTCACACTCACAGGTACTGCGGCCGACAAAGTGCTGCGGCTTGTCCTCCCAAACTCAGATTCACACTAAACTAATGCAATATCGAAACCCAATTTGTCCGTCTACTACAGGTAGGGTAACACAATTGCTTCAGAAATTTTACGGATTTTTCATTGATGACGTTTCGCTCTAACAGCTATTCCTTCTTTCTCAGTTTCCCTGATTCGCAAGCAAAATTCACCCCGCAAATTTCACTCTCAACTGATCAGTGGGTCTGTCTGGTGCACATAGGACTCGCCAGATCTCAGTCAAAAAATTCCTTCTCTCACTTAGACTCACATTCTGACTTGTTGATCACAAATTATTTTGCTCTTTGTAGGATATTAACCCTTACCCGACTACCATCTCTGGGCGCACCTGTTATTTCTTGCTTACAATCTCTGGGACCAAATACTCTACTACCTTTCTCTGGACGGTATGATGGGCTCTTAAGGAGACAAACCATGTCCCAGACACCTAAGATGGGATTTTAGGGAAACAAACCTGTACCAGGCATCTATGATGGGCTCTTAAGGAGACAAACCATCAATCTCTGCTACCATCTATGCTAGCGCGCCAGACTTTATTAAGTAAACTTACAAGGGAAACGCAATTAGGACGATGGACCTTTTGACTCGCTTCGAGGATTTTCTCACCATATATCCCGTACCAATACAGATCAACAACATCAACAATCAATAAAATCAAAAATCATCAGGAGTCAGTGATTTACACACACCATGACCTCTTGGCCATGAATAAGCACACCTTTATGTAAAAGTTAGAATGTTTATTTCCCTATATTAACAATGTTAATGTCACATAGCTTAATCTCAAAATCAAATGATAAACATACAGAAACAATACTGGCTGTCCAAAGCAGTGAAAAAATCGCAATCTAATCAAGGCTTGAGCTACTGCACATTCTAAGGGTACAATAAAAATTAATAGCAAGAATAACTGCACAAACGATATTACATACATTTAGATTCAGCAAAGAAAAGACATCAATTGTTATTACAGGTAGGGATATTCATCAGTGAGAACCCTAACACCAGATTAGAATAGCATGATTGGACTTCATGCAAAACAATTTAGTCACACAAATTTTGGAAAGCATCTAACTATGGCTCTATCAAAATAGCGGTTGGTACCTAGAAACAAAAGTAAATAGACATAGCAGTCAGTAAAGTCATGGTATACCTGTCCTCACAGCAATATATCAGGATTCAGCATCAAAGTTCCGAAAAAGCAAAGTATCTCTAAGCAGTAAAGTTGAGCAAGTCTCTTCTCAAGATGGTCTAGAAAATAATGGCGTTATCTCCTACCTGTGCAGTCTGGCTAAGTTAGATTTCCTAAAGCCACTTCTCACACCCTAATTGGTCAGGGGACCGCACGCTCACACTTTGTCCAATATAACGAAACTCTCAAATCTACAATTTTACTAGTACATGGTTCACACGTCGATGATTGGCTCCTCTTGTTCCGCTCCCGTCATTTGGCTCTTCAGGTATCAATATTGTTGCAGCTTATATTCCAGTCAGTACGTTCATTGTCTTCTCCTGGGAAGGCCAGTCTTACACGCATTACATTAAACACTGTTTCACTAACAAGCACATCATCTTCTAGCAAGCAGTTTGTCATGAGAACTAACTTCAGCTACGAGCACATGGACATTACAGTGGAAAATCACAATTTAATTCCCTAAGCAGACATTTTATTAAGTGCCTAAGCAATGCAGCTTGAGGCCATGCAACTAGGCCAAGACCTCGTTAAGTTAAGGCCTACAAATAATGAAGCTAACACATAATGTATAACCGTTAATATGACATATTACTCCATTAATGAAACATAAGCTCAACATTGCATATTAAGAAGCCATTAATTAGTACACTTCGTGAATATTGGCGGCCCCTCAGGTGGGTGCACCTTCAAATGTGTGCATTATTTTTCTTCAAGTTAATACATTTTGTAAGCAAATCTAATACTCAAAATACATGAATATTCATTAATGATTTCATTAAAATTTTGCGTTCACATTCTTTAAAGTGGCACTTTAGTTCTTCCCTAAACTGGATCAAGTGTAGGGAAATGCTGATTGATATGGAGGTGTTAGGTGCGTTGGTAGTAAAGACCCAGCAATTTGTTTGTTTCATTTAGCTTTTATTCATCTCCGAGTGACTGCATTTGTGCTGAGACTCCCTGGAGATGGTGAGCTTGGCATCCAGGTAGAAGGAGGTGCAAGTCGTGATGTCTTTGTCGAGGGCACAGCTGGTTTCGAAGATGGTTCTTGCTGGCAATGGGAGCCAATGGAGGTCTCTCACTGTAATTGTACATTTATTTATATAGGTCTTGCTACCCCTGCCGAGTTGTTGAAGTGATTTGGAGCGAGTAGCATGGTACACCGGATCCAAGGATTAGAGATAAATAGTTAGTAGGTTAGTACTATGACCTTCCTTTTTGGATTAGTTGTGATGAGTTTGTTAAATTTTTACTCTCATGAATTTATTAGCACTTGGAGTACGGAAAGAATAATAGAGATGGATTAGAACATGAAAGCTGTGAGCTTCTTATTGGCTGTAGTGTACATGTGAGACAGCTAGTTGAGTGAAATGGATAAAAAAGAGTTGTAAGTTGGAAAAGGATGTTTGGAAGGTAATTGTAGTCACGAAAATTTGGTATGAGTCAGAGAGAGGAGTGATGGGATTAAGGTTGAATGGAATTGAATGTTCTATCTTCATTCCCTTTTTAAATTTTTTAAAGTTTTGTTTATTTTCTTAAACAAATAACTGAAATTAACATGTACACGTATTGAGATGTATTCACACACCTGAATACGTATTGTAATGCATGCGTAAATATACATTTATCCATATGAAACTTAGTAAAGTTATACTGCTAGGCATAAACCTCTCAATATATACACCCATTTACTTATAGAACTAGCAATATTTACATGGTCTGATGTAACTATACAAGACCCTTTATTTATGTTTCTGTTTATAACTAGAAGCATAGTTTCAAGTACAAGGACACATACAACAACAACCTCACCTCCATACCTTGACATGACACCCCCCAACCTGCCTCCCTCCATTTTTCTGACCCTGGTTTTGCTGGTTTTCGGACTCTGCAGACTTACCACTGCTGACTAGTGCTAAAGTGCATGTGCTCTCATCCCTAAAACATAGTAACATTGGCTCCTACCCAGTTGGCATAGTTAATGTGCTTGTAAGTCCATAGTAAAGTGCACTAGCGATGTCAAAGGCCTATATATTAAATGCTACGACAGCACTGATTGTGGCACCCACATAAGTGACCCCTTAACCATGTCTCAGGCCTGTCTTTGTAAATCCTATGTTTGCAGTTTCACTGCTACTTCGACTTGGCATTTAAAACTACTTGCCAAGCCTTAAACCCCCCTTTTTCTACCTATAAGTCACCCCTAATGTAGGCCCTAGGCAGACCATAGGGCAGGGTGCGATGTAAGTTAAAGGCAGGACATACACTTATGTGTTTTACATGTTCTGGTATTGAAAAACTCACAAATTCGTTTTATACTACTGTGAGGCCTGCTCCTCTCATAGGCCAGCATTAGAACTGCTCTTATCTACTTTTAAGTGGTAGAGTCTGATCTGAAATGAGTAGCCCTGTCATGTTTAATATAGCCAGAATGGTAATGGAAAATCCTGCTTAATGGTGAAGTTGGATCTAATATTACTATTTTAGAAATGCCACTTTTAGGAAGTGGGCATATCTTAGAACTTACTGCCTTTCGTGCCTTACCGTCTGTCTCCAATCCAGGTCTGGGCTGTGCTGGTTGACAGCTCCCCTTGTGCATACCACCCAGACAGCCATAAACACAGGACACTCAGCTGCATCTGCATTTACCTGCATACAGATGGGCTTCCATGGGCATAAAGGGTGCAGGGACTCTCATTTAAATTTCAAATGCCAGTGGCCTGCCCTCACACAAAGTACTGATAACCCCCACAAGATGGATGAGCGATGGAGGTGGACCATGAGGGTCATGTTTTATTGGTCTGAATTCTGCAATTGATGGTAGAGGCAGACATGTGAGTGAGTGTTTTTGTGTTTTTGTGTGTTTGTGGATTGAGAGGTTGGTGTCTTTGTTGCTTGGAAAGTGTGAAGTGGAGTGTGGGGTAGATATGTTATGTTATGCAGATTTATAGAGCACACAATCACCTAGAAGGGTGTTAGACCAGGCATCCTTAGGGTGATCTTACCCTAGAATTGTTTGCCTTTACCTCCTGTTTTGATGCTGCATCTTTTTGTTGACCTTAGGACTCTGAGCACTTTACCACTGCTAATCAGTACTAAAATGCATGTACTTCTCCTCTAAAACAGGGTAACATTGGTGTATCCATAATTGGAATATTTAATTTACCTGTAAGTCCCTTATAGAGTGGTATACCATATACCCAGGGTCATACATTAAATGCTACTAGTGGACCTGGAGCACTAATTGTGCCACCCACTTAAGTAGCTCTGCAAACATGTCTCAGCCCTGCCACCGCACAGCCTGTGATAGAGTCTCACTGCCACCCCTACTTCGTATCTAACACCTCTTGCCAAGACAAGAACTCCCCTCTTCTTTCATATGTCATCCCTAAGGTAGGCACTGGGTAGCCCATAGTGCATGGTGAGTTTTAAATGTCCTGGTAGTGAAAAGCACCCAAAGTCTTTCTTCACTGTTGGAAGCCTGCCCTCTCATGGGTCAGGACAGTAAATTCCTTAATATACTTTTAAGTGGTAATTTCTGATCTGAAAGGAGTGGCATTGTCATGTTTGGTCTGGTTGGAATGGTAATAAGAAATCCTACTTACTGGTGAAGTTGGATTCAACATTATTATTTTAGAAGTGCCACTTTTAGAAAGTGGGCATTTCTCTGCACTTAATGCCCTCTGTGCCTTAAAGCCTGTTTCCAGTCCATGTCTGGGCTGTGCTGGTGACAGCGCCTCTTGCACATTCCACCCAGACAGCCATAAACACAGGGCACTCAGCTGCATTCATCTGCATACTTCTTGGGCAGAAAGGGTGGAGGGGCTCTCACTTACACTTCAAAGGCTAGGGGCCTGAACCCACACAAAGGACTGAAAACCCCCCACAGATCTCCTTGCAGACAGGACTGGGTTGAAAGGGGAACTGGTGCACTTCACAACTACTCTTTAAAGTCTCCTCCTCTTCAAAGGCACATTTGGATATATATACTGGTGCCTAGGACCCAGAACACTTCTGGACCTACAACTGGACTCTGTCAGAGGGACTGCTATGCTGCCCAAATGACTCATTTGGACTGCTTTTCTGGAAGAACTGCTCTCCTGCTTGTTGCCTTGCTGCCTTCTGCTCCATGACTCTGTGCAAAGGACTCTGCCTTCCCCCACCTGTGTTCTCAAAGTGCCTTGACTGAGCTTGTTTCCTATTATGAAGTCTTATGGCCATCAAAGACTTCTCCAGAGAGAAAATCCACTATGTCGAAAAATCGATGCAACTCCTACAAAATTTGACACAGCGCCTGTCTCGCACCTGAAAAATGCCACATCACCTACCGAATTGACGCAGCATCTATTTCATCCTACCAGAGCATTTTGGATTTTCCACACATCGTCTCTGGGTGTCAAAGTATCCCTGCACCGCAGTAAGGAGCCAAGATTGCACACCCAAAAAATCAATGCATCACTTTGCCTGAGATGAAAGAATCAAAGCATCACCTCCGCCGCACCGGAAAATTCAAGGCAGTGCTTTACTTTCCGATGCATCACCACTTCTGTGGCACTCTGCATCACTATTTTTGATGAATCCCAGGTACATTGTACTAAAAAGATACAACAATTGATTCCTATGGTTGCTTAAACCTCTAAAAAGTGATATCCTGACTGGTGCATATTGGATTCTTATTGCTTTGGTCATACTTTATTCAGATAAACATAATCTATGTTTTCAACCTGGTGTGGAGTACTTTGTGTAGTGTTTTCACTGTGTTGCTGTATGAGTTATTGCACAAATACTTTACACATTGCCTTCCAAGTAAGCCTGCCTTCTCTGTGCCAGGCTTCCGGAGGGTGAGCACAGGATAATATAGGTTTGTGTTTTAACTTACCCTGACTAGGATTGTGGTCCCTACTTGGAAAGGGTACATATATCTGCCAGCTAGTAACCCAATTTCCAACATTGGTGATCAGTTGTGAGAAAAGGACTTATGTTTCTGCAATACCACATAGTGACCCAAGCCCTCATTATGGGTTTGGCAGTTCAGTGACTGCCATGTTGGCGGTCGTACCACCAACAGGCCAGCAGTGAGGACCACCGAATTATGACCATGGTGGTCTTCAACCCAGAAAACAGCCAACAAACCGCCGGCACCGCCAGTTCGGTCAGACCATCACAGACGGCTGGCAGAGGCCACATTCCCGCCAGACAGATTACAACTATTCACACCGTCATTGTTTCCACCGTGGTCACACCTCCAGGTAAACCATGGTGGTTCCTAAATGTATAAAGGGAGAGACACATACACAACAGAAGAATTGGGGGTGAGTGGTGCGGGTAACACACATTCACATACCCCAACCCCAGCCCCGACACGCACACACTCACAGTCACACCCACACATGCACATACATTGTACATACTACGGACATCACACACATACATAGCCGGCTGTGACAGACACAGACACGGACCTCCCGAAACACAGCACCAGGAATGTCACACACCACGACACACAATACAACCATTGGTCCTCACACCACCACAACTGCAACACCACATACACACCCTTGAATGTGTTGCGAGTGCTGTGGTACACACCAATGCTTTACTGCCATGAAGGACTACTGTGCTGATTTGTGGGCCGTAATTGGGAGAGTGAAATGTTGCCGGGCTGGCAGTGCTGGTGGTGGAACCGCCTCTTTCCCTCCCTCAATTCTTCTGGTGGTGTCGGATTAGTAGTTCATTCTTGCCGATCTTTGATGTGTGACTCTTAATATGGCGGTCGGAATACTACCTATATGGTGGTCTATTGGCGGCCACCACCATGGTGGTCCTGCAAAAAGACCACCAAACTCATAATGAGGGCCTCAGTGTACACACCATTCCATACTTAGACATACTGTTCCTATTTTTGCCTGACCTGTATCAATTGAGTTTTTTGTTGTTGATTTTTTTCAATTCACCCTAATTGCCCTTGAGGATTTGTTTCTGCTAAATTATATCCTGCTCTGCATAAGCCGTACCTACCCCTGCAGTAGTTGACTTTGATCTCATCAGGTTGGAATCGTATACTGTGCAACAGCTAAAGGATTTCTGCACTTTGAAGTATCTACAAGAGGTTATACCGAGAAGGTGAAACTACAGAAGACTTTTAGGGGCTGGGCAGTGGCCCAGGTTGCAGGGGAAGACATCACAGAGGAGGATCCAGAAGTTTCTGAGGAGGACGATGACCTGATCTTGGATTCTCATGAGGAAGGGGAACCACATGTGGAAGGGGCCAACAGATTTCCAGGAGGAAGAGTGGTTTGCAGACCTGGGAGTAGTGTCTCTTTCAGGAACCTGTCACCAGATAAGCTGGCAGACAGGAGGGAGGAGAGCAAACTCAGACTGGAGCTTGCTAGATAGCAGCCGGCCAGCAAGGAGATAAAATGGGCTCAAGAGAAGAAGTTGGCCCATGATTTCAGTTTGAGAGAGCTGGACATAAGAGACGTCTAAGTAGTGTCCAGCAATGGAAATGGAGGCAGCATACCAGCAGTGCCTTCAAGTGAATCCCGAGTCCACATCCCAAGATGTGACACCCAGTTTGAGTGTGGGGGATGACATAGATAAGTGGTTGGCAGCCTATGAAGTGGCTTTAACAGCACACAGGTCCCAGAGGATTTCTGGGAGGGGGTGGAGAAATTTGTATAGGTACATACCCCAAGTAGGGATGGACACCCCTCTTACTTTGGATGTGGGGGACCAGACCAATTACCCTGCCATGAAAGCCTACTTAGTCAAGAACTATGGTCTGACACCTGAGAGAAATAGGTAAAAGTCCAGGGCCAGTTGCAAACCCATATGCTGGCAAGCCACTGAAGGGCTGGATGAAGGGCAGCATTTTGAATTATTTTGACGGGCTGTAAGACTTGTTTTTGAAGGGGAACATGCTTGATAATTGTTTTATAAAGCTGCGCCACCCCTTGGTGGATATTAAGCTGACTGATCCCAGGAAGCTTGCTGAGGAGGCAACACCAGGGTTTCCACCAGAGTAAAAGAGCAGGGAGATAAAAATATGGAGTTATCCAAAGACCCCCAAAACAACACACAAGGGAAAGGGTCTGGTTAACATTCCTAATCTGGCCAGCAGAAACCAAACTACCCTGACAAACGTCAGCAGCCCAAAATTCCGAAGTGCTATGAGTACAGCGAGTATGAACACTACAAGGAAGGCCTAAAGTGTCCTAAAAGAGCACACCCTCCCACTGGAGGTAAGAACCCAGGGGTGGCTACCATAGTGCTGGGGAAAGAGTTTGTCCCAGGTAAGGGGGGAGTTTAGTGGGGTTACCCTAGTGTCCCTTGGTGACTAGGAGATGGTTCCTAAGATCCATGTCCCATCAAATACTACTTTGTATATCTGACAATAGAAAGGGTCATTATCCAGTGACCCTGGCTCCATTTGAGTAGGGAGGGTTTTCAGGTCATCGGAGGGTTGCTGTAAGCCCTGCCATGCCTGTGGACTGCTTGCCACGTAATGACCTAGAGTCCTCTGCCTGGAAGGGGGTAGAAATCAAGGCTCATGTGGAGATGTTGGGATTACCTGACTGGACCTGTGCTACCACAAGATGTGTGGCTGGCTGGGAGGCGAGTCAAGAAGGGCTGAAGCTTGGGAGTGATAGGACCCCCAGTAGTCCCTGATCCCATTCTCTGGTTCAGGTACCAAAAGCTGTCCCAATGGGCACCACACCTGAACTAAGGTTCTGTGTGGACAACAGAGGGCTAAACTATATGTTAGAAATTGGGTCTCTAGTTGGCAAAGGTATGCACCCTGGCCAAGTAGAGACCACAGTCCTAGTCAGGGTAAGTCACAACACAACCTAATTATCCTGTGCTCACCCTCGGGTAGCTTAGCACAGAGCAGACAGGCTTAACTTAGAAGGCAATATGCAATAACTTATACAGTAACATAGTGAAAACACCACAAACATACTCCTCACCAGTTTATAAAAATAGATTATATTTATCTAAATAAGTAAGACCAAAACAATAAGAATCCAATATACACAAGTCAAGATATCACTTTTTTAGATGTTTAGGTAAGTCTTAGTCCATAGGAATCAATGGTTGTACCTTTTTAGCACAAAGTACCTGGGATCTGTCAAAAATGGTGATGCAGAGGGCTGTAGAGGAGGTGATGCATTGGAAAGTAAAGTGACACATTGATTTTTCTGGTGTGGCAGAGATGATGTGTCAATTTTTTGGACCTCCAGTGATGCCACTTCCTGTGCAGTAGGATGATGGGAAAACCAGTGCTGACTCTTCCTTTGCAAATCAGTGATGGAACTGACTCCTTATGCATAGCTTCTTCTTTGAGATTGATTGAGTTAATGATATTGGTATTCGGAACAGAGCGAATAGCTGTAGGTCTTTAGGGATGGTTAGGTGATTTTAAATGTGTAAGATAGTTTTCAGACACATTTAGGGCCATATTTATACTTTTTGATGCAAAACTGCGCTAACGCAGTTTTGCGTCAAAAAAATTTGCGCCGGCTAACGCCATTCTGAAGCGCCATGCGGGTGCCGTATTTATTCAATGACGTTAGCCGGCGTTAGCCGCCGGCGCTGCCTGGTGTGCGTGAAAAAAAATGACGTACACCAGGCAGCGCCGGCGTAGGGGAATATGGAGCTTGGGCGCCAAAAAATGGGGCAAGTCAGGCTGAGGCAAATTTTTCGCCTCAACCCGATTTGCGCCATTTTTTTTTACTCCCAACCCCCATTGAAATGACTCCTGTCTTAGCAAAGACAGGAGTCATGCCCCCTTGCCCAATGGCCATGCCCAGGGGACTTATGTCCCCTGGGCATGGTCATTGGGCATAGTGGCATTTAGGGGGGCACAAATCAGGCCCCCCTATGTCACAAAAAAATAAAAATACTTACCTGAACTTACCTTAATGTCCCTGGGATGAGTCCCTCCATCCTTGGGTGTCCTCCTGGGGTGGGCAAGGGTGGCAGGGGGTGTCCCTGGGGGCATGGGAGGGCACCTCTGGGCTCCTTCCGAGCCCACAGGTCCCTGAACGCCTGCCTTGTCCAGGTGCTAAAAAACGGCGCAAAAGCGGCTGGATGTAATTTTTTTTGACCCGCCCACTCCCGGGCGTGAATTTTGCCCGGGAGTGTAAATACGGCGCACATGCCTCGGAGTAAATTTTTTAGACGGGAACGCCTACCTTGCATATCATTAACGCAAAGTAGGTGTCCACGCTAAAAAATGACGCAAACTCCATGGACTTTGGCGCTAGACGCGTCTAACGCCAAAGTATAAATATGGAGTTAGTTTTGCGTCGGAATTGCGTAAAAAAAAACGATGCAATTCCGGCGCAAACAGAGTATAAATATGCCCCTTTGTGTCTGTGTTTGGTCTTGTTTTGGTGGGGTAGCATTATCTGATATTTTGGCAGTGTTTTGAGGTGTAGGTTTAGAATGTGAAAGACTGGCGTACTGTCGGTGTTGAATGAGGGTTTGGGAATGAATGGGAGAGGAGAGTCCCTGTAGAGCATTTCTGGCCCTCTGCCCTTCCTGGCCCAATCATCCCCAAACAGGCAATTGCCCATATCCTCTCCACCTTTAACCTTGAATCCTGGGCTGAGATGTCTTGGGGGTAGGGCTTGTAAAGCCTAGTAATGAGGTCATATGACCCTCTCTTATCTACTTAGGTTCCCCTGCTGGCCCAGTCGAGTGGCTGCTCAGCACCACCAAATGAATGCACCTGGAGGAGGGGTGTGTTCAGCTTCTAATCCACAAGCTGTGTTTGGGAGAGCAAGCAGGAAAAGGAAAATAGAGGGAAGTAGAAGGAGGCAGGAAAAACTGGGTCTAGTAGCAGTAATGTTTGACCAATGGCAGGCAGAATTGCTCAAAACTCACAACATTTTTAATTAACACAAGCACCATTTCCACAAGAAAATTGCTAGTACATAACACATAAAATGCATTTTATTTGTAGTCTAAAGTGAAAATAGCTATTTTCCTGATAATCAGATTCAAGTAGTCACCAGATGACTGAGAATGGACAAGCAAGGGGTAGAGAGAGTTATGGTGAGGAATAGAGGAAATCCGAGACTTCAACGAGAGGAAGCAGAAGAAAGATAAGGAGCAGCACTATAAAATGGAAGGGCTGGGGGGCAGTGTGGGATGAGAGAAGAAAACAGAGTGCAGATTGGAGGATAAATAGAGGGAGAATAGAGGATGTAAAGAAAGAAAGCAGAGCAAAGAAAGTGGGGCAGAGCTAGAAAATGGAGAGTTGCTAAGTGGGGTAGTGCAGGATAAGAGAGGATTCTACTACAGTACATTTCCTCTTTGTCATAGAGATTCATGAGAAATACCCCCAGAAAGGCTTCTGAGTAGTCTTACCTACATTCTTTAGGTTTTTCAGTGGGATGTGGTTCAACTGTACTAATGGTATCAGGCTACACTTTGCTCACAAATTCCTATATAGAATGTGGAGTTTTCAATTCACACATGTGGCAACAAGTACTCCAAAGGCACTGGCAAAGGCCTTTTGACCTATTGTGTTTGTTCTTGCTCTTCACTGATGCTGTTCAGCATTGCACTAAAAAGGCAAGCAATCTGGTTACTCTTGTAATGCTGATGTTGAACAGCATCAGGAAAAAAACATTTTTGATGATGCATTCACACACGTCCATCCTTATGCATGCACATATGTACATCGTGATGCTATAGAAGCCCCCACATCACCACTTATGCGTGTACATATGTGTCACTACACATACATGTGCAAGCAGGATGATGCAGCAGCCATTTTGTTTTTTGATTAACTTACCATTCAAACAAGGCAGATACCTTTATGGAGCGGTAATTTTTTTTTTTTTTTAAAGTGCACGGAAGTGATAATTGTAAGCAAATTCTAGTTGTCAGGCCCACAAAAAAGATGAAAGAAAACATTGTTTTAAAAGATCATGATGGGTAGGAGGGAAACAATGGTGTGAGGAGAGAAGGGTGGAGTAATGTAATTGTCATTGAGCAATGGAAGCAGTCTGGAGGCTTGGGGAGAAAGCAATGGAGGTACAGTCTTTGGACTGGTTCTGCAGGTTTCTTGACTCTGACGTGCACTTCGCCTTGCTGACCAAGCACCAGTGTATGTGTTCTGATCCTCAAAGTGTATGTGCAATTGGATAATCTCTGATTCTGCATATTTAAGTTGCCTTTCCCTAGTATAGGGTACTGAATATACCCACAGCTAGCCTGTTGGGTGTCACCAGTGGACTACAGCACTTATTGTACCACCACTATAGTTCCAAGGTGAAAATATGGCTCTTGTTTTTCCACTGCAGCCTAATCACACAGCTTTTCTAGTGCTAACCCATCATGGCAAAGTAACTCTTTTTTCCAGGTCTCTTGAGAGTGCAGCGCTCAGAAGCCTGGCTACCACTGGATGCCGAGGTGCAGAATGGAAGACCTAGTCATGGCCCTTAAAGTTGCACCCAAGTCTGCTGGACTGGGGAGAGTCTTTAGAGGGCAGTTTGGTCACCCAACACAGACGTTACTGCAAGTTAAAGTGAACCACAGTTTTTTTGTTGCCCAGTAGATCAGTAGCAACTGGTTTTGTGCTGGACTTCAACCGGACTTCATGGGGCATCTACTTGCTCTTGGACCAAAAGGTGACCTCAGGAAAGCCCCTCATACTGACTCAGCATCTTCAGCATTCTGCATCCTTAGCATGAGGACCACTCAACTGATTTCTATTGTGGTCCACAAGGGGACCTGGACTGGAAACTGCTTAAACTACCAAGGAACTGTTCAACTGGACCTGACTGGTTCAGTGACTGGCTCCCTGTTGGAGTTGGTCACCACAAAAGTGCTGATATAGCTATTTCAAGTCACTTGTCTGTTAACTCTAAACTGCGAGTCACAGCAGATTACAGTAATGTATTGAATTAAGTAAAAAAGCTGTGATTTATTGTTCCTTTGGAAATTCAAACATATCTGGAACCCTCCCTGGACTTTTTGTCACTGAGGTGTCTTTTTAAGGATAAAAATACAACCTATTTTTATTAATTGTGTCAGATTTGTGTTGGCTTCTAATTCAATGTTTTGGTTCTTTTAAATGCTTTACCCTTGTTCCTTCAATAAAGCCTGACTGCTCAGAGCCATGCTACCGAAGACTGAGCTGGGGTTTTACAAACAAACCTGACTAGACTTCATACTGGGCCTTTATTATGTGGTGAGATCACAGAACCACACCATATATTTAACCACTTTCCTCACATTAGTGGCAGCTGTGTGATCCAGACCCTGTGTTTTGCAGTACTATGCAATTAATAAGTTAGAAGACTTAAACATATCCAAAACCAACACCTAGCTAGAAGTATTGACCAATCAGAGTTGCCTAATTTGGCCATGTTCTGAAGTTTTAAAGGCATAATTTTCAAGAATTAACAATCTTTTTAAAAGTTTTGAAAAGTTTGGAAAAAGTTTGTTTTGAAAAGTTTCTATAAGTTGGTAAAACATTCAGAAAACGGAGTTTGACTATCCCCACTCAAGATCAATGAATTGAGAGTTATGTGGAAGGAACCAAGAAAGTGGACCTCTGAGGAGAGGAGGTTTAAGCTTGGCTTGCAATGCAGCAGGAACAGTGGCAGTGAGAAGGTGGCTGAGGTAGCTGCAAGCGGTGCTCATGATTCATGGTTCACTAACGGTATTGACCCTAAATTTGTAGAAGGGGATGACATCAACAATAGGCTAGCAACCTATGATAAGATGCGTATGATGAGGAAAGTGGATGCCGAGCACAGGGGGTCCTTGATGTAAGAACTAGCACCAGTGGTGGGAGAAGATATGATTCTGAACCTAGAGGTTGAGGTGTCTGATTCTAACTGTTAGAAATGGGGTCTTTGGTTGACAGTCAGGTTACCCCCTGTTCAAGCAAGGACCCTCACTCTAGTCAGGGTAAAAGAGAATCACCCTCAGCTAACCCCCGCTTACCCCCTTGGTAGCTTGGCAGAGCAGTAGGCTTAACTTCAGAGTGCTAGGTATAAAGTATTTGTACCAACACACACAGTAACTTAATGAAAATACTACAAAATGACACAACACCTGTTTAGAAAAATAGGAAATATTTATCTAAACAAAACAAGACCAAAACGACAAAAATCCACCATACACAAGTCAAGTTATCAATTAAAAATCAAAAAGAGTCTTTAAGTAGTTTTAAAAACACACTAGCGCTGCTAGAGTGAAAATGTACCTGGTGTGCGTCAAAAATAACCCTGCACGGGCGGGTGTGCGTCAAAAATAACTCCGCGCGGCGGTACTTGAGTCAACAATCCAGACGCACGATGATCCAAAAATCCCGCAACGCATGTTGTGATCACCCAGCCTCCGTCAGTGATGCTGCGCGCCGTTTCTCCTGCTCCTTGCGTCAATTTTTCGGTCGCGTTTCCTGCAAGCGTCGTTCCTCAGCTGCGGAGCCAGCGGCGCATCGTTTTTTCAGCCGCAGATCGGATTTGCGTCTTTGCTGTCCCTGAGACTTCAAACAACAGGAGGCAAGTTCTAGATCAAGCCCTTGGAGATTTTTTCTCAAGATGGAAGGCACACAAAGTCCAGTCTTTGCCCTCTTACTCTGGCAGAAGCAGCAACTGCAGGATAGCTCCACAAAGCACAGTCACAGGCAGGGCAGCACTTCTTCCACAGCTATTCAGCTCTTCTCCAGGCAGAGGTTCCTCTTGGTTACAGAAGTGTTTCCAAAGTCTGTGGTTTTGGGTGCCCTTCTTATACCCAATTTCTCCTTTGAAGTAGGCCTACTTCAAAGTAAAGTCTCTTTGGAATGTGAAATCCCCAGGGCCCCAGACACTCACCAGGGGGTTGGAGACTGCATTGTGTGAGGGCAGGCACAGCCCTTTCAGGTGTGAATGAACACTCCTCCCCTCCCTCCTAGCACAGATGGCTCATCAGGATATGCAGGCTACACCCCAGCTCCCTTTGTGTCACTGTCTAGTGTGCGGTGCAACCAGCCCGACTGTCAAACTGACCAAGACAGGGAATCCACAAACAGGCAGAGTCACAGAAATGGTATAAGCAAGAAAATGCTTACTTTCTAAAAGTGGCATTTTCAAACACACAATCTTAAAATCCCCTTTACTAAAAGATGTATTTTTAAATTGTGAGCTCAGAGACCCCAAACTCCACATGTCCATCCGCTCCCAAAGGGAATCTACACTTAAATCAGATTTAAAGGTAGCCCCCAAGTTAACCTATGAGAGGGACAGGCCTTGCAACAGTGAAAAACAAATTTAGCAATATTTCACTGTCAGGACATATAAAACACATTACTATATGTCCCACCTTAACCATACACTGCACCCTGCCCTTGGGGCTACCTAGGGCCTACCAAAGGGGTGTCTTACATGTAAGAAAAGGGAAGGTTTAGGGCTGGCAAGTGGGTGCACTTGCCAAGTCGAATTTACAGTTAAAACTGCATCCACAGACACTGCAGTGGCAGGTCTGAGACATGATTACAGAGCTACTTATGTGGGTGGCATTTGATTTGCAGGCCCTGGCACCTCTAGTGCACTTTACTAGGGACTTACTAGTAAATCAAATATGCCAATCATGGATAAACCAATCACATACAATTTTACACAGAGAGCATATGCACTTTAGCACTGGTTAGCAGTGGTAAAGTGCTCAGAGTTCAAAAGCCAACAGCAACAGGTCAGAAAAAATAGGAGGCAGGAGGCAAAAAGACTGGGGATGACCCGGCATAAGCAAAAAAGGCCAACACTAACCTGTTCATGAAAGCAGCACTAATCAAGTTGTTTGGATTGACTTTGTAAAAGTGCAGAAAAATGTTCAGAAACACACACAAGGGGGCACAACAGACATGGGTGAACTTGGTGGATGCTTCAATAAAGGCACTAAATGACTGGATAAAGGCTGCCAATGTAGACACTTGGAGGTTTCTAAAATTTGGTAGTGGAAGAACACATTCTTATTAATGGTTCTGCAGAGACGTAACACCATTATCTGGTTGATTCAAAACTATCCAGCACCAGAAAACCAGGTAAGATAGAAGATGGGTGGGTACAAACTAGGGTACCAAAGAAGTCCCCTGGAGGTAATCCTAAGAAAGGGGGCCAGGCCCCTCTTTGAGGGAAAGATGTGAGCAGGCAAAAATAAAAAGGAAGAGTTCTCAAAAAGGCCCTAAGAGAATACCCGAGGGGAACACCTAAGACTTATCCCGGTCCATAGGGAGGAGGTGCCAGTTAAAGAAATGAGGACCCTTTGAAGGCTGTGGTGTGTTTTGATTGCCTGCAGCCAAGACACAAAAGAGGAGATTCTGTGTGCATCAAGAAGTCCCCTCACTGGCGGGCATCCCAAGGACATCACCACTGTAGTGATGGGGTGGTCACCTGACCTTCAAACATGAATAAGTACAGGCAGTGGTCATAGATCAATGGGGATATGGTCAAGGATCTGAGGACTACTGGTGTCAGCACAACTGCAGTGATGTCTAAGCTGGTTTCCCCAGACCAAATAATCCTTGATAAAGCGCACTAGGTAGTCAATGCTGACAATGAGACAAAGCTTCATCCCATGGCAGTGGTGAACTTTGAGTGGGGAGAGTTTACTGGACTGAAGAAGGTAGCTGTGTACTCTGACATCCCAGTGGAGTATCTGCTAGGGAATGACTTTGAAACTTCTACATGGGCAGATTTGGAAAGAATGGCTCATGTAGTAGTACTGGACCTACCTGAAGTGGTGTATGTAGCACCTAGTGGGTATTCAATAGAACCTGGAGCCATGAAAAATTGCCCAGGGCCCTCAGAGGAAGAGCAGGATATCTGGTCAGCCAGATTCAAAGGTCCTCAGACCCAGAAGGAACATAGGGGGTCATTACAACCCTGGCGGTCAAAGACCACCAGGGTTGTTTTGGCGGATTTCACCACCAGCAGGTTGGCGGTGTAATCCCTGGGATTACGACTGCTGCGGAAGCTCCGCGGTCACACCGCCGGGACCAGTGGTTTCCCGCCACTTTAGTCCCGGCAGGAGTAATCCTCCAGGGCAGCGCTGCTTAGGGGATAACGAGTCCCCCTCCCGTCAGCCTTTTCATGGCTGTTTGCACCGCCATGAAAAGGCTGGTAGAAAGGGGAGTCGCGGGGTCCCCCTGTCATGGCCCCGTGCAGCTTTTCACTGTCTACTATGCCGACAGTGAAAAGCGCGACGGGTGCAACTGCACCCGTCGCCCGGCCGCAACACCACCGGCTCCATTTGGAGCCGGCTCCTGTGTTGCTGCCGAGATCCCCGCTGGGCCGGCGGATGGAAACCAGGCTTCCGCCCGCCGGCCCAGCAGGGATCTCCTGATGGCCGCGGCGGGAGTGCGGCCGTATTGGCGGCCGCCCGCCAAGGTCGTAAAGACCCCCATAATCCTTAAGGAAGGGACCTTTTATCTGCAGGGGAGGACATCCCTCTAAGAGACATTCCTTAGTTGACAGAACCTTAGGTGGCAGGTCGTTCCTCCAAGTAGGACTTCTGCCAAGGAGAGGGCTTGCCCCACTTTTGAGGGCCTTATGCAGTTAGCTGAAAGGCAAGAGAAGGAGGATGACAGTGGTACCTTCAAGAGATAATGGGATGTTGAAATTCTATAAAGTAAGGTATGGGGCAACCAGGAGAGTGATGGCCCTACAACAGTAAAGAGCATTTCTCCACAATCTAATGTCTTAGGACTCTCATTAAGCGGATGAGACTGCTGGTTTCAGGTGGCAGCACCACCTCATGTAGGGGACTGCGCTGATTCCACACCATCTGGTAGTTGTCAGCCTACCCCTTTCGGCTACTTAGCAGCACCTTACCCAAACCAAAAAATTAAGGTGATTCATGGCAGCCAGATGGGTGACACCCAGGTCCAGCACCGGAAAGGTTTAGCATCGGGCATCCATTTATTTTTTAGCCTATAATGTTGCTTGAATGTGAATTTACCTAAAACAAAAGACGAGAGACATCTGGCAAAACAGGAACATTTTGTTTAATTAAACATTATGGCCAGAAGAGCAGTTACAGAACCGGGGTCTGAGGCCTGCCTCTCGAAGAACATCAGTTTGCAGTGAGATTTTATAGATTTCTCTGATTACCATAAAGTAATAAAAAACATGCCTTTTTTGTTTGTAAATGGAAACAGTTGTTATGGAGTCATAAATAAGGGACCTTAGAACAAATGCAGGTGCGCTTTGACCTTTTGTGGACAAAATGTGGGCCAGCAATAACATGTCCAGAATTCCAGCCTGAGGGGCGCATGGTTGCTGTGTGTGCTGTGTTCTGATGGACTAAACATTTCTAACTACATGTGGCATCTAATTCTATGGTATTTTTGTGAATGAATGCACCCCTCTGGCCATGTGTGTTTTATTGGGGCCAGTCTCATGGGACCATTGTGGTGATGCTGCACTGTTTGTGGGGTTTGATCTAAGTTTCCTGTTTGTGCTTTTTCCTGACGGCTACATGTCACCCCACATGTCACCTGCCAGTCAGCAACATCAGGCTTGGGTTTCAAAGCCTGCCTGACCACGTATCTAGTTGTTGGGGTTGACGGAGAGTTAACGACAGGGGAATCTGATAATAGAGATGCAACTTTGTTCCTTTATGTGAATGTATAATTTTGTGATTTGAGATTGACTATTCCAAAAATAGCAAAAACCTTAATATTAGTACACAGGGTTTAGTGCCAAAAATGAATGCCTCTGAAAAGCAAGCCTTAAATGGAGAAATGTTTCATTTCTTCATATGTTTCCAACTTTGCATGTGTGCTGCACTGTACAGCACGCATACAAAGTAGAGCAAGCTTTTTCACTTGTTAGTATTTTGTACAAGAAGAAAGGATAACTTGTTGTACAAAACTCTGCTGGACCCAGGCACACACCATAGCACTATGACGCTAGGGTGTTTGCGTGGCGCACTGCAGCTGAAATCAACATCGGCTCTAGGAAGAGGAAAAGGGAGCGCCACATTTATGTGAATATGGTGTTCTCCTGCTCTCTCCTTGTCACGCAGCGCAGTGCAGCATTTTTAGCTCCTGCGCTGCATTGCCATACACCTCTCAGAATCTGGGCCTCAGACTCTTCAGGAAGGTCGTGGTGGAACAGATCTTACCCCTTTCTCTCAGATACACAAGTCTCATACATACAAAGACAAACAGAAGCAGGGTTTTGTTCAATACATTTATTGAAGCAACTGTGTTCTATGTAAAAAGGCATGAATTGCGATTATTAGAAAGGTGAAACATAACACATTCATTATTGTGGCTAGGAACGTGAAACAGATAAAAAGCCCCAACATCCTGTCACACTAGTGAATCTAAAATCCCTACCTGCACTACTAAATCTGCATGAGAGAATTAGCAGTGTTAGCCCTAATCTGCTCATACTAAACATGGTATGCCCCAACCCCATACCTCAATAATAATCAGGGTTTGCTGCCTGTGATCTGCAGGCAGTCCTCCCAAGTGGCTGGAGCAACAAGGCCAAGTTCAGCAGAGCTGTGGCGACATGGTACAGTGTATGATGGATGGCTGGGGTCTCCCCTCAAACTTTTTGTGGCAGTATTGTGGCAGTTGTTTTATAAAAAAACATGATGTTGTACTGAAAACTGTCCTGACATGATAATGCATCTTTTCTGTATAAGGTAGGCATCGTACTCTTGGACAGGCATACTCAGTAAGTTATTGTGTACCGCCTTTGGTAGAGCACAAGATGAAATGTCGTGCAACAGAAATGATAACAAATTCTGCATGGAAGGGCAGCTGATAAAAATAATAAAACATCTCCACTAAAATAATACCGTGCTAAAAAAAGAAGAGGAAGAAATTATATGAACCAGATAAAAGGGCACAGGATGCAGGCCCATAGCTAAAGTAAGTGTGTCCAAGCAAAGCACTAAAATAACCCCGCAACACCCTCCCCATTATTGGTGCAGGAGTGCAGAGGTTATTTCTAAAACCTCTATGCTAAAATCTCTCTTCCTAGACTACTATTTAAAAGAAGGCTAAAATGTATATAAAAAAGATGAAAATGTTCACGTTGACAAGCAGGATAGGCCGAAGTCGACATTATAATGTTCAGCTCAAATATATAATGAACCTAAGATGACTAGGCTTATGATGTAAAAATCACAAATAGTTCTGAATGATGTCAATTGCAGATGACATTGTTGTGTAGCCATTTTAGTTATAGCTCTATGCACGTTATTTGAACACACTAGGCCACTGTGCACTCTAACCTAGATATATTTTATTCAGCTTTGCTTTATTATTATTACAATAACCATTTTTACGGTCTTGTTTATTTTCATCTATCTAACTGTTTTCACCTAGGCCAGCACTCTGTTCTCAAACAAGACATTCTTGATCACTCTGTGCTTCATTCAAGGCTGCAGTTTTGTACATTGCCGGTGAACATGGTAGAAGTTTAGTCTCCAACATTCATAGAAAATACACATCCTTACGTAGGGACATTTTCTCAGAACATCAGCTGTGTTATTATATGAACACTTCCTTGTCCCTTACACGTTAGAGGGAGATTCCAGCCACGGAACCACAACTGTATGCTGATTACTGAATGCTTCGCTACAGATGCTAACGCAGACCACAGGCCATTGCTCAGGTATGGGGGTTGATGTCTTCCCAGGGGAACCTGAAAAGCAGAATTAGAGCTTAACATGCTGTGCTCAAATTACAACCTAGATAGGAAATAGTCCCTTGATTTTAGTGACAACATGCTAGCGTTGGTTTTATGTTTTACTCTTCTCGTCACAATTCTAATACTGTCATGTTGTGTCGTCCTGGTTATTGCAGCTCACGCTTTGTTATCTAAAATGCAGCCGTTTTATTAAACTCATTATTGTATATACTGCCTCTGTTTGTCATTTATATATGAGACTGAGTTGTAAATGAGAGAACCGGATGCAACCTGAGTGACCACGAATTCCCTGAGAAGCCTAGTATGTCATGCGCTCGGCTGCCCAATCATCACTATCCTTTGGTAGGGATGAGGCACTGCTAGATGGCCGGAGCAAAACCCGGATTGTAGTGACAGGTCTCACCCGCAGTGGGTTAGACTCAGTCCCCCACACCGTAGGCAATTCTGCTGCTTAAAATCCAGTAGTCTCATTAGAATAATGAGAGCCTGCGCAACATGGTGCCGCCAACGTTTGGTCAGGCTCTAATTTTCGGGTCCTCCGGAGTATCTCTGTCTCATTATATATAATGACTCCTCATTACCGTATGCGGAGATGTTCGTGGTACTGAGGATTTCCACCCCAGCTGCATAGGTTATCCTACCTGCATCTAGAGGTTGTTCAAGCTTCAACATTTAAAGGAAAGCCCTATTTGGTGTGCCTTCTCTGAACTTATAGTGTCACTACAATGGCGAATCCACAGAAGGTACAAATAGCAGTTAATATGAGACATCCTATAACTGCACATCTATTAGCAAATGGCCTAACGGCCCACGGGAGTCTAGTGACATTTGTGGTGGATGCCCATGCAGCTTATAGAACAGAACTTATTTATTCTTGGGTCACATTTCCAGCAGTTGATGGGAACACGAATACATTTCACCAATATACACCTGCAAATGTGCCTGGACAATGCAGAGCATACGCATATTAAGAAATACCTTTATCTTATCAAGAACATAATAATTTGCTTGATGGCGCCCTACCCCACACAATATTACCAGTATGGTTAGGTCCTCTAAGTAATGATGGTCTTACCTGGCCTTTATTGGCCACTTATACACCACATCCTGCGGTTGCAAATTTAGCAGTAGCTGAGGTTCGTCGTTTATATACTGAACTAACAGTGATATATAGACGATTAGTACAATTTGTAATGCAAACATTAAATACAAACCCAGCATGTGCTGCTCCAGCACATCTACATGCAGCAACGCCAGGTATAAATCCTGCAACTGTACATTCGATTATGGATAAAGTACTCGCCAAACGAGAGGAATCTCTGTTTTGGTTAGCACAAAAGATTAATGCGCTGGAGGCAGTATTTCCCCATACAGGACCTCAGGATAAACATAGAATATTAACAATGTGCCTGCCCTTTGGGATGGTCCCTACAGTAGGTAACTGTAATACCTGGGGCACGGTGTTTGCCACTCTCTATACAACCGCACATGGTACACTGACACTTTCCAATTTACCGGAGGTGTTGTAACAAATTCAGGATGAATACGGGGCTGCCCCGGCCCTAGATTTAGGGATGCTATTGATGGTCAATTTTGCCACAGTATCCTCAATCATTTTAAGTAATCTTAAAGGGGAAGCGGTGGCGATTGCAGTGCGCATGCGGCTCCGTGACGTTCCTCAACAGGATCAGGAACGAGAGCTGCCTAAAATAATCGCATATACCTATTCTAGTATCAGGCGAGATAGCCTAGGGGCCAGACCATCTAAACCACAATTTCAGGGTAAATCGAGTAAAGAGTCCCCTAAGCAAGCACCTGAGGGTAATAAGAAACACTGGGATAAAAAGCAACAAACTCCTAAAAAAGAGAGGGGAGAATCTCCGCGTACGGAGATCCCGCAGAATAGATTTAATCTCAGAAACAGAGATGCTATAAAAATGCCTGATAGATATCAATATTCTGATACACGCTAATCTCGTTCCTTTCAGGACTCATCGGAAAAACAAAATGCAAGAGGTAGGCGATCAGAGCGAAGGACATAGTACGTGAAATCGAGACAGGAATCACACCGCTCTTCACAGGGTTCTGTTAAAAAGGAAGAGAAACGCACCCAACAAAATCCACAATTCAAAAAGAAAAAAGTGGCAGCAGTCACAGTCCGACATGCCACTCAGGAAGAGGGTCCTCTTGAACAACAAGAAATGGGCTCTAGCACTGCTAGACAGCGCGGCAGAAGGTCACAATAGTCTGCCGGAATCTTCTTCAGCATCAGGAGGTGAAAGCAACTGATGACTTTATACAAGTAGTAGTGTAGTAAACATATATGATGTTTTCTTGGCTGAACAAGATTGGCCACCTGAATTTGCCCGTACCTGCCCATTTGGAGAAGAAGTCATTAAGCCTTCCTTCTCGACTCTTGTTTCAGAGGAACTCGCCGAATCCTATTCCATTGAATGGGCTTTGGCACAAGCACCTGCATTTTACCGAAATCATGTAGGATGGGATAAAGAATCCCCCTACCATGTAATTCCAATTAAAAGTGAACCGCAACCGCAGTATTCTATAAAACATGAAGCAAAAGCACTGGTGAGAGAAATACTCACGCAATTAGAGTACCAGAGTGTAATTGAACCCTGTGTCTCGCCAATGAATAATCCATTATTCCCAGTAGCTAAGCCAGACCATTCATATAGAATAGTCTTAGACTACAGACATTTAAACTGTCATACACGCACCTATGCTATTCAAAACTCGCATAGCACAGCGCTAATGAACAATATAGTTTGTAAAAAATACAAAACAACACTGGACATTTCCAATGTTTTTTTCTCCCAGAATATAGCACCTGAGTGTAGAGACTTAACAAGGTTCAGTGCACTAGGCTCCCAGAAAAAGTTCTGTTGTTTACCTCAGGGGTATAAGAACAGCCCAGGACTGTTCGCACCTCGTGTTACTGCAATTTTGCACGAGATAGACCCTGAAGCATTGTCCTATGTAGATGATATTTATCTCACGGATGATGAATTGCTACAACATTTAAGACGGGTAGCCCGAATTGTTGTCAAATTTGCTGAATTTAGTTACAAATTCAACTTAAAAAAAACAAACATTGCCTTCCTCAGCATCCTGTTCCTGGGATATGAGCTGTCAAGTGAAGGAAAGAGCCTAGCACCACAATTCTTAGAGAAATGTGCACAGTTACAACCAACAAATACGATTAAAAAACTCCAATCTATATTGGGTTTCCCAAATTTTGACAGAACTTACATTCCAGATTATGCTGCACGCATAAAACCTTTATATGATCTAATGCATCCCGATTTTTCAAGTAAACTCTGGACAATTGAACATACACGCATTCTTCGAGAGTTGCAAATAGACATGTTTGCAGCACAACACCTATGCACGAAGGACAACAAAACACATTTGGTCATCAGAATAATAGCTGGGGCCATCGGTTTCACCTATGTGACATTCAATGAAGGTGAGACAGTCCCGATTGCATACAAATCATACTTATATTCAGCGGCAGAACAATGTTTTGCTCCCACTGAGAAAATTCTCACTGCTGTGCAAATGGCTGTCATTAAATAAAGACCTCTTGCCCAACGCATTATTGTTGTTTCTCCGATCCCAGCCCTAGAGGCTGTTACAAAAGCTAGCATTCTAAACGCAAAAGCATTACATCCACGTTGTATACAATGGGCTACGTCTCTGACAGCCACTGATGTAGACTACATTTTTGACCCAAAGTTACAAACTTTACAAATAATTTTTACCATAAGAAATAGAATACCCAGTTCCAGCAAATACATTGCCCATTGAACAATATCACAGAGTCATGTAAACCGAGGGCTCGGCACAACCTGCAATTGGTACTAAACACCAATATTCTGCTGCTTGCGCAGTCGTAAGTGGTTACATGGAGGGCGATACATTTTGTCCTCTACATACCTTTACGCAAACCCTAGGGGATTGTACATCACAGTTGGCAGAACTAAAAGCTCTGCTGGTGGCACTGGAACACACGGATCCTGCACAGCCTACGCTGATTGTTTGTGATTCATATTATTGTGTCCAGTCCTTCAATGAATACCTGCATTATTGGCACCAGAATGGGTTCAGAGATTCCAAAGGCAACACCATCAAATAGAGACTTCTGTGGGGGAAAGTAGAAGATCTGAAAGAGACGCTACCAAATGTCCACGTTGTACATGCACTTGGACACCAGTGCATTGGGATACACGTTGCTAGAAATACATTGGCTGATGAAGTCGCAAAGTCAGCAGTGGCAGTGGCCGCTGTAGCTGCAGTAACTCGTTTGAGTTCAAAACCGGATGCAGACATTTGGGCTGCCATGACAGCTATGGCTGATGGTGCGCCCTATCCTAAAAGATTTCCTAACAAATATTCATACAGAATGGGAGATCGCCTGAACGCTGAAGTTAGAATACCAGGTGTAGGCATAATGGACATTCCCAACAAAGACATAAGACCAGGGTTGATTAAAGCAGCGCATGAGGGGGTGGAATCTGCCCATGCTCGTGTGACGGCTACAAGTTCGATCCTGCAGGCCCGTTATTGGTGGCCAGGTCTTTACAAAGAGACCAAGCAGTATGTCCTTTGTTGTGACATCTGTCAACAAATTAAAGTTGCCTCTGCCAAGTGCCCGCCGCAGACACCCCTCTTAATTTCTTACAAACCATTACAATGTGTGTACTCGGACCACTGTGGTCCCCTATCACCTGATAGTGAATACAAATAAATTTAGGTAGCTGTTGAGTCATGCTCCAGATTTTTATGGATGTGGCCACAACGCTTGGCTGACGCTCAGACTGTTATTAAAGACTTGCGAGTCTTTATTGGTACATATGCGGTTGGGGCCTTCCATTCGGACCAGGGCCCTGCTTTCGCCTCAAGGGCATTCAGGGACGCTATGGCTTCATTGGGAGTCCAACTCCAGTACTTATCTTTATTTCATCCTGAGGGAAAATAGTGTCATGGAGCGATTAAACCGTGATTTAAAGCAATCCTTAACAGCCAGAGTCTTAGGTACGGGTCGTAGTTGGCTTAATCACCTATATTGTGTCCAGGGAGCACTAAATAATCTGCCTAGAAGGTCCCTGGGGGGTCGAACTTCATACGAGTGCCTGTTCGGAACTCGAATGTATGTTCTGGACCTTGATGGTCCTGCCGTGGAGGCAGCCGAAACACCCTTTGACATAAATGAACGTGTCACTGTCTTACAGAATTGCAACAGTTCCGTGATGATAATTCTTCTAACAGTGCCGCCTCCATAGGAATTAATGGATGTGCCTGTAACATCTACCATCTGGATTCCCAAAGTTGGGGATCTTGTACGTGAGAAAGTCACTGTGAAAAAGGAATTTGGCCCTTCCTATCGAGCACCAGTCCCAGTACTAGGGATACACGGAACCAGAACTGTAATTCTACCACCGTTGGCAGATGCCAAAGAAAATTGTTTTGTCTCCATCAACAATGTCAAACTACACCATGTGGCCGATCCTGCACAGCCGACCAAGAGGAACGTCCAGTAGCTCCTGAATTCCTCTCACTACTGGTGAAGAAGTTCCTCTACAAATTGTTTATACCAACACCGACACCTCTCCGAGCTTGGGGAGGGTGGAAGTTCCACTAACATCAAATAATTTAGAAATATTTGACCAAGTTGACTCAACTCCAGCACAGACGGATGGTGCTATCTATAGTGTGCCACCACGGGAAACACAAATTCCACCACTGACAACAGCTCAACCATTTGCACAAACTGCCTCTGGATATTTTGCTGATTTTAACGATGACTTCGAAGACTCATTCGCCTCTTCGACAGCTGACTTGTCAAGTGCACGTAAGCTAAAAAACTGGCTTAAAGAAACGTATTTTATTTTTCCATGGAACTATCTATGGCTCTCTTTGATTGTCCTAGCCTTTCTACTTTGGATTCGTTTTGTCATCACCTTTTTCTTATTAATACATGGTCACTTTCTTCCTGAAAAACCAACAGTTGAACTGGTGGAGGAGGTTTTAAATCCACATTTTTCATCACATAAAGTACGAAGAGACTTATCCTTTGTGAACATTTCCTCAGTACCGAATTCCTGAAGGGATTGTTTGGGACAAAGTAATGTTTGATATATATGGTCAACACGGAAGTCATTCAAATACTGTATGTGTTCAAAGTATCAATGAATTATATAATAAAACCAGGGATTGTTTCTGATGATTGGGATTTGAAAGCAGTTGATTCTATGATGACTGAATTGCAATATTATACTCTCTTTGAAAACAAAGATGTTTATCAATTTAAAGAAAATTTTGGTGATATGTTTTGCTATAATTATTATGGACACCATTTCATGCACAGAGCGAGCAGACACAAAACTGTTTTTAATTATACACAATAGGAACTTTGTCTGACTCCACCACAGGGGAGCTCTAAAACATACTCTGAAAAGTTTGCATATTTTTCTGGACCCAATGTGAAAAGGCTGAGTCATATTATTTTAGCGTACCACCTACTAAAGAAATATATTTATGTTAATGACCATTACGAAATGTATATATTCAGAATCTTTTGTTTCTCAGTTGTCTAAAGAAGGCTATGAATATTGGCTGAAATCGATCGATCTGAAAAGTATATGGGGAACAAAAAATTGGCAAATTAAGGGAAAGGAAGCTTTGTTTAGAGCATGCCTTATTCCTGTACAAATGATCTTTTTAAATGAAACACTACAAAAAACAAGTTGTTTAGGCTTAGCTAAAATTAAGGAATTAAGGCCCGTATTTATACTCCGTTTGCGCTGAATTAGCGTCGTTTTTTTCGACGCAAATTCGGCGCAAAACTAACACCATATTTATACTTTGGCGTTAGACGCGTCTAGCGCCAAAGTATGGGCAAATAGCGTCATTTTTTTGCGTGAACGCCTTCCTTGCGTTAATGAGATGCAAGGAAGGCGTTCCCGTCTAAAAAAATGACGGCGACGCAAATGCGTCGTATTTATACTCCCGGGCAAAAATCACGCCCGGGAGTGGTCGGGTCAAAAAACCCCGCATTTGCGCCACTTTTTAACGCCTGGGTCAGGGTAGGCGTTAAGGGGCCTGTGGGCTCAAAATGAGCCCACAGGTGCCCTCCCATGCCCCCAGGGACCCCCCCTGCCACCCTTGCCCACCCCAGGAGGACACCCAAGGATGGAGGGACCCATCCCAGGGACATTCAGGTAAGTTCAGGTAAGTATAATTTTTTATTTTTTTTAATTTTTTTTGGTGGCATAGGGGGGCCTTATTTGTGCCCCCCTACATGCCACTATGCCCAATGACCATGCCCAGGGGACATAAGTCCCCTGGGCATGGCCATTGGGCAAGGGGGCATGACTCCTGTCTTTACTAAGACAGGAGTCATTTAAATGGCGTCTGGGTGTCGAAAAAAATGGCGCAAATCGGGTTGAGGCGATTTTTTTGCCTCAACCTGACTTGCCCCATTTTAAGACGCCCTAACGCCATTTTCCCCCTACGCCGGCGCTGCCTGGTCTACGTGGTTTTTTTCCACGCACACCAGGCAGCGCCGGTCTGCTAGCCCCGGCTAACGCCATTCCATAAATACGGCGCCCGCATGGCGCTTCAGAATGGCGTTAGACGGCGCAAAATTTTTTGCCGCTAAACTGCGTTAGCGCAGTTTAGCGTCAAAAAGTATAAATATGGGCCCCAGTGCGGTAAAATTGTGCCAGCAATGGTTAAGATCATCCTCACTTGATACGGTTAGAGAACACCTCAGACTCCTGTCTAACACTACTGATCTACAGGGCTTCCTGTTAGGCTGCAGAACACCACGTAGGAAGCGTTTCTTATATGCGGTATATAACGAAATTTGGAAGCTTTCCCAATAGGATGCTGCTGTCCGGTTAAGGCAAATAGATCAGGAAAATCTAAAAAAGGCATTAGCTGTTGTGGATAATGGGATTAACACCTTGTCCGACCGGATTTATACCATAAATATCGTCTCTTCTGCTATAGACATTATACAATCAGATATGTCTTCTTTACACCATGGACAGAGTCAGATCAGGTCCATTATGCAGTTGGGCTTTACGCTTCAAACATTGAAGGCGGGTCGTGTTCCCTGGCAGTATGTCAGTGCAAGTCCCTTTAATTTAACACGACAACAACAACTAATGGCTGAGAAGGAAGCAACTTATGTCATGCTTAACATCGAGAAATTTGAAAAGTTGCCTTTTACTGTGGCCAAAAACCATCTGCTGAATGAATACATGGGGTCATTAATCTGCCTATTTCAACACTTCAACTCACCTCCTGTTTAAAACACATTCCGGTAGGCAGATATGAAAAGTTAGTTACATCTAAGAGGTGTGGGAGCTTCCCTTCTCGTACAAATGCTTCAATGGCATGCAAGAAGTCTTTCTAAGCGGTAGAGAATGTGAAACTTCAGTCGGTCATTCAATGGTTTTTAAACAGCTGTCCTTGCATGGGGTGTGTATCGCCTCTGCTGCGAACTTGGCTTGTTATCTGAAGGGAGTTCCAGTCCCTTTGATTAGACCTCCGTTCCAGGTGCTTTCAAACGGCAGCTACGTCCTCCTCAAAGGTGAAGACTGTTATGGCATGCAGGCCAGAATAGTTTACGTTGTTTCAGTCTCTAAGGTCGTTACATGCTGCGGGAACGTACTCTTTCCCCCCACTAAAATTAAGGAGGTAGCTGATATTTGGCCTCACATTGGTACTTCAAACGTGAATTTTGACGAGTTGAGCAGACTCCAGGCTTTCCTGTTTCAAAAGCATGTGGCCCTTACATCTGCGCGCAAGACCTACGCACTTCAAGTGGCAAGGTCATCGGCAGAAATACAGTCTGTGTTAAATACAAACTTTCCGGGACACTTTGGTGAACTTTTGGGACGAATATTTAATGTGTCCAGTACAACTGGAATTGCACATTTTTTCAAAGCTGTTGGTTCTGGTTTCATTCACACCTTTGTATTCGGTTTGATACCTTCAGCTATCCACTCAAGTATCTCTAGTATTTTCCGGGGATTTCTGATAACTTTGGTTTTATTAGCTGGCATCCTGCTGTTGCTGTTTTGTACGCGCAATGGCTGTCCCACCGCAACGAGGAGAAATGATGGCGCTCCCATCAGCGCAGCTGTGCAATGAACGTATGATGCAGTATTTTGGAGCAACACTCCAGGAACAATTGGAGTGTGGCTGATCTTTGTCATTCAGACCGATTTTGCATTGTGGGCAGCCCGTGTTTCGATGCCTCTGGTGCTCATGCAGTGGAAATCTGTCTTTCGCAGCATCGCTTGCCTGCAGTAGATGCTGGTCTGTTGATGTTCTCACTGAGGTTTCTTTATCGGACATGCGCATTGAGGTTGCGTTTGCTACGTGAAGCTACTTATGAGTTACCCTTCCTGGAGGAAGTTGTTCACGACTCATCACTGGGCACACCACAGGATGCCACCTTGGTTGACACTGGGGCTAGGGAACACACCTGCTCCTTCTCGGCAAGGACTTCCCGATTCTAACATCGCCCGAAGTGGAGGATCTCCTATTCTCCATGACTCGTACCTAGATTGGAACTTTTCTAAATTGTCATGCCCTTCAAATTCAGTTTTATGCCACATGCTCATGTTGTAAATTGTCATGTAGGATGCTTGTGTGTCCCTTCAACTTGTCCGAATTGACTTTGCTTTTATATATATCATAGGTTGGGCTTTTTAGCGATAAAATTTTGGCTTTGGCTTTGAACCACTTTCAACCGACAAGGGGAGGGTGTTGGGTAGCCATTTTAGTTGGAGCTCTATGCATGTTATTTTAACACACTAGGCCGCTGTGCACCATAACCTAGATATATTTTATTCAGCTTCAATTTATTATTATTACAATAACCATTTTTACAGTCTTGTTTATTTTCATCTATCTAACTGTTTTCACCTAGGCCCGATTTCTGTTCTCAAACAAGACATTCTTGATCACTCTGTGCTTCATTCAAGGCTGCAGTTCGGTACATTGCTGGTGAACGTGGTAGAAGTTTAGTCTCCAGTGTTCGTAGAAAATACACATCCTTACTTGGGGAAATTTTCTCAGAACATCAGCTGTGTAATTATATAAAAACTTCCTTGTCCCTTACACGTTAGAGGGAGATTCCAGCCAGGGAACCACGACTGTATGCTGATTGCTGAATGCTTCACTACAGATGCTAACGCAAACCACAGGCATTTGCTCAGGTATGGGGGTTGATGTCTTCCCAGGGGAACCTGAAAGGCAGAATTAGAGCTTAACATGCTGTGCTTAAATTACAACCTAGATAGGAAATAGTCCCTTGGTTATAGTGACAATATGATATAGTTGTTTTTATGCTTCACTCTTCTCGTCACAATTCTAATACTGTCATGTTGTGTCGTCCTGGTTATTGCAGCTCACACTTTGCTATCCAAAATAAAGTCGTTTTATTAAACTCATTATTGAAATATATACTGCCTCTGTTTGTCATTTATATCTAAGATGAGACTGAATTGTAAATGAGAGAACCGGATGCGACCTGAGTGACCACGACTTCCCTGAGAAGCCTAGTATGTCATGCGCTCGGCTGCCCAATCATCACTATCCTTTGGTCGGGATGAGGCACTGCTAGTTGGCCGGAGCAAAACCCAGATTGGAGTGACAGGTGTCACCCGCAGTGGGTTAGACTCAGTCTCCCACACCGCAGGCAATTCTGCTGCTCAAAATCCAGTAGTCTAATTAGAATAATGAGTGCCTACGCGACAACATGATGTTATTTAGTGTGTAAATGTAGTTGAACACATTGTTCATGTTATTATTGACAACAGCTAAAGCTTTCTGCAAATTTTCCTGATCTATTTGCTTTAACCGGAAAGCAACTTCATCTTGGGAAAGCTTCCATATTTCCTTCTATATTGCATTTAAGAAATGTTTTGTGCGTGATTTCCTGGAACCTAACAAGAAGTCTTGTAAGTCTATGGGGGTCATTACAACCCTGGCGGACGGTGTTAAAGCTGCGGAAATACCGCAAACAGGCCGGCGGACAAAAAAAGGGAATTCCTGAAACAGGTACGTAGGCGCCGAAGACACCGGTGAGTACTGCACCTACGACATGGGGGAGGGGAGAGGCAAAAGTTAGGGGGACACCCACCAAACACCCCCACCTTCGCATATTACAACATACACACCAATGCATTCACAAAAATCACAGTAACAACCCACAATCCCCCCGGAAGAATGAAAAGACAATGCGAAATTCGGTCAAAATTTATAATGTGCCAATTTACATGTCATACAAAAATATACAGATGTATATTTGAAAATCAGTCATAATTATATATTCAATACGAGAAGTAGTGCAGATATGTACACAACAATGTCCGTGCACCAACAGTCCAAAAATGCATGGGCGAGGCCCACAAACGATACCTGAACAATCGGAGAGAACACTGCCGGGGCATCAGATAGAAATACTACAGCCACCTAAGGGGGAAGGGAAGGGGGGGCACCTCAGCCAGATGAATGCGAAGCCAGATCCACGACGGGGCTCCATGCCCATTGATGTATCCTGGGAAGTGCAAAGCCACAGTCTTTCAAGTCTCTACAGTGGGTGGTTTGCCCACTGTGCCATCCTGGGGAGTGCAAAGCCACAGTCTCACAAGTCTCTACAGTGGGTGGTTTGCCCACTGTGCCATCCTGGGGAGTGCAAAGCCTCAGTCTCTCAAGTCTCTACAGTGGGTGGTTTGCCCACTGTGCCATCCTGGGGAGTGCAAAGCCACAGTCTCTCAAGTCTCCACAGTGGGTGGTTTGCCCACTGTGCCATCCTGGGGAGTGCAAAGCCACAGTCTCTCAAGTAGATGCAGTTCTCTACTGGTACTGGGTGGGACTGGTGCCCAGACTGGATGAGTCTCTCCATGAAAGTTCATGTCCTGTCACTGTGGGATAAGGATGCCTGATGTGGCGGCCTTTTCATTCCTACACGGTGCTTGCCCTGTTCAGCGGTCTTCACCATTGCGGTCTTGGCCCTGTTCAGCAGTGCTTTGCCATGGCGGTCTTTGCCCTGTTCAGCGGTGCTTTGCCATGGCGGTCTTTGCCCTGTTCAGCGGTGCTTTGACATGGCGGTCTTTGCCCTGTTCAGCGGTGCTTTGCCATGGCGGTTCTGGACTGTTCAGCTGTGCTTTGAAATGGCGGTCTTTGCCCTGTTCAGCGGTGCTTTGCCATGGTGGTTCTGGACTGTTCAGCAGTGCTTTGACATGGCGGTCTTTGCCCTGTTCAGCGGTGCTTTGCCATGACGGTTCTGGACTTTTCAGCGGTGCTTTGACATGGCGGTTCTGATACGGACATTGGTGTGTGGCATGACGTTCTCTACACTGGGCATTGGTGTGTGGCATGACGTTCTCTACACTGGGAATTGGTGTGTGGCATGACGTTCCATCATTGCCCAGCGGGGCTGTGGCAGCCGGGGCCCTCCTGGGCTGTGACTCCGGCGGTGGTCTCTGGACCAGTGACGATACTTATGCCCTCCTGGGCTGTGACTCCGGCGGTGGTCTCTGGAACAGTGACGATACTTGGGCCCTCCTGGGCTGTGACTCCGGTGGTGGTCTCCTGACCACTGACGATACTTGAGCCCTCCTGGGCTGTGACTCTGGCGCTGGTCTCTGGACCAGTGACGATACTTGGGCCCTCCTGGGCTGTGACTCCGGCGGTGGTCTCCTGACCAGTGACGATACTTGGGCCCTCCTGGGCTGTGACTCCGGCGGTGGTCTCCTGATCAGTGACAATACTTGAGCCCTCCTGGGCTGTGACTCCGGCGGTGGTCTCCTGACCAGTGACGATACTTGAGCCCTCCTCGGCTGTGACTCCGACGGTGGTCTCTGGACCAGTGACGACGGTGCTGGCGGTTGTGTATGGACCGCCGGAAATGATGGCGCACTTCTCCGCCGTGACACTCACAACAGGCAGGGCAGACTTCCTCTGGACCTTCCCCACCTTTGGTGGAGTCACAGCTGACTCACCAATCCCCTTCGAACCCATGTCAGTTGTTGTCCCACCAGGAGTCTTAACACGGTCCCGTTGTCCACTTTCAAATTTTAGAGCCTTTACAGGGGGTGGGCTGCCAGTGCCTTGGCTCCGGGTCCTACTGCCTGCCCTAGTGGCCTGTGCACTCCACAAGCCTTTAACACGCACCACTGGTATTGGAGGCTTTTTGGCTGAGGCGCTACGACGGTACTGATGAATTGGAGGGGGGGTGGGGGCAAAAAGGTCAATTTTACAGAGGAACAGTTTCTGACGAACACTGGGATGGGTAGCTGGAGGGGGTCTGGGAGTGGAGGAAGAAAGGGTGGTTGTCGGAGGTGTCACTTTAGCTGTTTTGGGTGCAGGTGCAGGTACTGGAGGCTGTCGTGAGGTGGATGGATGTTGGGTGAGTGATTGCCGGCGTTTGTGTACTTTGGGAGGGGGCATCACAGACACACTGGGAGAGGACACAGGGGACGTGTAAATGGCAGTGGAGGTGGTGAGTGCAGGTGAGCGGCTTGTGGTGCTGGGTGTCCTGGTGCGATTCCTGGTGCCTGTAGATGTGGTGCATGCAGGTGTGTGTGTAGACGAGACAGGGAGGGAGGAGGGAGAAGAGGAGGAGGGGGACACAGTGGCGGGGGTCTTGCCATCTTGCTCTGTCCTGTTCCTGGATCTCAGGGACCGCTTGCGTGGTGGTTGTCCGTCTGCAGGGGGTGGGGTGCTGGTGTGGTGGTCCTGTGGCAGGGCGTCCTGTCCACTAGCACCGGCAGAGGTGGTGGGCAGTTCATCGTTGTGGCTAGTGTCAGGGGCCCCTTGGAGTGCCACGGTGTCATTAAAGGTCTGCTGTATGTCCTTCAGCACCCCTACGATGGTGGCCAGGGCGGAGCCAATGGTCCTGAGCTCCTCCCTGAACCCCAAATACTGCTCCTCCTGCAGGCGCAGGGTCTCCTGCAACTTGTCCAGGACCGTCGCCATCGTCTCCTGGGAGTGGCTCCCATGAGGGAGGAGAGGGCCTCGTGGAGAGTTGGTTCCCTAGGCCTGTCCTCCCTCTGTCGCACAGCAGCCCTCCCAGTTCCCCTATGTTCCTGGGCCTCCGTCCCCTGGACCGTGTGCCCACTACCACTGCCCCCAGGTACCTGTTGTTGTTGGGGTGGTGGGTTACCCTGGGTGCCCTGTAGTGGTGGACACACCGCTGATTGACCTGTCCTGGGTAGGGAGGTTTGGGCCCGCTGGGTGGGTGCTGTGCTGGTGTTACCAGAGGGTGGAAGGTCGGTGTTGGGCTGTGCCTGTGCAAGGGGAACCGACTGTCCTGAGGCCCACAATGGTCCGGGCTGGTCATCAAGAGCCAGTAGGGCAGAGCTGCTCTCGTCACTGTGAGCCTCTTCTGGGGGTGGAGTGGTGTTGTCTGGACCCTCTGGTGTGGTGACGGTCCTTCGGGTTCCTGCAGGGGCATAAGAGCATGATAATAGCATGTGTGTGTGTCATGGTGTGCAATGGGTGGGTGTTTGTGTACCCCAGTGCAAGCATTCCTGTGTGGGGGCTTGTGTGATGATGGTTGGGGGGGTGTTATGGGTATGTGCAGTGAGCATGCTTTAGTGAGGGGTGACCATGCTTAGTTGTGTCATGCAGGGCTTGGTGTTGGGATGGGTGGTTTGTGTTATGGGTACATTAGTGAGGATTTGGAGTGATAGGGGAGGGGTGAGGGTGGGGGGGTGTGATAGCATGCAGGTAAGGTGGGGGATATGATAGTTAAGATTTGACTTACCAGTGTCCCATCCTCCACCGACTCCTCCGAGGCCCTCAGGATGCAAGATGGTCAAGACTTGCTCCTGCCATGTTGTTAGTTGTGGGGGAGGAGGTGGGGGTCCACTGCCAGTCCGCTGAACCGTGATGTTGTGCCTGGAGTCCGTTGAACGCACCTTCCCCCGTAGGTCGTTCCACCTCTTCCTGATGTCCTCCCTATTTCTTGGCTGCTGTCCCACGGCGTTCACCCTATCCACTATTCTGCGCCATAACTCTATCTTGCTGGCTATTGATGTGTGCTGTACCTGTGAGCCAAATAGCTGTGGCTCTACCCGGACGATTTCCTCCAACATGACCTGGAGCTCCTCCTCGGAGAAGCGGGGGTGTCTTTGGCGTGCTATGGGGTGGTGTGGGTGAGGTGTGGGGTGGTGTATGTGGTGATGAGTGTGGTGTGTGGTGTTTTGTGCGTGGCTGTTGTGTGGGTGATGGTGTTGTGTGCCTCTGTGTGATGGGGTTGTCAATTACTGTGCTGTCTCTCTGGCCTTCTTTCAGAATTTCTGGTTGTAGGGGTTTGTGGGTGATGTGGGTGTGTGTTTTATATTGTGTTGGGTGTGTGGGAGTGGTGTGTGTATGTGTATCAGGTGTGTGTATTTGTAATTGTCCAATGTGGCGGTGTTTTGTATGTGTGTGTGTATTTTGAGCGCGGCGTTGTGTACCGCCAATGGAATACCGTGGTTGAATGACCGCCGCGTGGATTTGTGGGTCGTAATAGCATGGGCGTGTTTCTGTTGGCGTGGAGGTGGAGGATTTGTTTCCACATGTTTATCACTGACCTTTGGTGTGGCGGTGTTGTGTGGGTGTCTAAATTTCGGCAGATTCCGAGATGTGTGTCATAATAGCTGTGGCGGTCTACCGCGGCGGTGTATTGGCGGTCTTCTGCACGGCGGTAAGCGCCTTTTACCGCAAATGTTGTAATGACCACCTATTTCTTCTGACAGGGAACTAAGGTGTTCTTTAATGGTTGTTAGTGGGGAGAAGTTTAACAATTGTTGACATTGTATGCTTACATTATGGCCCATTTTATAGGAAAATGATGGAGCGTGACACTGCACCAGAATTGTCAGCTTCACACTCCGTCATTTTCACAATGCAGGGATGCGCCGTATTTAATTGAATACGGCACACCCCTGTGTTGTTCCATGTGCTGGCGCTAAATTTAGCTGCCAAAGCAGGCATACTTGCACCATCATGCAAGGATGTCTGCGTTGAGGGGTTTGATTGTTTATGTGCAGGAAGGTGTCCCTTTCTGCACATAAACAATCACTAATGGCGATTTGGCACTTCTGTGTGTGTTGCAGAATGTAGCACACACAGAATTGCCAAAGCATCATTTTCAAATGATTGTTTAGGTGCAGGAAGGGACACCTTCCCACACATAAACAATCATGTCTAGCATTTTGATGTTTCTATGTGTGCTGGAGAATGCAGCAAACATAGAAAAAGCAAAAAACAAGGAGGAATAAAAGTATTCCTCCTTGTTGAGTCTTGCTAACGCCAAACTTGTAAATCTGAGGCAGCATCAAAATGCAATGGGTTTTGCTGTGGCACGACCACTGCAACACCCATTACATGCCCCTTCCACTCAAGGGATGCGTGTGAAGGGGTCGTATTTACAAAGTGCCATTCAGCCAAAAAAATTGGCTTAAAGCCACCTTATAAATATGGTACAGGGCATAGAGCCACCGGAGTGTCACAAAATAAATATGCCTCTATATGTGTTGATGATACCAAAGTGCTGTGCGGTGATGTAATGAAGGTCAGGTTGGTTCGTTCTAAAACTCAGTGTGGAGGTTACAAAAATGGCATGACAACCATTTGTGTCCACTGGCCACAAAAACCACCCATTGGGACCTGAAAATTGAATTAAAGGTTCCGTTCCTGACCCACCCTTCGAGTTGTTCTTCAGTGACATTTAAAATCTTTTGACATTTCTCAAATTTAGCTGGTCAGGGCATACTGGCCATATTCAATTCTTTAAATTTCGCCAAGCCTAAGCAACTTGTTTGTTGCACAGTTTCATTGAGAAATATATTTAGTAATGGAATAAGTGATGCTCTGACTTAAGCTCCCCTGCCCTGTATATGCCAATTTCTAGTTCCCAACACACTTTTTAAGTCAATCAAATTCAACCAATATTCATAGCCTTCTATAGCCAGCTGGGAAACTAAGGAATCAGAATAAATCAGTTTCATATCAGTTAATGAAATGTTCAGCAATTTTGGAGGTGGCAATTTAAAATAATAGGAATCAGCATTTTTGACATCATGCCCTATAAAATACAAGAACCTTTCCACATAATTTTTTGTTTTGGAACTCCCCACCGGTGGAGCCAGACAATGTTCTAATTGTGTGCAATTATAAACAGTTCTCAGGGTGCTGGCTTCATGCAGAAAATTATTTCCATAATGATGGTAACAAAACATTTCCCCATAATTTGCCATTGTCATATAAACATTGTTACTTTCAAACACAGTGTGATATTCAAGCTCAGAAGCATAGAACCAACAGTTTTACATACCAGTCATCGTAAACAACCCCTGGAGTTATGATATAATGCATGGATGATTTGAATACATATAGAATTTGAATCCTTTCTGTGGGACAGAAGATATTGAACAATACTTTATTTCAAACAATCCCATCAGGAATCGGAATAGCTGAAATGTTCACTAGGGACAAGTTTCTTTGGACCTTATGTGAGGACACATGAGATTTTAAAACCTGATCCACCAATTCAACAGCAGAGCATTTAGGATGACAGTGACCATGTATCAGCAGAAAGAAAAGGATTATAAAACCAATTCAAAGAAGGAAGGCAAGAAAAGTCAGAACTATCCGCAGATAATATGACGGATGAATCAAATAGATGTTTTTAAACCAGTGGAAAAGCTTACATGCTCTTGATACAGCTGCTACAGAAGAGGCTGAAGATTTGAAAATGAGTCATTGATGTTGGAAAAATAACCAGAAGTAATTTGTACAAATAATGGGGCTGATAGATGAGAACTGACAGGTGTATCCCTTGGTGGTTCCTAGTAAACAATTCCATCCGTTTGAGTTGAATTTGAATAATACAGGATTTTAAACATTTCTTTTCGTAATGTGATGATAGGAACTAACAAAAAATCTTTTTCCACCCTCCGAAGAATAAGGAAGTATCTTCGTTGCTGTTTATTGTTTCTACATGAACATCCTGAATGGGTAGTGAGAGGGGTACGAGAGCTACCCAGGAGTCCTTGTTGCCTACTGTGTAAGACTTGTCACATGGTGGAGTTTGACATTGTCAATTGTAATGAAATAATTTTCTTTAGAGCCAAGCAGTGGTGGTAGAATGAGAGTTCTGGTACTCCATATCCCGGGGACTGGAATTAGTGCTCTATATGATGGGCCAAATTTCTTCTTTACACCAATCTTTTCTCACACTAGATCCCCAACTTTAGGAATCCAAGCAGTTGATGTTTTGGGTAAATCCCTCATTCCCAAGGTGGCAGCATGTAAGCCAGTGACACATTCATTTAGGTTAAAAGGTGATTCTGCCGCCACCTCACAAGAGACATCAAGATCTGGGACATGCATAGGTAAGCCAAACAGGACTTCGTATGGAATACATCCTCCCAGAGACCTTCTGGGCAGATTTGTTATTGCTCTTTGGACTCCATACAGGTGGTGCAGACAACTATGACCTGTACCTAATACTCTCACTGTGAAGGATTGCTTTGAGTCTTGGTTTTTCCACTCCATGACTGAATTTCCCTTGGGATGGTAGGAAGACAAGAAATGGAGTTGAACACCCATTGTTGCCATGATGTCCCTGAATGCCCTTGAGGCAAAAGCAGGGCCCTGGTCCAAGTTGAATGCTGCAGCTGCATATGTCCTGATAAAGACTTGCAAATCCTTGATAAAAGTTTGAGTATCAGCCAATTGTTGTGGCCATACCCATAGAAATATGGAGCATGAATCATCAGCGACTAAAATATATTTGTAAGAACTATCAGGTTGCAAGGGACCACAGTAGTCCAGGTACATATGTTGAAATGGTTTGTTGGAAACCGAGAGAGGTGTCTGTGGTGGAGGTTTGATGGTGAACCCTTCCATTTGTTGGCAGTTGTCACAACAAAGGACATACTGTCTGGCCTGTTTATATAGACCTGGCCACCAATAGCACTCTTGCAGTAATGAAACAATAGCTGCCACACCTGCATGGGCAGATGCAGCCCCCTCATTTGCCTCATTTATGAGATCTAGTCGCTGGTGTTGGTTGGGGATCACACGATCACACACCCCTGAAATGGCTGCAAATGTAATGTTTTGGGCACCTAAGTGCTAGGAATATTTGGCAGGATGTGACTTTGGTAAGGCCTTGCTGTCGTCCGAAGCCTTCACAGCAACCAGTGTTTCATCATTCAGTCCCATATGTGAATGAGTAAGCGCAGCAACAGAAGCCGTGGCTACTGCTGGTTTGGCTGCCTCATCAGTCAAAATGTTTACTACAACGTGTACACCAACATGTTGGTGACCCAATGTATGAACTACATGAGCCTTTAATAGCTTCGCTTTGAGATCTACTACCTTCCCCTACAAACATTTGTATTTGATGGTGCTCCCTTTTGAATCCTTGAAGCCATTACGGTACCAATAGTGTAAGTATTTATTGAAGGATTGGACAAAGTAGTACTAATCATACACAATGAGAAAGTTCAGGATGCATGTGTACCAGTGGCAAGATTAGAGCCTTAAGCTCTGCAAGTTGTGCTTTTAGTATGGTGTCACCTTCATTGAATTTTACATAAGTGAACCCAATGGCACCAGGAAATACCCTGATGACCAACTTTGTTTTGTTGTCACGTGTGTGTAAATATTTATGTTGATACTGAATTAATCAAATTTTGCACAAATGAAGTTGCATCACCTCTGTTAGATTCCTCTGTCATGAAATCTCGTCAACCCCAGCACGTAGGTACGTGGTCAGGCAGGCTCTGCGACCCAGGCCTGAAGGTTAATGACTGACAGGTCACAGGAAGGGTACACTTAGCTGACAGCCAAATGCACAAACAGAGAAATTTAGATAAGATCCTACAAATAGGCAGCAACACTACAATGGTCCCCAGAGACTGGCCCTAATAATGCCCAGAGGGATGCATCATTCTCTAAATGCCATATGGTTAGATGCCACATGTAGTTAGGCACACTTAGACAATCAGGACAACCCACACGCAGTGACCGCGCACCCCTTAGGCCAGACATCTAGACATGTACTCTCTGGCCCACATTGTGCCCAAACCAGGACGAAGTCCACCTGCATTCCCTAACTGAAATTGTATTTACAACTGCTTGACAACTTTTCATACTTTTCACCAAGGAAGGAACGTTTGTATGATTTTACTGCACCCAGTGAATTATGTAAAACATGCTTCAACTCAATGTACAGTGAGAGACAGTCCTCAGACCCCTGGTGCTGTAACTGCTCTCCCAGCCGTAATGTACAATTGAAGAAACCATTTCCTATTTTCCCAGACGCCTCTTGTCTTTTGTTTTTAAGACAAATTCTCATTTGAGCAACAGTTAGCTTCAAGCATGTCCTGTTGCAATGCTCTAAGAATGTCAACTGTCCAATGTTTGCTTGACAAGTCTAGATGTATTATTTCATACAGTGCTTTTGTGCATTTTGCATAGTCTACAATGTGACTACTGCTAAAGTTGAAAAAGCCCAACAATGAGGCTTTATGATGGTTTAAGGAGGTTGTGACTGTGTGCTTTTTTCTAGAAAGTGAGGTGCTAAATTCTTTACCTCATCTGACAATCCGTATCCCAAAAATTGAACACTGGGAAAAGCAATTTTGGTTTTCATGAAATTAAATTTGTAGCTCAATTCGGCAAATCCCACAACCATGCAAACCGCCCATATTAGGTGTGTATTGAGGTTGTCATGTATAAGGTAGATGTCATCTACATAGTACAACGCCTCAGGTCAATATCATGTAATATTAATGTTACAAGGGCTAAGAACAAACCTTGACAGTTCTTATACCCTTCAGGGAGTCGGCAACATTTCCTTTGAGAGCCAAGCACACTGAAGGCACTGAATTCTTGACTTTCAGGAGCTAAGTTTTGGCAGAAAAACCCATTGAAACTATCCAAGGTTGTTTTGTATTTTTTGCAGACACTGCGCTGTGTACATTCTGTATTACAAATGTGCATGTATGAATGTTAAGGTGTCTATAATCTAAGTCTATTGTATAGGAATGGTCTGGCTTCACAACGAGAAAAAAAGATTGCTCATTGGTGAAATGCAGGGTTCAATTACTCCCTGGTACTCGAGTTGTGAGAGTATTTCTCTCACTGTTTTTTTAATCTCATGATTAATAGGGTATTGTGGTTGGACCTGTGGTGTTGATTTAATTTGTATAACATAGTAGGCGGAATCTCTATGCCACCCTAAATGGTTGCAGTACAGTGCTGGAGCCCGCAACAATGCCCAATCTACGGCAAAAGCTTCTTTTGGTACATCTGGAACGAGGACCAAGACAGATGGCAAAATTACATCTTCCCCTTGTGGGAGATTGCAGACAAATTCAGGTGGCCTTTTTCGGCCAGTACGATATCATAACTCTGGGTCATTATGACCCCGGCGGTTGGTGGTAATGTGGCTGTAGTACCGCCAACAGGCTGGCGGTACATAACGCCACATTATGACATTGGCCGGTTGGCTGAAGCCAACCCGCCAATGTACCACTCCAACCGCCATGGTGGTAGCAGCCGCCGGCCTGGAGATAACCATCTCCAGCTCGGCAGCCGCTATTGTACTGCCTCAGGCATTTTAACACAGCCTACAACCATGGGTTTTGTGTTGTCCGTAACACCACGAAAACCATGGCAATAGATCCTATCAGTGACAGGGAATTCCTTCCCTGTCACTGATATGAGGCCCCTCCCTCCCAACACTCCCCAGATGTCCCCCATGCCTCCTCCATCCACGCTCCCCCTTCCAATCTTCCCCCTACAAACACACGCAGACACGCACCACGCATACACACACCCACTCACACAGGCATACACGTATTCATATACGCGTGCATCTATTCACTCATACACACATTCGCACCACAGTCACACTGACACGCAGACTTGCAATCACATATCCATACTTACACGCATTCTCACACATGCATACACGCACGCACACAACACTACACATACATTTGCATTCACGCACACACGCACACACTCATGTACACACTCCCACACACACATAACACCCACACCCCCTCCCCTTTGGGAAACCCAATTTACCTGAATCCAGGGGGTCTTCCGGCAGGGGACAGGGCACTGCTAACGCCAGCAGCGCCCACCAGCAGAACACCCCCAGGCTGTATTATTTCTCATAATACGACTGGCGGCGGTCTACTGGCGTGGCGCTGCTGGTGGTAGCAGCACCACCTTAACTCCCTCCGCCCCTCTTGTGGCAGAAATCCGGCTGTGGTCATAGTATGTCGGACGGCTGTTAGCTACGGCGACGATCTTTTGGTGGCCGTCACCGCGGCAGTAGGCAGCATTTACTGCCAATGTCATAATGAGGGCCCAAGTGTTAATCATCCCCAAAATATAACTTTAATTGTGCACTCTATGTCTCCCTCAATTTGCATTGTCACTCTGTAAACCCTGTCGGATAGGGAGACTTGTCTGTCCACAGTTTCGGCTTCAAGAAAGCTCTTGAAGATTCTGGTGACCTTTTGTAACCTTTGCCCCACTGTCCAGCAGAATCACTGCCCAGGTCCTGTTCTTCAGTAAAGTTCTCAATATGTGTGGCATTTTTTAGCTTGAATGACTGCAACCTTTTTCTTTTTATATTGCATTTTTATTGTGGAAGTTTCTTTTCCATTTTGATTGAAACTTCAGATGAGCGTTGTGAATCTTTTCTTGGTTTCACATATTCGTTTCGATGTTCTTACCACCCTCCTCCCTCATTACATTTGTCGGGTGCGGCGTTCTTTTTTTCCAGCTCACGAAAACCAAAGCAAAACAACTCTAATACTGTACTTTTTTCTTCTCAATTACAGAAAGCTTCTTATAATGCATCACTACAAATTGATTTGTTGTCCACTCCGGCATGTAATCTATCAAATTATCTTAAAATCAATTAATCTAAATTACTTAATTGTTCACATTTCAAGACGTAGATGTCTCTTTATGGGAAGTAAGATCCTATTGTCCAGTTGATAATGCAAATTTTGTTTCACCAACTGCAAACAGAGCTGAATTGTTTATGTAAGCATCACATCTTATTGGCCTATTGAAATCATAACGGATTTGTTTAATATAATCGTCACCACTCATTGGTTAAAGAGAGGTGATATTAGTATAACATACAAATTCAGTTCCAGAGAAAACAATGGAAGTTTTGCCCAGTTTATAGCTCTCAATAAATGAAGGTGTGGGAATAATGCCCATGGACATAACATATGTGATAATATTCTTCTGAGATATTTATCAAATTTAATATGCTTCTATCGTTCTAATAAAATTAATGTAAATTACTGAAAAACTAAACAACCGTAATTAAGAAGTTAATCCCCGAAACAGTTAAATACTATGAACATTTATGGTGAATATTTTTGCAGCCTAGAGAAATAGCCAATTTTGAACGACACGTTTTCCCGGTCCCTGTGTTTTTATCCAGTTCAATATATGCACATTTTACATAATTTAATTATATAAACACTTTTTAATACAAGGCTAATCATTTCTCATTAAAAACAAATCTTTATTTGGTGTACAGAAAGCCATCTTCTCTGCACAAGACACTATTCATACTTGCATAACTATTTTAATTACGAGGCGCATTCTGCTTCATTCATTGAGGGTTAGGAAAGTAATAATTCAGTTTAGTCATGATATATATGAGTAAGTCTTTCAAACACTTGCTATGTATTTTTAAGCCATCCTAAATATATATCATAGAGTTTGCTACAATTTGAACTCATACACAAATATTCATCAATATTTTGCCAGATTAAAAACCTCAATGTGTTCCCAATATTGTTCTCTGCTCCCAAATATATATTACATAAATCTTTTTAGCCATTCTGACGATATCTGTTAACTGTAGGTTTTAGTGAGCACTTCGACTCCTTTGATAAACAAGCAAAACTAATTTCACTTCCAACAAATGATTTGTGTTTGAGAATAATGAGGATTATTCTTCATGCTTCTTGTGCCACATGATACATTTGCTGTAACGGTAAACGTAGATCTATAAATAGTACACCACGGAAATAAATTTCTTTTTCATAAAAACAGCCTCAATCCCTTTTTTCCAACCTCATAGAAATCCTGAATCCAGGAAATAATTTACCACACTTTGCACTGCAATAATTGTTTGTAGACATGATAAATGAGATCAGGCAACACATTTAACAGACTCAAATCAAGCCTTTAATTCTTCACTGACCCCTATGCATTTTCCCAAAATGGACCCTCTTTAAGTTATTCAAAATTGTTTCATGTATCCTCATCACTATCAAAGCCAAGGCCAACACGCTGCCAGTCCAATCATAAAGACTTGCACTGAAATGCTCCCATTCTTGCTGAACATACGCATTTTAACGCCTTTCCCCCTTCCCTCCAGTGCTGAGCCCTTTTTTGGCTATTTGGGGTAGTTTGCGTTTAGGCCCCATAACTTTTTGCCCACATAAGATATCCAATCCAAATTTTAATCACTTTTTCCAACATGCTGGGGATTCTAAAGGTACCCAGAGTTTGTGGGTTCCCTTGGAGGAGACCAAGAAATTAGCCAAAATACAGCTAACATTTGTTTTTTTGGGAAATAAATGGCAAAATAGCGCTGCAGATGAAAGTATCTGTTTTTCCCCCTGCAAATGGGATCAAGGATGGGTTTATGGTGCTAAAATTTCTGTCTACGTTTTCTTCTGTATCTTTCCACCTCTGGCAGATTTTTGAAAACAATATGCTGTTATGTCTGCTGGACCAGTCAGGTTGACGGGATATATAGGGCTTGTAGGTTCAATAAGAATCCAAGGTACCCACAGCCAATAAATGAGCTGCACCTTGCAATAGTTTTTCATTTTATACCTGGTATAAAGCAATTAATTTGGTAAAATATAAAGAGCAAAAAATAGATATCAAGGAACCCTATGTATTTCCAAATTGGGCACACGATATGGAGTTTAGAAGCAGTGGTTATTTGCACAGCTCTGAAATCGGGGGTACCCTTACTATCATGTGAATTACAGGGCATTTCTCAAAATGACGTCTTCCTTACACATTGTCTTACATTTGAAAGACACAAATGTACAGAAAGACAATTGGCAATAACACTTCTATTCTGTGTTCCTCCAAGTCTCCAGATGAAAATGGCACCTCACTTGTGTGGGTAGGCCTAGTGCCCACCACTGAAAATGATCCAGACATACCGTGGACACATCACATTTTACCAATGAAAACATGTATTTTTTGCAAAGTTCCTAGCTGTGGATTTTGGGCTCTAGCTCAGCCAGCACATAAAGAAACCTTGCAATCCTATATAGTTTTTTAAACTAGACACCTAGGGAATCCAGAATGGGGTGACGTTTGGAGTTCTCATCAGGTTCTGTCACCCAGAATCCTTTGCAAACCTCAACATTTCAGCGATGCAAAGTTCTGTAATCTGAGGGGATCCACAAACATCCTTCCACACAGCATTTTCCCAAGTCACACAGTAAGAATGGTACCTCACTTTTGTGGGTAGGTGTGAGAAACCTGGATTGCAGAAGCCCCCATTTTTTACTTTATGCTGGTATTTTCTTGACTCGGATGGTGCCCTGGGTACTGCTCACCAGCCCTAGGGCCTGTGCTCTGTGTAAAATGAGTATGCAAATTAGACTAATTATAATTGACTATGTCAACCTACCTATACATCCCTAGTCTATGGTAGGGCATGTAGGTTTAGAGACCCCAGCATAGGTGGTGCACCCAAAGGTAAACTGCTGAGGAGCCCATTGTCATTTTAAAGGCAAGCCTGCCTTGCTGGCTCCTTTTAAATTAAAGTTACATGCAAATTCGACTTTGGAATTAAAAGTACTTCCAAAACTCTTAAACTACCTCTTTTTTTGCATTTAGGTCACCCTTAAGGTGTGTCATAGGTGCTCCCAGGGTTGGGTGCAGTGTAACGATAAACAGGGACCTTATGAAATATGTTTTATGTTTTATAAGCCCTGGTAAGGAAAAATAGCTAAATTAATTTGCCCCTCATTGTAGTGAATAGGCACCATAAGCTAAAATGGGGAGACTTTAGTTTGAATAATAAAGTCTCCAAAGGAGCTAGATATGGCAAATGTAGTCTCAAACGTATTGTTATAATAAATGCAACAACCTGCCATTGTTGGTTTTAATATAACTAGTTCAGAGAAAGAGTTTTAGAACTCTTCCTAAAAGTTAGGCCCTTCTCTGATTGGCCAGCCTTTGGCAGCCTGGCCAGGCTGCCTTGATGAGGTGTGAAGTGACCTGGGCTGAACACAAAGGAAGTGCCTGGGTTAGGAGATCTGCCTAAGCAGATTGTGAAACAGGATGGGGGGAGAGCCACCAAACTGGTCTTCAAAGGAGAGAAGGACATTTGGAGCAGCTCAAGACCTCCCCCAGTTTCCTGCAAACCCAGACAACCAGGTGCCCTCTTGATTAGACTTGGAGAGGGCAGGAGAGGATTGCGTTAAGGATTTTTAGCCACACCAGTGGGTGAACTCAGCCAGACCTAACCTACGAAATTCAGTTTCTGACATATTGGATTTTTAAGAAATGTTGCTCCTTGGGACTGATTTTTGCCACACTTCCCAGGAAATGGTCATTCAAGAGTGTTGTGGCCTGCTTGTGATTGGACAGTTACCCCCCTTGCTTTTCACCCCAGTAGCAAGAATACATTTGGCAGACATGCACCCACACCTCAGATCCCTGCTGGAAGAAGATACTGGAGAAGAAGGACTGCCCTGCTGGACCGCTGGCCTGCAGCAGGACACTCACAAGGACTAAACCAGCTGCACACTTTGGGCCATATTTATACTTTTTGACGCAAAACTGCGCTAACGCAGTTTTGCGTCAAAAAAATTAGCGCCGGCTAACGCCATTCTGAAGCGCCATGCGGGCGCTGTATTTATTCAATGACGTTAGCCCTGCGTTAGCTGGCGGCGCTGCCTGGTGTGCGTGAAAAAAAATGACGTACACCAGGCAGCGCCGGCGTAGGGGAATATGGAGCTTGGGCGCCAAAAAATGGGGCAAGTCAGGCTGAGGCAAATTTTTCGCCTCAACCCGATTTGCGCCATTTTTTCCGACTCCCAACCCCCATTGAAATGACTCCTGTCTTAGCAAAGACAGGAGTCATGCCCCCTTGCCCAATGGCCATGCCCAGGGGACTTCTGTCCCCTGGGCATGGTCATTGGGCATAGTGGCATGTAGGGGGGCACAAATCAGGCCCCCCTATGCCAAAAAAAAAAAAAAAAAAAATACTTACCTGAACTTACCTTAAGTTCCCTGGGATGGGTCCCTCCATCCTTGGGTGTCCTCCTGGGGTGGGCAAGGGTGGCAGGGGGTGTCCCTGGGGGCATGAGAGGGCACCTCTGGGCTCCTTCCGAGCCCACAGGTCCCTTAACGCCTGCCTTGTCCAGGCGCTAAAAAACGGCGCAAAAGCGGCTGGACGTCATTTTTTTTTACCCGCCCACTCCCGGGCGTGAATTTTGCCCGGGAGTGTAAATACGGCGCACATGCCTCGGAGTCACTTTTTTAGACGGGAACAGCTACCTTGCATATCATTAACGCAAAGTAGGTGTCCACGCAAAAAAATTACGCAAACTCCATGGACTTTGGCGCTAGACGCATCTAACGCCAAAGTATAAATATGGAGTTAGTTTTGCGTCGGAATTGCATCAAAAAAACTACGCAATTCCGGCGCAAACAGAGTATAAATATGCCCCTTTGTGCTTCAACAAGCAAAGGACTTTGCCTTGCTTCTGCTACTCCAGGAGTGGACTCCCTGTAAGGTACGGGAACAAAGGACCTGCCCAGAGTCCTCTGCATCAAGTCCTGCAAGAAGAGCCCAGCTGACCAGCGTCCAGTGGCTATTTGAGGATTCTGACAAAGTGCATTCTGGGAATTGTAGTCCCAACTCCAAGGAGCAACTCATAGCTTCTGGAACCTTGGCTCAAGTTGTGGACACTTCAAGGACCCAAAAAGGACCTCTGGAAGAAGATCCAGAAGTTAGGAGACATTTGGAACAACTGTTGTAAACCGCTCCATAAGTTGAAGAGGTGCATTGTGCGAGTTGTAGTCCCAGACCCCAAGAAGCAAGCTAGAGCCTCTGAACTCTTGGCTGGTGCTGTGGAACACTTTCCTGTATCAAGAAACACTTATGAAAGTAAGTATAACAGTGTTACATGGTGGGTGGCCTGAACTATGGACTTCATCCCTGTCCAGTGTGACCTTTTTTAACCCTCTGAGCGCTATTTGCTTCTAAGCGATATAATTACTTTTAATATTTAAAAATTCATATCTCTGGTTCCCTCCATTGGATTTGTGACATTTTAGTGTCATCTTAAAGATAACACTGTAATCTATGTTTATAAAGTTGAGCTGGATTTTAATTATGTTTTGTGTTTTACTTATTTACTGTTTTCTGAGTTTTCAAATGCCTTACACACCTGTCTCCTAAATTAAGCCTAACTGCTCGTTGACAAGCTACCAAGGGTTGAGATGGCATTAATTTTTTTTTTACACCTGACTGGAACTAGTGAGGGTTAGTGGCCTGTTGCTAAGTGCAGGTGCATACCTGCCCTTAAATGATTCCCTTTCCAACAGTAGGCCTAGTGCCCACAACAGGAAACACCCCAAAACACTAGGTCGTCAAATCACATATGCATTTTTTGCAAAGATCCTGGCTGTGGATTTTGGGCTTTAGCTCAGCCAGCTACATAGGGAAACCTAGCAAACCTATACATTTTTTTAAACTAAACTGCCTTGCAAAGGTAAACCGCTTAATAAAAACACTATTTTTTCCTTGCATTTCTGTGACGTAAACTACAGGAATATGCAGTTATCCACAAACTGATTACCACCCGGCATTCCCCAACTTTTCCCGATACAAAACGGTACCCTATTGGTGTGCCTGGGATTAGTGTCCTCAACAGGAATGGATCACACAACAGTCAATTGTAGTCCTTACATGAGGGCTACTGCTAACCCTGGGGTGATCCATTCCTGAAGCAGGCACTAGGCACAGACACACAAGTGGGGTAGTGTTTTTACAACAACAAGTGGGGAAACACTGGGTGGTAGGAATTTTGTGGGTTCTTGCATATTCCGGTAGTTTGCTTGACAGAAATGCAAGGAAAAATATAGTTGTTATTCAACGTTTCACCTTTGTAGGTTATTCTGGATGAGAAAACTTTGCCAAACCTCCATGAACTCCACAAGAGTCTAGTTTTCAGAATTGTCTGGGTTTGGTAGGTTTCCCTATATGGCCACTGAGCCCAGGACCCAAAACGCAGGTGCCACCTCACAAAACCAGGTTCTTTTGTGATAGATAATTTTGATGTTTCCACAATACGATTTGGGCCCTTCCCTGTTGCGGCCCTGTGCAAAGATGGGAGTTACTCAAACCGTGCGATTTATCCAGCAAGACTGCAAGGTGGGTTTCTGCACTAGCCCCATTTCTAGTGTAAGGCACAAAAAAATCTTCAACTCCACCAGCAAAGTGGAAGTGCGCTGGTGTGCCCTAGAACGGGGCCGTAGAGTGCCCCCATGCTACCTCAGAAATGGTTGTGCACACAAATTTAGCTGCAGCACATTTTGCTGAAGGAAGTCAACATTCAAAAAGAGATGGAGGTAGTCGACTTGCAAAAGGTTGGCCATATAGGCTTTACATCCAGTGTCACCCGTAAAAGGTGGAATTTAGGGCTGAACTAAATTGGCGGTCTGCTAAGAGAGCACTCTGTCTGTGCTTGCTGCCACATGCACCTGTTCTCTGGTTTGGGCTACCCCACTATTGTCCCCCTGCACAGACTGTGCTTGCAAAGGGACAGCATGACTGTCCTCATCGTTTCTCTCAGAATCACTGGAAGAGGTGTTGTCAGATGGTACTCCCCAGAATGAGAAATCACTCCCAGATTCTGCTCCATTGCCCTCTCCCTCAGATGATGTCTATGGTAGTGGCCTGTTAGCGGCACATTTGTATCAAAAATGTTGCCGTAAATGTGGCGCTAAGGGGCGTAAGGACCTTGTAAATCTGGTTAAGTTTGTGTAAAATAACATTAGTTAACCAAAATGCACTTATGGCTGAGTGTTCCGTAACCTGCTGAAGTAGTAACAATATGTACATTGCACACTCCTTGTTTGCTAACTCTGGATGCCAGGGTGTCAATTGCCTGGAAAATAAATGAAAGTTACTTTGAGAGCAACATTGGCGTAAGTAAAGATCAAACCTTTGGTGGGATAGATCCAATTTAGTAGACAGTGGAAGACATTCCACAGCTTGAGGGCAACTTTGTCATCTCATCATAGGCTTTGTGCAACTTTCTCCTTAGAAGCGAACTAAAAAAACTTGAGCAAATGTTTCTCTCACAGATATTTAGGAGCTGCACAGGGGGTAGTTTTATACATCAGATTAGGGCATTTACAATTTATTCTGCCCTAACCCTATAACCAGTATGATTTTCTTCAGGCAAATGAGATGTTCTTTTAGCTCCACATCCCAGAGTTGTGCATCTGTATTCTGAATGAAATATGGTTTTACTGAAGCTAAGGTGCTACCCAAAATATGTTTTTCAGAATGTAACAGATAATTGGTTGCAAATCTACCATTACTTGTACCCTGACCATCAAATGAGTTATATTATTTTGCATAATTTGAAAATATGTATGTTACCTTTTTATGGCAGATGCAAGCTGGAAATCCATTTCCAAATGCTCACCCACAAGAACTCATCTTTTTCATTCTCATGTTAGCTAATGCAATAGTCTTTCTTGTGAACAATATAATTAAAAATGTATCCACCTCTTTTTAACCAACAATGGTGCATCAAGACAAAAACGCCATCTTTGCATTTCAGTTTGACAACCTGTCGAGGTTATTCATTCGTCGGAGTGTAAGCTGAAATTGACTATTTTTCTGTCACTGTGTTACTTAATTTTTCCCATAGTGTACTTTGGTGTGACACCTTAGCAGATGGAGAAAAATAGGTACATACTTGTGTGAAATAGGAGTCAGATCTAGAAGTTGCTCCTGCTCATATTCAACACAAAGAGCAGAAAACCGTCTGTGTACACACATTAACTTACTGAATCAGGCGGAGTACCTCAATATAAGTCACACACAAAGGGGCCCAAATTCATTTAACTGTTATTATTCAATTAAAAGCAAAGAGCATGTCATATTAGCTTTTCTTTTCTTTAATATCTTGTCATTTGAGGAATTATCTAATTTCCCCCAGACATGGAACTGTCAATAATGTTGCACCTCTGTCATCCTAATATGTAACGAGGCTCCTCCCATTGCGATATTCACAACAAAAAAAAACTCAATAAAAGCCTTTGAATTAAAACATATCCAGTAAAATGGTGTGAACAGAACATTCAGCGTAAGATCTCTTTGGTTTCACAGAACAGATTTCAGTATGTAGAAGTTTGTCCTTATGGCTGTTGGTCAAAACCCCATTAGAAATTAGTCTGTTTCACAAAGGGTCTTAGAGTATTGGACATCACCTCCAGCACACTCGATAAGGTGGTACGTGAAAGCTCCAGTGCTTGGAAGGCGGAGCCAAAGACAACTGAATACTTTGTATGAGCAGTGTGATGACCTGCCCTTTACATATTCCCAGTATATTGCTTTTTGTCGGTGGGTGCTACAGGCTCTACTAGCACCACAATAGCCCCAACACCACTCACGCAGTGGCAAAGTTGGGAACTCACATACATTCTGTAACCCCCATGGCTTCACACTATGGTGACTACCTCCCTCTAGGTCATTACGGACAGTGTTTCAGGTCCTGGACTTTTTTTGTAGTTTGCTTTGCTTTAATATAATTACTATATATAACATAGAATTACTTAAATGAACACAACTGAAAACCCTGACTTGTAGGTGTAAATTTCAAAACTGTGCTGGTTACAGTACATAAAATTGTCCATTATTCGCCTCCTTTCTAGATCTCTAAATTCAAGCTCCAAGCACCTCGATGCACTCTTTGCTCCAGTGTTCATTTCCTTCTGGAAATACCCAAAAGCAACTCAGTCGCTTTTGGGGGCCAAGCCATTTCCATGGCAGCAGAAAGGGGAATGGGACAAACTCCATATGAAATTGTGTCCAAAACCCTCTCCTTCTGCTTTGAGGAATATTTATTTTTAATTAATAAATAAATTATTGCCTTTTTAACCTTTGACCTTTCAGCCCATCAGGTTGTGCTATACTCTTTACAACGTCAAGAAGCTTTAGGGTAGTCAATGCAATATAAATAACTTAACGCCTCACTCACAGTCATTAAAGACACTGTCTCTGGTTTTGAAATTTACACCTACAAGTCATGGTTTTCAGTTGTGTTCATTTAAGTAATTCTATATTCTACATAGTAATTCTATAGAAGCAAAGCAAACTACAAAAAAAGTCCTGAACTGGAAACACTTTCCGTAATGACCTGTTGGCCGCAGGGTCTGGCTGGGTGAACGACGTGCACAGTTGGATGCTTGTAGGGGATTAGCCTCAAGTGGTTGGATTAACGTATAGTAATTCAAAATTACTATACGTTAAAAAACATAGACATTCACTGAAAAAAACTAAGGTTACAGGGACATTACAGTTAAAAAATAGAATTTAAAAAAAATAGAAATTCACTTAAAAAACCAAAGGTTACAGGGAAGTTAGAGTTAAACACATTTTAAACATACAAAACCATAGAAATTCACCAGTTATAGTAAGAGTTACCTCAAGTAACTATAACCCATGCCCTTAGGTAACTATAACTTGTGTGGGCAGGAGGAGATTCAGGGGGAGACACGGAAGCTCTTCCGTGCCTCGCTGGCGTCAGCCATTGGTGGTGGCCCACACCAAGGAGGGTGTGTGTGTGTCGGCCATTGGCCGAAACAGGCACCAATAGGGTTAAATAATGCAAGGCATAGTCCCGAACATCCCCAAAACAAAATAAATGCCCTCTCATCAAAAAAAGAACAATTGGAACCCAATGACCTAGTCGCTACTGTTCACATTAAAAAGACATTAATTCAATGACCAGTCAGCTCCTGACCCATTATTCTTCTACCATTCCTAAGGGAGATAGTCAAGTATTCAGTCACAATAAAACTAAATGTAAACATCAACATCAATCATCTCCTTCACTATCATCAGTCTGAATGTATCTTGCTACATGAAAACTGCAATCATGCTCATCACGGATGACACCCTATTTTTCATATATAAGAACAAACCCTGCAAGCTTGTTGTCCCCAGTCTCTCAGAAGACTTAAGCATGAACAGCCATTAAGCTTTGTTTACTGTTCAGACAGCATGCAAGGGTTTTGGTGACCAAAAGGGTCTCTTAGATTCTGGCAGGTAGCCCACTAGTCTACAAGTTCAATGGAAACAATGGCCTCCCCAACCCTGGTAGTGGATCATGGTCCAAAAGTAAAAAATCCTCCCCAGAGAGGCCCCCTGATATACCCCCGTAAAAAATTGTTGTCCAGAGATTTTCATTTTTGATTTGTGTTTTTAGATCATTGGAGAAGTATTTAACTTGAGTAGCCATTGCTGATCCATGCTGATGTTTTCTGGATTACATTTTTAAAAATGGCGGATGTGTTGCAGTGATGATGTAATATTTCAGGAACCAAGAGACCTATATATTTCATTTTGGTGTCAAAACATACGTTTTGGGGATCAAGAGGTCTTATAAAGATAGAAAATAATTCCTCAGAGCAACCCTTCTGCCATTTTCCAACATAGTGGCTATAATAGAGGAAGAAGAGACATATATAGAAATGAAACAAATATTAATAATGTTTTCTAATCCTTTTACGTATACACCAAACACAATGTTTATGATCTGAATATGAAAAAAATAATATTTATCAATCAAGTTCTGTGGGTAGAGGCTTTAGAACATATGTAAGTTGTATCACCCCATCAATATCTTCCCAACCAAATTCACGCTGATTTGTCTCTACATATGCCTGATCCAAAAGATTTACACATCTTTTGATCAAATAGAACACACTTCTTATGTCTTCACGCACAGAATATGTTGTCGGTGGAAGGTAATCTAGTGGGACTTATCCCTAGAACTCACTTTCCCGAAGATCGTCAAATGTGTGCCAGTCAGAACTTGCTTTCCACACAAGCACTAGCTCTATTTCTATGTCTTTAAAGTCACATTCTTCTTCTGTCTCACCAAATCCTTTGAGAAACTTCACAGGTTCAGCAGTTAAAGCTCCAAGCTTTGTTCCATTTTTGCTCATAGTATCATCACCCATAAGAATATGTGCTTTGATTGTCATGAGTCCATTTTAGTTAGTCACTCAGTAATGGCTTAGTTTAGGCTTGCAGCCTGTACTCTTTTCTCCAGTATTCATGCTCTATATTTCTGTATTCCATTTTATTAATTTTATATTTGCTTGTTTAGTGGCACTATTTTAATTCCATTATCAACAACTATTCCGCGAAAGCGTCATTATTAGTGCTATGGATAGTATTCTTTGTATCATGTTCTTTGTTCGGAATTACAAGAACAGAATGCGAAGCACACAGAGTAATATTTTGTATTGCCGGCATCAAGACTGTGTAAACAGTCCAGCGCTTAGGTACATACCCACGTCAGGCTTCTCTGCATAAACATAAACCTGTCCCCTACACAAATCTTGTGCATTAGAGAGAGTACCAGCCAGAATTTCCATCCATGCTTCATGCCGATTTTCGTCGACCTCAGCCTTTGTGTCTCCATGGATCAACATCTGGAGACTGGTGGCCTGACCTTGTACCAAGGTAACAAGGGTAGGGTGTGCTTCTCAGGGACACCGTATGGAGAGACTTGGCTTACATTGCCATGCTCTCGTCTAGAGGTTAGAGATTAGGCTTTTAGGTAAGCATTCATGTTATTACAAATATGTTAGGGTTATTTATATTCACATCTCTGCTTTTCATAATCCTAGTTTTGTTACTCTCATTATCCTAATTATTGCAGCTCATGCATTTTATTGTAGATTGCAGTCCTTTCATCAAATGTATTGAAAACTGTCCTGTATCTCTTTTCTTGCCTATGTGTGTGTGTGTAAGACCCTTGTATGTGGAGAGAAAAGGATAAGACTTGTTTCCACCATGATTTTTAAGAGTCCATGGAAGGCTGCCACAAATCACCTTTACTGGTTGGGTTTTGGTGAGGTATTGCTAGTGAGCCAGGAGGGTTGGGCCAGCAGTTGCCATTTAGTGTAGGAGTGACACAGTTGCCGAGAACACATAGGTGCTGTCGCCCCAAATCCAGCGGTCTTGTTACTTTGCAAGAGTCTTTGTGATGTGATAAGAACACTGAGCATGTTTGGGTCACGTTTCTTGTATAGAATATGAAGTGGGATTTAGCATCTTCTCTCACCTGTTCTATAACATATTCATAACTCTGACAATCCTTGACTTATGAACATTGCAATAAATCTAACTAGCACAATAATAACATCTGTGTCATTGGACAGTACAATGACTCGATTGGAACCATTTCGAACATCCCACTCAACATGAGGCACAACACGAAGGTCAGCTTCTGCAAATTTGGTGGTAAGTTCTTGAACAATATGGCCTGTACCTTTTCAATATCTCAGCAGTCACCAACTCCTCATTGACAATCATTCTACTTGCAATAATTAGAAATTCAGTGTTGACTGACGCATCAGAAATGTTCTGGTGAGTTAAAGTCTCCAAGTTCATGTTGTTCTATGTTGATGACCCAAATTTATCACGTTGCACAGGTATAGGTGTCAAATTTGATGCAGGCAAGGTCAATTGTTCCACTTGTAGACATGTGTCTGATTCTTTCACACTCTTTGACAGATAGTTCAAGATAACTACCAAAGACAATGTGCAGTTCTTGCAAGGTGCACACAGACTGTAGAACAGTCTAAACGATCTCTCCGAAGTTCTGCATGGATGAAATCTTGACCATTCGCCATTTTGTCATATAGTCCACAAAAACAACAGTTTTTAATGAGGACACCTTTTCGAATTGAAATTAATGAGGAGAAAGTGTTTTTTCAACCTCTTGTACAAGTTTGGGATTCTCTAGTTTGGTTGCAGCAGCTCCATCAATTAATGCATTTGTTGGAAGAAGATCATGCAACAAAATGTCTTTGAGAAATTCACCCCTTTCTTTTGCTACATCTATCTCTTCGTGTGTTTGCAAAAGTTCTTTTTTTGTAAGCTGTTTTGTAGTGGCTGGTTGGATGAATCTCTTACTTCGACAATTTACGTGTGGAAGTTTAGCTGCAGTAATTATGTCAAACAGCTTTTACCCTTTCAATACAATTCTCTCCTGCTTTAGTTCTGTGTCCAGTTTGGATTGGGGTTCAAGGACATCCAGTAGACATGTCTTTATATTGTTATCCACATATTGTTTTGTCACAAAGTTGTTTCGTTGCTCAGGTTTAGTTATTTCAAAGGGGTTTCCTTGTGGCTGCATGAAATAAAGAAGGCTGTCAACATCTTTATTAAAACGTTCCTCTCTCTTTCCCACAAATTTGTGGTGAGGAACAGTTTTGCGATGCTCTATTAATTTTGAATTTGTCCTCTCACTGAAAACATTGCAAATACAAAGGACTTCATGGTAAACTAAATGCCATTGAGCAACATGTTCACTTTTACACGTCTGACCAACAATTTCCTTGGAGCTTTCCTGTGTCCCTGGATCATCTGTTCCAATTCATATCTAAAGCCACAGCATTGAACCTTCCCTCTCTGTCTTTCATCACAAAATGTCTTTGGATGAATTTTCGGTAGAGGAATGGTTTTTCCACCTCTAGCAGCTTCACTCTTTCCAAATACCAGAACCCATACCTAAAGTAGTTTATGCAATAGAATTCACAAATCACAGTAATCAGTGACTCCGCAGTCTTCACATGCAGCTCCCATTCACCTTCCCGATCAGCATATACCAAGTTTATCACTAGAACTATCATGTGTAAAACATTTCCCCAGTAATTCCAAAGTTATGATTATTCTTCACATTCTTAGACAAACTCTATGAACTTGATTTTCAGGTTTTCTGATTTTGAACTGAGTGTATTGAACATTGCCTGACTTTGCATTATGACTTTTGAATGAAGTGCACTGTGTGCCTTGTTCACTTCTGAGATAAGATATGCAAAACCTAATTTGTCATTCTTGTTCCAGAAAGCATTCCAATGCAATATTTCTGTAGCTTCAGATATGATGAGCATACCTTGTAACAAGCAAAGATAATGAGTTCTGCTCAATACTGACTGGACAAATTGATGTCAGCCTCAATTAGGGCATTGTCTATGCCACATCCACTGAGACAACTTCCTGGACATAGCAAAACAACTTTTGCCATGTGGAAAACGCCCATCATTCGATAAAGATCATCATATTTTACTGGATTGCTCATAAAAAATGTCAGCTACAATAAGGAAAGCACCTTAATCGTAGGAAATTGTCAGGATAGGCTGGTCTCCAAGCTGAGCATGCACATTTTTAAAATCTTTTAGAGCTGTCTAAACTGTTGTGTACTTTGTGACTGGAAATGGTCTTACTGGTAAAAACCCATCCTTCTTTAGTGGGACGGTATTCTGGGAGATCAGAGCACGATTTCCAGCCCACAGAGGAATTGGTTTTTGTTCAGCCTTCAGTCTGCACCTAATAAGTGATATGATAAATTCAGTTAAATCAACTTTGCGGACCGCAGCATCAGGTAGAAGATCCATGTCCTCAGCCACTTTGAAACTTTCTGGTAGACTGTGACTTGTTGATGCCTTCTAGTGATTTTGCACACGTTGGCCTGGAGGTTGGGTTATAAGTTTGCAGCTTTGTTTGTTTATGCCTACAGCTGACACAGCTTGTTTTCTAGCAGGTACTTCCTTGGTACAGTCTTTGAAAAGAACCATGGCAGTATCATGTGTGCTGGATGTTCCAGATAAAGAAGAACAGTCTTCAAAATCAAAATTATCAAGAGCAGAAATTGTAAATCCTTCCTGGTAAAGTGACTTGGAAGTGGTGTGCTGTCAGATTCACAAGATATTACAGCATAATCTGTTAACAAGTTTCTGCTCCCTACTATGTCATTATAACTTGTTGATACACCAATCCTATTAAAGTGATTAGCTCTCTGGTTTTCTTTTTGCTGTGATTTAATACATGATATGGAAAGGATGGTACATTTGCACAGCATAAGCGTGTAGTTCATGGGATTGTCTTCTACTTCTTTGCTTATATCTTCAAAGCCATCATCAATGTTGCCAGATTCTGTTCCAAACTCAAGGACTTTAGTTTGTAACAGTTTTGTTTTGCTTATAGTAAACAATGATGTAAAAAAAGACAACATCAGGCATTCTCCCATGATTTGCGGAGTTCTTGGGCATCACAAAATTTGTCATTAAATCAAATCAAAATTATCAAGAGAAGCAATTGTAAATTCTTTCCTGGTAAAGTGACTTGCAACTGGTGTTAAGTCCACAATCTAAGGGGCATATTTATACTCTGTTTGCGCCGAATGTGCGTCAAACTTTTTGACGCACATTCGGCGCAAACCCTGCCCCATATTTATACTTTGACGTCCCACGCAGTGGGCGTCAAAGTTCCACCATGTGCGCCATTTTTTGGAAGGGGGAACCAGCCTTGCGTTAATTATATGCAAGGTAGGCATTCCCTTCCGAAAAATGACTTTAAGGCCTGTGCCCCATATTTATACTGTGACGTCATTTTGACACACAGAAGGGGGCAGGCCTTAAAAAACTGCGCCCAGCCTGATGGGCGCCGTTTTTTAACGCCTGGGTCGAGGCAGGCGTTAAGGGACCTGTGGGCTCAGAAGGAGCCCAGAGGTGCCCTCCCATGCCCCCAGGGACACCCCTTGCCACCCTTGCCCACCCCAGGAGGACACCCAAGGATGGAGGGACCCATCCCAGGGAAGTTAAGGTAAGTTCAGGTAAGTTTTTTTTTTCGTTTTTTTTTTTGTGGCATAGGGAGGCCTGATTTGTGCCCCCCTACATGCCACTATGCTCAATGACCATGCCCAGGGGACATAAGTCCCCTGGGCATGGTCATTGGGCAAGGGGGCATGACTCCTGTCTTTGCTAAGACAGGAGTCATTTCAATGGGGGTTGGGGGTCAAAAGAAATGGCGCAAATCGAGTTGAGGCCTGAATTTTGCCTCAGACCTGACTTGCCCCATTTTTTGACGCCCAAGCTCCATTTTCCCCTACGCCGGCGCTGCCTGATGTGAGTCATTTTTTTTTACGCACACCAGTCCGCAGCGCCGGCTAACGTCATTCAATAAATAAGGTGCCCGCATGGCGCTTTGGAATGGCGTTAGCCGGCGGTAAAACTTTTGACGCACAACTGCGTTGGCGCAGTTGTGCGTCAAAAAGTATAAATATGGGCCTAAATCTTTCAGGATGTTTCTTAAAATGGTTCCTGCTGATTTTACTGCATCCTGTGATATTATTTTGGCAGCAAGAACTTCAATAGTCAAATCAGCTGAGAACACCATAAGTGGCTCATTCTTTTGGTTAGACTGACCAAATGAATTCTGTTATTGAAGACTCTCGCCAGAACAATCTTAATTTCATCATTATGGATCAATGCAGTTTCATAAATGTTGACCGTTATCTTTCTGATCTCACTGAGTGTGCCCCCGTAGCCAGGATTCAAGAGTGGCTTTAAAACTTAATTTGCTTTTTCACAGAGTGCAAACTAAACTGAATGCCTGCGTTTACATTGCTGCTGGGAGCTCATTGTACATTCATATTTTTGAATGTATGCATGCATGCAGTTCGGGTGGGTATACAAATCCACTGCAAAGCTACTCGGCTATAAACCTAGGCCCTCATTATGAACACAGCGGTAAACACCGCACCGCCGGTGGTGTCGGTAACAACCGCCAACAGACGTGCGGTCTGAACCACCAAATAATGAACCAACTGACCCAAGGCATCCTGAAAACCACTCAGTGCCAGCAGAGGAGTGCCGACGACGACGGCAGAGCCCGCCTACAGGCCGACGGAAAGGCCCTACCAGCCCATCAAATAATGAAGCACTAGACCTCTGTCAGTTTCGGGGCGGGAACCACCACCACGCAAAGCCAGGCGGAAACAAAACAAATATAAGGAAACACTCACCGGAAGCCCACCCAACACGCCGAAGCGTACATGGAGATAGAGTTGCAGATCATGCCAGCCCTGCTCCATGCCATATACCTCCACGACCGAGACCGCCGATGAAGACGACGATGGTAAGTACCACAACCTACTAAACAAGGGAAGAAAGGGCTCAGTTACATAACCCTGCAACGCTCCCACAACCCTTCACAGTAGCACAAGTCATACACCCCACAGCAAGAGGTACGTACCCAACACAAGGCAAATCCTACCTGCCCAAAGTACATACATGTGCCCCACACCCACAAATGATGAAACGAGAGACCATTGAACCAGAGTGTGCCTAAAACAATGCAGGCCACACATTAACCTTTATTATGCTCACTGAGCAACAGAAGTGCATAGAAGGCCAATGGCCAGTCCGTATGGAAAGAAGTCCGATGGGCAACAATGGCCCCAGCTTGACTCCCACAAGTGCTACGGTACTCCACCTCATACGGGCAACAATGGGGCATCCATGCACCTCAGGGAACAGGCGCATGGGGTGGTGGTGGTGGGGATTTAAGACTGGGGGGGTTTAGATTTCCATTTGGAAGGTGGAGGGGGTTTGGGTTTGCCCTTGGAAGGTGGTGGAGGGGCTTGGACCGGGGGGTGGCAGATGGACCTGGTTCAGCACGGGACTTCTTCCTCTCTGGGGAAGGGGCAGAGGAATGGGAAGGGCGGATAGGGGCGGGCTGTGACGTGGGAGAAGTGGAAAGGGCAAGGAGGTGAGCACGTTAAGGTCCGAGACGGGGTGGGCCAGTGGGTTGGAATAGGTCAACATGGGAGAGGAAAAGTTTCTTGGGTGCATTGGGGTGGACCTGGAAGAAGGCATGGGAGTGGAGGTAGAGGGAGTGGTCGTGACAGGTGTAGGTGTGCGTGACGTGGCTGCAGGTGACTGGACAGTATGCTGAGGTGTGTTGGATGTGTGTTGGGTGTGTGTTTTGGTGCGTTTCAGTGTCTTGGGAGGAGGGGTGGTGGACACAGTGGGACAAGACAGGCTGCCAGTGTAAATGGATGTTGTCTGGGTGTCTGCAAGTCTGGTGAGTGTGCTGCATGTGTCAACTAAAGTCGTTGTGGTGAGTGCAGGGATGTGTGCTATTGTGGTGACTGCAGGAACAGGGTCAGCAACATTGAATGAGGGTGCAGTGCCTGTGGGTGTGCATGTACAGGGGACAGACAGGGATGCAGAAGAGGTAGTCACACTGGGGGAAGTGGATGTTGGTGTGTGTGCACGTGTATGTTGCCTGTGTGTATGCTTGTGGTAGGAGGTGTGGTGCTTGTGTTTTGAAGTGTGCTTCTTGTGTGTTGAGGTGTGCCTGCGTGTCAGAATGTGTGCTTGGACGGGTGAAGGGAGTGGGGTGCTGGGAGGGGTAGAGGTGGTTGGAGGAGGGACAGAATGACCAGGGACACTAGCTGCAGTCCAAGAGGAGGCCAGAGCCTGAAAAGATCTCTGTAGGACAGACACAGCACCATGAATGCCATCCAGATATTCATTGGTCTGCTGCACCTCTGATGCTAGCCCCTGGATGGCATTGACAATGGTTGTCAGCCCTACAGAGATGGTTCTCAGGAGGTCAATAGCCTCCTCCGTGAGGGCAGCAGGGCTCACTGGGGCAGGGGATGAGGTGCCTGGGGTGAAGGAGACGGCCACCCTTCTGGGTGAGCGGGCACAGGCATCTCGGTGGGGTGCAAATGGGAGGGCGGTGATGGTATGGGGTGGCAGAAGATGACACAGTAGGGGTAGGCACACTAGGGTCCGCCACCGCCAGGGAGCTCCCATCGGAGGAGGTATCGGAGTCACTACCTCCAGTGGTAGTTGCCTCCTCCGTGGTACTCCCCTCGCCCTCCAACCCACTGGTCCCCTTGGCGTTGGATGACTCTGCCTCCAAGGATCCGTGGCCCGCTGCATCCCCACTCACCGGTGCCTCAGCTCCCTCATCAGATGATGCTGATGTTCACAGACAACACAAGAGAACAGGGATGGGGAAACAAAACAGGAGAGACACTTGTAAATAGCTGAATGGAGGTACATTAGTGGTTCACACATACACCCACCCAGAAAACCTTCCACGAGGTAGCACCTACCGCTATACACATGGCTATGCCCCTGACTAGTGGCCAGAACCCTGCTCTACAGCCATTCCCCAACTAACTTAAGGACCTGACGTACTTTAGTCTTGACCGAAACACCCCTACTCCCCACGGGGGCCAATATGTAGATGGACATCAGTCCCTGCCACTAGACAGCATAAATACGAATGCACACACACACACATCCATCAAGGACCCAAAATATGGTATATGTACTCACCCCCTTGTGACTTCTGTGAAGCCTTCAAGCACCCATTCAGGTCCAGGTACGCCACCGCTAGGATGTATTGTATAAGGGGGGTCAGTGCCCGATGGGCCCCCCTTCCTTGTTGGGATGGCTTCCCCAGCTGGGCCTCGCAGATCTTCCTCGCCCAGCACCTCAGGTCCTCCCACCTCTTTCTGCAGTGGGTGCTCCGTCGGTTGTAGACCCCCAGCATCCGCACTTCCTTGGAAATGGCATGCCAAAGTCCCTGCTTCTAGTGGGCGCTGACCTACAGTATATGGGACACACAGAAAAGTAACACTGAGGTCAGACACTGGCCAATCATATACAGCTGGCTATATGTCCACTATGGGATGGACATTTCAAACAGCCTAACAGCACACACACACGCAGCATGTCAGGAACCCTGGACCGTAGAGTGTCACAGGTACACACATGTATGCAGCCAACACCCACAACTACACACATCCATGCCCCCCAATCCTCCTTCTCACTTCTACCTCTGACAGACCGTAGAGCTTGGTGTACAGGGGCAGGACCCCGTCCACGAGCTTCTCCAATTCCTCGTTGGTGAAGGCCGGGCCCCTTTCCCCTGCAACACGTGCCATTTCTATGACCAGAGGCAGGACACAGCAGTACACTCAGTGGAGTACCTGCATGCACGAGATTAGGGAGTCAAGTGAAGTTGGGGTGACGAGTTCGCGTACCCACCGCAGCGGCGTGCACCGTCACCGCCACCGGCGATCATGATATGCTAAGATTGCCCATTGACAACCATGTTAACCAATGAATTTGCGCACAGCGGTAAACACTGTCTTACGCTATTACGTCAACCGCTAGCGGTATGAGGTCAATTCCACCACAACACTTCTGGATTACAGGGGGCAGACATCTTGGCCTTAACTACGCAGTTGTAAAACCCTCATCTACACAATGCAGGCCCTATTGTCCCTTAAACACCCCTAGGCATGTAACAATATACATTACCTCACCTGACCAGTCCTGATATATCATTGTGGTCATGTTGCTGTAATGTCACACACACTAAGCATTAGTGTCGTCGACAATCATGCCAGCAGTGCTGAATGAAAAACAATGTGTGCAGATGTATGTGTGTTCCTCACACATGTTTTCACTCCTCCTAGGTACAGACCCTTGGGGCGAGGAAGGGCCCCATAGGTGTACATACCACTTGTTGATTTGCGTACCATGGTGGAGTGTCACATCATTAGCAATTACAGACTCACTTGTGCAACTATTCAAGAACTTTGTGCATTACTGGATCCAGCACTGACACCGGCAAATCAAAATCAGCATGCCATCCCTACTGAAGTGCAGGTGCTGTCTGCACTCCATTTCCTGGCAACGGGCTCATTTCAAATGACAGTGGGCATGGATGCAGGTTTTTCACAGCCAATGTTTAACATAATACTGTCACGATTCCTGAATGCATTTGCACAACACCTACAGTCCTATGTGAGGTTGCCCCAAAGTGCTGACCTCCCTGCCATCAAGTCAGACTTCTATGCCTTTGCCAACATACCCCATGTGATAGGTGCCATCGATGGCACCCACATAGCTATCATCCCCCAAGAGTCAGTGAACAGGTGTACAGAAACAGGAAGAACTTTCATTCCATGAACATTCAGTTGGTGTGTACTGCACATCAATACATCTCACATGTCAATGCCATGTACCCTGGTTCAGACTATGATTCCTTTGTGCTGAGGAACAGTAGTGTGCCAGACAAGATGGAACAACTACAAGAGGACAGAGGGTGGATCATATGTAGGTGTTTCTGGCACTTATTGCCACATAGCAGACAGCCAGGCTGTCTGCCTCTGAGAGTTGTCAATGAATGTCCTGTTTTGCACCTTTTTCTAGGTGATTCTAGCTATCCCAACTTGTGTTAGCTCCTGACACGAGTGAGGAATCCTGGAACAGATGCAGAGAGGAATTATTATGAGGCCCATAGATAGACTAGACGGGTGATAGAGCGCACAATAGGTCTCCTGAAGGCTAGATTTCATTGCCTACATATCTCTGGCGGTTCCCTGGCCTATGGGCCTGAAAAGGTGTGTAAAATAGTGGTGGCCTGCTGCATGCTGCACAACGTGGCTGTGAGAAATTCTATCCCCCTCTTGGAGGAGGAGGGTGTTGTATATCCAGACCAGCTTCCTCAGAGAGGGGATGATTGTGATGGTGATGATGATGAGGGGGAAGATGTACATACCAGGACCCAACTGATACAACTCTACTTCCAGTAACTTTGTGGGACAATTGGATGAGATTGCTGTCTGTGCATCATAGGTACAATGTGCCTTGTCATCTAGGGGGGCGTTGGGTCAATACTCATTGCCACTGTGACTAGGTCTGCATAGGAAAGATTAAAATATAGTATAAAAGTTCAACACATCTGTGGGCATAACAACATGTAAGGCATGTGATGCATTTCCTGCTAATCAGATAACAATAAAAGAGTTATCATACAGTTGCATCCAGACTTCACTTTGTTTAAACTTACTGACAGGGGACATTGTAACAGGTGAAAAGGTGTTTTATTTGGTTCAGGGATAAAATCTAGCAGATTCCAGTGATGGGAGTGGCCTACTGGTGGTTGTACAATATGGCAACATGGTTGCAGCATTGTTGGCAGTAGTGGTACGTCCATCAATGTTTACAAGAGTTTGTTCTAGTTTTCACACGGTTTGGTGGTTGATTCAGTGGGACACTTGGAGTACAGTTCTTACCAGAGTCCCTTCTTTGAGGGGGCCTTGTTCTTGGCAGGTTTTCCTGTGCCATATCTGGGCCTGAGGGTCCATTTGTGCGCCTGGTGTTGGCCGGTACAGGTTGAGATGGATGTCCCATGTGTGTCCTGAGACGGTGGTACATGTGCAGTTGCTGCTGATGCTGTTGTTGTCCGGTTTGTATCCTGGCATGTAGTAGGGGCTTCCTGGTCTGTATGGGCCTCAGGCTGTGTTGGGACAAGGTGCAGCAGCGCACCTGCTATGCTGGCCATTGTTCACTTTCCACTGCTCCATGACCTCTTGGTGGTGTGCTAGCTGCATCCTTTGACTCTGCTCCAGGGTGGATACTATCTGGGCCAATCTGTCCTGGGTATGGTGATATGCTCCCAGGACCTCAGAGATCACGTCATGGGCTGCAGCATCCATCCTGTGGCCTCCCTCATGGGCCACTGATGCCCTCCCACTGGGCCTAGTCCCCTGTGTCGCCTGCACAGGTCTGGCGGTACCACTTGTACTGCGGCCATCGTCTTCTTGCCTGTTGGTTGGGGGTGACTGTGGCCTCTGTACCTGTGTTCCACCAGTCTGTGGCCTGGATACAGCCCTGGGCTGATGTTGTTGGCTGGGTGGTAGGGCTGTCAGTGGTATTCTGGGTGGGGTGCTGGATGGTGACAGTCCAGGACTGTGTGAGGGGCCAGGGTGATCGTCAGTGTCCAGGGTTCCATCCCCAGTGTCCTGGGAGGTGCCTCTGTCTCCCTGTGGGGCACTGCCACTCCTTGTCCTGTCTGTCATGGTGGCATGGGTGGTGGTGCCTGTTGGAGGAATGGACATGTATGTTACATTAGCATGATTGGATGGGGTGCACAGGACTGGGTGGGTTTGTGCAGGTTTCACACTCTGGAGCAATGCAGGTTGCTTTTGTGAGGTTAGCATTGCTTTTTTGCTTAGGATGTGGAGGTGCATTGTGGGTGTTGTAGGCCATTGTGATTCCTTGCAGGGGTGGGTGGCTGTACACAGGGGGAGGGATGTGGACCTGTTAGTGGGTTTGTGGGCATGCAGGGGGACTAGATGTAGTGATTGTGGCCTGGGTGGGGTAGTGGTCCTGGTGGTAGTTGGAGAGGTGAGGTGGTGCATGCATTCCAGGTGTGATGGATATGGGGTAATTGTAGATGACTTACCCAAGTCCATTCCTCCAGTGAGTCCCTCATCATGCAGGATGGCCAGTACCTTTTCCTCCCAGTCAGTGTAGTCGGGTGGTGTTGGTGGAGGTCCTCCCCCAGTGTTCTGGACTACAATGTGGAGCCTGGATGCCATGGACATGACCTTCCCACGCAGGTCATTCCACCTCTTGCAGATGTCGTCCCTGGTGCGTGTATGGTGTCCCACTGCATGGACCTTGTTCACTATTGTCTGCCATAGCTCCATCTTCCTGGCGATGGGTGTGTGCTGGACCTGTGCCCTGAATAATTGTGGCTCCACCTTCAGGATCTCGTCCACCATGGTCCTGATGCTCCCTTTCTGTGAAGCGTGGGTATTTGGGGGGTGCCATGGTGAGTGTTGTGAATGGTGTCTTGTGTGGATCTAGGTGAGGATGCTCTTGTGTGGTTGGGTGTATGTATTGTGTATTGTGACATTCGGTGTCTGCTTCTGGAGTTCTCTGTATTAGTTGGCCTAATTTTGTTGCAACGGATTGTGGGGTGTGTCTGTGTGTGTTTTATAGTGTTGTGGATGTGTGTCAAGTGTGTGGGTTTCAAACTTACCAATGTATGCTTTTCTTGCTGTTGGGTCCACTTGCCGCCCGTGGCGGTCTGTACCACCAATGGTCGTTCGGCTGCCACTAACCGCCGCAGTGATTTGTGCTTCATTATTTGGAGGGCGGGGTGTTTGTGCTTGGCGGTGGCAGGGTGGGAGGTCCAGCATTTCCACCGACAAGGTCCTGGCGGTGGCTGGTGGCAGGGAGATTTTTGTCAGTTTCTGATTTTTGCATCATTATATGGTGGGTTTCTGTTCACCGCCAATGGCGGACTTCTGTTCGCCGTACCCACGGCAGTCGACTGTGTTTATAGCCGTGTTCATAAAGAGGGCTTTATTTTTGGAAGAAACTAGCTGCAGATAAAAACATGTTTGCCCTTTGAGACTCACATAATCTGTACTTTGTTCTTTTGTCGATCCCTTTGGCCCTTGTTCCGGCTAAACCACAGATAACACATTGAAGATCCTCTGCTTCCTGATTAGTTGTTGGAGGTGGACAAGGGGTAGCCATCAATCTTCTAAGTGGGTGGGCATTGAGTTTGGTTGTTGGCGCTTTCTCAGAAGTCTTGGATTCTTGTTGTGAATCACTGATTTCTGCTATTTTTTGACTTTTTTTTTTTTTTCCCATTGTATACAACTTGTAGCACTTGTTGTTACAATGATAAAATATTTGATGCTCTTCACTCATCAGATTCAATCTTTTGTGAACTTTCTCTTGCTGTATTTCTACGGCATCTTGAACTCTCTTCTGTCCATCTACAGTTGATGTTAGCTTTTCTTTCAGATTAGTTTGGCATAGCTACATTACTTCTCAACTGACACAAACATACAAATCAAAAATGAAAATCTGTGGACAATAATTTCTTTATGGAGGTATATCAAGGGGCCAGAACTATAAATCGTATAAGCATAATGCATACAAGAATTTCAGTTGAACCAATACAAAATATAAGAAATTGAATCTGATGATCTGTTGATAAGTTGCGGTTCTCTTGCCTAATCATTGGAGAATCCAAGCTAATGTAAATACCCTAAACTAAGTTAAAGGGATATCCTAATTAAGTTTCAGGATTTAAAGAAAAGTGTCAGTATAACAGAAACCTCAGTAGAAGTTCAGACAGAGAGGTGGTGTGTAGCATAAAGGAATAAGGAGTAGAGAGTTGTGCATCCCTCAAAGTCTCAAGAAAATCTGCTCTTGCCTAACTAAGTAAATATCACTTAAACCTAAACTTTTTTTTAAAAGTCCACATCCTCAACATCAGTAGTTTTCCATCTTCTGTGCACAGTTGAAATAGGCAATTACCCTCCGGTCTCTCATCCCATGAATCGAACAACAGGACGGCATTTAAAGTCTCTTGGTGTCTGGTACACAAACAGGAGTCTTTTCTTCTCAGTTTTTTAGCGCTCCTTTGTCCTTGCCAAAGTGTCCTCCTGTGCCCTACTATCTTCAATACACACACATGCCTTTCATTAACTGTAGGCTCACACGAATGCACCCGCAACATGAGCAAAACCCCACGTTGAAGGTTAAACACAAGAAACCAAATGTTCAGGCCTTTGGTTATGCTAAATTAATATGGATGTCAATGCACATTCATTCAAAATACATGATTATAAGGGCATTTTGCAATTATAAATGAAAATGAATTAAAAATAAAATGTAAATATATGCATTCACCATAATACCAAAATTACGTAAGTATAAATGTGCACAAGTACTACAATTCAGCATGTTAAAGTCACACATTAAAGTGCACACACATACAAACTTCTAGTCTTCTATTGTGAATGCACCTTTCTAAAATACAATTTGGATGTTTCACATTACACTAATAACGTTAAGACACACGATTTATGCATTGTTGATTACATTGTTATGTCACTTCTGTAACACATGATCGTGCTACCAAAAATATGCATTACCACTTTCAAAAGAGTTACTGGTGCGGTGACTTTGCTGAAGGCACTTAACTTTGCTGAGTGGCCTCCATGCTTGATACACAAGCTTGGCAAAGATTTAATTTTGTAATTTCAAGAGACAGACTCCCAAAGTGGGAACTATGAAAACATTGCCCATGATGCTTAGACAGCTTTCTCCCCAGTCTAAGGCCTCATCCTGCATTTTTCTACCCAGATTGGGGAAAAGTGTAATGGTCATACAGCCCTAAAACCCCTTATGGCAGACAAGCCATCAACTCAAAAGATTATGCTGGTCGAGACAGAAAGACTCAGTCGATATAAATGCAGCACTTACCCCTCCAACTCTAAATATAGTTAAGGAATTTGACGTTTGGTGGAATGGGAGCACTGCTGATTTACAACAAACTCTAAATGACCCCCAAAGTCCTCAATTGCTACTGCTTCTACAAACACAAGTGTTACTATTTAATCCATAATGAACCATCCCGCATTCAATGTCTTATAATTACATGTCGTGGACTTCATTGTTCAATAGTCATAGATTTATTCTACAGCTTCAGCCTTAAACCACAAAGGGTCCCATGACTAGTTGTCTGTCAATTCCGTTGACGGATGCTGGGGCACAGAATTATCAATTCTGGCAGCATGTCCCCATCAATTACTGTAATGGAGCTTTCAACTGCCAATTCAACCTGGCAACGTAAACCTTATTTCAAGACCTAAACCTTCTTTTTTAATTGTTATAAGTCACTCCTAACATAGGCCCTAAAGCCACAGAGGGCAGGGTGCAGGACATTTAAACATTAGGACTTGTGGATTTAAGCTTGACATGACCTGGAAGTAAAAAGCTCCTTAAGTCATTTTTCACTGCTTTCTCTCTCATGGGCTAATACTGGCCTACCTTAATAACTGCAACATCAGACATAACAATTTTAAAATTAACATCTTCAGGTCTACTGATTGGATGTCTGACGTTTTGGATTCATTTTGTTTATTAAAATATACTAAATTTTTTAATTGGTCTGAGGTTTTCCTTGTGTTGTGTTTTCACTTTATTACGTTTGACCACTGCATAAATACTTTACATATTTCTTCGAAGTTAAGCCAGGTTGCCTTTGTTCCAAGCTACCAAAGGGTTAGCACAGGTTAATTTAATGAGTTCTGTGGTTCACCCTGAAAAAATGTGTTTATTATTTGAGCGGGGCTTCCACCCGTCTCAATTTAAAATTTGATTTCTTGCATAGATGTTTAAAGACACTAGGCACAATAGAACTGTTAATTTTGCTGATAAGAATTTCATAGAAAAATCAATGTTTTCAAACAAATTTACAAACACATTTAGGATGAAATCAACATCTCACTTTTGATAATACTTTGATAAAGGCAGTTTAGAAAATGTTATTTCCTTCAAATGACAAATCATGGTTATATCGCCTGAAAATAGATTTGAATTCCTGTTCAGAGACCAGCTGGTCCACACCACCTAAGCAGATTTGTAAGGTTCTGTGGTCAGATTTATTGATCAGCTTCTGCCAAAATTCCTGGCGTTCTTTAGGCAGTCCTGAACCTCTCCAAACTACCAATACTATGGATTGATTGAGTATCATGTTGTAACACCGACCTTGAGAAGGAGATTGGGGAAGGCTGGTACATGAATTGGATAATCCACTTATAGCTTCAACACCTTAGGGAATTATTTTTGAGCTTGCCAGAATGGGTTTATGAGAACTAGAGAAGCTGTCTGCACCTCTTCACCTTCACTATAATTTAAATTATCCTTAGACATTGTTATTGTCTGAAGACAGTGTAAAACAGGGAGGAAAGCAGATGAATAATTTTCTACAAGACTGGAAAGCCTAAGGTAACTTACAGGTAATAATTGTATACAAACATTAATAAATTTAGATTACAATGTTGTAGGCAATATGAAAAAGCTGACACCAGAAATATTTAACCCCTTAACAATAGAGTTCTTTACTGGCAACCAATATTTAGAGCAAGACTCTCTCATGGAAACCAGGCATTCTGTTGGATGGCAGCTAAATTAAGGGAAACACCAGGAGGAGTTTCTAAAAGGCAGGGGATGGCAGATCCATAAGAGTACTGCATCTCATGAATGGAAGTAATAGTGAAGCTGTCTTAAAATGGCAATGCAGACAGTCAAATGATGCAGAACTCTTTCTGTCCTCAGAAGGAGCTGACAATGCAGTCCTCACACCCCTTCCGGTGAGAAGGCATTTTGCAGGGTTCAGGGAGATACGTGGAAGCAATTCCATCTCTCTCCCAGGGAAGAAAAGAAATCTTCCTGTGGATCCTTTCACTTACCCACATTTCCCTCCCCCGGTGTCGACCACTAGCTGACAGACAAAACAGAGATGTTGTGCTTGTGTCGGCCATTAGCTGAGACATGTTCTAAAGGGGTTATTACTGTGACTGGACTGATAAATTCTAAGTGCCTATGGTGGGGGGAATCCAAAATCTGGTTCTCTGACACCCTGGAGAGTGATCGTGGCAACGTCATACTTGCAAGTGTCTCTGGCTGCACCATGGATCAATTTGAGGAAAATCCCTTTAGCTCCATTCAGGATCATTAAAGGGGTGAAGAGATGTGACACTATCAATCCTATCCCATTTGATCTACATTGACAGCCAGACTATGAATCAGACTATGAATGCTACCCATCTGTGCAGAATGCAGCATGCCAATCAGTACACCAGACAAACCTTCAAAACCTCAACAGTCAGCACATGAGGAGGAAGACAACTGTACAACAGAATATCGGGCATAGGAATATGATAGTATCATAATATTGTAGACAAATATCAAAAGAACAAAAAATCGAAATGTGAGTGCATAAAAAAGAAGTATAGATTTACTACTGTAAAACTTCACATCTACATACCTTGAAGATATATATCCAAATTGATGTACCTGGCCCTTTTTGCAGGGTCATCCTCAACTTTTTTGCCTTCCTCCTCCAATATTTCTGACCTCTTTTTGTTGGCTTTAGGACTCTGACCACTTTATCACTGTTGATCAGTGCCAAAGTGAAGGTGTTCTCCCTTCAAAACTTGGTATGATTGGCTTTCACCTGATTGGCTTATTTAATTTACCTGTACATCCCTTGTATAGTGGTATCGCTTATACCCAGGGCCTGTAAATTAAATGCTACTAGTGGGCCTGCAGCGCAGTTTGTGCCACCCACAGAAGTAGACTTTCATATCTGTCTCAGGCCTGCCACCACAGGGCCTGTGTGCGCAGTTTACTGCCAGAGAGACCTGGTATCTACATTTACTTGGCAGACGTGGAACTCCCATTTTACTACATGTAAGTCACCTCTAAGGTAGACCCTAGCTAGCCTTGTCAGCAGGGTGCTGTGTAGGAAAGAGGTAGGACATGTGCCTTGTTGTATGGGCTGTTTGATTTCTCACTGCTGTGAGTGCTGCCTCTCTCATAGGATTGCATTGGAAATGCCCTTTCCTATAGCTAAGTGGTATTGTCTTACCTATGAGGGGTGGCATAGGCATGTTTAGTATGGTTAGACTGGTAGTGAGAAATGCTGCTTACTGGTGAAGGTGGATTTTTCATCACCATTGTAGAAATGTCATTTTTAGAAAGTGGGTATTTCTCTCTTCTTATGTCTCTGGTGCTTTTGCAGCTTCACACCAATCCACATCTGGGGTAGAGTGACAGCTGTGCTTTGTGCATACTTTTCAGACTGCCAGTAGACAGGGAGGGTGAAGATGTAATAGGAGTACTTCTGCATACTGAATGGTCTTCCTGGGCTGGGAAAGGTAGCGGCAGGGCACACATGCATCTGTAAAGGCTGTGCCCTGGGCTCACACAAAGGGCTCATTTACCCCCCACTGATATCTGTAGCCAGTGCTGGAGGAGAAAGGGGACATTCCTGGAACCGGTTAGTGCTAGTTGGAACCCCTTCTCCTCTTTTTGTGGAAGCTGGGCAAAATGTACATAAGCGCAGGGGGTTGTCCCCCAGATTGTTAGACAATGCATGGATTTAGCACCAGATACTGCTGGAAGGACTGGCTAGGAACCTCCATCAGGACTGTCCTGCTGCTGAGCCCCCCTCTGACCTGTTAAGGCACAACAGTGACTGCCACTGCACTTCCAGGACCCTGATGTGTTGGTCTGCTTGCCTGGTCCCTGCAGCCTTGTGCCCCCCACATCTGTCTTCAGGGGTGGGATGGGGTGCCCTACTGCTTCCCCTGCAATTCTGCCACAGTGTTGCTTCCTGCAGCAGGACACAGGTGGAGTGTCCCCTGGCTTGTGAAGCATGTGGAGAGTGCTTCATTCTTTCGCCAAGGGAGCTATGTTTACTTATTGTTGTGTGTGAAGATCACCTCTATTTTAAGTTGTAAACTTAGGCGCAGGAAAGTGCCCCATGTCCCTGTGGTGGTTCCCCCGATGGGGGACAAAAAGAGAGGAGCCCACCAGCAGCCACTCATTAAGCATAAGCATAGCACTCACCCATTGGTGCCGTAGGGGCACATGCGTGCACTTCTTGCTGCTGAAATATCACCGCCGCGGCCTGGGTGGGTGTTAGAAATCGGTGCTTTGGTTGGCAGTCAGGTTGCCCCCTGTCCAAGCAAGGACCCTCACTCTAGTCAAGCTAAAGGAGAACCACCCTTAGTCAACCCCTGCACACCCCCTTGGTAGCTTGACACAAGCAGGTAGGCTTAACTTCAGAGTCTAGGTGGCATTTTCAAACACAAAATCTCAAAACCAACTTTACTAAAATAAGTATTTTTAAATTGTGTGCTCAGAGACCCCAAACTAGCTGCTCCAAAAGGGAATCTATGCTTTAATAATTTTTAAAGACAGCCCCCATGTTAACCTATGCGAGGGATAGACCTTGCAACAGTGAAAACCAAATTTGGAAGTAATTTCATTGTCAGGACATGTAAAACACATTAGTATATGTCCTACCTTAAACATACACTGCACCCTGCCCATGGGGTTACCTAGGGCCTACCTTAGGGGTGTCTTACATGTAAGAAAAGAGACGGTTTAGGCCTGGCAAGTGGGTACACTTGCCATGTCGAATTGGAAGTTAAAATCTGCACACACAGACTGCAGTGGCAGGTCTGAGACAAGATTACAGGGCTACTAATGTGGTTGGCACTACTAGTGCTGCAGGCCCACTTGTAGCATTTGATTTACAGGCCCTGGGCACCTCTAGTGCACTGTACTAGGGACTTACCAGTAAATCAAATATGCCAATCATGGAAATACAATTACACATACATTTTACATAGAAGCACTTGCACTTTAGCACTGGCTAGCAGTGGTAAAGTGCCCAGAGTAACACAAACAGCAAAAACAGAGTCCAGCACACATCAACAACCTGGGAAACAGAGGCAAAAAGTTAGAAGAGATCACGCCAAGGATGCCATGTCTAACAGTGGGTAAATGGAGCCTCAGGCCCTGAGCTAGGAGGCTTGTTCTGCCAAGCTGCATTGTTCTGCCACAACATGTGCAGTCTCCAACGATAGAGAGAGAGCCCCTATCCCGAGGAGAGAGGTGATTCCTGATGGCCAGGTAGGAGATGAGGCCTCCCAGCCCCGAGAGGGCTTGAAGACCTGGCCACATTGTTGGTGAGGGAGGGGCATGGTCTCCCAGTACACGGGAAGCACCTCTGTGCCTCGCTGAACTTGTTTGAGGTGAGCCCTGTGTGAGGAATGGGGTCGTCCCCAGCCTATGTGAGCTGCCAGGGTCCAGTGGTGGCTGCGCCATGGACTCATGGGCCACCACCAGGCTGAGCAGTACACATGGGGGGATCGTGAGAGGTCTCCCCACCTATCAGGAAGGTGCGGGCTTTCTTTTCTTTACTTTGCCCCCACAGGAAAATTACTAGGAATCGCAGGGGCCTTGTTGTTTTGGTGTTGAGCGTTGCCGGATGGGATGCAAACCTTCCCGGAGTCCCTGTCTCGCTGGGGACCATTTTGCGGCCCAAATGCAACTGGAGCACAGGAGTTCATGGGCCCGACATAGTGAACGGAGATACACTAACTAGTTTACCCAAGGAGTGCAAGTGCGTGATCGCCTCAGCGAATCATTGTTAGTGATTTCCATGTATGGGGTGCCTGTGTTCTGTTTCGTCCTCAGTGTGGTTACTGTATTGCTTGTTTCGGACCTGACCCATGGTGTATGGTGAACGGACATGATTGGGGTGTTGTGCATAATTGCAGGATCTGCCTAACATACAGTAGGATTGTGTGTATATGACTTATGCTGTTGGGAAATGTTCTACTTCTATGTACAATCCTGATGATGTCTCGACATTCAGGGTACTGTGTTTATTATGATGTGCATTTCTGGTAATACTGATGACTTTACTGTTTGTGTTGCAGAATCCCAGTAACCTATGTGTTTATCTGACTAGTGCTTGCGTTTGCAGATTACTAGTAACATGTGTGATGTTCTGACAACTGCTTGCGTAGCAATGTTATTAGTGATTCCTGTCATTTGTGGTCTAATGATGTTTTGTGCAATACAATATATTTTTATATAACTGGCTGTGGAGTTTTCTTTGTGGTTTATTTATTGTGTCATGTGTTGTGTGTGTTGTTCAAACGCTTTACACCTTGCCTCCGGGATAAGCCTGACAGCTCTTGCCAAGCTACCAAGGGGGTGAGCAGGGGTTATCTTGGGTGTGTAACTTACTCGCCCTGACTAGAGTAGTGGCTTCTGCCTCGCTGAGGTGCATACCCTAGCCAACCAGAAACCCCATTTCTAACACAAATACATATATGTGTAGTTAGGTATAGAAAATGTATACATACTTACTTTCAATATTTTGGCCCTCAATATTCTGTTCGTGAAATTAAGGTCCCACAACATTCCCTACATGATATTTAGGCTTCACACTGAGGAAGACCAAAAATGAACCATAACATTGTAATGATCAAATGAATGTACATTTAGAAAGAAAGAAAGAAAGTATCTGCTGTGGCACTCTTGCACTCACAGGGGCTGATATTTATAGGGCCTGTGGCACAGCGCAGCAAGTCACCTTGCTGCACTGCCCTACCTCACAGGTAAAGGGCAGGAATGCGTGTTATTTGTCCAATACAACATACTCCTGTCCTTTCCCCTTGCGCTGTCACCCTTTTGGCTGCCTAGTGCCAATGCCAACACCCTTTCACTGTGGTGCAATGGAGGCTGCGTTGCATGCAGTATTGTTTTTCTGCAGGAAGGGGCATCTTCAACTTTCTCCTCGTTACACCTCTCCTGGGCAGGCGTACGATTTTACTGCGTTCCCAGGTTTACAAGTCCCTGTAAATCTGGGAGTGCATCAAAATCCATGGGAGTTGAGTGGGAACACTCATGCCCATTAAACACCTACCCAGAGCAGAGTAAGACAACGCAGCAATTTGCGCCTTACACCATACTCCATGTTTTTGAAGCCATTCAAACTACGCAAAGTGGCTTTGTGTGACTTTCAAAATATGACTTACTGCTTTGCGCCATACATGTACCACATTGCGTGGTGCAAGCATGGAGTAACTCACTCATAAATAAGCCCCAAGGTTTGCAATTAACTCTCCTGAGTTTCTGGAGGGAGACGAAGAAACACTACTTCTAAGAACACATCATCAAACATCTGAAACGCATTTTGCACCCTTGATCTGAGATGGCTCTCTCCAGCTACTGTGCATAATCTGTAACCCTTCCATATTATGTATAATATTACAGCACTTCTTTGCTCTCTTGCTGGATTTTAACTATTCAAATCTGTTCTATCATAACATCGAGTTTTACATATCATCATACCAAAATATTGCATCCAGTACAGGATATTTTACCTGAAGACCAAGGTCTTTTTTTAGAACTCGACGGACGGGTTATCCGTCACCGTTGTGATTTCTATCTCAGGCCTTATCACTCAGCAGACAGTCCGTATCCTTCCAAAGCTGCAGAGAGATGTGCGTTGCTCTCCTGGTGGAGAGCCACCCATCGTTTTTAGAGATCCCTGCCTGCCTCACAGGGACCTCTCTGCTGTAAACGGAGTAGCAACCAGACCGACTTTCTTCACTGCAGTGAAGTTTGCAGAGCTGGCATTATGGGGCTCATTCCGAGTCCGGCGGGCGGCGGGGGTCATTTTGACTTTCCCGCTGGGCCAGCGGGCGATCTCCAGAAGATCGCCCGCCGGCCCAGCGGGAAAGCCCCTGCAATGAGGAAGCCGGCTCCGAATGGAGCCGGCGGAGTTGCAGGGGTGCGACGGGTGCAGTAGCACCCGTCACGATTTTCACTGTCTGCATTGCAGACAGTGAAAATCATGGTGGGGCCCTGTTAGGGGGCCTCTGCACGGCCCATGCACTGCATGGGCAGTGCAGGGGCCCCCAGGGGCCCCACGACACCCGTTCCCGCCATCCTGTTCCTGGCGGGTTTTACTGCCAGGAACAGGCTGGTGGGAAGGGGGTTGGAATCCCCATGGTGGCGCTGCAAGTAGTAGTGATCAGGAACCATACAGAACTTTTATTCGGATCTACATGTTTTTCTAAGGCCTTCCTCATCGCATGCAGTATATGGCTGTGGAAAGTTGTACAGATGTGAATCTTACAACTCCGCATAACGTTTTGTTACATTTTGTTTGTGAAATTGGTGAACACTTTAGAAAAAAAGTCAAGCATTCTCATTATCGTTCAAGAGTGCTAGCAGAGAACTACGACCATCACTCAGCATCTCCAAGTCTAAGCAACTGGGGGTTCACGACGTATGGTCGGGATGATCAGCAGAGGTGAATCTCTAGTGTTCAGCTGCCGAGCAACTTCTGTGTACCACCTGGGTCTCAGTGATAAGGCCGGTCGTTAGCAGTTGTAGGTACATTTCCTCCCTCCCCGGCAGCTAGGTTTTCCTTAATGCACGAATATCTTTATGCAGGAGAATACTTAGCACTCACCTGTTGCTAGGCACCAAAGGACCCCCAGATTGCTAAGTAAAATTAAACTTTAACTGGACTTTCCTGACTTCGCATAACTTTGTATGTGAACTTTAAAACCTCACCCACCATTAGTTGTATTAGCTGATGACACCTTCAATCATCCTCATCTTTGGAAAGCGGGCACTGGTAATGTTTGATGGGTCCTCTGGGATTGTACATGAACATTTGCCGTTTGATGCTGAATTGCAACAAGCAGATCGCTGAATGCAGGGCCCTTACATGTGCTCCTTCCTAAGAAGAGTGATTTATAGTAGTTGTCACTGACATAAGCACTCATCATTTCTTTCTTCTCTGAAAAGCTCCTATCCCTCATACGTCTGTACAGATTTCCGATTAGTACAAGCTTCTGTTCTTTCAAAATTCCAGGATCAATGAAGACCAATTGCAGTTTAGAAATAACTGGTTCTATATTGCCTATAAATGCATGCACAATTGGTTCTTCATCATAATCAACAAACCAGAAAGGGGATTTACACTTATTACACTTGCATTAGGCGATTTCATTGTTTTTATTACCCAAATCACTCCTATCCCTGAAATACCTGTTATAATTTGGTCCTGAAATATCAAGATTTGCCATTCACTCACATAGTGGAAAATGCTTTGCACACTTAAGCTTGCCAGGAATTCACAAATGGGTTCTTAGCAGGCATAATTCATTTACATTTGCAGAGATCTCTGCCAACAGTAGGGAGTTCTCCAAACCGTAAATCCCACTTGTGGTGGGATGTGGGAAAGTGGGCATTCCAGGTTGGGATTAGCATTGCATGAACACACACAAACATGGACATTTGCCAGCACTCAAAACTCCTCTCCTTTCCCTTATCGCTCTGGAAAGGGCTGGATTTTCATCCTAGACAAAGGCTGTTGTAAGACCTTTTCCAGGGTGGGACAGGTAATGTATGACCCCCTGATGTGGAGAGTGCATTGTAAGGTGGTTTCCATGTGGAGAAAAACAAAAATATATTTGTTTGCACAAGGGGTCCTATCCTCTCTGTGCGGGGATGAAGCATCCTGCGCAGTGGAAATATGATCCCACTGGGCAAGTCACGTGATCTTCCCATAAAAACGCATGGAAACCTGCGCCTGGTGCATCTTTACATGTGTGCCCCTGGGGAAGTTTCTGAATCCTGGAAATTACTGAATCTACCCTTATAGGTAGGTGTAAATCGGAGCATACAGTTTTACTATTGTTAATAATACTAATATAAATCCGACCTTTGTCTTTTGTCCAGTAGGTGCAGTATTTTTCTGGACCTATTTCAGTTTTGATGGGACTCGATCTATCTTGCTCAGACGTTTACCTGGAAAAACATATGGTCTTTCATTGCAAAGGGTCATGGCCTAAAGGGGAGAGGGTGTTGACTGAACATCTAAACTCAAGGGAATTTGATGCTCCCCATGTGTCAAACGGACCAGACAACAATCTGAATGTTTCCAATTAACTAATAACACCTGTTGAGATGAGGCACCTTAATAAAGGACTGGATTTTGTGGCAACTAATTCACATGACCCTTTGCAATCTCTCATTATATTTAGTTTCCCCCACCCCAGACCTACCTATTGGAAAGTGGAATTCCTATTTGATGCAGGTGTTACTTTGTGGGAGAAAATTGGCACTCAAGGCTACGAGGGTAGTATTGAGTTGTACCTTAGTTTACACATGGTGCACTCTTGGAGGACCACACCCCGAATCCCCAACTGTGTGGCAATCCATACAGCTCATAATGATAAACAACAAGAGGCACTCGTTATATCAGCATTGTTAAAACAAATAGTACAAGAATATCTGCTGTAGTCACTGTAAATGTCCGTTATGGTAGGACACCATCCCATATATCCCTGGAGTGGTGTAAGATACAAACACACAGATTAAAATGCGAGGCAGACTTCAGTACGGTTCCAAATTTCTTGTGCTTTAATGACAATGTCCAATTTCAGTTCAGTCAGTAACAAGCTCAACTGTAGTTACCAACTCCACTCCAAGTCTTGGTAATTGTCTTGGAGGAAACAGACCCACTTGTTTTCCTTCTCCCTCCATAGTGGAAGGAATTATTACTCCCTTAGCACCTCCCAAAAAAGCTCAGGAAATGTGTTCCAGTTCCTTGCAGCCTCTTTCACTTGCACTTCTTGTGACAATATCAATTTGTTACCCATGACGTTAATGTTATCTTCATTCTTTCCTATCTCATGAATGAGGCTTTGCATGGGCAGTGGGTTTAATCAGTAATGAGAGTCCTTGGGTGGATGATTTGTTTCTGACAAACATCAAAGGAATCTTTGAAATACGGTATGTGGAGCAATTCACACACCCCAGTCTACTTACCTTTAGCGCAAGGTAATCAGGATCTTTTTCCTTATGTCAGTCAGTTCAACCAATACGTCCACAAGCAGTATTTGGAAAATAATTTGGCTAAGGGGCTTGTTACACCTGACATGCTTGGTGTGGTATGTACATCACAACTTTGTGCACTTTACCACTGCTAACCAGTACTGAAGTGCTTGCACTCTCTTATTCAAACATGTTAACATTGGCATTCATCAAATTGGTACATATAATTCAGTTATAAATCCCTAGTAAATGGTACTGCAAGGCCTGTAAATTAAATGCTACTACTGAGCATCCAACACTCATTGTACCACCCAATCTAGGAGCCTTTTAAAACATATCTCAGGTCTGCCACTGCATTGTAGTGCAGTTTTAAAGTGCCATTTCCACTTGGCAAAATAAACACTTTAGCAGGCCTACACCTTCTTTCTAATGCAAATAAGTTGCACCTTAGGGAGGCCCAAGAGGCTCATTGGGCAGGGTGTTTTGTATAAAGTTTCAGTTTTACATGTTCTGGCAGTGAAAAACATAATTTTTCATTACTGTAAGGTCTATCACTCCTATTGACTAACACAAGGTTACCTTATTACATATAATAAGTGATAACGTTTGATTGGGAGCAGCCAGTTAGAGAAATGCTGTTTGGGCTCAAATTAATTGTAATTTTAAATCCTCTTTAATTGGAGTTTTAGTAAAAATTCAGAAAATACAACTTTTAGCAAGTTGGCATATTCTTTTTCTACCATTTGTGCCTTCTGCCTGTTTCCTAGGTCACATCACCGTGAATGGCTCTGCTTTTGGGGTTTGTGTACTCCTGCCAGCCAGAGAGACAAAGGGGAATCAGAATAGGCCATGCTGCTAAGATCAAGATTGCTGGGGCAGCGTTGTTCCCTGCCCCACTTACACTTCAAAGGGCTTGCCTTAAGCACACACAAAGGAACCTTACACCAGCATTTTTTCACCCCAGACTTCTTAGAGCCTTGGAAGGGGAAGGGAAAAACTTTCCAAAAACAGATGTGGGGGTAGCCCAGGATGACCACCCCTCCCCCACTTCAAAGGGTGGCACCAGGTATAAATATTGGACCTTCAGTATACCCATGTGTCTGTGGACATTATAGAAGAAGGACAGCCTTGTTGTCCAGAGGACTGCCCTGCTGGTTGAGACCTGCCTTGCTCCCCAGAGGACTACCTATTCCAACCAGAGTACTGCTCTGCTGCTTGAAGTCCTCCTTGACCCAGGGAAGGCTGCCCTGCTGCTTCAGGACTGCCTCACTCAGAAGGAAGACTGGACCGGCTCCCTTCATCCCAGGCTATTTGAGTAACTTCAAGAGTCAGATTGCTGACCTCCAGTTGGAGCTAAGGTGACACAGCAAGCTCAAGAGGCCTCCCTGCAACTGCTCTCTTTACCTGCTGCACAGGACCTGCCTGGACCTGCAACTGGATCTGGCTGAGCCCTTCTGGCCTCTGCTGGAGTGAGTCACTGATCCCCAATAGGTGCCTCCCCAGGTTCTGCACCTGTGGCTGGCATAAGAGGGAGAACTCTTCCTTGCTAACCGAAGGTTCTATCTAAATACAGCACAATCCAATGTGAAGCCCAGCAAAGCCTAACAGCACAGCTGAAAGCTTCATTAGAAGTGACACAGAGCAACACCAAGTCCAACAAAGCTTTGCTGCAGAGCTGAAATCTTCATCGGAACTGAAGAAGAGTAATACAAAGCCTCACAAAGATTGGTCTCACAGCTGAAAGCTTCATCAGAACTGACACCAAGTGGCGAGAAGCCTCAAAATGGAATGCATCAAGGACATGAGGTACAGCTTCCAGCAGACCAAACTTGATCCTGTGCTCAGCCTGCACTCCATTGTGGTCAGCCTGAATTTATGACCATGTCCCAGTTCAGTGTGGTCACGTACCCCCAGTTGGTGTTTTCAGCTTCTTGGGGCTATTTGTACTTAATACTTTAAAATTCAATATCTCTGGTTCTATTGATTGGATTTTTGTCATTCTAGCATTATTATATTTATTACAATCTACTCTATGTCTCTAAATTTACATTGGTTTTGGATTTTCCTTGTGTTGTGTTTTCATGTTATTAATGTTTGCCTGCTGCATAAATACTTTACACTTTGCCTCTAACTTAAGCCTGCTGCTTTGTTCCATGCTACCAGATGCTTAAACACAGGTTAATTTAGTGATTTGTGTGGTTTACCCTGACAAATATTTTGGGTATTGTCTGAGTAGGACTTTCACCCCCTTTAACCAATAATCAGATTTCTTACAGGGCTGGTTAGGAAATCACCATATGCAGAAAAAACCCACCAGACATATATTTATTTTATCTCAGCATAACTCATAGTGTATCCAGGGAGATATAAAGAAACGAATCTATTATTTCATATCATTATTTTATTTATTATCTCACATAATTCGTCAAATGGGTACATATAATTCAGTTATAAATCCCTAGTAAATGGTACTGCAAGGCCTGTAAATTAAATGCTACTACTGAGCATCCAGCACTCATTGTACCACCCAATCTAGGAGCCTTTTAAAACATATCTCAGGTCTGCCACTGCATTGTAGTGCAGTTTTAAAGTGCCATTTCCACTTGGCAAAATAAACACTTTAGCAGGCCTATACCTTCTTTCTAATGCAAATAAGTTGCACCTTAGGGAGGCCCAAGAGGCTCATTGGGCAGGGTGTTTTGTATTAAGTTTCAGTTTTAGATGTTCTGGCAGTGAAAAACATAATTTTTCATTACTGTAAGGTCTATCACTCCTATTGACTAACACAAGGTTACCTTATTACATATAATAAGTGATAACGTTTGATTGGGAGCAGCCAGTTAGAGAAATGCTGTTTGGGCTCAAATTAATTGTAATTTTAAATCCTCTTTAATTGGAGTTTTAGTAAAAATTCAGAAAATACCACTTTTAGCAAGTTGGCATACTTTTGTTCTACCATTTGTGCCTTCTGCCTGTTTCCTGGGTCACATCACCGTGAATGGCTCTGCTTTTGGGGTTTGTGTACTCCTGCCAGCCAGAGAGACAAAGGGGAATCAGAATAGGCCATGCTGCTAAGATCAAGATTGCTGGGGCAGCGTTGTTCCCTGCCCCACTTACACTTCAAAGGGCTTGCCTTAAGCACACACAAAGGAACCTTACACTAGCATTTTTTCACCCCAGACTTCTTAGAGCCTTGGAAGGGGAAGGGAAAAACTTTCCAAAAACAGATGTGGGGGTAGCCCAGGATGACCACCCCTCCCCCACTTCAAAGGGTGGCACCAGGTATAAATATTGGACCTTCAGTATACCCATGTGTCTGTGGACATTATAGAAGAAGGACAGCCTTGTTGTCCAGAGGACTGCCCTGCTGGTTGAGACCTGCCTTGCTCCCCAGAGGACTACCTATTCCAACCAGAGTACTGCTCTGCTGCTTGAAGTCCTCCTTGACCCAGGGAAGGCTGCCCTGCTGCTTCAGGACTGCCTCACTCAGAAGGAAGACTGGACCGGCTCCCTTCATCCCAGGCTATTTGAGTAACTTCAAGAGTCAGATTGCTGACCTCCAGTTGGAGCTAAGGTGACACAGCAAGCTCAAGAGGCCTCCCTGCAATTGCTCTCTTTACCCGCTGCACAGGACCTGCCTGGACCTGCAACTGGATCTGGCTGAGCCCTTCTGGCCTCTGCTGGAGTGAGTCACTGATCCCCAATAGGTGCCTTCCCAGGTTCTGTGCCTGTGGCTGGCATAAGAGGGAGAACTCTTCCTTGCTAACCGAAGGTTCTATCTAAATACAGCACAATCCAATGTGAAGCCCAGCAAAGCCTAACAGCACAGCTGAAAGCTTCATTAGAAGTGACACAGAGCAACACCAAGTCCAACAAAGCTTTGCTGCAGAGCTGAAATCTTCATCGGAACTGAAGAAGAGTAATACAAAGCCTCACAAAGATTGGTCTCATAGCTGAAAGCTTCATCAGAACTGACACCAAGTGGCGAGAAGCCTCAAAATGAAATGCATCAAGGACATGAGGTACAGCTTCCAGCAGACCAAACTTGATCCTGTGCTCAGCCTGCACTCCATTGTGGTCAGCCTGAATTTATGACCATGTCCCAGTTCAGTGTGGTCACGTACCCCCAGTTGGTGTTTTCAGCTTCTTGGGGCTATTTGTACTTAATACTTTAAAATTCAATATCTCTGGTTCTATTGATTGGATTTTTGTCATTCTAGCATTATTATATTTATTACAATCTACTCTATGTCTCTAAATTTACATTGGTTTTGGATTTTCCTTGTGTTGTGTTTTCATGTTATTAATGTTTGCCTGCTGCATAAATACTTTACACTTTGCCTCTAACTTAAGCCTGGTGCTTTGTTCCATGCTACCAGATGCTTAAACACAGGTTAATTTAGTGATTTGTGTGGTTTACCCTGACAAATATTTTGGGTATTGTCTGAGTAGGACTTTCACCCCCTTTAACCAATAATCAGATTTCTTACAGGGCTGGTTAGGAAATCACCATATGCAGAAAAAACCCACCAGACATATATTTATTTTATCACAGCATAACTCATAGTGTATCCAGGGAGATATAAAGAAACAAATCTATTATTTCATATCATTTTTATTTATTATCTCACATAATTCATCAAATGGGTACATATAATTCAGTTATAAATCCCTAGTAAATGGTACTGCAAGGCCTGTAAATTAAATGCTACTACTGAGCATCCAGCACTCATTGTACCACCCAATCTAGGAGCCTTTTAAAACATATCTCAGGTCTGCCCCTGCATTGTAGTGCAGTTTTAAAGTGCCATTTCCACTTGGCAAAATAAACACTTTAGCAGGCCTATACCTTCTTTCTAATGCAAATAAGTTGCACCTTAGGGAGGCCCAAGAGGCTCATTGGGCAGGGTGTTTTGTATTATGTTTCAGTTTTAGATGTTCTGGCAGTGAAAAACATAATTTTTCATTACTGTAAGGTCTATCACTCCTATTGACTAACACAAGGTTACCTTATTACATATAATAAGTGATAACGTTTGATTGGGAGCAGCCAGTTAGAGAAATGCTGTTTGGGCTCAAATTAATTGTAATTTTAAATCCTCTTTAATTGGAGTTTTAGTAAAAATTCAGAAAATACCACTTTTAGCAAGTTGGCATACTTTTGTTCTACCATTTGTGCCTTCTGCCTGTTTCCTGGGTCACATCACCGTGAATGGCTCTGCTTTTGTGGTTTGTGTACTCCAGCCAGCCAGAGAGACAAAGGGGAATCAGAATAGGCCATGCTGCTAAGATCAAGATTGCTGGGGCAGCGCTATTCCCTGCCCCACTTACACTTCAAAGGGCTTGCCTTAAGCACACACAAAGGAACCTTACACTAGCATTTTTTCACCCCAGACTTCTTAGAGCCTTGGAAGGGGAAGGAAAGAACTTTCCAGAACCAGATGTGGGGGTAGCCCAGGATGACCACCCCTCCCCCACTTCAAAGGGTGGCACCAGGTATAAATATTGGACCTTCAGTATACCCATGTGTCTGTGGACATTATAGAAGAAGGACAGCCTTGTTGTCCAGAGGACTGCCCTGCTGGTTGAGACCTGCCTTGCTCCCCAGAGGACTACCTATTCCAACCAGAGTACTGCTCTGCTGCTTGAAGTCCTCCTTGACCCAGGGAAGGCTGCCCTGCTGCTTCAGGACTGCCTCACTCAGAAGGAAGACTGGACTGGCTTCCTTCATCCCAGGCTATTTGAGTAACTTCAAGAGTCAGATTGCTGACCTCCAGTCGGAGCTAAGGTGACACAGCAAGCTCAAGAGGCCTCCCTGCAATTGCTCTCTTTACCCGCTGCACAGGACCTTCCTGGACCTGGAACTGGATCTGGCTGAGCCCTTCTGGCCTCTGCTGGAGTGAGTCACTGATCCCCAATAGGTGCCTCCCCAGGTTCTGTACCTGTGGCTGGCATAAGAGGGAGAACTCTTCCTTGCTAACCAAATGTTCTATCTAAATACAGCACAATCCAATGTGAAGCCCAGCAAAGCCTAACAGCACAGCTGAAAACTTCATTAGAAGTGACACAGAGCAACACCAAGTCCAACAAAGCTTTGCTGCAGAGCTGAAATCTTCATCGGAACTGGAGAAGAGTAATACAAAGCCTCACAAAGATTGGTCTCACAGCTGAAAGCTTCATCAGAACTGACACCAAGTGGCGAGAAGCCTAAAAATGAAATGCATCAAGGACATGAGGTACAGCTTCCAGCAGACCAAACTTGATCCTGTGCTCAGCCTGCACTCCATTGTGGTCAGCCTGAATTTATGACCATGTCCCAGTTCAGTGTGGTCACGTACCCCCAGTTGGTGTTTTCAGCTTCTTGGTGCTATTTGTACTTAATACTTTAAAATTCAATATTTCTGGTTCTATTGATTGGATTTTTGTCATTTTGGCATTATTATATATATTACAATCTACTCTATGTCTCTAAATTTACATTGGTTTTGGGTTTTCCTTGTGTTGTGTTTTCATGTTATTAATGTTTGCCTGCTGCATAAATACTTTACACTTTGCCTCTAACTTAAGCCTGCTGCTTTGTTCCATGCTACCAGATGCTTAAACACAGGTTAATTTAGTGATTTGTGTGGTTTACCCTGACAAATATTTTGGGTTTTGTCTGAGTAGGACTTTCACCTCCTTTAACCAATAATCAGATTTCTTACAGGGCTGGTTAGGAAATCAGCATATGCAGAAAAAACCCACCAGACATATTTATTTTATCACAGCATAACTCATAGTGTATCCAGGGAGATATAAAGAAACGAATCTATTATTTCATATCATTATTTTATTTATTATCTCACATAATTCATATCGAGTAGTATACACAAATGTAATACAGACTGTATATATAACCTATTAAACCCATTTTGATACAAAAATTTGTTTTTAATTTCCTTTTTTTCCTTATTCTATATTACATCAAATTTACATTACGTCCTTTATTTTTCCCTAATGATTTTTACATCAAAGTTTCAATGGCAACACTAATGCCTGTATACCTATGTTACATTAATTTTAAAATCCCCTCTTTCTTTCTGTCAAACGTGTAATGTTCGGACGTGCTCTCCTCAAATGGCAATCCTGAATACGCCCCGGTCCTTCTTAACAAAGTATGCATTTTTTCGACACATGGCATGTGTGAAAAGGACCATCGTGGATTGAAGCTCTTTTAATAGGTACTTAGAAGAAAAATGCGCCTTGCCTCCTAATACAAATAAAGGACAATCGACTATTGCTGTTTGCTTCCTGGCTATTTATGCTGGCCCACCCAGTTGAGGTCCCATATTTGTGGGGCATATGAGGCCTCATGCTTGTTGGTCCCTTGTTGTTTTGTTCATTAGATAGGCTGTCTACAGGTTCGTGTTAGTCCCTTGTAGCACAGGGAAAGCTGAGGTGCTAATATGATTGCACTTGGCCCCAGATACGTGTGCAATCTGCAAAGAACAGCTTTTAGTTTGCACAAGAATCTCTTAGAAATGGATTCGTTTGGTGTCTATGATGCGCATGTGTATGTGAAATGCTATAACGATGCAATGAGTGCTGGCTTCGCGTCAGGGACAGTGTTCAGTTAAATCAGAGTGCATCCACGTTGCAACAAAAACAAATCATCCATGTTGAATAGTGCGGGGCAACCACATCCAGCGGACAGTGGCTCGCTGATAAAGGGCATGACTTTCCCGCCAGATGGATGAGTGGGAAATAAGAAGCCGGAACTAGAAAATGTAGGCAGACACGCTCTGAGAGCCAGGGAGGGTGGAAGCACAGAAAAAGTTCTTGCTGCATTCTCTTAGAATTACTGTTCAGTGATGCTTTCCATGCTTTGCAAATACTTTTCAAAACAAAGTTATGACTACAGTATGTCCATCAGGATCAGTTGTCACTGGAACATTACTAACGAGAGTCCGAGATAGCAGTGAAGTTGATACTAGCAGTATATCTATTCTCTGGTAGCTGGAAGTGCCAGAGCTGAAAGAAACCCATTTCTGTAATTATGAGAAACCATTTTTAAGAACAGTGCTTTTGTGCAGGGTTGGGCAGAATTTTCGTTCCGCCTGCGGAATTGGTGGAATTTTGGTCACTCCATGTTACTCTTTAACTCAGAGTTCTGGGCAATTTCCATCAATCGCTATGTGGCAGAATTTTTTTCCTGCGAAGCTCTATAAAGTGTAAGCTTTTGAGTGTGATCAAAAGTTGGCATCCCCTTGTGTGACTTTCTAACATGGGCAGTCAAGATTAGTAGCAGTAAGAGGGCTGCTGCTTGAGTAGATTTGTTACCGCTCAAGTAGCAAGTAGATTTTTCTGCAGCCCTAGAGCGAAGGTCAGAGCTCAGCATCAGCAAGTACAGAGAATAGCTGTCTCACTGTCTTGTGCAAGTAGGCCAATTGGGTAAATGTGATGGGTGTCCTCCCATCCTGAGTCTCTGAGCATGACAGTAAGGCCACTGGGAGTCGCCGTTCTCTTTTTGAGCACTAATGTTATCTGGAGTTGGAGATGGGGGTTGTGGGTGGAGACAGATTATGAGTTGTGGCTATCTAAAAAGCTCTGCTTTTATCTCCAGAAGCAAACAGACTACGCCTAGGTGCCCGCTGCCACTTTGTTATATTAAAAACTGGGAGAGGGCTCCTGTTCTCCATTGAACAAAAGTAAAATATAACACAAACAACCAAAAAGAGCAAAAAGAATACGTTTTTGGACAACTCAAAACAATTATTTGTTTGAAAACGTTACTGTGAAAAACATTAATCATGGGACAAAATGACAAACGGAATGGAGAATAGATGTGGCAGGAGAGTAACAAAATGGTTTGAGTGAGGAGTGCAAAGTGGAGAGAAAGACAAAAGCAGAGGTGAGACAGCAGAGTGGAGAAGAATGAAAAACATATGGGAAGTTGAAAAGGACATTAAGGGAGAGAAGAAAGGAACAATAGAGGAGGGAGGATAATGGTAGAAAATGGTAAAGATGGAGAGAAAGCTGGAAAGCAAAAGTGGAGAAGAGGGAGACAGGAACGTGAGAGAGGATGCGTTGTAATGGCTAATGCTGCAGACTTTAGAACCGAGGACCAAGGTTAGAGTCCCGGCCTCGACTCAATATCCTGTGATTCTGGGCAAATCACCTAGTCTCCATTGCCTACAAAAAAGGTGTCCTTGTGTAATGTTACTAGTGCTCATGTAAAGCGCTCCAATACCTTTGGGTAGAGGTTGCACTATATAAAACTCCAAAAGAACAAATGTGAAGGATGAAGAAAATGATGGAGGGGAGAGAAAGGCGAAAGTGGGTGCAAAATGTTTCTTGCTCTCTCAGAAAAAGGAAGGATGGATGCTAGATCAGATGCACTTTCCTAATTTTCTCCCTCAGTCTAAAGCTTAGTTTATAGGTTGTTGGCATGCTTTGAGGTAGTGCTAAGTGTAGAGTACAATAGCTTCAGGGAAATTCCCTTAATCAAAAGAATAGAATGATAAAGGAAATTCCACCCTTTGATTCTTTTCTAATTGTAACGCTGCCCCCAGGCACAGGAAGACTTTCTGTTACTGTCTGCAGCAAAACTATAATGAAGACAAAACAGAAAATAACATTAGGTATAGCATAAATGTTTTCAATGAGCAAGGGGAAGATAAAGAGTCTGACAGGAGAGAGCAATACTGGAGAAAAGAGGAAGGTTTGCAAGACAGAGAAATGAAATGAAACTCCAGGGGAAATACAAAATGACAGGATGTATAAGGGCATGAGCGATATAAAAAAGATTGAAGAAAGAGCCCGCTGGGGAGATGGGAATGAGAGAGATAGGGAGAGTTGTAGACAGAGTGAAAGATAAGAAAATAGAGGGAAAGTGAGAGAGACAGACATAATGAGAGACACAAAGGAGAGGTAAAGAAGTGGAGAATGAAAGAGAAAGGAAGAACTATAGAGAGGGGTAAAACAGTGATAGAGAGAATGAGAGTGGTGTACATAGCAAGTACGAAGAGAGCATAGAGACAAAGAAAGGAAGGCTGAGGAGGAAATAGAGAAAAACAGGTTTGTGGTATAGATGAATAGACAGCAATACAGAGAGCTACAGAATCAGACAGATAGCTGCACCTGGTGATAGTGGAGGTGAAATGAGGGAATAGAGAAAGGAGTGAGAGAACGGAAAGAATTAATTTGTGTTTCTGTGCTAGAGGGCAATACTATAAATAATATCTAGAAAATTATTTAAAAAGATGCATTTGAAGTTAATTTCTGCAGCTCATCCAGATACAAATCGTCTCCACCTACATTACAATAGACGCCAAGTATCAAGCAGTATGCAAACCAAAAGAGAAAGCCTTGAACAACGTTGATGTGTACAATCGTGGATGCCTACTGCAACTTCCCAGGGAGTTTGCCAGTCACCTAAGGACAGATGTCAGATATGCAGTATCTAAAGATGACCAAGAAAGGTAGTGGTTTAAGGGTGAGCAGGAACATTAGGGACATGAAAGTGAAGAGAGGAGGAACTTCAGTGACCAGATGATTGTTAGGAGTCTCCGGTATCCAATGTAAACAGGAATGCTAGACCTGTCAGCCTTAAGGTGGTCTGCCCACAAACGTTTTGCCTACTTACCTCCATTTTGGTGCTGAAATTAATTTGTGTTGGCCTTAGGACTGTTAACCAGCGCTAAAGTGCTTGTGCTCACACCACTAAACCTGGTTTTATTGGCATCTACATTTAATCTACTTAAAAGCCCCTTGTAAAGTGGTAAACCATATATCCAGGGGCAGTGAATGAAATGCTACTTGTGGCCCTGAATCACATATTGTGCCACCCATTTTAGTACCACCTTAAAACATATCCGAGGCCATCCATTGCAAACTGAATGTAGTTTTAACCTGCCATAATGACTTAACCCCAAATGCAAATTTTATTTACTTATAAGGCCCTTGTAAAGTGCAATACCTGTGCCAAGGGCCGGTAAATTAAATGCTTCTAGCAGGCTGCAATTGCAGTTTGTGTGTGTAGTTTTGGACTTCCACATGGACTTAGCAAAATACCTTTTTGACAGGCGGCCCAAACCTTCCAGTTTAAACATATGTGTCACCGCTAAGGAACGCTCTGAACAACCCGGAGGGCACTGTCTTTGAGGTTTTAAATGCCCTGTAGTAAAAAACCTCCCAAAGTTGTTTTCCACTACAGCAATGCCTATTTCTCCCTTGGATAACACTGAGATTACCTTTTTATATTTTATATGTATAATTCACAATCTAGAAGAGATACGTTTGTCAAGTTTGGTGTCTCTGGACTCACAATTTAAGATCACAACTTATGATGAAGTGGGATTTTAAATTGCAGTCCTGAAAATTTCACTTTTAGAAAGTTGGCATTTTATTTGCTTACATTAGCCATTCAGTGCCATCTTCCTGTCTCTGAATACACATCTGGGATGTCTGACAGCTGGGCTTTGAGCATTCCATCTAGACAGTGACACACAAAGGGAGCTAACGTGTGACTGATGGGCCATCCACAGTCTGGTGGGCCATCCTGGGCAGGATGGGAGAGAGGAGCTGACACTTACACATGAATGGGCTGTGTCCCAAAGTCCTAACACAAAGGGCTGCATACCCCCTGAACAGACGTGAGGACCTTTTTGCACTTCAAAGGCCTTTCTTTGAAGTCCCCCACCACTTCACAGGCAGACTTCAGTACATTTCTGGACCTGTGGATACTTTGCCAGGAAGAAGGACTGCTGTGCTGCTACAAGGATTGCCACTGGACTTGGTTGTTACTCTGCTGGACTTCTGCTTTGCTGTACTGACCTGCTGCCTGTGGTCCTGCCTTCCTGGGAGTGAGAAGGACTGGACCTGCATCTCTCCATCACAGAACCAAAGTGAGTCCAAGGGCTATTTGGTTTGCCTCCTGTTTTTTGAAGTACCAAGGACACCAAAGACTTCATTTCACAGAACCTGGACTCTGCCAACTGTGAGTCTTGCCCTGCCAAGTGGTGTCAAACCAGTCCTGGGGTCTTAGAAGTTGGTATAAGGTGATGCTCAAGTCAGAGTCAGTGCTTCGCCACCTCAGCTTGGATTGGAACCAGTGCATCACCTCTATTATATGGATCGGAACCGGCTCTTTGGTCCAATTGCATGGATCGGAGTTGATGCATCGCCTCTACAGAGTGGATCGACATTGGTGCATCCCCTTCAGAACCACCGAACTTCGGACCTGATGTATCACCACTGTTGCATCGAGGAACTTGATGCATCTTTGCTACTTCTTGGAAAGGAACGTCATATCACCTCCATTGCGGATACTGACACTGATGCATTGCTCAGTCTGCAACCCACATCTTCCTCACCGTTGACGCCACCAAGATCAAGGAACTTTTATTTAGCTGCCCAATGTGGGTCCTTGTATCCAGCTTGCACCTCATCAATGTCGGTCTGAACTTCTGACTTTGCCCCAGTCCAGTGCAACCAGATGACCCAAATAGGAGCTTATGGCTTCTAAGCACTATTTTACATTTATTCTTTAAAAATCCATATCTCGAGTTCTACTTATTGGATTTTTGTCATTTTGCTCTTGTATTGTTTATTAAATCAATCCCTATTCTTCTAACCTGGTGTGGGATCCTTGTGTGTGGTGCTTTCACTGTTTTACTATCTGAAGTGTTGCAAAAATACTTTACATATTGCCTTTTAAATTAAGCCTGCCTGCTCTGTGCCAACTTCCAGAGGGTGAGCACAGGTTACCTTTGGGTGAGTATCTGACTTACCCTGACTAACATTGTGGTTCCTGCTTGGACAGGGTGCATACCTCTACCAACCAGAAGCCCAATTTATAAAACTCCCTTTTTAATACATATGTCACCCCTAACATAGGCCCTAGGTAGTCCATAAGGAAGGGTGCTGTGTAAGTAGATAGTTGGACATGTACTTTTGAGTTTTACATGTCCTGGTAGTGACAACTCCTAACTTCGTTTTTTACTACTGTGAAGCTTAGCCCTCCAAAGGATAACATTGGGAATCCCTTATTACATTTAAAAAACTGTAATCTTCAATTTGGAAATGGTACCTATTATTATGTTTGGTGTCTTTGGAATTATAATGAAAAACTTGTTTAGAAAGTTGACATGTTTTCAGCCAATAGCTCTCTTGTGCCTGCAGCCTGGCATGGGTAACATGACTGGGTATAACTGACAGTTAGACTTTGTGAATTCCTCCCAAGCAGTCACACAATAGAGGGAGTAGGTGTACCTGAAAGGGCCATGTCCTGATAGGATTGGGGACACAGCTGAGCGCAGCCCCACTTGCAACTGAATAGTCTGTGCTCTCATTCACACAAAGGACCCTACATTGTTCCTGCAGCCAGGTTGGAGCCAAGGCAGGGGAGACAGGAAATTCCATGCTCTTCAAAGAACCTTTCCAGAAGCTTCTCCCACCTTCCATAAGAAGACCAAGATGGTATAAAAATATAACCATGAGACCAAATCTTCAGTTCACTACAGGACCTGCGGATGAACTTTCAGAGGACTTCCTGCTGCTGTGACCTTTTGTTCACTCTGCAAGAATGCTGCTGTACCTGGAAATACTGCTTTGCTGTTTGGAGCCTGCCTTTAATCCTCAGTGGCCAACCCTTCTGTTGAGCCCTCCATCTTCACCTGAACCCAGGACTACTAGAGTGACTTCAAGGGCTATTTTGCTGGCCTCCTGATCATGGACACAAAAGGCTCTCACCATCTTGGACCCGTACCTGGACCCAGTCTGAGGGGCTCCTGGACCTCTAAGACATGTCTCACCAGCCCTGGACCCTTGGTTGTGGTGCTAAAGGTGTCCGGATGGCCAAACTGAGGACATTAAAACATTTCAGCCAAAAACCGCTCTGAGAAGCAGGCGACCAAGGCCAACCTACTCACCTATCTGCGCAAGGTACAGATATCCTTTTCAGTGGACCTTTGCCAAAGTGGTATCCAGCCTTATAGAACTGCTTTTGGCTACTTTCCTCTGCCTTGTCCTGCTGGAGAATTTTGACTTCCATTTCAGAGATTAAGTCCAAAAGTAGAAATCTTCAATGTGGCTTCAACCCAAGGCCATCCAACGAAGATGCTTCCTCCCCGGACACCTTTGGCAGCCTTGCTCCACTGAACTTTACCTTCTCAGGCACCTTTTTACAGAATTTCTTCTAAGTCTTTAAATGAGCCCTGACCGGGCCCAATCCTGTTTTTTTTCTGAGCCATGGTCTATCACAATCAGCCATATTTGTTTACTTTGGCCCAGTCTCACGTGACTAGGTGTCCATGATTGGAGCTTTTATCTTTTAGGAACTAGTTTTTACTATAAACTTTAAAAAATCATAACTCCACTTCTACTGATTGGATTGTTGTCATTATGGTGTTAAATAATGTATTGAAATTTACTCCATAGCCTATCTTCTTTTTCTGCCAAGCTAAACAGTGTTAAGCACAGGTTAATTTAGTGACTTTTTTGTGGTTCAAACTGTAAGGGATTGTGGCTGTTGCTTGACAAGGAGTTCAGGTACATGTATCCTGAGCAGGAGCCTCCTAGAGACCTGAGGTTGGCCAAAAGCCTCAGCGAAACAAAACCGCGAAGGAATCTTGCATACCTGAGGGTGACCAGGAGCTCAAGAGAGCTGAGAAGAGACCTGGGGACAAGCAGGAGCATTAGGGACATGAGAGTGAACAATTGTTTCAGAGAAATTAAGGTAAAATTGAGCTTCAGTGATCTAAAGTGATCAATACCCTGAAACTCCTACTCAACCCATTGTCGTCTGTAGAAAGTGGGAGAGAACAGTAGCTTCCATGGGTTTCTGAGAGTGACCAGGAGCCCTTCATGACATCAGTATGAGCAGGAGCATTAGGGGACTGAGAACGCAAATACGCTTAATGGTTCTCTTGGTGTATGAGGGCCTTAATGTTATGTTATGTTATGTTATAGAGGTTTATATAGCGCCCATCTGCCAGCGGCCTCGTAGCGCTTATACAGCCATAACGATGACATACTGCTTAAGAATTATTTGGGCGATTTAAGTTTTAAATAGCCAGGTCTTCAGTTCCTTTCTGAACGACATCTCTTGAGGGTTAGCTCTCATCTTGAGAGGAAGGTTATTCCAAAGCAGAGCGCCTTGATAAGCTACCGATCTTCCTCCCCTATCACTATCTAATGATGAGCAAGTATCTCAGGTCCTTAAGATGAGCTGTCCTATGGTTCCTTGAGGGTGAACACATTCTTCCAGACACGAAGGATGCCTATGGTTACCTGACTCATGACTTGATGTCATACAGGACATTCAGGGATCTTTGGGATGTGAAGCACAGACTAAGGGGCCAATATGTGACTAAAATATTCAGGGACCCGAGATGGAGAAATGTATAGGCCTGAAGATCAGGTGAGCAGACCTGTGGGTGAGTTGCATTGGAGTAATGGTGTTTCTAGTTTTGGTCAATGCTGCAGGCCCCACAAGCTTAGAAATCTTAATTAATTGGAGATTTCTCCCAAAATTATTAACCTGATACTGAGCAACGTTTCATGAAATGTCATTATCCACTTATGAGGTCACTTTGACTACCCGGGTTTAATTTTGGTCCAAATCCGACCCTGTGGTTAGAGCCTAGAAGCGACAGAATCCCAACTGCTAGCTGCAGTATTACACCACAAGGACCAACAGGATCCCAGCTGGTCATAGAAGTGCTAAATTTCAAGGAAGTACAGCTTGAAGTCACCCTGTACAGAATCCCAACTCTTGGATGCAGTGCTAAGCACCCAGAGAAATACCTCATGTAGTCAGCTTAGAAGAGACTGGATTCCAGCCGCTGATGGCAAGGGTAACCATCAGGAAGTACTACATGGATCCAATGAGTGACAAAATCCCAGTTCTTGGTGGTACAGTTCAGCAACCAGGAAATATAATATGCAATCAACCCAGGAGCAACAGGATCCCAGCTCCTGGTAACAGTGCTCAGCCATTAGGTAATACTACATGGAGACAACAAGGCAGCAAGAGAATCCTAACCTTAGGGGCAATGCTAGACACCCAAGAAATTCTATAGCGTCAGCTGGAATTGTGAAAATCCACCCTGTCCCCGGCAGCAGTGCTGAGCTGTGAGGGGTGTCTTTGCATTCATGTGTTTGTCCAGATATGTATGTGTAGTTTGGGCACTCAGTTGTTGCATGTGTGCATTAGATGGAATATTACTTTGCATTGTTGTCCTCTTTGTTTTTTTCGTGCTCCTGGCTGTGCACTGGTCATACCTTATTATGGTCTTTGATGTACATTTGGATACATTTTTTCTTTTCCTTGTTTCTTCTATATGTTTTGAATTAATCTTGACAGACTGGTATGCAGCCCGAGTAATTACCAATGGCTGAGATTAATTTAAGCATTCCATCCTTCACTTTTTGTGCACTTCAGTGCAAAGCTTTTAGTAGGATGGTTATGGAAGGTCACTGTGGTGATCAACTGAAACACTGTCTCATGATATCCTGACAATACAGTGGTGGTTCTGAGAGTATCTAGAGTATGCATTCCACACAGATTACAGATGCGGGAACAGTTTAGGGAGCTGTCTGCCTTCCTTTCAAATTAGTCAAACTTGTGGTTATTCCTACTGGGATCCTGGACAATGACAAGCAAGGCTATATTTCCGTAGTTAGACATTCAATAGTCAACAAAAGGTGAAGTACGTGGGTATCAAGTTGAACATGATCGGAACCAATATATTAGATTAAACCTGGGCTGCACACGGAAAGGGGCCAGAGAGTCGATGAAATTCTGGAAACAGCTCCCCTTCTCCATGATAGGCAGAGATGCGATTGCTAAAATGATAATGCTACCTAGGCTCTCGTAAATGTTCCAGGGGCTATTCTGCCTTACTCCCAAAAAAGCCTTTCCTGAATTAAACAGGATATGGGTATTGTTGATGCTGCTCTGGGTTGACACCCGTTTGAGAATCTAGTGTTAATTAAGGATTCTCACTAATGAAAAGTTTGCTATAGGGAGTAACAGTCAATGTCTTTTCTTTGCTGAATCTAAATGTATGTGATATCATTTGTGCAGTTATTCACATTATTAACTTGCACTGTAACTTTGGAATGTGTAGTAGCTCAAGCTTTGATTAGAGTGCATTCCTTTCACCGGTTTGGACAGCCAGTGTTGTTTCTTTATGTTTATCATTTGGTTTTGAGATTATTTTATGTGATATTAGCATTGTTAATATATGGAAATAAATATTCTAACTTTTACTAAAAGGCGTGGTTATTCATAACTGAAGAGTCATGGTGTGTGAAAATTACTAACTCCAATTTATTACTAATGCTATTGATTATCACTGATTGTTGACGCTATTGACTAATTATTGATTATTGATCTGCATGTACTGGATATATGGTGGGAACATCAAATGTGAGTCAAAAGGTTAATTGACCTATTCGCGTCACGTGCCGTTCAAGCATTACAGTGGTACAGAGACAATTGATGCGAAAGACATCATTCATTTTGTGTTCAGATTTGTGGAAGGACTGAGACCTGAAATTAGCCAGATGATTAGGGCCCTCAATACGATGTTGGCAGTAAATCCTATTTACCGCCATGGTGACGACTGCCAACATACTGCTGCAGAGGCAGATATCTGCTTGCCATATTATGACACACACACAAACCGATACGACAGAATACTGCCACATACACAAATCCGCCAGCCCAAAGGTCCATGTTAAAGTGGCGGAACCAACACACATGCCATTACGCCAACAGAACAACACAAACCACATCATGACCCATGAATCACCAAGGCGGACATTCAATGGCACTAAACCATTGGCGGTACACACCAGCGTGCTCAGAATGGCCACCCAAATACTGAACTACACAACATTGGTCAATAACAAATACACACACCTGACACCACCCCCCTACAGCACTATAAAACACCCACCCACATTACCCTCAACCCTTTACGAGTACAAACGATTGCCACCAGACTGACACCAAGACCACTGCGACAACTGGACACACACACCACAAACGCTCATACATCCCTCACGCACCCCACTTCACACACCCAACCACAGTACACAACACCCTCACACTTACACACACCACACAAAACCCATGTCCTCAGAAAGGCACCCCTGTTTCACAGATGAGGAGTTGCGGGTTATGGTGGAGTAAATAATCAGGGTAGAGCCACAGCTGTTTGGAGCACAGGTACAGCAAATATCCATTGCCAGGAAGAGGGAGCTATGGCGGAGAATTGTGGACAGGGTGAACACCGTGGGACACCATCAAAGAAGAAGGGACGACCTCAGGAAGAATTGGAATGGTGGAAGGTACGTTCTGTGACAGCAAGACACCAGCTCGCCATACAGAGGACTGGGACTGGCGATGGACCCCCACCTACTCCCCCACAGCTCACAGCATGGGAGGAGAAAATCTTGGCATTACTGCATCCTGAGGGACTCACTGGAGTTGCTGGAGGACTGGGCACTGGTGTGTCAATATTTACTACTTATCACCCCCATACCTACATGCCATCTTACACCCTCACCCTCACTCCCATCACTCCACTCCCTCCCACACACTGCACCTACACTTATGACTAACCCCAATGCCAAGCCCTGCATGGGATACCAATGCATGGACAGCCCTCCCAGCTTTGCATGGACACCTATCACAAAAGCATGCACAGCATGGAGAACTTACAATCCCACAATGCATCACATACACAAACAAATGTGGCAGGGAAGCAGCAATGGTGGAGGGGAAGCTAGGGATGTACAATATATCACAGACATGAAGCATAATACATCACTTACATCCCCACAGGTGCCCCAGCCAATCTCAGCGGACAGGAGGTGCCACGACTAACCAGCCCCCCCAACAGGAGATGCCCCCAGTGATGACAGTAACTCTTGACTTCAGGATCTGGATGAACTACCAGGACTATCAGGGACCACTGGTCAGTCAGCCCACTACCAGTCAACCACAGAGCCCACCCCCATCAGTATCCAACACCACAACACCCACCCAACGTACGCACACCTCTGTCCCCAGGACATGTCAATCAGCAGTGTGCCCACCTGTACAGGGACCCCAGTCAACACCTCACACCCAAGACAATGAGGAACTTGGTGTCAGTGGGCACACCATTCGGGGACAGAGGCACAGGGCAACAGGGACACTGGGAGAACCGCTGTGTGCCAGGGGGAGGCCAGTCCCAGGGAACCGACTCTGCAGGAGGTACTCACCAATGTACTGGGGGCCTACCAACAATCCCAGGACACGATGGGCCAGATCCTCAGCGACATGCAGGACAGCAAGCAGCTGCAGGAGGCAATTATCACCCAAATTCCCCAGTACCACATGCCACAAGACATCCTTATGAAGGTTGCCCAAATAATTGCAGAATTTGTAAAACAAGGGGTTCCGATGGAAGTGTTGAGCAGCCTATGTAATTCACTGATAATGGGTCTGAAAAAGCCCTGTGGGAAAGTTCGAATTGTCCAGGATTTGAGAAAGATAAATTACATTGTGATTAAATGTTGCTCTGTGGTACCAAATCCAGCTGTGATAATGTTTCAGATTCCATGTGATGCTGAATGGTTCACTGTCATTAATTTGTCGCAAGCCTTTTTTTCTGTGCCTCTTCATAGGGACAGCCTTTCTGTCTTTTGTTTCAAATGTTTTGAATCAAGATTATTGTTGGTACAAAATTCGTCAAGGGTTTTCAGAGTTACCTTCCATTTTTAATCAGATCTTGAAAAATAATTTGGAGTAATTGGAATTGCCTTTCCAGTCGACCTTAGTGCAGTACATTGATGACTTGCTGATTGCGTCCAAAACAAGGGACGAGTGAAAGTATGACATGATTGCCCTACTGAGCAGATATCCAGAGAAAGGGTCACCACCATATTGCAGATGAATCCTCCGACCACAAAGAGAGATCTTAGAATGTTTCTAGGAATGGTAGGTTACTGCTGCCAATGGATTCCAAATGTTTCAGTTATTTCAAGACCATCGCAGAAGCTGACTCACAAGGAAGTCACTGATCCCATACTGTTAGATCAGGCTGGAATGAAAACGTTTACTGAATTGAGAGTCTGTGCAAAGCTTCGGCTTTGGTTATGCCTGACTACACGAAAACGTTCACATTGTTCTGTCATGAGTGTGATGCATGTTCTTTGTCTGTCCTGACGCAGGTCCATCGAGGTGTAAACCACCCAGTAGCATATTTTTCTGCTACTTTGGACCCAGTTGCAGCAGCCTTTTCAGGTTGTTTGCATGCAGTTGCAGCGGTTGGGCAAAGCCATACACAGTGTGAAGGTATTGTGATGGGACATCTCTTGATTATTATGGTTCCTCACTCTATTGAGATGCCACTTACAAAGACGAAAACCCAATATTTAACAGGTGCAAGGCTGACTAGATATGAAACGAGTATTCTAGGGTCACCAAATGTGTCACTGAAAAGATGTACAGTGCTGAACCCGGCAACCTTACTTCCAAATGAGAATGTTGAAATTGAGAAATTGGAACATTGAGCATGATTGCATTGAAGTAACTGACTTGTGCTCAAGACCAAGACCTGACATTAGAGATACTTGATTAGAAGAGAATGACCAAATTATCTTTGTTGATGGTTCTTGTCTAAGAGACACTACAGGCACACTGAGAGCAGGATATACAATGGGTACAATTGCTGGTATTTTGGAAGCTTGTTTGCTTCAAGGAGTGTATTCTTCCAAAGTAGCGGAACTGGTAGCCCTTACTAGAACGTGGCATGTTTCTGCCTAGCTGAAAGTTACTGTCTATACAGATAGCGTGTATGGATTTGGAATAGTCCATGATTTTGGCCAGTTATGGTCGCAGAGAGGTTTCATGACCTTTTCTGGTTCACCTGTGAGAAATGGTGAAAGGATTAAAGATTTGTTGCATGCTATCCAAATGCCTGAAAAGATTCCCGTGGTGAAATGCAATGCGCATCTGGACTTCATGTCATTGGGAAATGGATATGCGGATCAAGTTGCAAGGTTTTGCGCATTGAACTGCATATCATTCAAGGATAAGTGGGAACTATGAACTGAGGAAGATAAAACGTGTCTGAGTTTTGCATTGAAAGTAATTTATATTTTGGAAGGAATGTTGCAGAATAATGTTGACAGGGAGGAAAAACGTTTATAGAGCAAATTGAAATGTGTGCAACGACAACATGAATTGTGGGTTTCAGAAGAGGATCAATTGGTTTTGCCTAATAGTCTGTTGTCTCAAATGGCTAGGTATTATCATGGTCGAGAGAGCGTAGCTTATATAATCTATAGTAACATTAAATGTTTATGAATTAATGTGTGATAATGCTGCATAGAAACTATAATAATAGTAATTTTGCTTAGACGTGCACTTGAATTGTGACCATGGGGAGTGGCCACCAATGTATACGTAGACTAATAATAATGACCAAAATGTTTATATCACGTTTAAATAAGTTTATACTAATGATTGCATTATTGAATCTGTGCTGAAATCCTCATAGGAAGCCGAAGCTTAGCTGCCTGGCTCTCATATTAAATGCATTTTTCTATTCTGACTCACAAAGGGACACGGCCCTGCGTGTTCTTTTTCCTTCAAATTAGAACACGAATGTAACCATATTAGATCCGTTCTCAAGTTTTCTTCAGTGTGTGTATAGGAAATGTTAATAGTAAATTGAAACAGTGTAGATTAATGTAATGTAGAAGGTCATTTAAACCGGTGAAGACAAAGGAACTGCTGACCAAAAGATGTACAAAGAATTACAGAAAGATGAAATCTTACTGGACGTGCCACCTCGGAAGACGTCAATTATGAAGACCAATCGAAGACTTGTAAAATAATATGGGGTGAAGTTGGGTTACCTAATGTGTATTCTGATAGGTTAAAGATAGTTGGGTATAAAAAATGTCCAATGGAATTTTGGGGGAATGTACAATGGAAAAGGGATAAAAACCCATGTCACGGGGAGTCAATTAGGTGGGTTAGGGAGTGCTATTGATTTTATCCAGAAATTCTGTCACTCTATTTGGTGACTTAGTGGTTTACTTAAAACTATCCTCACCCTTAGATTTGTCCATGTTACACTTTACCTCCTTATGAGGAAAGTGCCCTTTTGCCCCGGAGCTGAGTTTTGACTGATGGCGAATTGACAGATGTCCAGAAGACGAAGACTGATCCTGTGTGCTGACCTAAACTTTGGAGGGTAATTATGACAATGCAATTGTGATTTGTCTGTTTGCTTTTCCTTTCTAGGTACCAACTGCTTACTTTTGACAGAGACCTTAGATAGATGTTTTCCAAATTACTGTTCTAAATTGTATTGCATGATGCCCAACATGCGAATGCTAATCAGAGGTTAGGACAGGTGTTCACCAAAACTGACGCAAATAGACTAACAACCGAATCCATGCTTTACTGAACTGACGCGTTATTGACACTCTGCTAAACTTGATCTATGTTCACGCCGTGTTATGTTCTGATGTTTGTGATTCTCGCTTTAATGAAATCTTACCAAAGTTGCCATATCGGGACTATGCTATTATGTTTCTTGGCTTTGAGATTGACGTATCTGATATTAGAATTGTAAGCAATAGGGAATAAAACTCATAAAATTCTACTAAACAAGGTGTGGTTATTCATGGCTGAAAGGTCATGGTAGTGTCTTTGAATTGATTAATGACTTTGACTAAAGTGAAATGTATTGTCGTGATAAATATTGATGACATTATTGATGTATTGATTGACATATTGATTAGCTATCTCGTCCTAAGGTGTCTCTCGACTTGGTCAAAAGATTCATTGGCCTAAAACGGGTCCTGATGTGTAATAAATTATCATAAAGGGATGCGTTACCAGCTCTGGCAGCAGAGCAACGGTTTGGCCCTTTGGGGCCCTAGGACGGAGAATCATTGTTTAGACTGTTTTTCTGAGAAAATGCAAATAGGAGATATGATGCGTTTCTAAATTCACCATGACTTTCCCGGGATCTCGGAGCCTGCCTAAGGGAGTTGGGAATGTTTTCGGGGTCATAGTATGTGTGCTATAGGGTTTGCGCTTGCTCAGCTTATGCATTTTTGCAGGTGATTTGTGAAGTTTGTGTGTATTTAGGCCAGGTAAATGTTGTTTTAGTAGGAGTGGGCATACTCCGCAGTATGAGAGTAGGGAAGTCGGCATACTTCATATGAGTGTGGCGCTTTGTGCTCAAAATTATCCACGTGGTTGGTTGTTCATGTACGGACCCGTCGTGGTCTAAGACTCCGGAGTATATTGACAAGCATAGGGGACACTTGGGTTTATGTTGTAATTTGTGCGGTTTAAAAGGTCAATCGGGCGTAGTTGACAAGTCGAGTTTGAGTCAAATTGTATGTATGAAACCTTCGATGGAGATCTGGCAAGTTCTAAAGTGCACTAGGACGAACCATTGACAAGTCGAGAGTAGGATTTGCGGGTCAAATTCTGCTTGCGGTGTGGGAACTGAGAAGGAGAGAGTAGCGGCAGAGGCTTCAAGTGAAATCTCTGTAAAGTTCTGAAGCGAATGTGTTACCCTTCCTGTAGTAAAATGGCAAATTTGTGTTGTTGTTAAAGGTGCTCGCAGTAATTTTGCATTAGTTTGGTGTGAATCCAGTAAGGGGGGGACGAGCCGCAAGACTTTGTCAGCTGCAGTGTGTGAGTGTGACGTCAGTGGTGCCACTCTGAGACAGGTCAATTATCGAGAGGGGTCACGCATTGGCTGCCGTCCATGAGGGGCAATAGGTTAAGAAAGGTGGGTGAAGAGTGTCCTGGGAATTAAAGTCACTTTCTGATTAAATACAACAAAAGAAAAGACGCAAAGATGAACTTTGTCAAAGCTTTTTAGAGTGCTCTGAAAGGAGACACATATATTATCCCAGGTTGAGGGAGAAACCGATTGAGTGGTAAAGCTTGTCAAGTGTCTCTGGGAAGACTTGAATACCTTGTTTGAGATCATTGTTCCACCCGACTTATGGCTTGAGTGCAAGAGAGGGGTAGACTGGTCGACACAGGAGCCGGCAAGGGATAAGGTGACCGGAGCACCCTCTGAGGAGGTGATGAAGTACTATCATAAAGTGATTGAGTTTTTGAAGCAGAAAGTGTCGCCGAAGGGACTGATTGGCAGAAACCGACCGGACCTCACAGGAGGTTAAGGAATCAATACATGCCTACTATGAAAGGTTGTTGAAGGCATTCAAACATTACAGTGATACTGAGACCATTGAACCGAAAGACATGAACCATCTTGTGTTCAGATTTGTTGAAGGGTTGAGACCAGAGGTTAGTCAGATGATCAGGAATCATTTGATCTGTTGGCAAGCAAAGCCGATTGATGAGGTGTTGCAGTATGCAAAATACTGTAGTGATGATATTGAGCTGAAGCAGAAAAAGTTGAAGGAGAAAGTGATGGTGATGCAGATAAGGGCTGCACAAGCAGGAATGCAGGGAAATGGAATTCAGCAGATGATACAGCAGCAACCGCAAGGGAATGGTGTGTTTCAGGCACAACCAAGAGGTCGAGGTTGAGGTTTCGTGAATCGCAGTCCAGACTTGAATACTGTTTTATTTCAAAATGATGTACAAGGGGTGAAAAAGATGTCACCATGTCACGCGTGCGGAGGCGTGGGGCATTGGAAGCAGGAATGCCCAAATATGGTGCAGGATGTTGTCGTTCAACAAAGCACTAATGTTGGTACATTGCAAAATATGAGAGGTCCAAAGTTGAGAAATCAAAACCCGAAATTTCAAAATAACATGGTTCAGATGCAAGGGTTGCAGCCCATGCAACAAATGCAAATGCCGCGTGTTCAACCAGCACAAATGCAGCAGGTACAACAGCAGGTTCCCATGGTACCTAGACAGCAAATGCAACTGCCAATGGCTCCAATGGGACAGAACCAGGTGATGCTTTCTCAGCAGGTCACGGGTCAAGTGATGAGTCAAAATAACACAGTACAGCAATTCCCATTGCGTGGTGAAGATGGAATGAATGAACAATGGTCGGATGACAGTTCAGACAGTGAAGAGTGCAGGCTTGCAGCGTCCCTAGAAGTAGATCAGAGGGGACCCTATGTAGAGGGAAAGGTAATGGGTCACAAGGTTTCATTCTTGGTTGATACCGGAGCTACACGCTCCACAGTCAAGAGTGCAGAGGTTCCGAAATTGCCACTTTCGGGACGTACCATAAGAGTGGTCGGAGTAGCAAACCAATACTTGACAAATCCAATTACAGATCCAGTGCAAGTTGAGATTGGCAACTTCCAGGGACTGCATACATTTGTAGTCTGTGATTCAAGTCCGGTATCCCTACTGGGAAGAGACTTACTGTGCAAAACGAAATGCTCGATTACCTGTTCCAGTGATGGAATTGAGGTTCAGACAAACAGTGATGATGAAGGGGATGATGGTCAGTTCTCAGAGTTAGGAACAGAAACCGCAAATGAAGATTACCCTTTGATAACATTATTCCCGATGCTTACAGTGACTGACTTACCAGCTGAGTTACAGGGAACAGTGACGGAGAAGGTGTGGGATTTGACAGGAAAGGAAGTGGGACTGATAAAAGGAGTGGAACCAGTTAAAGTACAAGTGAAGCCAAATGCAGTGTTTCCCCAGGTGCCGCAGTACCATATGGCACAAGATGTCCTTATTTAGGTGTCGCAAATAATTGCAGACTTTGTAAAACAGGGAGTCCTGAAAGAAGTATTGAGCAGCCAATGTAATTCACCGATAATGGGTCTGAAAAAACCCTGTGGGAAAGTTCGAATTGTGTAGGACTTGAGAAAAATAAACAAGATTGTGGTGAAGTATTGCCCCATAGTGCCCAATCCAGCAGTGATTATGTTTCAGGTCCCGTGTGATGCTGAATGGTTCACCATTGTAGACCTGTCACAAGCTTTCTTTTCGATACCTCTTCAGGAGGACAGACAGTTTTTATTCAGTTTCAAATTCCTGGACAAGGTGTACAGTTGGTGTAGAATTCCTCAAGGGTTTTCTGAATCACCGTCCATCTTCTATCAGATATTGAAAAAGGACTTAGAATCCCTAGTACTGCCTTTCAATTCGACTCTAGTACAGTACATTGATGACTTGCTGATTGCGTCCAGGACAAAAGATGACTGTAAATATGACACAATTGCCTTACTGAGCCATTTGGGAAAGAACGGACATAAAGTGTCACCCAAAAAGCTGCAGTACTGCCAGAAAGAGGTGAAGTACTTAGGACATTTGATTGAGAGAGGGTCCAGGAGAATATCGAAGGAAAGGGTGACTGCTATTTTGCAAATGAACCCCCCGACAACAAAGAGAGATTCAGGATGTTTTTGGGAATGGTGGGTTACGGTCGCCAAAGGATACCCAACTTCTCAATTATCTCAAAACCATTGATAAAGCTAACAGGCAAAGAGATTAAAGATGAACCGTACACCATAACCCTATCCAAAGAAGAGCTTGAGTCATTCATGGAATTGAGAGAGTGCTTGTGCAGGGCACCAGCTTTGGGTATGCCTGATTACACGAAACCTTTTCTACTGTTTTGTCATGAACGTGATGCTTGTCCTTTGTCTCTTCTTAACGCAGGTCCATGGAGGTGCAAACCGGCCTGTACCATATTTTTCAGCTACCTTGGACCCCGTAGCAGCACCCTTACTGGGTTGTATGCGCGCAGTTGCAGCAGTTGGTCAAAGCCTCACGCAGTGTGAAGGCATAGTGATGGGACATCCCTTGACAGTAATTGTTCCCCATTCAGTTGAAATTTTGTTGACTCAAACCAAAACTCAGCACATGACACATGCCCGACTTACCAGATATGAGACAATTATATTGGGGTCACCTAATATTTCACTGAAGCAATGTACTGTATTAAACCCGGCAACTCTGCTTCCTGGAAGTGGAGCATGATTGTCTTGAGGTAACATAACTATGTACCAAGCCCCGACCTGATATTCAAGATACGCGGTTAAAAGAAAATGACTGTATTATGTTTGTTGATGGATCCTGTTTGAGAGACTCAGTCGGAATGCTGAGAGCCAGTTACACTGTGCGTACCACAGCCAGTATTATTGAAGCTTCCTGGCTCGAGAGAGTGTATTCCGCACAAGTGGCAGAGCTAATTGCCCTTACTAAGGCATGCCACGCAGATGAAAATCTGAGAGTCACTATCTATACTGACAGCAGATACGGATTTGGAATTGTACATGACTTTGGCCAATTGTGGTCGCAGAGAGGTTTCATGACCTCTTCTGGTTCTCCTGTGAAAAATGGTGAACAAATTAAGGATTTTTTACATGCGATTCAGTTACCTCTTGAAATTGCTGTGGTGAAATGCAATGCTCATGTTAAGTCTCAAGACTTTGGGGGTCATTACAACATTGGCGGTAAAAGCCGCTTACCGCCGTGCAGAAGACCGCCAATACACCGCCGCAGCCGTGGAATTCCGCCACAGCTATTATGACTCACATCTCGGAATCCGCAGAAATTCAGACACCCACACAAGTGCGCCACACCAAAGGTCAGTGATAAACTGGCGAAAACAATTCCTCCACCATCACGCCAACAGAAACACGCCCATGCTATCACGACCCACAAATCCATGCAGCGGTCTTTCAACCGCGGTATTCCATTGGCGGTACACACCGCTGGGCTCAAAATACACACACATCTCCAAAACACCGCCACATTGGACTATTACAAATATACACACCTGATAAACATACAAACACCACTCCCACACACCCAATTCAATATAAAACACACACCCACATCACCCACAAACCCCTACGACCAAAATTCACCTTCGAAAGCCAGAGAGACAGAGAGCACAGCAACTGAGAACCCCACCACACAGAGGCACACAACACCATCACCCATACAACATTACACGCACAATACACCACACGCCACTACACATCACCACACACATCAACACTTACACCACCCCACACATCACCCACACCACCCCATGTCACGCCAAAAACACCCCCGGTTTTCCGAGGAGGAGCTCCGGGTCATGGTGGAGGAAATCTTACGGGTAGAGCCACAGCTATTTGGCTCACAGGTGCAGAACACATCCATAGCCAGGAATATGGAGCTATGGCGCAGAATAGTGGACAGGGTCAATGCTGTGGGACAGCATCCAAGAAATCGGGAGGACATCAGGAAGAGGTGGAACGACCTACGGGGGAAGGTGCGTTCAGTGGTCTCCAGGCACAACATCGCGGTACAGCGGACTGGCGTTGGACCCCCGCCTCCTCCCCCACAACTAACAACATGGGAGGAGCAAGTCTTGACCATCATGCATCCAGAGGGCCTCGGAGGAGTCAGTAGAGGAATGGACACTGGTAAGTCAAATCTTAACTATCATATCCCCCACCCTACCTGCATGCTATCACACACCCCCTCCCCTATCACTCAAACTGCTCACTAATGTACTAATAACACAAACCACTCATCCCAACACCAAGCCCTGCATGACACAACTAAGCATGGTCACCCCTCACCAAAGCATGCTCACTGCACATACCCATAACAACCCCCTAACAATCATCACACAAACCCACAGACAGGAATGCTTGCACTGGGGTACACAAACACCCACCCATTGCACACCATTACACACACAGATGCAATAATCATGCTCTTATATCCCTGCAGGACCACTAAGGAACGTCACCACTCCTGAGGGTCCAGACAACTCCACTCCACCCACAGAAGAGGCCCACAGTGACGACAGCAGCTCTGCCCTACTGGATCCTGATGACCAGCCCGGACCATCATGGGCCTCGGGACAGTCGGTTCCCCTTGCACAGGCACAGCCCAACACTGACCTTCCACCATATGGTAACACCAGAACAGCACCCACCCAGCGGGCCCATACCTCCGTACCCAGGACACGTCAATCAGCGGTGTGTCCACCAATAAAAGGGAACCCAGGATAACCCACCACCCCAACAACAACAGGGACCTGGGGGCAGTGGTAGTGGGCACACGGTCCAGGGGACAGAGGCACAGGAACACAGGGGAACTGGGAGGGCTGCTGTGCGACAGGGTGCGGAAAGGCCAAGGGAACCCACTCTCCACGAGGCCCTATCCTCCATCATGGGAGCATACCACTACTCCCAGGAGACGATGGCGATGGTCCTGGACAAGTTTCAGGAGACCCAGTGCCTGAAGGAGGAGCAGTATTTGAGGTTCAGGGAGGAGCTCAGAACCATCAGCTCCGCCCTGGGCACCATCGTAAGGGTGCTGAAGGACATACAAAAGACCATGAGGGACACCGTGGCACTCCAAGGGGCCCCTGACACTAGCCTGGACGATGAACTGCCCACCACCTCCGCCGGCGCTAGTGGACAGGACGCCCCGCCACAGGACCACCACACCAGCACCCCACCCCCTGAAGACGGACAACCACCACGCAAGAGGTCCCTGAGATCCAGGAACAGGACAGAGCAAGATGGCAAGACCCCCGCCAGGAAATGAGACCACCCTGATTGTCCTCCCACTGTCCCACTTTGTTACCCTGTCCATACTTAAACTGCCCCAGCTCCACTTCCTATGCCCATATGGGCAGTGCACCTGTGTGACCAATCGACTGGACTCTGCCATGGACATTCCTCCACCGTCCCCCATCACCATATTACAACCCCCTCCATTTTTGAGCACTTAAATAAACACCCTTGAACCACAAAACAATCTGGAGTCAGTCTGTGATTTGGTAAATATGTATTATCAATGACAGTGTCAAAATGCGTTACCAATTGTAAAGCCAACATAACTATGTCACATATCACAAGTCCTTGAAGGATGCAAGCAGATGACACACGTTGGTAACCACACCTGTGAAACCGTAATGGGAAGGTACAACTCAGTGACCAAATACTGCTATGAAATGACAGACAGGATAGAGGTAGAAGTGTGAAAGTGAATGTAATGGTACAAAAAAAAAAATCTCCCCTGTGTGTCACTGGAAATATTGCTGTATGACTGACTCCCTGTTGTCGATGTCTTCTTCCTCAGCTTCCTCCTCATCACTGTCCACAGGCTCCACAGGCTCCACAGCTGCAACAACACCGTCATCTGGACCATCCTCCTGCAGAAAAGGCACCTGGCGTCGCAAAGCAAGATTGTGAAGCATTGAGCAGGCGATGATGATCTGGCACACCTTCTTCGGTGAGTAGAATAGGGAACCACCTGTCATATGGAGCCACCTGAACCTGGCCTTTAGGAGGCCGAAGGTCCGTTCGATCACCCTCCTAGTCCGCCCATGGGCCTCATTGTAGCGTTCCTCTGCCCTGGTCCTGGGATTCCTCACTGGGGTCAATAGCCAGGACAGGTTGGGGTAACCAGAGTCCCCTAATAGCCACACACGGTGCCCCTGGAGTTGACCCATCAAATAAGGGATGCTGCTATTGCGCAGGATGTAGGCGTCATGCACTGAGCCAGGGAACATAGCATTTACCTGGGAGATGTACTGGTCTGCCAAACATACCATTTGTATATTCATGGAATGATAACTCTTCCGGTTCCTGTACACCTGTTCACTCCTGTGGGGGGGGGACCAGAGCTACATGGGTGCCATCAATAGCACCTATGATGTTGGGGATATGTCCAAAGGCATAGAAGTCACCTTTCACTGTAGCCAAATCCTCCACCTGAGGGAAAACGATGTAGCTCCTTACGTGTTTCAGCAGGGCAGCCAACACTCTGGACAACACGTTGGAAAACATAGGCTGGGACATCCCTGATGCCATGGCCACTGTTGTCTGAAAAGACCCACTTGCAAGGAAATGGAGCACTGACAGCACCTGCACGTCAGGGGGGATTCCAGTGGGATGGCGGATTGGTGACATCAGGTCTGGCTCCAACTGGGTACATAGTTCCTGGATAGTGGCAAGGTCAAACCTGTAGGTGATGATTAAATGTCGCTCCTCCATTGTCAACAGGTCCACCAGCGGTCGGTACACCGGAGGATTCCGCCATCTTCTCAAATGTCCCAGCTGACGGTGCCTAAGAAGGACAACAGCGACCACAGAGTCAACAAAATCCCAGGTATGTACCCACAGATACACAGAACACAACACCAAAGACAAAACTCTTCCTGTATGTGTGTTGAGTGCAGGCCTAGGTATGTGTGACGCAGTAGTAAATGAAGCCATGTGGGCCCCTGAAATGGTGGCTGCCTGACCTCTAAACTGGGACAATGGGATGTGAGGTATCTGCGCTGGCGTTGTACACCGTCGCGGTAGGCGGTCGTAGACCGCGGCGCAATGCTGCATTGGTTAACATTGGACCCTATGGGTCCCAGGAGCCAATGATGAAGTGCGCCAGTGGTGATGATACGCACCGCTGCGGACGTCACCGCCGCGGACGTCACCGCCATTTTCTATATGTTCAATCAATCCATACCTGATCTTCGACAGGAGAGGACCTACACTGCAAGTGCTACTTTGACCTCGGTCTGGAAGAGACAATGGCTGCTGCGTCTGGGGAAAGGGCCCCTGCCTTCACTGCTCAGTAGTTGGAGAAGCTAGTAGACGGGGTCCTCCCCCAGTACACGCTACTCTACGTCCTCCAGACCAACAGGTAAGTACACCGGGAGCACGTTGTATGGGCTATGCCGGGGTGGAGAGGGCTGGTTGTAAGAGGGAAGGGGGCAGAGTTCAGGGAACATGAAGGACTGTGAATGCATGTGCCACATGGCAAGGGTAGGGATGGGGGGCCACTCACATCGACTGTGCAGTTGGTAATGACTTCTCTTCTTCCCCTGTGCATGTCATGTAGGTCAGCGCCAACCAGAAGAAGGACATTTGGCGTGCCATCGCCAAGGACGTCCGGACCCTGGGGGTCCACCCGAGACGGGGCACCCACTGCTGGAAAAGATGGGAAGACATTCACCGCTGGAGCAGGAAGACGGCAGAGGCTCAGCTTGGGATGGCCTCCCAACGTGGGAGGGGTGCCCGTCGCCCCATGACCCCCCCTGATGTTGTGGATCCTATCGGTGGCCTACCCGGAGTTGGATGGGCGCTTGAGGGCATCACAGCAGACACAAGGGGGTGAGTACACCCTCATTCTGGGGACTTTGCGCGCAGTGGAGGTGTCTGGGTGTGGGAGGAGGGCTGTGGGTTTCCCTAGGCCAGGGCGACTTATGTAGGCTAGGCCCCTCCGTAATGCAGGCCATGTGCCACTCCACCCCACCTCAGTAGAGGGCCAAGTACAGGTGTACATGCCCCTGTGGCATCCATGTGTGCAGATGTCCACCATAGCCATGTAGGCCATATCCCAGGAATTGCATATGTAGACGCCAAGAGCACGGCGTAGTGCAGGGGGCTGCTGTGTCTGTATTGTCCGCCAACGGTAGCGGTAAGCCATGCACTCAACCTGTCTTTCTTCTGTCGTTTCCCCCCCCATTTTTGTGCTCTCCCTGTTCTTTTGTGCATCAGCATCATCAGGTGGAGGTACAGTGGCACCGGAGCACGAGGGAGCTGCATCCCACATGGCCATGGAGGGCCACACCACGGACTCAGAATGCACCAGTGGGACGGAGGGCGAGGGGAGCTACACGTCGGTCACCGGATCACAAACCAGCGACACGGACTCGTCCGCCAATGGGAGCTCCCTTGTGGTGGCGGCACCATCTGTGCCCCCCTCTTCTACAGGTACAGCCGCCAACTCCACTACCAGCACCGCCCTCCCAGCAGCCCCTCAGCGTTCGCCCGTGCCCGCTCACCCAGGAGGGTGGGCATCACCTTTGCCCCAGGCACCTCAGGCCCTGTCACCCCTGCTGCCCTCAGTGAGGAGGCCATTGAACTCCTCAGGTCACTCACTGTTGGGCAGTCTACCATTGTGAATGCCATCCAGGGTGTAGACAGGGAGTTGCAACACACTAATGCATTCCTGGAGGGCATTCATTCTGGTCAGGCTGCCCATCATCGAACCCTGCAATCTCTGGCCTCAGCACTGATGGCAGCCATTGTCCCTGTGTCTAGCCTCCCCCCTCCAACTTCCTCCACCCAGACCCAATCCCCTGTACCCCAGCCTATCCCAAGCACACCATCAGACAAGCATGCATACACCTCAACACACAAAAGTAGCTCAGGCAAACATAGGCACCACACAACCCACAGGCACTCACACAAGAATCACCCACATACAGACACAGCATTATCCACTGCCTCCACTGTGTCCCCCTCCTCCCTCCCAGTGTCGTCTACACTCTCCCCTGCATGCACTACATCTACAGCCACTAGGACTCGCACCAGAACACCCATCACCACACCCCGCTCACCTGCACTCACCGCCCCCACTACCATTTACACGTCCCCTGTGTCCTCTCCCAGTGTGTCTGTGACCCCCCCTCCCAAAGTACACAAACGCGGGCACCCACACACCCAACATCCATCCACCTCACTACAGCCTCCAGTACCTGCACCTGCACCCAAATCACCTAAAGTGACACCCCCTACAACCACCTCCTCTTCCTCCACTCCCAGACCCCCTCCAGCTACCCATCCCAGTGTTCGTCAGAAACTGTCCCTCAGCAACGTTGACCTCTTTGCCCCCACCCCTCCAATTCATAAGTCCCGTAGTAGCGCCTCAGCCAAAAAGACTCCTGTACCAGTGGTGCGTGTTACAGGTGTGTGGAGTGCACCGGCCACCAGGGCAGGCAGTGTGACACGGAGCCAAAGCACTGCCAGTCCACCCACTGTAAAGCATCTCAAGTTGGAAAGCGGCCGACGGGACAGGGTAAAGACTCCTGGCGGCAAAACTGCTCACAAGGGTCCCAGGGGGATTGCAGAGTCAGCTGTAACTCCTCCAAAGGTGGTGAAGTGCCAGAAGAAGTCTGCACAGTCTGGTAAGAGCAGCACGGCGGAGAAGGGCGCATCCTCTCCGGCGGCCGGGACGCCACCGCCAGCACCGTCGTCACTGGTCAGGAGACCACTGCCGGAGTCATTGCCCAGGAGGGCAGCAGTATCATTACTGGTCAGGGGACCACCGCCGGAGTCAGTGCCCAGGAGGGCAGGAGTATCGTCACTGGTCAGGAGACCACCGCCGGAGTCAGTGCCCAGGAGGGCAGCAGTATCGTCACTGGTCAGGAGACCACCGCCGGAGTCAGTGCCCAGGAGGGCAGGAGTATCGTCACTGGTCAGGAGACCACCGCCAGAGTCAGTGCCCAGGAGGGCCCCGGCTGCCACAGCCCTGCTGATCAAAGAGGGACCGTCATGCCACACACCAATGCACAGGTCAGAGACCGCCATAGCAAAGCACCACTGAACAAGGAAATCATCACCATGGTGAAGACCGCTGAACAGGGCAAGACACCGCTGAACAGGGCACAGCACCGCTGAACAGGGCAAAGCACTGCTGAACAGGGCAGAGCACCGCTGAACAGATCAGAGACCGCCATGGAAAAGCACCGCTGAACAAGGAATTCACCGCCATGGTGAAGACCGCTGAACAGGGCAAGACACCGCTGAACAGGGCAGAGAACTGCTGAACAGGGCAAAGCGCCGCTGAACAGGGCAGAGCACCGCTGAACAAGGAATTCACCGCCATGGTGAAGACCGCTGAACAGGGCAAGACACCGCTGAACAGGGCAAAGCACCGCTGAAGAAGGAAAACACCGCCACATCAAGCATCGTTATCCCATGTACACCTGGGACAGTGACGGAACAGGAACCGTCACGGGGAGCCTAATGCAGTCTGGGCACCATTCCCCCTCCAGAACCAGTGGAGACATGCATCCACTCCGTCTGTCCTTAACAGGATGGAGCACTCTGGGCACCAGTCCCCCTCCAGAACCAGTGGAGACTGTTATCCACTTGAGAGACTGTGGCTTTGCATCCCCAGGATGTAACAGTGGGCAAACCACCCACTGTAGAGACTTGAGAGACTGTGGCATTGCACTCCCCAGGATGGCACAATGGGCAAACCAACCACTGTAGAGACTTGAGAGACTGTGGCTTTGCACTCCCCAGGATGGTACTGTGGGCAACCCACCCACTGTAGAGACTTGAGAGACTGTGGCTTTGCACTCCCCAGGATGGTACAGTGGGCAAACCAACCACTGCAGAGACTTGAGAGACTGTGGCTTTGCACTCCCCAGGATGGTACAGTGGGCAAACCAACCACTGTAGAGACTTGAGAGACTGTGGCTTTGCACTCCCCAGGATGGTACTGTGGGCAACCCACCCACTGCAGAGACTTGAGAGACTGTGGCTTTGCACTCCCCAGGATGGTACAGTGGGCAAACCAACCACTGTAGAGACTTGAGAGACTGTGGCTTTGCACTCCCCAGGATGGTACTGTGGGCAACCCACCCACTGCAGAGACTTGAGAGACTGTGGCTTTGCACTCCCCAGGATGGTACATTGGGCAACCCACCCATTGTAGAGACTTGAGAGACTGTGGATTTGCACTCCCCAGGATGGTACAGTGGGCAACCCACCCACTGCAGAGACTTGAGAGACTGTGGCTTTGCACTCCCCAGGATACATCAATGGGCATGGAGCCCTGTCATGGATCTGGCGTGGTGCTGTAATCCGGCTGAGGTGCCCCCCATTCCCTTCCCCCTGAGGTGCCTGTTGTATTTCTATCTGATGCCCTTGCAGTGTTCTCTCCATTTGTGGACAGGTATCTAGTGTGGGCCTCACCCATGCATTTTTGGCCCAGTTGTGCACGGACATTGATATGTGCATACCTGCACTACTTCTCGTAATGTATATACTTTTGAATGTGTATATATATCTGTATATATTTGGTAACTGTATTTTGATACATTACAATGTTTGAACTGATTTCCTTTTGTCTTTGCATTCTTCCGTGGGGGGTTGTGGGTTGTTACTGTGATGTTTGGAAATGCATTGGTGTGTGTGATGTAATGTGCGAGGGTGAGGGTGGGGGTGGGGGTGTTGCGTGTGTGTCCCCCTGACTTTTGCCTCCCCCCTCCCCTATGTCGTAGGTGCAGTACTCACCGTTGTCTTCGCCGCCACCGTTGCTGGTGTTCGTAGATGAGCAGGAAGACAAGGGCAGGGAGGATTTGTAATTCCGGCTCTATGGTGTCCTCCTTCCTCGTGGGATGTGTAGAGGTGAGCGTTTTCCCATTGAAAAAGCTGTTTCTACCGTGTTTTTATCCACAGTGAATCCGCCCCGTTAAAGGTCGCGGATTGGTGGTTTTTGATACTGTGGGCGGTACATTGTCTCCCGCCTGTCTGTTGGCAGTGACCGCCGCAATGCTTTGTCTGTACCTCCGTGGCGGTCGGAGTGTTAAAGTGTCTGTCTATGTTGGCGGTTTCCACCACGGTCATAATTCCCTTTTTTTGTCCGCCGGCCTGTTTGCGGTATTACCGCACCTTTAACACCGTCCACAAGGGTTGTAATGACCCCCTTTGTGTCAATGGAAAACGGCTATGCAGATCAAGTCGCAAGATTTTGCGCATTGAACTGTATATCGTTCAAGGATCAGTGGGAATTGTTACCGCAAACCGAAAATGATACATGTTTGAACCTTGCATTAAGGGTGGTTGATACATTAGACAAGCTAAAACACTACAGGGTTGTGCTAGTAAGGAGGAAAAACACTCCTGGCAGAGAATGCAATGTGTACAAAGAGCTGATGACTTATGGGTCTCAGAGGAAGGGAAACTGGTTTTGCCAAACAGTCTTCTATCACAATTTGCGAGGCTCTACCATGGACAGGCACATCTTGGGAGAGATGCAATGATCAGGTCATTCAAGATTGACTGGTTTAACCCAAAATTCAGACATGCCGCAGAGGTTACTTGTCACAGGTGCATCATCTGCCAACAGATGAATGCTGGAAAAGGGACTGTGGTAACATTGAGCCACATAGGGAGAGCTGGTGGTCCATTTAGCAAGATGCAAATGGATTTCATTGAGATGCCTGTTTGTGGAGGATTGAAGTACGTGTTGGTGATTGTGTGTGTTTTCAGCCACTGGATTGAAGCTTACCCCACACGTAGAAACGACAGTCTCACAGTCGCAAAGCTGCTGCTTAGGGAACTAAGACCCAGGTTCGGGTTCCCGGTCTCTATAGAATCAGATAGGGGCAGACACTTCGACAATGAGGTGATCATCTCTTGTGTGCCGCATTAGACATTGAACAGAAGCTGCATTGTAGCTACCGCCCTGAAGCATCAGGACTAGTAGAACAAATGAATGGTACCTTAAAATCGAGAATGGTGAAGATGTGCGCAGCAACCAATATGAAATGGCCAGATGCATTGCCTTTAGTGCTGATGTCGATGAGGAACACCCCTGATAAGAAGACAGGACTATCACCCCACGAGATCCTTATGGGTAGAGCTATGAGGCTGCCCGCAGTACCTGCAAATGCTCTTGTGAATATCACGGATGATATGGTGTTGGACTACTGCAAAGATTTGGCTGATGTGGTTTGCTCTTTTTCTCACCAGGTGGAAGCTAACACCTTGCCACCGATCAGTGATCCAGGTCACACCCTGCAAGCCGGTGACTGGGTGGTTGTCAAGAAGCACGTGAGAAAGTCGTGTTTGGAGCTGCGCTGGAAGGGGCCATATCAAGTAATATTGACAACAACCACTGCTGTGTAATGTGCAGGCGTTCCAAACTGGATACATGTCAGCCACACGAAGAAAGTGAAGCAGAGTTGTTGAAAGTGCCAACAACAGCAAAACAAGTCTCAGGGCCAGAAGTTATACAAAGGGGAACTGAGACCGGATCTGAGCCCGTTGAGTACAGGTCAGTCACTCCTGTGAGAGACGAAAGAGAAGACCACCTTGAGGGTGACAGTGAGCCTATCTCAATTGTGGCAGCAGGAGAGCCTAGTCAGAGGAAAGCTATCCCAGAAGCAGACAATTTTGAGAGACAAACACAGCAATTGCCAGACCCCGAGGGGGAAGGAGTTGAGGCGGATCAAAGTCACTGAGATCTGACTCCTCCTGAACCAATTGCAGGTCCGTCAAGAGAAGACACCATATAGCAAGGAGAAGTTTCAAGTTCCAGACTGAAAAGAACAATGACGAAGGGTCCACTGAAAGAAGAGAAGTGGCCGAAATCACAAGCAAAGGGAAAGGAAGCAGTTGTGGAAACAACAATAGAAGAAAAAGTAGATACAACAAGAAGAGAAGATCTAAGTGAACGAGAATTGAATGGTGATCGAAAGTTGAAAAGAAAGAGAATAGCAAGTCGAAGATACGCAGGTCCTGAATGGGGTATGCAACTACAAGTGAATGGCAGAAATTATTTTTGTCTTTTTGTTTTGATCGAGACATTCCAGGTCAATATTTTGACACTTGAAGGAAGCTGATGAACTGAACTGTTGGAACAATATGAGGACATTTTAGAGAGACTGTTGAAAAAGTAATCCAAAAAGAATTTGATTACCTGATTTGACCTTGAAACCTGATTTTGACAAGCTGCTAAACCGATTTTGACAAAGAGATCTTGGAAGAGAGATGGAAAAGTTGCAAATAACTGTTGAAAGATGTTTGTGTTTTTGATTTAGAGTTTTTGCTGCAATTTTTCTAAATTTCTTCTTCTGCTTTCTGAATCTTTATAGATCATGAATAACGTAGCCAGCAGGGTGGGAAAAATAGGTGCTGTAAAAACATGAGTATTGGTTTGGCGATTATTTGTGGGATATTGTTTGTGATATTGATTGTGGGAATGAATGTTCTTGATAAGAGCGAAGCCAACCATAATTCCGATTTCGAGACAACTACTGCATTAACAGCAATAAAGAAGTTTATGTTAGATGAGAAGTATTTGCATGAGGGGAACTTTCTTCTAATGTCTTCTATCGCTTGCTGAGTGAGCATGTTGAGACAATGGATGCGAAGGATTGTTATGTGTGTATGCAGATTCCTTCATCAGTTGAGGAAGGAGTACCTATCATAGTTTGCCATTAACCTATGAGATAAGTTGTAGTCTATTACTAACAAGATTATATAACCAAGAGTACATCCAATATTTTTACTTCCACTATGATGTGGTATTTTGATTTGTCTCTATAAATAACAATTTGAGTAGAGTAGCTAAAGATAATGACATAGTATTAGTTAGAGGTTTCTGTGAACCTACATTAACATTTGCCTAATTTTATGCACACTGCAATAATCTGACATGCTTGCTTACACCTTTAGAAAAGAGCTTCTTAGATCACACAGATGACAGGAGGAAGGCCTTGAAGAGGAAATTAGAGAAAGGTTTAGAGAAGAGGACTTACAAGAGTGATTATGCTTATAGTGCAATTAAAACACAAGGGAAATTAGCTTTCGATGCGCAACATGTAGGGAAGCTTTGTGTATGTATAGGCCTAAATCAGGCACTGATACATTGTTTGTGGAAACGAGTGAATGTGCACCTGTTTTTGTTTCAGAGTAAATGGACATTTATGTTGAATGGACAGGATCCAGCAATTCCTGGGATATATTACATCTGTGGTCCTAATGCTTATTACCGTCTTCCAAGAGGATGGTATGGGACATGTTATTTGGAAATAGTTTTCCCAAAGATTTTTCAAATGGATGATGTAAAGAAGTTTCCAAAAGTGATTGAATTACATCATATGAGACAGAGGAGAGAGTCTTCTTCTGGTATAGTGGAGATATATTTGGAACAATAATTCCTTCCGTGGGAGTTGTTCTGAATTCAATAAAGATCAGAAAGTTGTCTATTATTGTGGATAACATGCTGACAAACTTTTCAGGAGCCATACCTAATTAACTGCTGAAAGAGCTATGACTCTTCAAAATAGACTTGCTTTAGACATTCTTTTAGTGAAGGATGGAGGAGTTTGTAGGGTACTTAATTCTAGGCATTGTTGCTCATTCATTCCTGATAATAGTAAAGAAATTAGGAGCCTACTTATTAATCTGACTAATGAAAGTACCGATTTGAAGGAATTGAAGGAAGAAGGTGTTTGGGAGGAAGTTGGCAAGGGTTTTGCTTCAGTGGGAAATTGGCTCAGCAACATTTGGAGTGGGATATTGTTTAAAATTATACAAGGGATATAAATTTTCATGGCTTCCCTAATTGGAATATGGGGGATATGTAAATTGTGTAAGATAATTAAATTAAAGAAGGCAAGGAATGATCAAAGGAGAGAAGAAAAGAAAAGGGAAAAATTGTTCAGGGAAAGTTCTAAAAGGGAACAGAAGTACAAAGGGATTGAATTAAAAGAATTTTAGCAGAAGCTAAAATTTGTGGGTGATAATTTAGTGTGATGACATATTTAGTCATCAGAGAAGGGATTGTTGAAGCAGGTGTTTTAATTTTTTAATGAATATTAATGTAATTTGAGTAATGGATTTGCGAAGAAAATGTAATAAACTATAGAACAATAATGCACACATTTGAAATTGTGCCCATGTGAATGGCCGTCAATGTTCATGAAGTATAATTATTCATGGCTTATTAATATGAAACATGGATTGTATGTTTTATTAGTATAGTAGTACATCTTATTAAGGGTTATGCATTATGTATTAGCTTCATTAATTGAAGGTCTTAACTTTTCGGAGGTCTTGGCCTAGTTGCACAGCCTCATGTCAATCTGTATTTCTAAACCGATTAATAAATTGTGATTTTCCACTGTACTGACTAAACGTGATCCTAGCTAAAAGTCTTTCTCATGAGAACTGCTTGCTAGAAAATACTGTTCTTGCTAAATGTAACATTGTAAATGTAACATGTGTCAGACTGACTTTCTCAGGAGAAAATAATGGATGCACTGACTGGAGTATAAGCTGCAACAATATTGTTACCTGACGAGACGGATGGATGAGAACAGTACGGAAGGAGCCAATCATCGACATGTGAACTGTGTATTAGCAGAAAGTATAGATTTTATGTTTTAGTTCTATTGGACAAAGTGTGAACATGCGATCCCTTGACCCATAGGGACTTGGGAAGTCGTTTTAGGGAATCTAACTTAGCTGGACTGCACTGAGGGAAGAGACCACCATTCTCCCCATTCTGCTTGAGGGTTTACCTCTCTTTTTTCGAACTGCTTAAAGACTTTGCGTTTTCTGAACTTTGATGCTGAATCCTGATGTCTTGCTGACCGAACTGATGTCCTATCTTAGCTTGCTGATCCAATTGAGGAACGGTATTCTATTACTGATGTGTTTTGCTATGCCTATATTCTTTTTCTTTCTAGGTACCAACCGCGCTATTTTGATAGAGCCATAGTTAGATGGTTTTTCAAATTTGTGTTGACTACATTTTTTTGCATGAAGCCCAACATGCTGATGCTAATATGGTGTTATTTAAGGATCCTCACTAATAAACATTTTGCTATACTGAGTAACATTCAATGTCTTTTCTTTGCTGAATCTAAATGTATGTGATATCGTTTGAGCAGTTATTCACATTATAATGTATTGTAATTTGGAATATGTAGTAGCTCAATCTTTGATTAGAATGCGTTTCTTTCGCCGCTTTGGACAGCCAGTGTTGTTTCTGCATGTTTATCATTTGGTTTTGAGATTATTTTATGTGAAATTAGCATTGTTAAATAAGGGAAATAAATATTCTAACTTTTACTAAAAGGTGTGGTTATTCATGACTGAAGAGTCATGGTATGTGAAATTTACTAACTCCAATTTATTACTAATGCTATTGATTATCATTGATTGTTAAAGTTTTTGACTAATTATTGATTATTGATCTGCATGTACTGGATATATGGTGGGAACATCTTAAGTCAAAAGGTTCCTCGACCTATTTGCGTCCCCTTGTAAGTTTACTTATTAAGGTCAGACACTCTAACAGTATGAGTCTGGTGAACTAAGAGTGCCAGACATGGAATGATATCATCTGGCTTCACAAATACTTTTCAATGCTCTTGGAAGCGATCATGAACTGTTAGAACGCTACCCTGGGAGTGTGGCTCTTAAATCGGTCTCTTAACATGCATTCCAGACTCTTTCAACCGCCAACAAAGGAAGAGGCCGACATAAATCCATAATGGCAGGAACATAAGAGTGTACAACCTGAATGTTTCTTTGGCAAACACTGATCGCGAACTAAGCTCCCCTTGGGGCCTCTGCGAATTGTTTAAATTACACAATAAGGCCAAGGCTGAAGGATTGCTGATAGTGAGTACGAATCAATATGCAATCTTGATGGGGGTGAAGCGATGTATACATTTGAGGAGGTTGGGTGGCAGATGGGGGTTAGGGTGTGGCATTTCCTATTTTATGTTAAACTTTCAAAACTTTGCTGCCTGTCCTGGCACTGACACAGGGTGGCAGGCCACTGTCAACACTCTCAAGGCTATCTTCAGTGAGCACCCAAAAGGAAAACCACAACTTAAACCTAAGTGGTACAGGAACTGTACAGCATCACTCACAGATAGGGAGTTGCCTAGACCTCTAAAATACATGGAAACAGCCTCAACAGCGCCTAGTAATGTACAGAATAATGTGTGATCTTCTGCACTCTAATGCTTGATATCGATGACGATTCTATTGTAATGCACTCAACGTTCAGGATACTCGCAACAGTCCTTAACAAAGTAGTGATACAAGGTGTAGTAAGCGTTATAATGCTGCCTACTGCTCGTCCCTGCCCTTATACTGGTTTACTTGATGAAAATAACAAAGAGGTCTAAAAGATAAGAAAAACGCTATGTGCTCTTAAAGATGCATTCATGTTTGGAACTCATCAAGTTGGTATGTGAATGACGTGAAGTTATTGGCAGTTATCTGTGACAGATTAAAATGTGACCCAGTGCAAGAGGTTTGCTTTCATCGGAAGTGGCTTCCTGACTGAAAGTGAGTTTTACAAAAAGGAACACGTCAGCACTTAAACCCTCCTTCATATTCTTACCAAGAGTGCGCCAACAGCTCAGACCAGGAGCAGGAGGCCCGATTCGTACTTTGGTGCCTCCTGATTGGACCTGTCTCTATTTCATGTAAGCTTAAACCAATAATCAGAACTGTAACATTCTCAGTAAGAATGACAGAAACTGGCAGACATTTCATTGGTTTATATAATAAATTATTACCAAATTACATGAAATAAGTCATCAATAAAGCGAGCAGCAAAACATATGAGTCATAATTGCAAAGAACTTGCTAAAGTCATATGGAAAATCCATCGTAATTTTGCCTTGTAAGATATGGGAAATGGAGTTATGTTTAAAGAGGAATGGGACTTTAGACATAGGTTGTCATACATTACTATACAAGTCCATTGCTCTCAGGATATGCACCAAATGATGAAGAAGCAAGAAGGAACATTTTATACAGAACAGATTTGAGGATTATCTCATAATACTATTGCATTGAATTCAGTTGCTCTCACAGTTTGTTCAAGCACTACAAATTGACACATTGTATAATGAGACAGGTTGTACTTGGTTAGGTACCGCGTGATGAGAATCTTCTGGTGACACCCACCATCTCTTAGTAAGAAGCTCACAATTCTTTATTTAGAGCAGGGAAACAACAGTAATAATCATCATGTGGTGTACTGAGACATCAATTCAAGATGGAGGAATACATAAATACAGTTCATGTTAGCACAAGCTTGGGTTTTAACATATTTAAAACTAAGTGAAAGAGAAAAAACAGCTTCCACTCACATTTCTATTAACACTGAACTGAAAAAAATTAATTTTTATTTATTTTAGTTTTACTCTTTGTATAACCTGCCCACATATTTTCTGCATCTCATAGCAACTGATTTTAGCAATGGCTAACAGTGACAACCTTTTTAATAGACCTGTGGAACTTGCTAGTTACCTTATTTAAACTTAATTTCCAAAGTTAGCAAGCGATAGCAATAACAATAGGTCGGGCATTAAAGAAATGTATGGAAATCTGAAGCTTTACAAGTAAATAGAATGGGAATGGATGTGCATTTGTGTGGAAGCAAAGACCTATAGAACAATATTGGTGAAGTTTAAAAGGTCAGGATGCACTGTAAAGTTAGACATAAAAAGCCATGTATGTTTATGACTATCCTTCTCCGATCTGTTTTGCTGCCAGAGAAAAACAACACAAATCATATAGTTATCTAAGACTCTTTAACAGCATTCCAGTGTAACAAATGTTCCACTGAAAGTTCAAACATAGGCAGCTGGTTAAATAAATTGATCACAGCGGATTGGAAGGCAAGCATTTTTGGGGGGAAGCACACAACCTCTGCCCAAACAAAACGTTTTCTCCTGGCTCCCTACATTTGGGTGGAGCCAAAGCTCCTGTCTAATGATGATCACATAATTGACTGGTGACAGTGGCGCTGTCAACCATAAAACATAGTCATTTTTTAAAATTAATTGTTTGATGTTAACATTTTTAAACAGACCTATGGAACCATGACATATAATTGTAAAACGGTTTTAGAAAGCAAAAAAAAACACAAGTGGATTTATTTCTGGTAAGAGTTAACCATTTGATGTTAATGTGTTTGTTTCCTATTGGTGTTCATTATTAATATAAAGTAGTTAAGAGATTATGGTGTCAGTCGAAAGGAGAGAAGTAGGCCTACTGATACCATACACTATTTGGAAATGCCTGCAGCAGCACTGGTGGTGGGGTATAGTGACAAGATGAACATCTCCATTCCTCCTTAAGTCAGTGACTGAGGGCAATGGGGATCCCTGTGGTATGGAGTTGCGTGTGGAGAATGGACAGTTGTGGTGAGAATGACGAAGGTCGAATGCAAGTGTGGAATGTAGAGAATATGGTAAGTCAGTAAAAGCACTTAGGTAAACAGCGCATTACCTTTTTGATCCTGTTTATGGACCCTGTTTCTTGGTGAAGTAGACCATTTCTCCTGAAAGATATCTTGTCGGGGGCAGACTCTGGCCCCCGAGTGACATGACCACCTCCACATAATGCTTCCCTGATCCACCTGAGGAAGCTGCCACCTGATCACTTTTACACAGGAGTCCTGCCACCGAAATGAAGGGATTCCATTGACAGAGGGGAAGGCCAGATAACTGGATCACTGGAGGCATTTTTAACCTGTTCTGAGAGTTCTCTCCCTGTGGCTCACCCTCACTACCTTCACTGCGGCCTGAGACTGGTCACTTGATTTGGAGGGACCACCCGGAGAGTCCCGTGGCCCTCTATTCATGGCATCTACTGGCATCCCTGGCAACACCTGTAGGTCAGAGCTCTCAATAATACCAATGCTACCCCATCACAGCCCATGCAGCAACCTGAGACTGGCTGCTTACATAGGAGGGCCCACTGTGACTCTCCACCCCCTATATCCTATATCCTCCCACGGTTCATGGTCTCTGGTGGTCAGAGCTCCCCACACTGCTCACACTGCCCCCAGTGTGCAGGGGGAAATTCCAGTAGAGAGGGACACTGGAGCCGCGTACAACCACCAATGCTTCTTTACCTGTACATGTGTTGCTCCAGCAGGGCTGACATGACATCCTTAAGAACCCAATGATCAGATCACACATAGCTGTTTCGGGAACCATGCAAGTGCCCTCCTGCTGCCCCTGTGACCCCCTGGCAAACAGCACACAGATCAATGATTCCCCAGCCATATAGTGACTGCTCTTGAGATGAGAAAGGATCTTTACTTGTGTATGTTGGATTTTTGTCGTTTTTGTCTTCTTTTACTCGGATAAATATTGACGATTTTTATAAACTGGTGTGGAATACTTTTGTGACATTTTTACTGTGTTACTGTGTGTGTGGGTGTGTGTGTGTGGGTGTGTTTTTCAAATACTCTGCATGTTGCCTTTGACTTAATCTTGACTGCTCATGCCAAGCTACCAAGGGGGTGAGCAGTGGTTATCTTAGCTGTGTGACTCCCTTACCCTGACTACAGTAAGGGTAGAGTGAGGGTCCCTACTTGGACAGGGTGCAAACCACTGCCAACTAGAGACCCCATTTCTAACTCTGGTGATCAGCATTGATGATAGGACTTCTAGTCATACTTTACATACAGCGATTGGTGTACATTACTTCCATATCACAGACCATTACGAG